>NW_026571515.1:14317020-15033270 GCF_026225935.1 Boleophthalmus pectinirostris | reverse complement strand
GGTTTAAATTCTAAAATGTCTCTCTCTGATCTGAATGCCCACTACCTGCTTGTTTCTATGTACATCCAGAACGCTGCAGCTCGGGTCCTGACTCGAACTAGGAAGTACAAGCACATAAGTCCTGTGCTCAGGTCTCTGCACTGGCTCCTGTGGCTCAGAGACTTTAAAGCGCCTCTGCTTGTACAAGTCTCTCCATGGCTGAGCACCAAAGTCCATCTGTGACATGTTAGTGTCATATGAACCATCTCGCACTCTGAGCACCTCAGGGACAGGCCTCCTGCTGGTGCCCAGAGTCAGGGCTAAACACAGGGAGTCAGTTTCAGATTCATGAAGCTAAAACCTGGAACAGTCTGAACATGTGAGACAGACTTGACTTTGACTCTGTTTAAATCCAGGCTCAAAACGGTTTTATTTGACTGTACATATGACTGAAAGGTTTTCATTCCACAGTCTTCTCTCTAATTTATGTACTTAATCTCTCTCTCTCTTTTTTAATTTTAATCTTTAATTTTATATTATTATTTATATTTTGATTTGTTTTATGGTGATTTTAATGTTTTCTTATTCTGTAAAGCACTTTGAATTACTTTGTGTATGAATTATGCTGTACAAATAAACTTGCCTTGCCTTCTCTGGATACGTCATTGCTCTGCCTGGAATGTTCCACAGTATGGCATTAAACAGCTGTACTTTACATTTATTCAATACAGGTGGTTTTATAGCTCAAAAATACCTAGAAAAACAAAATTCTCACTGTAAGCAGGGTCACCTCTCCACAGATCTGACCTATAACCTGGTCTGGTTTGGTTTGCATGATGATAAAAAAAATGTTTAAATACTTAAAACTGTGAAATATTTCAGATAAAA
This sequence comes from Boleophthalmus pectinirostris, assembly GCF_026225935.1. Classification (NCBI taxonomy): domain Eukaryota; kingdom Metazoa; phylum Chordata; class Actinopteri; order Gobiiformes; family Gobiidae; genus Boleophthalmus; species Boleophthalmus pectinirostris. The sequence continues at coordinate 15,032,403 of NW_026571515.1, read as the reverse complement.
CTGCAATAAAGCTTGGCCAAAACTTAAGATATAAGCACTTAAATCTATCAGAAAAATTATTTAAAAGTAGTCTGTAGTAGTCTGTCTGTGCAGCAAAATAATTTAAAAATTTATCCTAAAATAATCGACCTCTAGACTAGAATTAAACGCTCAGAACGAGTAAGTAGAAAATAAATCTGAAAACAAGATGAATAACCTGATAAAAGTTTTAAAATCTTGGCCAGATCAGATAAATTTGTAGTGAAAGCTTCTTTAAGTCACTCTACTATAATGGGTAAAAGGACTGGGCTGTGATTTCAGTGATTTGTTGCCCTGACTCTTCTTCCTTAAACAGCATTAGTTTGTGTCTGTTGATGAAAGTCGTACCATAGCGCTCAGGACCCGGGTCACGTAGACCGGGCTCCTCCTCGCAGAACAGTCTTGGTCAGCGTCAGACACAAACTTTGGATTGTCGTCCAGAATCTTCAGGCAGATGTCCAGGATTCCCTCTTCAAACTGCAACCGCACAAGAAAACAAGATCAGTACTTGAAGGATCTTGAAGTACTTGAAGGATTTGTAAGCATTCATTTCACTTTCAGATTATCGCCTCATTCATAGTTTTTAAACAGCTCCTTTCTGATCAATGTTATAAATATGAATAATCATCAAAAACAAACGTGAAGTTTTGTTTTGATTCACACAAGTTTAACACACAAACCCTGAACATCTAGACTGAGTTCTTCTCTCAAACTACTACTACTATTACTACTACTACTACGACTACTACTACGACTACTACTACGACTACGACTACAACTACTACTACTAGTACGACTCCTACTACGGCTACGACTACAACTACTACTACGACTCCTACTAATACTATGACTACTACTACTACTATGACTACTACTACTACTACTGCGACTACTACAACTACTACAACTACTACGACTACGACGACTACTACTACGACTACGACAACTAGTACGACTACTCCTACCACTCCTACCTACTATGACTACTACTACTACGACTACTAGAACTTCTACGACTACTACGACTACTCCAACTACTAAGACTACTACGACTACTACAACTACTACGACTACTACAACTAGTACAATTACTACGTATTTGTCGCCGAAGTGGTTTTTAGATCGATTCAGCGTGTTTTTTTTTAACAAAAAAAAAACAACAACAACAATGACAACAAACTAAAGCTGCTACGATGACACGGCAGATACACCTATGACGCATTTCACCCGCTCCACTGCCTCCGCCCCGCCTTCACCCCGTCCAACACATGCGGCTGAACACGCTGTATCTCCATGATGAATAAAAGTTTATTCCTACCGCTATCAGGGTGCACGCCTGTCTCCCCCTCCCTCCCTGAGATGGGCGGAGGAAGGGCGGCTCACTCAGAGCCTACGTCACGTTTGGAGGGCGGAGCCTGTGCTTTCTCAGGACGGGCGGGGGGATGAGTAGTAGTCGGCCTTTCATAGTTCCTGGTCTGTGACGCCTCCAAGAAATCAGTAAGATTTCAGAACTATTGTGTAATGGATGTTCCAAAACCCAAACTGTGCTTGTTCATGTGCAGAAGATACAATGTGAAAAGAGTTATTTTGAATGAGATGGGCCCTTTAAGCTGTGTTGAAACATTGTTATCTCATCAGAAACAGAGCTGGAGTTGTGTTTTGTTTCATTCACACGTCTGAGTAACACTTTATTATTAGTATTTATCTCCAAAGCTCCAAATGTTCTGTACCACCTTTTGATTGTGACTACAGTACTACTTCTACTAGTAACTATGAATTACTTCTCCTTGCTCACTTATTTATTTATATTTTCATTCAGATCTCAAAGTGAGTGCTGACGGGTGCTGACAGGTGCTGACGGGTGCTGACGGGTGACTCCTGACCTGTCCGTAGTTCCAGGGAAGGGGCATGATTCGTTTGGGAGTCCCCCTGTAGATGAGGCCGTGCTGGGACAGGACGTACTCAGTCCTCTTGGACTTATTATTCATGTACACGGCATCTCCTGTAAAGTAAAGTACACAACAAAGAAGAAATCATGACCTAATATGGTCAACTCTGAACAGGAAATCTAGATCTAGTCAGATCTAATCAATAACAAAAAAAAATATATATATATATATATATATATATATATATATATATAAAATATATATGTATATATATATAAAATAATTTTTGTAGCTCAAAATTTTGGCAGTTCTTGTTGAAATAAACTAAAATTTTCACAAAATGTACAGATACAGATCAAGATTTTATATTTAATGTTTAATTTTTGTTCTGTTTTCAGGTTGAGCTGTTCACTCCCAAAGAGTGCATTTTGCATTTTGGAATCTGCTGCACACACTCACCAAAGACTACACAGCTTTCAGCCTTTGGAAAAACTTCACCAACTGGCAAACAAAGTCCCAAAATAAACTTATGATGTTCAGCACCAAAACTGTTCAATTTCATCAAGCTAGACTTGGTAGTTTTCAAGATAATTGCTTTTAAAATTATGCCAAGTATTTTGGGACACCCTGTATTAAAGTACCTGTTTTAAAATGTACTTAAAAAATAAAGTATTTCACTCAGATTTTGAGGTCTCATAAGGCTTCAAATGTAGTGATTTTGATTGAGATTTGAACAAAATTTTGTTCATTAGATTTTATTTGATTTCTGACACGTGCTCCATCTTGTGGTCGATGGTTGTGAAAACAAATGGTTTAGGGCTGATTTCAACAAAGTGTAAACCTGCTCATAAAAAACTGGACTAATCTGACTAAACCTGAACTAGACCAGGACTAAACTAGGACTAGAACGGAACTCAAACAAACCAGTCTTATATAAATGTTGTTTGATTGAGCTGAGGGTGGGAGGATAGAAATAATCAATGAAATTTATGTGATGTAAAAGCTGTTTTTCACTCTTCACAACCAAAGGGACTCATTTTATGAAACATGGACAAAATGGACTGAGTATGTGAAACCTATTAGATCGGGCTTTATCTGAAAATTAATACTGCAAACACATCTCGATTGATTATTCATTGAACGATTGTAACGGCATTCTTCTCCTCTGTGTTTGTGTTTTGTTTTGTTTTATTTTGTTTTGTATAATTGAAAAAAATGTTGTTTGATTATGTTCAGTTCTTATTTAATGGCTTTAAAGTCGGCATAGCAAAGGAGAACTCCAATTTGTCAACTGGACAAACGTTTATTTAGGTGGAAAACGTTTATCCAGTTGACGATTTTCTCCTTTGCCTTGGATTCTTCCTGGACGACTGAAGGATTCTAGACATAAAGTTGTTATTGTCCTTCTCTTTAAAGATGTTTCCACATCTGACACAAACATAAAACTCTCTGAAAAACCGGACACTGTGACTCACGCGGGCACCACGGGTTGAAGAGGAGGATGAAGTCTCCCAGGTCGGTCTTGGTTCCGTCCTGGTCCAGTCTGAGGGAGTAGACCCCGACGGGAGCTTCGGCGGACGGGCGCACGGTCAGGAGGACGCTGTCTCCTCCAGAGGGACCAAGGACGGCAGAGGCGGCCCAGGAGCTGTCCCCCGACCCGTCCACAGAGGTCTGGGACAGGCTGAAGCTCACCTCTGTGTCTGACTCTTTCCTGGGCAGTGGGCCTGGAACACACACGTACACACACGATCATTCTGGTTTGTGTAAAATAACTAGTGTTCTTGTTTTTGTGGAAACTAAGACAATTCATAAGGAACTCAAAGATCCTGATGAACTTTTATAACTGGTTGGTTCTATGACTGTGTGTTTCCAAAACATAACAGCCAAAGAGAGAAAGATAAAGCTTTAAAGAGGGAAGTCCACTCTGAAAAACTGTCAACTGCAGGGATGTAACAATAACCGAAATATCGTGATATTGTATCATCAAAGTTCTCACAATAATATCATGGACCATCACAATATATTGAATTACAAGTCTCTTTGCTTAAATTAAAGAGTTATGGTGCAGTAATAGTTAAAAAAAAGACAGAGGGAACTACATAGACCATGATCCTTTGCTCCATTTCAGTGCAGACTACAAGAAGAAATAACTTTTAAGTCTTTAATTTTAAGTCTTAGTTCTTTGGATTAAGTCTTGTCAAGGCATTTTAAGAGGAAAAAGTTGCATATTAACAGTTTTAGCTGTTTTGCCTCCACAAAATATCGCAATAAATATTGTATCGTGAGACGTGTATCGTGAAAACATCGGACAGAAAGATTTGGATATTGTTACATCCCTAATCATGAGCCTCCCCTCCATATCGTGAACTTTCCCACAATATCGCAATAAATATCGTACCGCAAGGTTCATACTGTAACGATACTTGGATATTGTTACACCCCTAGTCAACTCTGATCTGCCCGTCCTTGAAAATCTTTACAAATGTTATAAGCGTGAACAATTCACTTTGAACTTTAACTTCATGGGGCACCATGTGAAAAAAAAAAAATCTCTTTCATTTCTTGTTTATTGTTTATTACTACAAAAGAATAGTCGCTTTGAATACTGTAAGACACCAGTTTGTATGGCAATGTTCAGTAAATGCTTATATCAATGCCCCCAAGAGCTCCTCAACGCACCTGCCAGCCAATCAGAAAGCTCCATGACCCACCTGACACTGCACTCAAATGGGATCAATTTTGAGTCATATAGTTCAAAGAATGTTTTTAAAATCAAAATATCAAATAAATGAAAATCTGTCTTTTCTGGCTGCAGTTTTGGCACAAACGTGACAGGTGGGTGGGTGCATCCTTGGGTGCATTCCCATTAGCTAAATGAAGTTTGACGGACAGATAAGTTTGGAGCTCCTGAAGCTGTTGTGGACATTTCCTGCTGTAGTTTTGGTCCTCAGAGCTTTTCTAACGCTACGTTTACACTGAAACGAATCACTGTATTGGAAACAATCTGTGTCCAGACACATAATTTCTGTGTCCGCAAGTCTTCCATATCCACACAGCTTTGAGCATATTTGTTTACGTTTTACAGAAACAAAACTTAAAACCACATGGCTCATTTGCAAAAACTAAGTGCTCAAAAAAACTGCTCGCTATTGTTCCCTGATGCAGTTCAGCTTCTGTCGGACTACTGAGCCATACATTCTGTGTTGTCAACGATTCCCGAGATCGAGGATTTAAAGCTGGAATAAAGACAATGTTTGGTGAATTTTTATCAAGGGGATTTTGAGCATCACATACATCACGGCCAAACAGCAGCGATTGGTTAAATAAAAAAAATAAAAAAACACCTACAGTCGAGTGAACAAAGCCTAATGCTGCAAGGTCAGACGGTTTCCACAAAGTGAAAAACCCTGGTTTCTCATCACCGGGATACTGGCATTTCCAGGAGACTGAAATCAGGATACTGGACTCTCACAAAACCAGGATACTCAAAAAACCCGATCATAACCGTGATACTCGAGCATGCATACTTACCCAATGTGTGTGTCAAAAGTGTTCACTGTGTGTCTAACACTGTGGCGATATCACTCCACATTTGCATAAAGCTGATTTCAGTTCAACGGTGCAACTGACTCTACAAACACTCCAGGAAGTACAGACTCAAAGGTACAGGATCCTTCATTATCAGGACCCAGGACCAGGACCATGGCGCCCACGTTTATCTCATTAATCTCATTATATAACATCGTGCCCGTTCAGAGCGACTGTATGTAAACTTAAAACTCATCTCATGCTACTCCCTGAGCCTCTAGTTTCACATTTTATGACTTTGGACTATTACAGGCTCAGTATCAGAAGATGACTACAACATATGTAGGTTTAGGCGACATGCCAAAAAAAATCATAGCGCCATTTTCATAGAGCCAGATCACCATTTCAGGTTTTCTTAGTACTTTTCGTAAAGTCTTGAAGATTAGGGTGACCAGAATTTCAAAATAAAAAACTGGAAGATTTTTTTTTTTTTGGTGGTTGGTAATAATAAAACTGTGAAACAAGTGTATAATTAAGGGAAATTATTATGCAGAAACCATTCATGACGAACATTCGAGTCAGTATAGGTGAGTTTCATTGTTGACAAAAGCGCGTGTTGCATGCTGGAAGTTATTTTGGTCCGCGGCAAAAAACACTAATTCAACATGACGGACGGAACAAGAAAGCACGTAAAGGGTATTGATCCCGGTTATTTATCCACTCTAACGGCAGAGGACTGAAGACGATTCGACCAGAAATTGGTCATAAGCATCGATGGAGCCAAATCACCCTTTTCAACCCATACAAAAGGTGGACCAAACCAAATTTCTGGTCAGAATCACCAACTACCTGGCTAAATTTTCACTTTGGCGATATCCACAATGACTTGGTGGAAACTCCTGAGCCATTCACAGCAGAAAAGATGAAAGCCTCCAAGAGTCTCGATGTGTTGTTGAACTTGTTGGAGTCCACGGTTTGCTAGGATCTTCTACGTTTGTTCTGCGAATGTTTGAAAGATATTTAATTCACCGTTAGCGGTTCTTTTCACTCGGAATACGAAAAAAACATTTTCCTTCTTCCGTGCTTCTATTTGTGCATCCGATAATGCAGCAGGAATTTACCATTATCGGGGATAAATACGCAAGATAACACACTGTGTTTGACCGCTACCGTGTTTCTTGCCTCCGACCAAAACATTTCCCAGCATGCAACGCGGGCTTTTAATAACAATGACGTCAGCTGAAACTCGCCTATAGTCACATTTTCTTTTTGTTTTGGTAATTTTTAAGCAGCTTTACTGTATTTGCATAAATTCGCTGGGACAGGGGACACAGGGCTCAAAACCTGGACTGTCCTGGGTAAATAGAGACGTCCGGTCACCCTTTTTGAGAGGTAACTAAAGCTCTGTGCGGTTTCTCAAAGTTTACGCTTCACTGTGATTAGTTATATCCACCTGTCACTCACTCAGGTTAACCAGTAGGAGGAGAGGGTCATGGAAAGTGTTTTTGACCATAGAGCTGCCATAAATTAGCCTGATTCATCAAACAGTTTCCACGAAGTGAAACCGGCAGCGTTAGGATGCTAGGATTTGCTATTTTACAATCTGTTATAATGTTGTTTCCTCATCACAAACAGACCTGGAGTTGGATTTTGGTTCATTCATACATTTAACACACAAACCCTGCAGATTAAGGCTGAGTTCTTCTCGCAAATCTCTACTGAACTAAAGATAAGATACTGTAAGATAATCCTTTATTGTCTTCCATGGGAGAAATTTGTCTTGGGACAGGGGGTAACACGCTTTACCAAAAAACAGGACAACACAACACAAAGCACCACATAAACAAACACCATAGAACAAAAATAAATACGAGACCAAGTCTTACCATGAGTGATGCACCAACAGGACCTTTAAATTATACTTAACAGGCAAGACCTTGCATTCTTGCATTCTATTAATTATTGCACATTCCCTAAGCTTATGTGCAGTTTTGATTGCACATTCCCTAAGCCTTTTATAATTATTTTTTAACTGCATTATCTGAGTTTAGCAGTTTAACAGCTAGTGGCACAAAAGAATGTTGAATTGTTCAGTTTACAGTTTGGGACCCTAAACCTTCTGCCTGATGGCATCAACTCAAACTGACTGTGAAGAACATGGGTTGGGCCATTGATCACCTTCCTAACAGTCTCCTCAAAAATTTGCTGAAGTGAGCTTGGGGCCACACCCATTATTTTACCTGCTCTTTTAGTCAAGGTAAAGGTAAAAGGAGCTGTTAACTTGAAACTACAGATACATCACAAGGTGGAACTGAGAATTTTGAGCTTTGGAGACATAGACAGACTAATAATAAAGGATTACTCAAACATGTGTGAGTGAAATATGAATTGATGAAATGTTTTAAAGTAAATATTAGTGTTAATGTAGTGTCTGGAAAAGTGAAAAGAGGGCAGATAACGTAAGATTACTCGTATCTCTGCTACTTTTAATGTCCTTGTTAATGTCTTTTTATACTTTATGAATGAAATAAACAAACAAATGTAAAATAAAATGCAAGTCCAGATCTGTTTTCGATACGTTAACAACATTATAACACGACTTAAAGCTCATAAGAGTCAATTTTGATCAAAAAATACGTTGATTTCATGGTGATTTTACATACCAGTCTGGACAGTGATGATGAAAGTGCTGTGTCCGGGTTTAAACTTTGCCCCGCTCGGCTTCAGATACAGGGTCAAACAGAAGGGCTGTCCTCTCCTGACGACCAGGCGCTCCTCCGGGAACTGCTCCGTGTGGTGGTTCACTTTGTTGCTGGTTATGTTCAGCTCATAGCGTTCAATCTCCAAAACTGGAACAAGAATGTGAAAATACAACATCAGAATTTGTACAATAATGTGACAATCCGTGTGTCATTCCTTCATTCGTTTTTCAATATAAAACTAAAAATAAAAAAATGAAAAAACAACTATTTTCTTCATTATTTGTCTCCAAAACCAAAATGAAAAAACAGATAAGAATTCATTTTTTCATTTTTCGATTTTGTGTTTAAATGAACGGCCGTTTCACATTTACGTGACTTCCGTGACTGTGATGCCTGACTGAACCAGGACTGATCCACGTCCGGGACCAGGCCAGGACCAGAGCAGGACCAGAGCGGGACCGGACCGAGACCAGAGCGGACTTCGAGCTTTGACTCAGAGCCTCAGCTTCGAGCTCTGGCCCTGCCATGGGCTCTGAGCCTCCAGTCTGATCCTGGTCTGGTCCTTCTGGTCCCGGCCTGATCCCGGCCTGGCCTCGGTCTCAGTCCTGCTCTGGTCCCGGTCTGGTCTCGGTCTGGTCTCAGTCTGGTCTCAGTCTGGTCCCGGTCTGGTCTTGGTCTGGTCTCAGTCTCGGTCTGGTCCCGGTCTCAGTCCCGCTCTGGTTCCGGCCTGGTCTCGGTCTCAGTCCCGCTCTGGTCCTGGTCTGGTCTCGGTCTGGTCTCAGTCTCGGTCTGGTCCCGCTCTGGTCCCGGTCTGGTCTCAGTCTGGTCCCGCTCTGGTCCCGGTCTGGTCTCAGTCTCGGTCTGGTCCCGGTCTGGTCTCGGTCTGATCTCGGTCTGGTTCCAGTCTGGTCCTGGACCTGCATCAGTCCTGGTTCAGTCCAGCATCGCAGTCACAGAAGTCATGGAAACAGGAAAACGGTCGTTATCTGTTTTTTCCATTCTTCATTTTCTTACAAATGAATGAATGATACACGGATTTGTGACAAATGCAGTATTCTGTAGTAGTTTCATATAGTAGAAGTATTACGTTATTTTGATTTAACCTTTATTTAACCACGTGCAATGTCTAAAACGCTATGTTCAATTGTTTGTACGAGAGCGACCACATCAATGCAAAGTATGAAAAATATAGCCTATTTATAGCCGACGTTATAGCAGTGACATTGACAGAGCAGATACATGGAGCGTACTGCACCTTTAAGTAAGTATTTGGGAAGAACTTTATGACAGTGTTAAAAGTACAACAAAACTTCTAATAAGTAAGAGTAAGAGTAGGTGAGTAAATGCCGTAGCAGTCGTGGTACTCACAGTATTTCAAGATCAGTTTGAAATGTGTGAAAAATCCAGTTCAATTCATCAACTGGACAAAACTTTATTTGGTCGAATTTGGATGAGCTGCGAAACGTATTTGACCAAATAAACTTTTGTCCAGTTGACAAATGGAATTTCTCCTTTTGCCATCAGTTTGAAATACTTTTTATACTCTAAAATACTGTTTCCCAAACTTTTTTTCTGGAGTCTGATATTTTAAAAGTTGCAAAGCTTCATGAGTGATCGTGTCTCTCTGAACTATTAGTATTACTCAGTAACTGAACCAACAATAAAAGGATCCATAAGTGTCCTGACCTGCACTGACCTTTGCTGATTTATCACTCTTCTTTCTGGACATCCAAACAAGCATTTCTCAACTTTAGCTGCAGAAACACTCGTTCAGGGCAGATTAGATCCGCTGACTCGCTCGCTCTCTCATGTGTCAGAACTGTATATTGCAGACTTACATGCGACATGAAACACTGATCTATACGACTAAACGTCCTAAACGAGACACTTTCCAGGAACATTGTCTAGAGCAGAAGAGTCCAGCCCTGTGCATGAGACACACATGTGAGGTTTGGTCCCAGAATCCACCTCCCTCCTGTCCCACTGTGTCCCTGTCCTCTTGTGTGAGTGTGAGTGTGAGTGTGTGTATCTCACTTTTGATTCAATACAACATTTAAAATCGATTCGATACAGTTCAATAAAAACTATCATGGCTGTGATAATAAAAGTCTTTGTTAAACCACTTTTTCTGCAAAGTTCATATGAAACACAAACATTTTAATCACCAAAATAGTGAAAATGTCAAATGTGTCGCATAAATAAGTTTTCTTCCGCTTAACAAACAACAAAACTGTACCACTGTAACAGAACAATTAAGTAAAATGTACAAAAAAAAAATACTCTTGGCGATATTTCAATACAGCAGCCCATGATATATCAATACTGTATCATCACATTAAATGATATGATATATAAGTATTTCAATATTTTTGCACAGCCCTAAGTAGCAGTGGTTTCAATGGCTGTAAATATCAGTAGTAAGTGTAGGAGTATTAGGTCCTAGTAGTCGTAAAAGTAGTAAAAGTAATAGCTCCTTAAACAGATTTGCCCCTGTTCACCTTTGCTGTAGGGCTGGGCGATATGGCCAAAAAATAAAAAAGTTGTTTTTCTGGAACACTCTTTACATTTTCATTCTTATCATATTTTATGATTTAAGCTGTAAACTGCTTGTGACAGAAATGTAGATTGCTGTAACAAGAATAAACCTTAAAACTCACTGGGCTTTGCAAACTGATTCATTATTTATCATCAAGAGATACATCATTTTTCCCACAACATGTGTTCAGCTACATTTGTATATATATATATATATATATATATATATATATTATATATATAAAATTGTAATTGCACCTTAACCCTTGTAATTTTTTCCAAATCTTCATTATTAAAAAACACAAATTCATGTAATTCATTCGATCGGTTGCCCAGCCTTAGATTCATGCTGTGTGTTCGTGTTTTGTTGCTCAGTTCTTTTTCTATCGGCCTAATCCACGACCTACAGCCCGTACAACGCCTTTAATGTTTGTAAAATGTGGGCGCAGAGAGACACGTTCACAGACACACAGTAAAATCTAAATTTATGACAGTCACACAAACAGCTGAGAGAAACAGAAACACCTCTACAGAAACTCAAACCTGAGAACTCCTGTCCGCAAATGACTTCGACCGCTCGCAGTTATTTACTGAGATACACTAATAATAATAATATACTAATAAATATAATCAACGTGTTGACTTAATATAGGTTTCAACTGATAACTTTTTTTTTTTTGCCATATAACACATTTTGTGGGATTTTACATGCCTTTTTAATTAATTAATTAATTAATTAATTTATTTCTATTTAAATTTTAATGTAATGTAATCTTTGTACACTCTACAGCAGGGTGTCAAACTCAAATTCACAGAGGCCAAAATTAAAAACTGGGACTAAGTCGTGGGCCAAACTAAATATTTATTGAAAAATTTCAATTTTTTATCTGTCACATCTGCATGTTTTCTCTTCTTTGGAGATCTGTAATGTTAAACCTTTTCTTATTAAAATAAATGTTTCATAACAGTTTTGCTTAAACATTGAATCCAGAACAAGCAAAATATAAAATAATAACAAAATTTTAAATAAATATTGTCTCTGTTGTCGGCGGGCAGCTCTAATACAGATTTGATGTGATCTCGCGGGCCAAATATAATTATATCACGGCCAAATCTGGCCCCCGGGCCTGAGTTTGACACATCTGCTTTACGGTATCTACACAAAATTACCCACATTTGAATATAATATGATTTACTTATTAGTAAAGTAAGTATATTTTACAGGTTATAACTGTACTTCAAACTGTCAATAGTAAAATAAATATTTTATTAAGATATATTTTGACAGTGTTAATTATAAACCGTAATTATTTCATCTTAATATAATTTATGAATAAATAAATTAGCGCTGGCATTCGTGTCAACACTAAATGTGATTGGTCTGTCACTATTTTGACCTCAACGATATCAAATACCCGTATCCTTTTCACACTTTCACGCCAGTTATAAATAGTTCAGTTTCCACGTCTCCAATAACAACTTCATCGCTTCAAATCTTAAAAAAACTTAATAAAAACCATGTGGACAATTTTTAAAAGTGCATAAAAGTGTCTCACCGGGCCTCATGGTGCAGCAGCGTCGTGTCTCCGTGAAGGACGAGGTGAGTTAAAGACGCGGGGCGCAGTTTGAGCCCAGATATTTAAAGTGTGTGAACCCTGATCACAGCGCCCCCGTGTGGTCCGTCCCGCTGTTGCATCGTTTTTAGATTCAGTCTGTTTTTAGATTTTACTCAGAGACACGTCCTGCTTCCTCTTTACTGTCAGAACTGAGAGGAACACGTCTAGACTCACACTGATACAGAGAGATTTGAGGAAAGAAGGAGCTGACTGAGTCCTGGTTTAGGTCTGACTGAGTCCTGGTTTAGACCTGGTTAGGTTCTAGTTTAGTCCTTGCCTGACCAGACAGTCCCCAAGGTTTTGTCAAAGTGGTTGGTTTTGTGTGACCAGGTAAACTTAGTCCTGGTTTAGATTTAGTGATTAATTCTGGTTTAGACCTGATTGAGTCCTGGTCTAGACCTGGTTTAGATCTGGTCGAGTCCTGTCTTAGACCTGATTGAGACCTGGTTGAGCACTGATTTAGACCTGGTCTAGGCCTGGTTTAGACCTGATGGAGTCATGGTTTAGACTTGATGAAGTCCTGGTTTAGACCTGGTTTAAACCTGGTCTAGATCAGGTTGAGTTCTGTCTTAGACCTGGTTGAGTCCTGGTTTAGACCAGATTGAGTACTGGTTTAGAGCTGGTTAAGACCTGGTTCAGACCTGATGGAGTCCTGGTTTAGTCCTGGTTTAGATCAGGTTGAGTCCTGTTTTTGACCTGGACTGATTTAGACCTAGTTTAGTCCTGGTTCAGACCTGGTTCAGACCTGGTTTAGACCTGGTATAGTCCTGATTTAGTCCTGGTTTAGTCCTGGTTCAGACCTGGTTGAAACCTGGTTTAGTCCTGGTTATTCCTGGTTTAGTCCTGGTTTAGTCTTGGTTTAGTCCTGGTTTAGTTCTGGTGGGGTTCCTTGTCTGACCAGACAGTCCCCAAAGTTTTGTCAAATTGTTTGGTTTTGGGTGGACAGGTAATGGAGTCCTGGTTCAGACCTGATGGAGTCCTGCTTTAGACCTGGTTGAGTCCTGGTTTAGAGCCAATTGAGTACTGGTCTAGACTTGGTTTAGACCTGGTTCAGACCTGATGAAGTCCTGATTTAGACTTGACTGACTTTATTTACACAAAAATAGAAGTTTAAAGGTGCACTGCGTAACATTCTAGCAGAGGATCCACCACCTGCTCGTCTCCATGGAAACGTCATTGCTTTGTCTAGAATATTCCACAATATAAACCTCTATTTCAAACCTAAAAATACAAAAGTACCACCTTTAAGTCAGTGAAATACCTGATAAGACACTTTCAATTCTAACCGTTTCTTTCCACATTAAAATAAAAACTCAACACATTTGTTTTTTTTCCATAAATTATGTATTTAAGTTAAAATATATTACTGTATTTTCACAACAAATAAATCATATGTACGTCAGGTGAAAACAAAGGCACTTTCAGTCTGCAGGGGAGTAAGAAAATGTGGATTACAGATAAAAATATTGTAAAAGTTATGTAAAAATAGTGTTAAAATATTGTAAAAGTATTGTAAAAGTATTGTCAAGTTTGAACCAGCAGTGCTACAGAGAAGAAGAGTTTTACATCTGAGAGAAAAAGGAACTGTGACAACAAAAAAATATGAAATAAACAAACAAATAAAAACAAAATAAATGACAATAAATCTTCAAATTGAAATTCACAAATAATAATCATCTTTAGAAGTTATATTGTGATAAAAATAAGTAATTTCCCTTTAGTTCATTTGAACTATTTCTGATAATTAATGATATTAGTCAAAAATATTTATGGTTTTACATGATTCTATGGAAACCCTGAGCGGCAAAAGAGAAAAAAAAATACAAAAACGAGGTGTGTCATTTGGGCTCTATTTTTTAGTCTTTTTTTTTTTTTAACATTTTTTTAAATTTATTTTTTTTCTATAATAATTTTTTTAAGTTGTTGGTGGGGGGGGAGGCACATCATTTGGGCTCTATTTTCAAAGTCTTTTTGTCTTTTTTTGTTGTTGTTGTTGGTGCAAAAAAACAAAAACAACAACACACAAAAAAAACCAGGCACGTCATTTGGGCTCTATTTTCAAAGTTCTTTTGTTTTGTTTTTTTAAATAATTCTTTAATTTTTTTAGAGTTGTTGGTGCAAAAAAAAAAAAAAATTATGTGAATGTTTTTTTTCTTTTGCCGCTCAGGGCTTCCGCATTATTCTAATCGCACTGTTACAAAATCATTGACAAAAATATTAAGAAAACACAAAATATGGACCATCAACCAGACCACAGCTGATTCAAACTGTGCCTGCGTGTATCCTGGTGGTGTGTCCCTGAGCAAGACACTTCATAAACAATACATTTTTAACACTCTAGTCAGAGGAAGGGCAAAAAAACCTGTTCAGTTGAGATTTAAAAACGATTGTGCTTGTGTTTGATGTATAATTATGATCTATGACCCTGTAGATTATTATGTTGTAATTTGGGCATTTTAAATCACAATATTCAACAAATCAACTTAACTAAAAGAAATAAATCCGCTGACTTGTGGATCAGCGCGCCCCCGTGTGGTCTGTCTGACTGTTGCATCACTCGTCTGTTTTTAGATTTCACTCAGAAACACGTCCTGCTTCCTCTTTACAATAAGAACTGAGAGGAACACGACTAGACTCAGACTGATACAGAAAGATTTGGTAGAAAAGGAGGAGGTTTAGACCTGATGGGGTCCTGGTATAGACCTGATGGAGTTCTGTTCTAGACCTGGTCAAGACCTAGTTTAGTCCTGGTTGAATCATGGTTCAGACCTGATTTAAGGCCTGGTTTAGACCTGGTTTAGTCCTGATTTATAAATGATTAAATCCTTCTCTAGAACTGGTTTAGACCTGATGGAGTCCTGGTTCAGACCTGATTTGAGTCCTGGTTTAGACTTGATTGAGTCCTGGTCTAGACATGGTTTGGACCTGATGTAGTTCTGGTTTAGACCTGTTTAAGTTCCGGTCTAGACCTGGTTTAGACTTGACTGAGTCCTGGTTTAGATCTAACTGTGTCCTGGTTTAGACCTGATGGAGTCCTGGTTTAGACCTGGTTTAGACTTGATTAAGTCCCAGTCTATAAATGGTTTAGACCTGATGGAGTCCTGGTCTAGACCTGGTCTAGACTTGGTTGAATCCCGGTTTAGACCTGGTTTAGACCTGGTTGAGTCCTGGTTTAGACCTGGTTCAGACCTGATGTAGTCCTGGTTTAGACCTGCTTTAGACCTGCTTCAGACCTGATGTAGTCCTGGTTTAGACCTGGTTTAGACCTGGTTTAGACCTGATTTATAACTGATTAAGTCCTTCTCTAGAACTGGTTTAGACCTGATGTAGTCCTGGTTTAGACCTGGTTTAGAACTGGTTTAGACCTGCTGTAGTCCTGGTCTAGACCTGATTTAGACCTGACCAGATCAGAACTCTACTCCTCAGAGCATCTAATTAAACTTGAACTAAAATTTATGAATACAATTTTTTAAAACTTTGCATGTTCTCCCTGTGGTTTCTGTTTGCTCTGAAAATAAGATTCAGCGTGATTATTCTGCTTGAAAAAAAAAATTTTTAAATAAAACGTCTCCTGTAAATATTCTCATGATTTCAGTAACGTGAGAGTTTACAGAGTGGTCTCACCCTTTTGAAAACAATTTAACAACAGCACTGGAGCAGCAGAAATAAAACACAATTATAATTTGACACAAAATTCATAATAAAATGATCCCAAACTGGACAAAAACACATGCGCAATTTAGAGCTGAACCTGCAGAAGAGACAAAAACACAGCATAAAGAATCAAATAAAACAATAAATCACATATATTTATCCAAAATATATGATTGTATATGATTTATATTTGAAGTATATTGATGTCGTAGCAAAGGACTGACATTTCTGCATGAGTTTATAGAAAAAATTGTGGATTCTGTAAAAAAAAAAAAATAAAATAAAATAAAATAAGCCAGTGATTTTGTGTGTAGATAAAAACTGAAAGTATGACTTGAGAGTGATAAAAGAAAAGAGAGAAATTAAAACACAAAATAAACAAAAAAAACTTGAATAACTGTGCAGCATCGTCTTCAAAAGTGTGTCACTGGCACACAGTAAATTAAAAAAAGTCCAGCTTCACAAATCCTGCCCGGTTCTGGACCAAAACAGTTCTGTAAAAATCATAAAAAATGTCATGAGTTAAATTGAAATCACAGTTTTGTAAAGTTTTTTTCCTGATCACTAACGGAACTGGAGTTGTGTTTTGTTTCATTCACACATGTTTAACGCACAAACACACCTGCACATTTAGGCTGAGTTTTTCTTCACTCAAACAAAAAAAAAAAAACACTGTTCCACCTTGTGATGTCATGTGGTAATACAGGAAGTGCTCCACTGTGTTTTTAAACTCCACACACATTCACTAGAGCAGGGGTGGGCAATTATTTTTTCAATAGGGCCACATGAGAAACAGAAAATATTGTGGAGGGCCGAACAGAAATCTTTCACTCAATTCTGCATAATATTAACTGTATTTCTGTATAAAAAAACAGTAAATATTTTTGTTTTGACGAGCTGCTCAGACTGGAAAGAGTTTATGTTATGATTAAGTAATGAAAAAGTGAGGTTGTCTTATAAAAAATGTCATTAAAAACACCCATGCATGAGGTAAAATTAAAAAATATGTTTATTTTTAATTCCAAATGAGTTTAAAGGGGCAGGTCAGAGTCGACCAAAGGGCCTTAACTTGAAAACTACTACTTCATGACATCACAAGGTGGATCAGAGCATTTTGAGCTTTAGAGATGTCGACAGACTGATAATAAAGTTTTACTCAAACATGTGTGAATGAAACAAAACACAGTTTCAGTGCTGTTTTTGATGAGTCAGCAACATTCTAACATGGTTAAATCTCACATGAGTCAGTTGTTTATGATCTGTGACCTGTGATGTTTTTATTGTTATAAACACAGACGCTCATCATATGACCTCACCTCAGGTCACCATCCTCACACCTCAGTGGATTTTCCCACGCCAGATTTGTCTCCCTGAAAAACAAGTCAGAGTGAGTTTAGTCCATGGCCTTGTATTTAAAATGCTTAAAGGTTTAGTATTTTTTAATCTTTTGCTGTTGACAAAGGAGAAATTCAATTTGTCAACTGGACAAATGTTTAATTAGATCAAAAAGCATTTGTCCAGTGGACAAGTTAAATTTCTCAACAGGGATTCTACACACACAAGCTTTGCTGTTGTTGTGTTTTGCTGTTACAACTTTTGAATTCCCCCTCGTGGGATAAATACCATTTCTTATCTTATAGTTTTTTTGAAAATTGACCTCGATAAAGGCAATAGTAAATATTTAGTGTGTGCTTTTGAGACTCTAAGCTTGAATAAAACTCTGGAGGCTCAGATCCTCAAAAGGATGCTGTAAATATTTTATATATTGCTTTTATCAGGGCAGATTCTCAAAAACTTAAAACTGAAACTAAGGTTAAAGTAAGGCTTAAGGTAATAGCAACAAAACAGTTTGTCTGAGGGCCCATTTGGCCCCTGGGCCATAGTTTGGAGATGCTGGTAATAGGTAAAAAAATATAAGCATAGCCCATGTAGCTGTATTACCTGGACAGTGGGCAGACTCTGGGACTTGTGCACTGGTGCTGGTCCTCTCCGGGACAGGGCAGGGGAGCTGGGGGTCCTGAGGCTGGGGGTCCTGCAGAGAGAGCCCCGGCGGGAGAGGAGGGAGGAGGGAGAGTCCACCACCTCTGCCCCCAACGCAGACAGACAGCTCACGTCAGAGCGGAAGACAGGAGCACAGTCCCCCGAAGAGTCTGTGCTGTCCACTGGAAAAAAATAAACAAACAAACAAACAAACAGTAAAAGTCCAATATTATACAAAATTTACTCTTGTGAGCTTTAAACTATGTTATAATTTTGTTACCTCCTCAAAAACACACCAAGTTACTTTTTACCTTTCATTCAGTAGAGATTAGAAATTCCAGAGTTGAAATCATCCAAATGATTCTATAGAAAATGAGTTTGAAAACATAGTGGAGCACTTCTTGTATCACCACATGTGAGTATTTTCAGTTTGAGAGAAGAACTTAGGATTTTAGTGCATTTATTTTAGTTTGGGTCAACCAGCTGCCTAAAGAATAAATATAGACACTCTCTTATCCAGTTTTCAGAAAAACAAGTCTGTGAGTTTGTGGTCAGTTCATATAATTTGCGCACGAGTGACAACACTACATGTGCACAGAGGCTTGGCTCTTTAATATTCATGAGGAAACTTGTCCGTGATTGGGACAGTGTTTCCCGCAGCGCTTTATAGTTATAGCGGCCGCCTTGACTACGTCCCTCCAAACCACGTGAATCCTCGCAAAACTCTGTCCCTACTGAAAGGATATTTTCAACCACTGGGGACGTTGTAACTGCAGCAGATCTGCTCTTACTGCAGACAGTGTGGACAATTTGTTTTTTCTGGCCAAAAACATCACGACTGAGTAAAACTTCATCCTTCATAGTGTTAGTGCTGCTCTTTACTTTTTAAAAAGATTTGTTTACTGTTTACAAGGAATTTATTAATTGTAATATTTCAAACATTTGTTGCTTATTTGAGAACATTTTATTTAACTTATTAGTTTTACCAAGCAGCACTTTGCATTTATTTTATTTTCCCGTTTGTATAATGTTAAACAAATTGTTGGTTTAATAAACACACAAATGGTTTTGCATTTTGTTCCCGTACTGTACCAAAAATGAACCGAACCGTGATTTCAAAACTGTGGTACGTACCCAACCATGATTTTTGTACCGATACACCAATAGTCTCTATATATAGGTCCAAAAAAGTTTCTCTGGATTCAGTATTGGTAAAAACTCATTTAAACTTGTGACCTTCTTGCAATGGGGCATATACTGCTAATACACAGTCAACTCTTTATGTGTGAAAAGCATTTTCAGGTAAATAAATAAACACAGTGACAGTATTTCTTCTAGTGTTTCTTCTGTATTTCACAGACTCACAGAGGGGCAGTGGGGGTCTCCAGCTCTCACAGCGGTGCAGGAGGTGCTGGTGCAGGTGGAGGTTGTTGAGCTCGTTCTCCGCCGCAGCTTCGGGAGAGGAGCAGCCGAGCCCGCCGACCCCAGGCTCCGCACCGGGACAGGCGTTTCCGTGGTAACCGGCGGGGGGGAGGGACCCGCGGCCGGACGAGGACGAGGACTGGCTGAGGGTGGTGGAGGCGGTGCTTCCGGAGCCGATGGAGTTTGGGCGAGGAACTAGGCCCCTGTGTGAACAACAGGCCACAGGGACTGACCACACACAGCAACAGAGGCGCAGAGGTTAGAGGAGCAGCTGCACAAGTTAGTATTAACCTCAGAGAGCAGATACTTGACTTAAAGAACACATATTATGCAAAACTGACTCATGTTATTCTGTTTTCCCTTGTCAAAAACATACCTGGAGTTGTAGTCCAATGAGATTCATTTGGTCTTCTGATATTTTATCTTATTAGGTTCTTTTTACAGACCAAGAGTTTGTTTTCATACCTGACAGTTTCGATTGCTCACTAGCACTCTTCCTCAGAGTGCAGTCCTGCAGGTGGCGCTGTCGTCCTGCCTCCATTGGTAGGAAAACAGCTCTAAAACCTGTATTAACCAGCTGAGCGAACACATCACAGTAACATCACGTGACTCTGAGGAAGAGCGTTAGTGAGCAGCCGAAACAATTCATGTTTTAATAATGTTTCAGGGTGCACTCACACTGGGACGACCTTTGCTCCGGCCTGACAGCATCATCACTCTGTTTCTTTACATGCTGCTCAGCGTGGCTATTGATTTAATGAAGAAAATAAGTCCAGTGGCATGAAATATGTATTAAACAGTGAGACACATATGAGTCCTTTTGTGATGTGTGTTCCTCTGTGAGTTTGTGGATATAATAACAGCAGGAGGAGTGAGGACAGCAGGAGGAGGGAGGCTGAAAAACTTCTGTCTCTGTCATAATCCTTATTGAACATAAGCATGGATTCACTGTGTGTGTGTTTTTTTTAGAAGAGTTTATTCACTGTTTCCCTCATATGAGGAACATCAGCACACAACAGGGCTCGTATAGTAAAGTGGTGCGTGTACTCATACAAGAAAGTCCCAAACATGCCCAGGCATCACAGGCTCACACTGGACTATCGGACCAAAGCTTTCTAGGTCTAGGCTATCTGTGCGTCTGCATGGTTTGATTAGGTTAATGTGAGTGCATCCTAAAAAATATGATTCTGTTCCCATTTTAAACCAAAAAAAAAAAAAGACTGAAATATGAACTGCAAACAAACTAATATAAGAATCACATTTCAGAACAGGTTTGTACAGATGTAAACTACAGGGCAGGGGTCTCCAGCCTTTTTCCTCCGGTGAGCTGCCTTTATTAAACAAAAATGCCATCGAGCTACTCATTTAAGAGGCCGTAAGAAACTGAGACAATTATAAGAAAGAAGGTGAGCCTTTAGGTAGATGCGGATAAAACATAAACCACCGTCCATTTATCAGTGCACAAAGTTGGGTTTTAAAATTATACATTTACAATGGTCATAGGCATGTAATTAACAAAATTTTATTATTCAGCACAGTGGTATAATTTCAAAATCCATTCGTGAGTCACTTGGATGGGGGTGGAGAGTTACTCATTGGAGACTCCTGCTATAGGGTTTGCAGTTTTTATGTAGAATAAGACGGGAGATTTTTTGGTTTGTGGAGAAAATTGTGGTATTTCAAAAACAGCAACCTGAGAAATAGTGACCAAAAGCATGTTTAAAAGAGAATTAAAGCCAATACTTTTTCTTTAACCTTTATAGTTACAAATACTGTACTGTGCACTCCATTGATTTTGAGATTTAAAGTGAACCACCAAATGATGACTTTAAAGTGTATTAGTCCCTGAGTGATAG
This sequence comes from Boleophthalmus pectinirostris, assembly GCF_026225935.1. NCBI lineage: Eukaryota > Metazoa > Chordata > Actinopteri > Gobiiformes > Gobiidae > Boleophthalmus > Boleophthalmus pectinirostris. The sequence continues at coordinate 15,011,203 of NW_026571515.1, read as the reverse complement.
TGTCTGTGTAGAGGAGTAGAGGAGCCTTACTTCTTCCGGGCAGGCTGCAGTTCACCGCCCGGTCACAGATAGCAGCGTCGCTCGGCTGAATGTCCAGAAACGGTTTGTGTCCGATTCCCATGAAAACTCTCTCCTGTAAACGCATCTCTGAAACACGAGAATCACAACACAATCATGACGTTACTATTCACATTTAAGATCCCAGTAAAGAAATGATAAACTTTTAGAGAACAATAACATTAGAATTCACACAATAAACACTAGTATACAGAAAATACCGTCTACAAACACCAACACATGACCCCTGTTTTATCTTCGTTTCTCTGGCTGCCTGTGTGATTTAGAATCGATTTTAAGATTTTACTGATCACTTTTAAAGCTTGTTTAGGTCTTGTACCAAGTTACATTTCCTCTGTAGCTTTTCAAAGTCCAGACTCCGGTCTCGGCTTTGGAATGACCTGCCTGAGAAAAAAAAAAAACTCAATATAGTTTGCTATATCTCGATACACGACATATATCTCAATATCTGTATGGGAAAAATACCCCCCAAAAAACTACTGCAAAAACAAATCTGCCAAATTCCACAAGGTCCTTTTTATTGAAGTGCAAGAGGTAGGCAGTTCATGTAGGGACAAAGTGCTTCTGCCACATTTAAGATTACAAAAAATCCCTAATTACACAAATAATAATTTAACTGTAAAATAAAATAAATAATACATATTGTCTTCTTTTCATTCATAAATAAAACAACTCAACTCAAGCTCATCATTGCATTAACTCCTTATTTTAACAGACGCATGTTCCTCACCAGCGTCAGGAGCTCTGAGGTTTCCCACAATCCAGAATCCAGCTCAGATCACTCCGAACTTTTCCAAACACTATTGTACAAGTTACACTGCAGCAGATTATTCATTAAAATCTTCTGCATCAATAAACTTTACATTACTAAATTTTACAACATTTAAAGCAGGGGTGTCCAAACGTTTTTCATCAAGGGCCACATATCTAAACACAGACCAAGCAGAGGGCAGATCGAGGGCCGTAGACTGGTGTTCAATACAGAGAATAATAGAATGAATAAAGACTGATGGCTCATTCTAATGTGTTAAACATGCACATATTTCAAAGATCCTTAAAACCACACACTAAATATTCAATATTAGCTTTATCAAGGTAGATTTTCAAAAAACCTGCAGTAAAAAGTTCATTTTTAATTGATGCAAGGTAATTTGGGCCAAGTCACCTGGAAGCCCGAGGGCCAAGAAACATTTGTCCGAGGGCCACATTTGGCCCACAGGCCGTAGTTTGGACATGCCTGATTTAAAGCATAACGACTGTAGAGCCACATCAGCACGTTTGAGATTATAATGTGTTTAATGCAGTTTTGTGCACCTGTTTATGTTTTACAGAAACAAAACTTAAAAGCACATGACTCATTTGTATAAACAGTTCGATCCTTGTGCTGATGCGGTTCAGCTTCTTTCGGACTAAAGGACACGACTCAGTGGAATATGAGGATGTGCTGTTGATGGTTTTGTCTGTAAATGGTGGAAAAGGTTCGTGGTGCGAGAAGCTCACCACCAGGCACCAACTTTCAGCATTCACGGCGGTAGTGAGGAGTGAATGAGAAAAGCAGCAGAATCAGGGAGGCGAGAGCGCACACAGAGAGGGCAAACAATCATAGCTGTGAAATCAGAATTAAATACAAGCATTATATCGATATATACGATATGTCAAAATTGTGCTTAAAAATATCTCCCTATATAATTCAAATATCGAGATATCACCCACCCCTAATCAGTATCATCTTTTAAATCACTTCTTAAAACTCATTTTTATCGGTTGGCTTGATTTTATTCCTTATTTATTTTTATTCTATTTCTTTTATAACAAATAGAATTATTGAATCCAATCCACTTTATTTCTATAGCACATTTCACAAACAAACAGTTTCCATTCATAATAATAACAATAACAATAAGATGAAAAAATAAAGTACTAAAACTGTTTAAATTGTATGCATCATTGTCTGTTTTTGTGTTCTTTCTCTTTGCTATTCATAGGTTTTTGTACAGCACTTTGTAAACTTTGCTTTTAAAAGTGCTTTATAAAGAATTATTATTATTATTATTATTATTATTATTATTATTATTATTATTATTATTATTATGCAGTGAAATGCACATAATTGACATTTGGGTGTTACATCTCTTTGACCTGATCAAAAATTCACTGACAAAATTTGTAGCTGGTCTTGAATCTGAATTAAAATCACAAGTGAAACGATAATGATGATAACGATTCTTACAGGTTTTAGTCATACTGTATTTGTTCGGCAGTTTTGGGGATTTTTTGTGCTTTTTTTTGTATTTCCAATTAAAACCACAGAGCAGATCTAAAGTAAGTTTCTGTTTCTTCTTCTTCATTTTGTGTCTGTTCGTCTGTGTCACCTGTTCGTCTGGTGACACTGGACCACAGGGGAATGTGACTCCACAGCGCCTCTTGTGGTCAGTTTGTGGCAGTGCTCTTCACCCTTCACCGTGTGACCCAAACCAGAGTGCGCCTCGTCATGTGAGCCGTGTAACATGTCGTGCCAACACAAAGAACACAAAGAGGGCAAACCGCTTTTAAATCACCTTTCAACCTGCACACTGGCCTTGGATATATTTTAACTTTAGTACCGTACATGTTTGTGCCCTTTCATGTATTTATCTGTCGTGTCCAACAAGTTAAAACTGAAAGGAAGGGTAAGTATCCTGTCCTCTTCTTGGTTTCAAAACGGTATTGAGTGAACCATTGCTTTAAACTACAAACAGAAAACATATACAAGTTTTCTCATTGTCTCGTGTCATTCGTTCAGTCATCTTTAAATATAAAATCAAAAATAAGGAAATGAAAAAAACAAAAATTTTCTTCATTATGTGTCTCCAAAATCCAAATGAAAAAACAGACAACGATTCGTTTTTTCAGTTTTCATTTTTGTGTTTAAGTGAATAATGGAAAAAACGGATAACGGCCGTTTCCCGTTTCCGTAACTTAAAATGCGAGGCCGGACGGAACCAGGACTAAACCAGTACTAAAACAGGACTAAAACAGAACTAAACCAGGACTGAACCAGGATTAAAACAGGACTAAACCAGGTCTAAACCATTTTCAGTCAGGTCTGGTTCCGGCCTCAGTCCCGATCTGGTCCCGGTCTCAGTCCTGGTCTAAGGCCTGGTCTGAGTCATGGTCTGATCCCGGTCTCAATCCTGGTCCTGGTTCCGGTCTGGTCCCGGACTCAGTCCTGGTCCTAGTCCCAGTTTATGTCCTGGTCTCAGTCCTGGTCTGGTCCCGATTTCAGTCCTGGTCTGGTTCCGGTCTCAGTCCTGGGATGGTTCTGGTCTGGTCCCGGACCTGGTTTAGTCCTGGTTCAGTCCTGGTTCAGTCCTGTTTCAGTCCTGTTTCAGTCCTGGTTCAGTCCTGCTTTAGTCCTGGTTTAGTCCTGGTTTAGTCCTGGTTCAGTCCTGCTTTAGTCCTGGTTTAGTCCTGTTTTAGTCCTGGTTCAGTCCTGGTTCAGTCCTGGTTCAGTCCTGGTTCAGTCCTGGCTTAGTCCTGGTTCAGTCCTGGTTCAGTCCTGCTTTAGTCCTGGTTTAGTCCTGGTTCAGTCCTGCTTTAGTCCTGGTTTAGTCCTGTTTTAGTCCTGGTTCAGTCCTGGTTCAGTCCTAGTTCAGTCCTGCTTTAGTCCTGGTTTAGTCCTGGTTTAGTCCTGGTTCAGTCCTGCTTTAGTCCTGGTTTAGTCCTGTTTTAGTCCTGGTTCAGTCCTGGTTCAGTCCTGGTTCAGTCCTGGTTCAGTCCTGGTTCAGTCCTGGCTTAGTCCTGGTTCAGTCCTGCTTTAGTCCTGGTTTAGTCCTGGTTCAGTCCTGCTTTAGTCCTGGTTTAGTCCTGTTTTAGTCCTGGTTCAGTCCTGGTTCAGTCCTAGTTCAGTCCTGCTTTAGTCCTGGTTCAGTCCTGGTTCAGTCCTGGTTCAGTCCCGTTTTAGTCCTGGTTCAGTCCTGGTTCAGTCCTGGTTCAGTCCTGTTTTGGTCCTGGCTTAGTCCTGGTTCAGTCCTGGTTTAGTCCTGGCTTAGTCCTGGTTCAGTCCTGGTTCAGTCCTGGTTTGGTCCTGGCTTAGTCCTGGTTCAGTCCTGGTTCAGTCCTGCTTTAGTCCTGGTTTAGTCCTGGTTCAGTCCTGCTTTAGTCCTGTTTTAGTCCTGGTTCAGTCCTGGTTCAGTCCTGCTTTAGTCCTGGCTTAGTCCTGGCTTAGTCCTGGTTCAGTCCTGCTTTAGTCCTGGTTTAGTCCTGTTTTAGTCCTGGTTCAGTCCTGGTTCAGTCCTAGTTCAGTCCTGCTTTAGTCCTGGTTCAGTCCTGGTTCAGTCCTGGTTCAGTCCCGTTTTAGTCCTGGTTCAGTCCTGGTTCAGTCCTGGTTCAGTCCTGTTTTGGTCCTGGCTTAGTCCTGGTTCAGTCCTGGTTCAGTCCTGGTTTAGTCCTGGCTTAGTCCTGGTTCAGTCCTGGTTCAGTCCTGGTTTGGTCCTGGCTTAGTCCTGGTTCAGTCCTGGTTCAGTCCTGCTTTAGTCCTGGTTTAGTCCTGGGTCAGTCCTGCTTTAGTCCTGTTTTAGTCCTGGTTCAGTCCTGGTTCAGTCCTGCTTTAGTCCTGGCTTAGTCCTGGCTTAGTCCTGGTTCAGTCCTGCTTTAGTCCTGGTTTAGTCCTGGTTCAGTCCTGTTTTAGTCCTGGCTTAGTCTCGGTTCAGTCCTGGTTCAGTCCTGTTTTGGTCCTGGCTTAGTCCTGGTTCAGTCCTGGTTTAGTCCTGGTTTAGTCCTGGTTCAGTCCTGGTTCAGTCCTGGTTTAGTCCTGGTTCAGTCCTGGTTCAGTCTTGTTTTAGTCCTGGTTTAGTCATGTTTTAGTCCTGGTTCTGTCCTGTTTTAGTCCTGGTTCAGTCCGTAAGTGGCGCAAAAGTCCGGCATCACAGTTTAAGTCACGAAAATGGGAAACGGTCGTTATCCGTTTTTTCATTTTGGTTTTGGAGACAAATAATGAAGAAAGTGAGTTTTGGTTTTATTTTGAAAAACAAATGAACGAATGCTACATGGATTCCTCACACTCCTTTTGTCCACTTCTTTATACAGTCCACAGTTCATTATCATTACGCTGTACCTCTGCTGTGGTTGGCCTGGTTCCACAGGATCCTCTCCAGGTCCATGGTCCAGGCTCTCTTCACCTCCACACTGGCGGCTCTCAGCGTGTACGTGTCCTCAGACTTCCTCCGACGGAACCAGATCTCAAAGCACAGGCCGCTCAGGGACGAGTTATGGGTCATACCGATGTCACTGGTCTGGAACAAAACAAGAACAAAAGTACATTTATATCAAGTGTCAAATGAAAGGTTAGTTTGTGCCATCAGAAAGGTACATACTGAAGTTAGTAGGCTGAATGAATCTTTTAAAGAACATGCTGTACCTGATTTTTTATGTAAAGTACATTTGGTTTGACCCAGTAGAGAAATATTGTACAAACAGCTCAAAATGAGGCCGATGTGTGCTGTGTGTGTGTATGTGTATGTGTGTGTGTGTTACCTTGAAGGACTGCTTGTAGACATAGACGTCATTGCCCACGTCAGTTTTCTTGGTTTTGCTGAAGAGGATGAGCTCCTCAAACAGAAACACTCGCCGCACACACTTTTTCTTCCTGAACAGAACCGTGAACTCGTCCTGACGGATCAGCTGGCCCTGCTCCTTCAGGTTCACCTGAGGGACACGGGAAGAGTTTTACACTTATATTTACTCTAAGGTGGTCTCTTTTCTTTACTATGTTCCTAGTATTCAACTTTTGTTGCATTTATTCCATTACAGGTGATTTTATTGCCAAAAATATATTACAAGTCTATAATAAAGACTTGCTCCTTGGCCTGATGGTGTCCGTGCTTGTCTCCATACAGAAGACAAGACAGAACCCTCTAACTTAAAACCAGTACTGCAGTTTTCACACGTTCTAAAGACACATATATTGCTGAACTGCCTCGTGTGAAACAAGTGAGACAAACAGAAGTGAGCGTCTGTGATCATGAGGACAGTAACTGTAATTTTACTCTGTAAGGGTGACTGGTGTCCTACAGACCAACTATACAAGCCCCTGGTCCTGTCTCTGTGCTGAGAGCAGCTGCTCCCTCTTTACATGAACCACACAATAATGTGGCAGATTTTTACCCTGATGCCCTCCCAGCTGCAAGAAGAGACATAACTGTGACTAGAGTGAACAATGGGGGTGAAGTGTCTGACCCAGGGGCAAAACATTTGTGAATTTAGATATTCAGCCATTCTTTTTTACAGTTTCTTTTATTCTATACGAGCCTCTGCTCTAAATCTGACCTCTGAAGTGAACAGTGCACATACATGAGTCACTCACATCACAGTCCCTGATGGCGTCCATTGTGAGCAGGTCATTCCCGTGTCTCATCTGGAAGCGCACCAGGTCGGCTGCAGCCTGGATGTCTGCTCTGTCCCTCTCCCTGTCTGCTCGGGTGTACTCAGGCACAAAGACCCCAGGCCCACACAGAGACGAGCCCACCAGAGACAGCATGTCCTGGAGCAGCAGGCTGTATTTACTGATCCTCTGGACGGGTCTGAGGAGGTACGAGGACAGGTCCATGTGGTCCCCCAGCTCCTGCTGCTTCTTCTGATGGACCATACAGACACAGGTGAGACAAGCAGAGGACATGGAGAATGATGTGGTCACATACATGGAAAAAATCCTCTACAAAAGCTTAATAAAAGATAGGAACAAATAGCTGATTCATGACAGAAATATTTGTCTAAAAAAACATCACACAGACTAGACCGGGGTGGGCAAACTACAGCCATATGCGGCCCTTTAAGCCTTTTAATCCGGCCTGCTGAACTTGAATAAATCCTAATAATAACCCTTGTTACTGTTTTATTTTTCCTGCAATTCCAGTGTTTCCCAATAGATGGCACACTCTAGATACATTGATCTTTGTTTAGATGCGGCGTTTTATGCTGCATTCATGTGGTGTTGAAAGATCCGACTTGCCGAGTTATTTTTCCGACATGAGGAGACGTTCATGTGATTTTTTTCCAGCGGGAAAGTCATTTTTCAGATTGTTCCGACACCACATGAACGCATCCTGAGAATCGCCACGACAAAACTAACTCCAGACTTTTATGTGCTGGATAAAAAGAGACACCAACAACACTTTTCCCACTGAAATCAAAAGTGAGTTTCTCTGCTGTTATGTAAAAAATGCTTTTACGTGTTACATGTCATTTCTGTTAAGGTGTGCATGTACGCTGTCATTATAAACATGTCATTATAAACAATGCGCATCAGATATAACATGCCTGCACACTGTCATTGTTCTGTCCTTGGACTGGTCGTTGTTGAGTTTTGACACTGGGGAGGCACACTGAATAGAAAAAGCAGGATATGAACATCTGCATCTCCTACCGTTTTTGAAATAAAGACAGGAGGAGAGTGATAATGATAATATCCTGAAAAATAACAGAACTTTCAGTGCTTGAAAATAGTAACTGTTCATAATAAAAAAGCTGTATTTATTAGTTTAATTTTTAGTGTTTTAAGAGTAATTTCAATAAATCGTAAACACCGTGGGACTTAAAACACAGATATTTTGTTGTGATGCTTTATAATGATTTTCAATTGAAATTCAAGCACAGGTTTTATTTCTCTCCACTCCATCCATCCGGTCCTCGTCCGGCCCTTCCGTCAAACTTTAGAACCCTTTGTGGCCCATGAGCCAAAAAGTTTGCCCACCCCCGGACTAGACCAACACAGCTCTTAAGATGACATCACTGCATGTGTCTGTCTAAACAAAACATCAACCGTAGATTTGAGCAGATTTGATGCTGTTGTTGGAGAACTACAGAGCCACAACGAACCTTGTCACAAATGATCAGATTCAGAGTTTGTGCATTTTCCTTTAGGATAATAAATGTACTTTAACCCATCCCACTTCCCAATATTCACTGAACTTTATAGACCTTATATATATATGTACTTCTACAAAACTTCTATGCTTCTATTTTGAGAGCAGCGGATGTGATCAGACCTTGAAGATGTCATGGCGTCTGTGGAGGATCAGAACATCAGACTTGGGCTTGTTTTTACTGTAGAGAGCGTACAGGCCAAAGCTCTCACCCTGAGGAGATAAAACACAAACCCAGCATGAGAGGAAGGGAGCATGCTATGCTTTTTGAATTATAGAATTAATTACATGCAATAAAAATAATTAAATAAAAGAGAGGATAGACGTACATGTCGGAGGAAGCAGCGTGCAACCAGTGTGGGCTCCCCCTGACACGCCTCCAGCTCCGGGAGGAAGTAGTGGCTGTGGAAGTCAAAGAGCTTCTCCAGGTTTCCAAAGATAATGGCCCTTTTCCCGCGCAGGTCCTGGGGCACGTCGGGCCGGTCCAGCAGGGGGAGGTAGTGAGTCAGGATGTACCCCAGGGAGCGCACGTACTCTCTCTCCGTGTACAAGAGCTCCTCCAGGACGCGCTGCAGGCGACTGGAGAACAACACAGAGGGAAAAAGATCCGAGCTTTACTGTGTTGTATGGAAACTGTTCATGTGTGTAAATAAAATAAACAGTATCCAAGACAGAAAAGCATAAGTAAAACTGCACAGACACATTAGAGAGTAGAGACATTACCTGCAGTCCTTCAGTGAAAGCTTTGAGACACAAAAAGTGCACACAGGCCAGTAAGAGTTTGTTGGCATTCGTTGGTCAAACACAAAGACTATATGTGTTTAGTTTAATTTGCATAAGCCTGTCTGTCTGTCTCCCTCTCAAGAGCTACAAACTCTCTGTTTCACCTTGTGATGTCATGAGTGTATCTACAAACTGTCTAAAAGTCTAGAACTGAACTCTTCACAGCTCTCAAACTGCCTTCACAGGGACCACTTCAACTGCGAGCCATGTGTATGTTTATAGTCCCCCCCCCACCCCCCTCCCTACGTAGAAACGCCTCCTCCCGCCTCCTCCTTACGCCAGAAACAGGTTTGTTTACAGTCGGTGCGCTGCACATGACTTGTAAACAACTAACTACAGTGTTGGTTAGGCAAGGCGGAGAAGTGAGGAGCGGGGGGAGCGGGTGTGCGGACATTTCGTGCGCGGACGAGAAAGAAGTGAGGAGCAGGGGGAAGAGCGGAGCAGGGAGCAGGGAGAGGAGAGGGGAGCGGTGCGCGGAGATTTCGTGCCCGGAGAAGTGAGGAGCAGGGGGGGAAGAGCGGAAGGGGCAGCGGGGAGAGGAGCAGGAAAGGGTGCAGAGAAGGGTGTGCGGAGATTCAGTGCGAATGAACTAGCTACAACACGCAGCAGCAAGCGGACTCTTTCTTTGCCTTGAAAATTACGTTTTCAGACATAGGATATCGCTTTCGTGTCCTGAAAAATGTTTGTCTAGCTCTTGGAAATAAAGTACGTTTTCATAATAAGCAGAAGTTTCCTGTCCAGGAGTAATTTGTGGACCAGTGCGTCAGTCTTTAGACCCTGCGTCTGCTTCAGTTGCGCCATCACTGGAATGAATCTACAAGAATCACCTTAGTTTGGCTTCGCTGCTTTTCCCCTTGTCTTCTTCTTTCAGCGACCTCAAAAACGGACTTTCTTTTGCGGCTAACTGCTCCTGGATTCCTGTCTGCCATTGCAACAAACTTTGTGCAAACTGCGAGGAAGATATAGGTAAAAAAAAGCCGCTAAGAACTGTTGCGTTGGTGGAGTAAACAGCGTCTGTGCGTCTTGCGTCTGTGGACTGCGTGACAGGCGTACGTAAACCACGTAATGGCAGCGCGCAGGCAAGTCAGTTGAACTGTCAGCTAACAGATAACGAGGCAGTGTCGTTATCTATTGGCAAATGTTTAGCTGGCCCCACCACGTCCAGAGTTGATGAATTTTTATTCTCTTTTTTTTGGTCATCATAATTACAAGGCTACTGCATCTCTATAATGCTATCATTGACAATTTGAAACAAAAAAAAATCCTCCATACAACCTTTAAGCTGTCAAACACGAAATACCAAGACCAAGTGTCAGAAAAATCTTAAAAATGCAGAAGAACTTATTCCCTTTAAATAGTGTGGACTCACATAGAGTTGCTGGAGCTGTCGGCCGCACACAGCCCCTGCTCGTACGTGTTGATGGGCAGACTGGAGCTCTTGAGGCCCAGGGCGCCCCCGGCTCCCCTGCTCCCCCCAGCCGCCCCCCTCTCGCTCAGGCAGGACTCTTCTGAACAGAAGCTGCCGTGTCTGGACAGTTGGTACCTCTGCGCCTCCTGGAGGATGCGGCAGGAGGGGGAGGAGGCGCTGCCCCTGGTGGACGCTCCGGTACTGCAGGAGTCCTGGCTCACAGAGCGGCCCAGGCCCAGGCCTCGGCTCCAGGGGAACCACTGACAGCCCACAGGGTGAGCCTGGGACAGAGCCAGGGCGTCCCTCTCACTGCGAGCCCGCGCAGCCTGCCTCCTACGGGACTCACGCTCCGACTTCTTCACCGACCTGAGCACACGACAGAGAGGAGGAAACTAAATCAGCAAGGACACAAGAAACAGGTTTTAACATCATTTACATTCACATTAACATTTTAATGGTTTTCCTCATTATTATCTTGCTCAAAGCTGTATTTAAAGTGTATTGTTCTTCTTTTGAGACTTGGGGGGCCAGAAAATGTTTATACAGTAAGACTCGACTAAAGAGAGGCTAGTACAAAATAAATACTGAATATTCTATTTCAGGAGGAGGTTCTGGGCCAAATACTTTTTTCAGGGGAATAAACACAATCATAATAGAAAAACATGGCATAAAAAATTACATACTGTGGCTTGAAATATTTTCTCATATATTTTCCAGCTAGTAGAGTGAGTAACAGGTAAAGTTTGTCAGGTTTGTTCTCTAACATAACCCGCATATGTGAGTATGTGACTGTGGGTGGTACCTTCTTGGAGACTGTGGAGGCACCTCTCCCCTCTCTGTGTTCTGCTCCTCGGGCTTCACTGCCCCAGACTCAAAACTCTCTGTGAACCTCCTCTCCCCCAGCTCCAGGGCTCCAGACACGATCCCGTCCCACTGCGGATGCCCCGGGCCCGGTGTGGACTGCACCACCAGAGTCTGACCTCCAGCACTGACCACGGGCCCCTCTGTGCTCATCACATCTATGTAGTGATGCTCACAGTGCCCGGTGTCCTGGGCCTGGGTCCTCTCCAGGATCCTCTCCTCCAGCTGCTGCCTGGCCTCCTGACACCGCAGCCAAGCCCCGTTCCACAGCCTCATGCCCCTGGACGCCCGCAGGGAGCTGGCCTGGAGCTTCACCTCGTGGAAGCGCTCGGGGCTGAACTGGTCCAGCCGGTCCAGGAGGCCGTGCAGGGCGCAGAGCTCAGGGTCTGCGGGGGGAGGAGGAGGGGGGAAGCTTCCAGAGGACTCGTCCAGGACCGGGGGCTGGTCCTGGGTCTGGTCCAGATTGGTGGGGGTCCTGGAATGACTGCGCTCCAAGTAGTCCATGCATTCACTGGCAAGAGCTGTGGCCTGTGAAGAGAGAGGAGATGGAGATATTACTCTTCTGTACGATACAGGGTTTGTGAAAATGCTTTAATCGCAGAGTGCTTCCAGCGCTTGCTCTTGTAGTAAGTCAATCCCCCTTTAGATCACTATCACAATAATGAAACTACTGCACATCGCATCAGGTTTGTGAAGCTGTGGTTTATTGTTCTGTATCTTGCTTTTGTATAATTATGGAAAAATGCCGTTCAGGAGCAGAGGTGACAGACTTGTCTATGTGGTCTTGTACTAGTGCTGATGGAGCTCAAGATCAGTCTAAAGCGTTTCAGGAAAGGTTCATTTCTGCCCCGTGAATGTGACTTTTTTTTTAATAATCGATACTTACTCAAATTAGTATTTAGTTTTGATTTGTTTCAGATTTTTGACACTTTTGACAACACTATTCTCCTGTACCTGGTCACAGAAGTCACAGACGTGCACCAGACTCTGCAGCTCTCTCCCACAGGCCTCTGCTCTGCACAGGAAGTCCTCCAGGCCCGACTTAAAGCGCTCCACAAACCCCCTGAAGGCCTCAGTCTGCGGGTACGAGGTCCCACTCTGCTGCAGCCGCTCCGCCTCCGAGACCAGGGACATAGCGTGGTGTCTCCTGTCCTGTGAGCACCAGGGCAGGGAAAATAACACATAAATACAAAAAATGCAGAAAATCTTATCACTAGTGTTGTCACAGTACTTACATTTCAAATTTGATTTCAAAACTAAGGAACAGGCTTGATACTCAATACCGATTGAGAACACAGGCGCACGATTCCCATGCAACAATGACCTTAAAACACTTTTATTTAGGCATTAGAATGTGATTTTCATTCAGTTGTATAATCAACTATGTATCTAGGTTTGGTCTTTATTTTCTGATTTTAACATGTTTTACTCCAATTTAATCCTTTTTAGCTCAAATTAAAAAAAGAAGCTATATGAAATAGAGCAATGGTTCTTCAACTTTTCACATCAAGTATCACCTCAGATTAGTGTTGTAGTAAAGACCACACTAATCGAAACCAAGACCAGTCTGAGACCACAGGGTCCCGAGACCAAGTGCAAGACCAAGATCTCTGAGGGTCGAGACTGAGACAAGACCAAGACCATGGCCCATCAAGAACAAATCGAGTCATTTTCTACATTTATTTATATTTTACAGTTATTTTGGCTCATACAAATAAATGTTTTTATAAATCTATCGCCATTCTATCTGATAAATGTTCATTTAAGATTAAAATAAGCCAAGCAAACTGTACTACACTGAAACACTCTGTGGCCCTTTTTTAGACCCTTACCCAAGAACATAGAGAAAAATCCCCAACTCTAGGCCTTCGTGTTTGCCTGACGAAGGCCTAGTGCCTTTGTCCTAATAAATCTCACAATTTGCAAGTAAGACGGTGTGCGGGATTTTTCTCCATGTTCTTGGGCTGCTCCCTCTCCTCCAACGCACCCATCTCAAGTAATTGATGTGTGAAGTTCTCATTCTTTTGTATCGTTGGACCCTCACCCACAGTTTGAGAAACGGCTTCTTTAAGATTACTTCCACTGGCTCTTTACAGAAAACTGTGAAGAAAGTGAAGAAAGTGGGTAGGACTTTTAATTAGACCGCGAGTCTGTGACAAGTCTGAGTCCAAACGCCTTCAAGACCGAGACAAAACCAAGTCCAAATGCGGTTGAGTCTGAGATGAGACCAAGACCGGTCTCAAGAACTAGCACACTACCTCAGATAATAGTTGATTTTACATATCAGCAAATCTAAACCCAGACTTTATCAGGTCTAAATGAGGACTAAACCAGGTCTAAAAGCAGAAAACACCTTAAGTCTATAATGAGACAAAACTATAGATGAGTTAAAAGTAAACATAAAATGTTTAATCGAAACTGAGGATCAAAACATAAATGGATTTGTAGATTAAATAAAAACACCAAAAACCATACACATACCATAGTTTGAAAAACACTGGGATTGACTATTGTAAAACTGCGATGAATTATTTTAACAGAAAGTGCACTAATAATGTTTGACTCATATTGTTTATATTATTTCATGAAATACTGATACAAGAATAAAGAAATACTCTGAGTTCATGTGAGGCATTTTTGAAGTGTAGTTACTAAGGCTAAAAGTGCATTCAGAGTTTGTGTCTTACATTGGCCTCGATGAGAAATCCAGTGAAGCTGTTGAGGATCTGCTCCATGTGCTCCCCAGAGTCGTCCACAGACTGAGCCTCCAGCAGGTGGCGCTCTCCCTCTTCATCAAACCACTGCTGCATCTGCAACACAAACACACACAACCACAGATTTCAATTTATCTCTTATTTTAGAATCTTAACATTTTTTCTTTCAGTTCAAGATTATTCAAAATGATAAACTTGGAATACAAATTATTATAACATAAATTCTGAGTTTTATAAGGTTTCAATCATGTTATAACAGAGTTCCCTCATCATTAGTTAATTCAACGTTGTATTTTGATTAATTCATGCATGTGGATGGATTTGAGATTAGTGTTGAAAAAAAAGGGAAAAGAATAAATAGAAAATATAAAACAAACTAAATAGACAAATAATTAACAAAGGAACAAAGGGGTAATGAAAGGAGAGGAAGGAGAAGGAACAGGGAAGGAAGAAAAAAAGGGAGAAAAAAGAGAATTATAATTAATTTCAAGAATAATTATTTATTTCTTTTTCCCCTTGTTTTCCCCTTCAAACCTTAATGCATGTACTCTCTATTCTGTAATAAAGTGTTTTCATCTACCCCCTTTCTCCACTCCGTTTATGTGAGTTTAAAATGTGACAAAGGCCAATTTTGTCACAGAGACATATCCTATAATTTAATGCTAAAATATATAATATGTAATATATAATATGTATTTTTATGTGGAGGAAATAAATGAATGTAGTTATCAAGAAGACACAGTCTCAGTTCAGTACAGACATTTACCTGACTGAGGTGTCCTTGCATGTCCCGCAGTTGCAGCAGGAACTGAAGATGTTCCAGAGACAAATTGGACCTCTGCACCAGAGCGTGGACCTGCTCCTCCAGCTGGTTATACAGGCTGCCCACCGAGTCCACCGCATCACTGTGTGCAAGGGAAATATACAATAAAAACAGGTATTCATGCACATATTCATACAGAATCCACTGCATCACTATGGACAAGGGAAATATACAATAAAAACATGTACTACTATAAACAGGCTCCCCACCGCATCACTCTGTACAAATAAATACACCATAAAAACATGTATTGTATATATTCTGTACAGGCCGCCCACCGTATCTACTGCATCACTATACACAAACAAATACACTGTAAAAATATGTACTACATGTACTCTATACAGGGTATCAGTAAATCCAGTGCATCACTGTATGTTTTCTCTCAAATGTTGAAGCTCGTGGACGTGTTTAAAACAGTCTCACATGTGTTCTCTGTGTGTTCACTCTTAATGCAGATATTAGAAGAACAACATGTGTACTCAGGCTTTAGCTGACACGTCCTTGTGGTCAGTGTAATTGGTTGTTGTGCAGCACTAACTCCAGAGAGTATAAATAGCACCGGGGACAGCTCATAGATAAACACATGTTGTTAGCTTAGCATTAGTGTCCGTGTTTACCTGAACTCATCACACTGAGGGTACCTCAGCTCGCTCTCCTTCCTCAGCCGCGCGAGCATGGCCCCGCCCTCTCGCTGCACGCTGACCAATCGGCTGTCCTCCAGCACATCCCTCATCAGAGTCTGCTGGTCCAGCATGCACTGCTGCACACTCTGAGACGACCCAGACAAGAACATATTTATATTATTATGTTATTATACATCCACGTCTAAAATTATACAACTCAATGTTCTTCATAATAATATAATAATAACACTGAGCATGTCAATAAAGAACAGGCTGAAGCTAAACACTTGGTGTGGTGTAACAAACATCTTTTCTCTCTTGTGTATTAACATCCTGCAGTGAGTTCACACTGAGGCCTGAGACTCTGATGTGAATCTGATGAGGAGACAGAGGAACAGTCCCACTATCACATCGAGACTCACACGGAATCATACTGGATGTATTTTGATCTCCAAAAGCTGTGAATACACAGCTATTTCTTTCTGGAGTCATTTCATTGTCACACCTGTACTCATGATAATTGTAGCGTGCACTTCACTTGCTCTGGTGTGACCACCGGGTGTAACAGGCGGCCAGTTCTAGTTGGAGCTAGAGTGTTTATCCACTGTCACTTTAAGGCTTGATAAACTTGACATAAACAGATAGACCCGCCTCCACCACTTCCTCTGAGATTGACTGGTTGATCACAATCGAGTCTTTTCAGTGAGGCTGAAATGTATTTCTGTATTTACCTGTACAGAGTCGGTCCTCTTGGGCTCCTGTAGTTTACTGATGGCTCTGAGCAGCAGCTCCAGAGTCTCATGGAGGTCACACACAAACGGGAACAGCTTCTGCTCGCACAGATACACACACACATACACAAACACACACACACTAAATTTAGAACAGGACTCTGGGGTTTTCACATATTACTCCACTCTATCAGCGGTCGGGTCCAGACCTGGTGCAGTGTGTTCCAGTCACAGCGTCCCGGGGGCAGGGTCCCGTTCAGGAGCGAGCTCAGCTGACCTGCCTCCACCAGCTTCAGCAGACTCTTCATCGATGTCAGGATTTCAGTCTGAAAAATACAAGAAAACTCTCCTGGTTTGTTTTTGATAAGGAGACATTATAGTTATACTTGTGTATTGTGTAACTTTCTGGAGGTGGCATGTCACTTCAGAAGATTCTCCAAGGAGATAAATATGTTTGAACATTACAGCCAAAGGAACAACAGGCAAGAATAGACCCTTCTCCAGACCAAATATGAGTTAGGTTTGTGGAAATGGCAAGCACTGTTGTACCTGTACCAGTTCACTGACTGACAGTTCATGAACACGTTCATATCTTGGGAGAACGTGAACTGAACACACTGTATTACTGCCTGATGAACAAACTGTGAACGCGTTCATTCTCGTGTCTCTTGAACAGCATGAGCTTCTATTTAACTTTGTTCAATAAGGTGCCAGATTTCTTTAGTGCTCCAGGCGAAAACCCGGCTAAACACACCATAAAGAGCCCTTAATATTTACAGGAAAATCATTCAGTCTGGCAACAACACGAGCCACCAGCGTCACATCTCCACATGCGTCATCGAAACAAGACAAAATAAAGAAGCAGCATGGAGGTGACTGCAGCAGGAAATGTTCATCATATGAACATTTAAAAGAGTTTCTATAACAAGGTCAGTGAGGAAGGGAATAACTTCACATTTAAGTGCAAACCGACGGCTTTCAAAAAGAAAATCTGCAATTCGATCACATCAACAGCAAACTGAAAACCAAATGACACATTGAACTGAAGCAGCCGGTGAGACTTTCAAGGTAAATGAAAGCATAATTAAAAAAGACCATCCAAGTAGCAAGTTTTCCCTCATGTTTTTTGAGAATATACTGTAAAAGAAAAAGAAAACAACAACAACATACATTTAGGCCCCGTCCACACTAGTTCGTATTCGAGTCGTTTTTGTTGTGGATGCAGTGTTCGTTCACACTAATCCGATGAAAAACGGCTCCAGAGACAGAACGATCTGGTGCCGCCAGCTCCCACGAATTCATCTGAGGACAGATCTGATCCAGCATAGTGCGGACGCCTGAAAACACTGATACTCTGATGTAAGTCTGTGCACCACCAAGTAATTCACCGCCAAAACACTAAAAGGCTAGAATATATGTCCATTCATAGAAACGAGTGTCTGTGTGTACGACCTGCAGACGTATAATCTCTGAAAAGTTTAACATGAACCATCTCCAACATGACAGAAACACAGAAGAGACTCACCATCAGCAGAACACCTCTCTGTCACAGAAAGAACACTCATATTCCACTGAGTCGTGTCCTTTAGTCCGACAGAAGCTGAACCGCATCAGCGACACAATATCGAGCTGTTTTTTTTGAGCGTTTAGTTCATGCAAATGAGCCATGCGGTTTTAAGATTCATTTCTGTAAAACGTAAACAAATATGCTTAAAGCTGTGTGGATAGGGAAGGATTGCGGACACAGAAACGACGTGTCTGGACACAAATCATTTCCGATACGGTGATACGGTGGTACGCGGATTTGTTTCAATGTAAACATAGTCTTATACTAAATTTTTTTGGCTAAAAGTTATATGGAGTGAGTTTTAAATAAATGCAAGAGATCTTAATACCATACCGTGGAACGCAAAATTATCTTCAACTGGGAGCAACCAAGGCAGCAATCCAGAAAAGCTACACAGTACACCTTTAATCTTTAACCTTTCACCCTTTGTGTAATAGTCGGTTCTGACCTGGATGCCCGGACACCTCTCCGGTCTGTGTTTGTTGTCTTTGTCGATGAGCAGAACCAGACTGTGCACTGAGCGCGGACACAGCTCCTGCAGGGATCAGCACAAACACGTTCTAATACAGATACAGTGTTACGTAACGGCTGCATTGTTATGGGATGTTACGGGATATTATGGGATGTGCACGGAGCTCCAGTGTTTGAGATTAACCATGAGCATTGTTCCGTGTTCATCCCTCACCTCCAGAGACATCAGGGCTTTGTACAGCTGTGGCTGAGGGCTGGATTTCCTCGCGTCAAAAATCACAGTCAGACCGGCCTCTCGGATTTCTCTCCTGAAAAAACAAAAAACACATGCAAAAAGTAGTTTGATTAACTGTGAATACATCGACTGAAAAAAGCAAAACTACAATCTTTAAATAGGTTAAACTGGTATGAATTGAAAGTGCTGGTCCGGTTTTACTGTTTTAAAACGTGAAAAACAGGACGACTTTTTATTTTCCAGTGATCCAAAGTTATTCCGCACTTAGTTTATGCATTCAGAACATCATAATTATTCACTGCAGTGAGTTTATAAGTAGGCAGAGGTGAGACTAAGTCGTTTTGCAAGTCTCAAGTAAGTCTCAAGTCTGAGTCAAGTTCCAAGTCAAAAACAGGCAAGTCCAAGTTGAGTCACTGGCCGATAAATCCAAGTCATTTCAAGTCTTTAAACCAAAAAAGTACCAAATATAGCTTAGATTTTTGCAGTTTATATGAATTTTAAACTAAATTGTACTTGAAAAGTCATGGTATATTTATATGAGTATTTATATAAGAGTTGCAGAAATGCAAATTTTTCCTTTTTAAATGTTTTAACAAGATCTTAGTGTGAATTATTACGGTCAGAATAGAAATAATTCAGATTTAAAAGTGCTTAATAACAGTTAATTTATCAGGTAATCTGCACTGAAATGTTCTATGTAGTTCCCTCTGTTTGTACTGTATGGTACTGTATATTACTGTATGTGTTAGAATGGCAGTAGCTTTGTCAGGAGCGCCCTCTAGAGGTGCTGTGAGTTAATGCACGGCACCGCTGTCTTAATTGGTTCACGAGGCTCGGGCTTGCAGACACGTATCGTCAGCTAAAGTTGTGCGTTGTTGACAAAAGTAAGTTTATGGTATTCGGAGCTATGTGGACGTTTTATAAGTCCTTTGTTATCGTTTTACGCATGTCGGGATGTGTTCATATTCCTACAATACCTGTGTAGTTATGTTTATAAGGGATCTTACATTAGCTTAGCCGCTAATGCTATTTCGTGTGTCGTGCCGTGTATGTTCCTTATAGTTATATTATGTCTTTATTGTGTGCTTTTATTTAGCCCATCCATGTTTGCTGTTTATGTTTGTTACATACTTAGTAGTACACTTGTACACCTTTTACTTTATTACTGTAATCTGTAGTACGGTAACTTAATTTGTTTATTCTTTTTCTTTATAGACCACACATACAACCAATAATGTTCTGCGATGTTGCCTGAGCTTCATTAAACCTCCTACATACACCATCTGCATCCTGTCTCCTGTGTCCTGACCGGCACTCCAGGGCGAATATCACAATCCGAGCTAACACCTATACAGTCCTTAAACCTGAGTGATAGTACTCTTCAATAGTATGGTACTGTGTATTATTGTATGGTACTGTATATTACTGTAGTACATTTCAGATACATCCAAAGTAACAAACAGAAGTGGGAGGGACATGTTCCAGTTTGTTCCTGTAAAATTCAGTATCACATTTATCAACTCTAAAGAGAAAAGTATTTTCTAAAACCATATATTTTTTTTAGGAGAAGCACTGAGTCTCCTCAAGTCACAGTCCTCAAGTCCGAGTCAAGTCCCAAGTCACTGAGCTTCAAGTCCAAGTTGAATCCCAAGTCTTAGTCCATTTTATCAAGTCATTCAGAAGTTGCCGATACGATACATACCTCGATACATACGCCACAATATGATAAATGTGTCAATACGGTGATCTTACAATTTGATATGATTCAATACAATATATTTCAAATTGATTCAATACAGTTCAATAAAAATAAAGGCTAAATCATGAATCAGGGTTCATATGAAACATAAAGACTTTAATCATCAAAACAGTGAAAATGTCACATGTATCGTGTAAAAAAGTTTCCTTCCACTAAACAAGCAACAAAACTGTAGTTCTGTAACAAAATAATTTCGTAAAATATACCAAAAAATACTCTTGGTGATATATCGATACAGCAGCCCATGATATCGATACTGTATCATCACATTAAACGATACGATATATTTATGAGCACATTTCACAACCTTGAGAGGCCAGAGCAATGATGTAATAATGACTAGAATGCCAACAATGCCTTTCCTGATTCTCTGACAGTACACAGACTTATTTTGAGCTGCTTAAACAATATATCTGTATTTGGGGCAAGACAAATACATTTGTACTATTTACTCAAAACTGGGTACAGACTGTGTTAGTAGTATTGATCGATAAGATTTGTCACTGGAACAGGTCATATTCCATTAAAATAATTAATAAATACAAAATTTTCACTTACAATGAGATAAGATAAATGAATGTCTGATGAAGTGGTGGTTACCTGGTGATGGAGTAGAAGTAGAGCAGGACTTTGAAGAGCTCCTGACTGGTCACAGCTCCTCTCCAGCCTGGATGCTCCCCGTACACTTCTATGATGCCTCTGCCACTTTTGTCTCTGCCTCCTGAAAGAGTTTGACAAAACAAAAGAATCAATCAAGAAATGTTAGAAAATATAGAAGCAACAAGAGAATAAAAAAAAAAAACATCTCTCGAAAACCACCTTTCATTAAAGGTTGTATGGAGGATTTATTTTGTTTCAAATTGTTCCATGATAGCATTACAGAGATGCAGTAGCCTTGTAATTATGATGACCAAAAAAAAGAGGATAAAAATTCATCAACTCTGGACGTGGTGGGGCTAAACATTTGCCAATAGATAACGACACTGCCTCGTTATCTGTTAGCTGACAGGCTGTCAATCAAACTCCCTACGTTTCTAGCGTAACTGACTTGCCTGCGCGCCGCCGGTACGTGGTTTACGTACGCCTGTCACGCAGTCCACAGACGCAAGACGCACAGACGCTGTTTACTCCACCAACGCAACAGTTCTTAGCGGCTTTTTTTGACCTATATCTTCCTCGCAGTTTGCACAAAGTTTGTTGCAATGGCAGACAAGAATCCAGGAGCAGTTAGCCCCAAAAGAAAGTCCGTTTTTGAGGTCGCTGAAAGAAGAAGACAAGGGGAAAAGCAGCGAAGCCAAACTAAGGTGATTCTTAAAGATTCATTCCAGCGATGGCGCAACTGAAGCAGACGCAGGGTCTAAAGACTGACGCATTGGTCGCCAAATTACTCCTGGACAGGTCACTTCTGCTTATTATGAAAACGTACTTTATTTCCAAGAGCTAGACAAACATTTTTCAGGACACGAAAGCGATATCCTATGTCTGAAAATGTAATTTTCAAGGCAAAGAAAGAGTCCGCTTGCTGCTGCGTGTTGTAGCTAGTTCATTCGCACTGAATCTCTGCGCAGACTTCTCTGCACCCCTTTCCTGCTCCTGTCCCCGCTGCCCGTTCCGCTCTTCCCCTGCTCCTCACTTCTCCGGGCACGGAATCTCCGCGCACCGCTCCCCTCTCCTCTCTCCTCTCCCTGCTCCCTGCTCCCCGCTCCGCTCTTCTCCCTGCTCCTCACTTCTTGTCCGCGCACCCGCTCCCCCCGCTCCTCACTTCTTGCCTAACCAACACTGTAGTTAGTTGTTTATAAGTCATGTGCACCGGCTGTAAACAAACCTGTTTCTGGCGTAAGGAGGAGGCGGGAGGAGGCGTTTCTACGTAGGGAGCTGTAGGGGAGGGGGGGGGGTTTCACGCATGCGCAACATTTGAAAAAGGACAAACAGTCGCTGGATTTCTCGTTCCTTGGAAAATCCTCTATACAACCTTTAACTGTATTATTTCTTTTGTTTTTCTCTTTGTGTAAAGCGTCTTTGAGTATCTTGAAATGTGCTCTACAGGTGTTATGTTTTATTATTGTTATTTCCTGGTGCAGTTCTTCCCAGACCTGTGAGCGCGGTGACTCCTTGGAGCAGGGGGCTTCTGGTGTCGGTGGAGCCCAGGGGGAGGTGGTCAGGTCTGGGTCGAGCGGTCAGAGACAGTGGGCCGTGCTGGACCAGGGCTGGAGGAGGTTTAGACTGGACCTCTGGATGAAAACTGCTGGTAGGTCCTGACTGGCCAGAATCCACAGCGAGCGGACCTGTTTTTGACAAATTATGGATGAACTCAACAATACACAATCTGGGCAAGTGAACACCGATCAGGTCTACTGTAATGAACCTTGTCCACTGACTTTAAAACAAATGGTTAAAGAAGGTATGTGTTCCTTCTTTGAAGAAGGTATGTGTTCCTTCTTTGAAGGGCATTTATTATTAAACCACTACATATACATGCTGAAACCTCACACTCTTACTCATAATACACACTCTTAAACATATACACACACGCACACAAACACACTTTATACCTCGTCTGCTGTGACCGGGGGGGAAAAAAAGGCATATATCCCCCCAAAATAGCAATAAGTTCAAATATTTGTGCAGAGAAATGCAAATCTATTACAGAAATCTTTTTTAAATTGATTAACTCTTTCTTTTACAAAATATAATATTATGAACAACCTGAAACTTTAAGAAAAATGCAATTTCAACACAATGTTTTAACATGAACTTGTATGCAAATAGGAATAAGTCAATTTTTCTTGGAAAATTCTGCACTCGGCTCCACTTTTCTCATTTTTGACATTTTTCTGATGAGGGTGTCACGGTCAACAGTCAAAACGATCGTCCTTTAAGAGCGTTTGGAAAGAGACAAGTCTTCATTTGTGCTGCTCTGGTGGGAGGGGCCACGTACAGAGACACTGGAGACGCTGCTATGATCAGCACCACAGAAAATTAACAATATTTTAATAGGAAATATAATTAAAATATTTTAGTAGAAAATCTGCTGAGGGCCAGATTAAAGGTCTTGGAGGACCGGATCTGGCCCCCAGGCCGTATGTTTGACACTCCTGATTTAATAAAATGGGTCCATGGTCCGTGTACCATTTACAATATTTAATTTAAAGTTTATTTCAAATCACACCAGTCATCATGCCTATTTTAATTTAGATTTTTTATTCTCTCTGATTTATTTGCCCCATAAGAAGGACGTACTTGAAAAATCGTTGCAGTTTTATGGACAAACATGTGGTCTTCTTTTATAGTGATGCATTTACTTTTGCATCTTAGAAAGTCATTGTTGAACTCCATGACAATAAACAGGAAGAAGTGATAAACTCTCCTTTGTTCAGCTAACACTGAATTCAGATGCAGCGCAATGAGCAGCAGAACTTCATATAAACCAGAGAGAATAAAATATCAACATTGAAATAGGCAGTGAGACTGTTTTTTGATTGGTGTTATTTGAAATAAACTTTAAATCAAATATTGGAAATAGAGGTTGAAATCAGATTTTTTGTTTCACACTACAACGGAATAATGAAATAAACTGTTTTCCCATTTTATAGTTTTTTGTCCTTAATTAAAAATCAAAAGAACAAATTGTACTATGTCATCTGTGTTACTAAACTAGCTCTGGCAACACCAATATAATGAGTGATATGTTATATGTGATATGGCCAGATCTTCAAAATTTAAAACTAGGACACACCCGGTTGGGATGTTTGGTATAAATAAAGTTGTGAAAAGAGCGTGACACATTGTGGATTCTCTTGCCATAGTCTGAGGGACTTTAGGACTTTTGAAGGACTTGCTTTATGATCATTTGCAAATATGATTTTCTTTATTTCTGACTAAACAAGTGACAATTTATGTTCCTCTTTACTGTTGACGGAATCAGATTGGTCAAGAATTGTGATAGTCCTGTTTTAGTCCTGATTTAGACCTAATGTAGTCTGCTTTAGTCTTAATTTAGTTCTGGTTTAGACTTGGTTTAAATTAAATTGGTCAAAAATAGGGAAACATGGGACATTTCGTGATAAAACTGGAACAAATCACTGGTTTTGTATAAATCTACTGGGACAGGGGACACAGGGCTCAAAACTGGGACTGTCCTGGGTAAATAGGGAAGTCTGGTCACCCTCCAAGATGTGTGTCAGCTTCTCCCTTTATTTTTAAGGACTGCAGATGGAAATTGTCCTGTTAAATAAAAAATAAAAAAGTATTCTTGAGAAATCTTTACCTGTACCTGAGACAGTCAGCTTCCTGCGGCTGATCTTGGGCGACACGAGTCCGAACGCCGTGCTGTTTTTACACTTGACCACGTGGAGCTGAGGAACATCAGGACTGGGCTCTCTGTTCTCCTTCCTCCTGATCTTCTTTCCATCCACGATCACCACGTCACACTTCTCCGACGTGTCGACTACCGCCGTGGACAGAGAGGAGCTCCTGCCGTCCGACTGCAGGGAACCTCTCCTGCTCTGGGGACTATAAAAACTCACATTCCTGAAATAATTATCCCTGTTTTGCTCAACGTAACCTTGATTTTCATTTGAGCAATATCCAAAATTTGCTTGCGTTGGAGCGTTGCAACATCCAGCGTTTGGTATTCTCGGCGGTAATCCGTTTACGTTAGTCCGTGGTTGCCTTAAAGCGACAGTGGTCCGGTCTGTTGTAGTTGTGGCGTCTTGTTTTGGCGTGTCAGTAACTCTGTATTCCACACAGGGGGCGCCATCACCTGGTTTCCAATAGCTAAGAGTGTTTGTCTCGCCCGATTCTTTACAAATAGCATCAGATTGTCCTTGCCTGAAAACTCCCCCCGCCTGAAAACTCCCCCAAGGATTTCCCGTTTCATTTTGGTTACTAATATTTGGCTGAAAATCGCTTTCTTCCTCCACGACCGCACACATTTTGGATTTATCTTTCAACGGATTTTGGATCGCCGCTTGGTACGAATCCCGGTATTTACACCTCAGCTCTTGTGCTTTGGACACTTTCCCGATGTTTTTCCGCTGCAGACACGGTGTGCAGGGTTTTTCCGAAAACTGAACGGCGCGAAAACACGGCGACACTTCCGGTGATTCCAAACTAGAATGGTGGTTTAGCGTTGGAGCTGCTGCCGGGTTTGGCGGGCTGCGGTTGTGAGGTCTCGGAGGTAGTTTGCTCGCTGAGGTGAACGTCGTTAGCTGTCTTTGGGTTTGCATGTACGAATCCATCGGTCGGGGTTGTGTTACCGGTAATTTTTGCAAGTTGCTGAATTGTTTTTTCTCTTCTTGCTCATTGGACAAGCTGGCATTTCCGAACAGCATCGTCGCTTGCATTATATCGATGTACTCGCCTTCGGTAAAGTTAATTTGGTCAACGATTTTTGACTCTTTGCTGATATCTGTTTTGCTTTCCTGATTGTCGCGCGTGCTCGGGGACACCCACACGACCGGTTTCGCCTCTTGCTCGCTCTCTTTGCGAACGCTAGATTGATTCGTCGCCGAAGTTGCCAGGCTAGTATCCACCAAACGTAAAGAAACAGCTATTCCGTGTTTCGCCGGGCATATCCTCGTCTGCACAGAGAAGTTTTGTTTCGCTACTGGCTGCTGCGCTGGTTTAGAAATTGGTAATTGCTTCGATGAGATGGTTTCGGGGAAAGTAGGAAGCGGAGGTGGAATAGGCGGGTATGACGAAGGCGCTGAGGCCATAATATTCCGATTTTGGGAATTGTTCAAAAATTCAGGTACGGCTACCCTCTCCCATGGTAGCCTCACCACGCCCTGCTCATTTGTGAGTAAACAGTGACTCAAAGGCGTCCCATTGCGATCCCGATTCAACTCCGTCAACCAATCGACCGTGAATATGCAAGGGTACGAAGTCTCTGGGATCGGCGTTTCCTCGATTAGAACGTCGGACTGTCCAAGCCCAGCCTCCTCCAGTCGACTGCAGACCAGGATGCGAGCTGATTGGTCACAGAAGGGCGCCACCTGGAGGTAGAAGTCTCCGGGACAGAGGTGCTGGGGTTCTATGGGGGAGAGGTGGAGGACAACCCGGTCCCTTAAGCACAGCGGCCAGCCCTCGTGAAGGAACAGCCGGTCTGGATACTGAGACTGCGATGGGAAAGAGAAAGAGGCGTTCAGTGATTAGTCTTATTGAACATATTATTAACTCTAAGTGTCGTAGTACTCGAGACTGGCCTCAAGAACGTTTTTTTATGGTCTCGTCTCGGATTCAATCACGTTTGGACTCGATCTTGTCACAGACTCGAGGTCTAGTTCCAGTTAAGAACATGAAAAAACAGGTTTAAAAATCCACCCCAATCCCTAACCCATTTTCTTCATTTTCTTCAGTTTTCTGTAAAGTGCCAGTGGACGTACTTTTAATTAAAGAAGGGTGTCTGAAACTGTAGGTGAGAGTCCAAAAAAAGGGCCACAGAGTGTTCAAGTGCAGTGCAGTTTGCTTGTCTTATTTTAAGCTTAAATTAACATTTATCAGATAAAATAGATATAGATTTATATAAACGCTGATATACATGTGCCAAAGTAACTGTAAAATACAAATAAATGTCGAAAATTACAAAGATGGTCTCAATTTCGTCTCGCTGGGCCATGGTTAGGGCTGTCGCAATAACCGCAAAAATGAATCACTGTGGTACTAAGAGGTCCACTGTGGTGCATGTTGGGCCACCGCGATCACCGCACGTGACCAACGTGACCTGACTCTGAGTCCTGCACAGGTTCATTTTTAGAGACCCACACCCACCCAGTGTAGAGAGATGCAGCAGCATTTGTTACTTCTCCCGCTACATACACTATATCCACACAACAACCAAGGTACAAGTGCATCTGTGCAACAAGCGCATCATCAGAGAGAGTTTTCAGAGCCACTGGAAATATTATAACTCCGGTTAGTGCGGTCTTGAATACAACACTACTCCAACTCATACAGAGATATAGGCTACAGACATTTATGTAACCAGGAATCCCCACAATGACATTCAGAGTATCTTAGCAGAGTCCGAGTAGAACAATTTGACTTTTATGTGCTCTATACAGAGGGAGTCCATCACCTGCTTGTTTGTATGGGTATGTCACTGCTCTGCCTGAATTCACAGTCTGACATTAAACAGCTCTATGTTACATTTATTCAATTACAGGTGGTGTTATAGCTCAAAAATACCTAGAAAAAATGACATTCTGACTGTGGGTGGGGCTGCCACTCCACAGATCTGACCTGTAACTTGAGTCCGGTTTGGTCTGTGAAACATTCCAGACAAAGCAATAACATCTCCATGAAGAAAAGCATTCGACGGGCTCTCCACCAGAAAAGTTATACAATGCACCTTTCAATTACAGCTTAAAAGACGAACAAAAACATTGGGTCTTATGACGAGACTTAAACTTTCCACTAGGGGGGGCTGTTGGTACGTGGGGGGGGCAAAGGTCGACCGCGTTCCAGAGATCAACCCTGTCCCCTCGGGTTTTAAGTGTCGTCTTAGGGCCCACGAGCTGACCTCTGACCTCAGCGCACACGCATGGGAGTAAATATAACCGTACGGACGAGTGACTGTGAACGTACGGACAGGTGACAGACTCACACAGGCGGCCTGCTGCACCGAGTCGAGGATGTGCTTGGCAGGGACCAGGAAGTGGAGGAGGCAGCGGAGGGCGTCGCCGCGGTATCGGCCCTGGATAAGGCTGAAGAGCTGGCTCAGCAGAGTGGGAGCAGTCGAGTCAAACGGGGGGTACAGGTCTGAGAGGAGGGCCTGGATCGAGCCCTCCACACAGTCCGGCTTCTGCAACACAAACACACACAAGAGGACAGAATTCATTAAAAGTGGAACGAAACACTTTTTTCACTACTCAACTGTGTATATTGTGTTTTAATTGTGTATTTTTTGGTCAATTTTAACTCAAACTAGGTAAATTTGCAGCATTGTAACCAAAAAAATGTACAAAATTGAGTATGTGTATGGCCTCTGCAGCTCCTTGTAGTTGGTGATATCACGAATAACTGTCCTCCTTACATACAGGTTTTATCTGATCACAAACACCTGGATGCAGAGGCGGAGTTTGAAATGTGGATACCAATCACAGTGGGCCTCATTCATGGATCTTTTCTTAAAAAAGGTTCATAACTTCTACTTTAAGAAAATGCTGAGAGAACGCTGCCCCAGATTTACAAAGCGTTCTTAAGCAGCCGAATTGCCTCTTTAGTGACAGCTGCGACGAATTCACCGACATCCATCAATGAACATCTTCACGCTCATCTACATTTCATTTACATGGAAAATTCATGTGTATTTGGTTGGAAATGCCCTCTGAACATCCAAATGTGGTCAATATGTGTTTGGTGGTATGACACGTGAAAGTGTGAGGAGAGTGAACAGGGAAGTCAGATGGAGTGTGTCTACAGGCTATGGGTGTTTTACAGCTTCAGCGGCAATTTCAAATGTCCAAACTCACATGAACACACACAGGGAGGGAATATTTAAGTCATAAACTTATTGAAATAGGCGGGCGCTTTCTCTTTCCGTGATCTGCAGTAAATAGCGAGGGAGGGGGACTGGGGTAGAGGTGCATAAAAGTGCGCTCTGGTCATGTGGTTTCAGGGAGCTCGGGGGGGTGAAGATGAGGGTGATGGGTGGTGGAGGGTGATGGGGTTCAGGGGGTGCAGGGATGTTGAGTCCAGCGCGGTGACCAGGAGCAGGGCTGTGACAGAGGCCCTGGGCACTGGGGCTTGGAGAAAGTCTGTTAGACACAATAGATACAGGCTCTATAAAACTCCTCATAAATGTTATTGGATCACACAGTCATATGTTTATAGGAAATAAATTAAGAAAATATATAACTTACGATCCTGGAGGAATTTTTATTTTTAATTGTATTATCAGAGTAATAACATTCTAAAACAGTAGAATTCTTGTTCTTACGAGTGCTCCTGACTGTTCGTAAGATTTGTTCTTCCAGAAGAACATTTTCAGTTAAGAAAAAGTTTTGTGAATCCAAAAAATGTTCATAAGAAGGCCTTAAGTACAAATTTGTTCGTAAGATGTTTCATGAATAAGGCCCAGTGTTCTTTATTTCTCCATTATTTCATGTCTTAACAGCATTAAGTAGTTCATCTGTCCAATGTTGCATAAACATTGCTTCACAACAGAAGATCCAATAACACTCAAACAGGAAGTCTTGATATTAACTTAAAATGCCTCTCTCTGATCTGAATGGTCTCTACCAAAACCCCAGCACCTGCAGCCAATCATGAATCAGTGCTAGTGCAGCCTCTGCAGCTCAGGAGTGAATTCTGGAGGTTCGGGCGGCTCTTTCTAGAGGCTTTCACTTTAAGGCATTGAGAAAACTTCTATGTATTACTGGTGTTGGTCCAGAAAGCAAATTAACAGGTTTTAGTGTCTCACAATAGAAAGTAGAAAGACCGGAGTCCTGAGCCTTTGCTGCTGCCGCTCCCTCCCTCACGCCCACAGTCCAACAGGAACTCACTGCAGAGCTTCAAATCAACTATAAGGACTATAAAAATATGATTAACACCAGTACTTCTCAAAACTCCAGAGGACTTCGAGTACCATCAAAAGCAGTCTAAGTACTAAAGCTAGACCGATATTGTTTCGATATTTAGCCTTTTACTCATATCAGTTATCGATCTTAAAGCTCCAGCACAGGCATGTTTTAGGTTTTCAGATCTGTGGAAAGGCAACCACGCTCACAGTCAGAATGTTGTTTTTCTACTTATTTTTCAGCCATAAAACCACATATAATTGAATAAATGTAAAGTAGAGCTGTTTAATGTCACACTGTCTATGGAAACAAGCAGGTGACGGAGCCCCCAAACCAAAAAAAATCTACAACAACACAATCTCAAGCCGCCATATATGAACTTCAAAATATTCACAAATCTTATCAGCCATCTGCAGTGTACACAGGGTGACCTCCAGCGACTGTATGTGAAACATTTGACAGTTACAGCGACGTCGGTAAAACGTCGTGTTGAACCTCAGAACATTTCAACAGTTTTGACATTTGACCTGAGCTCCTGACTTAAGGCTGCGCTGGATTTAGCTCCGAGAAGGTTACAGCCGCGTAGAGGGACATTCAGACATGCTGTTGTACATATCGTCCACTTTTTCCATAACGATCTTTAGATTTTTCGTACAACATGACAAATAGAACACTTCAAAACAGTGTGTGATCTGTTATAATGTTTCCTTGTCAAAAAAACAGACCTGGAGTTGTGTTTTTGTTTCATTAACACATGTTTAACACACAAACCCTGCAGATTTAGGTTGATTTCCTCTCTCGAACTGAATCATCTGGATTATTTCAGCCCTGGAATTGCTGCTCTTTATTGAACAAAAGGTAAAAATGTAGCTTGAAAACTGCCGCTTCATGACATCACAAGGTGGAACAGAGCATTTTGTAGTTAGGAGATGTAGACAGACTAATAATGCAGAGTTATTCAAACATGTGTGAATGAAACAAAACACAATTCCAGGTATGTTTTAAATGAGGTAACAGCATTATAACATGGCATAAAGCTCACAAGAGTTTTTTTTTTTAATATAGGACCTTTAAAAAAAACATTCAAGTTTACAAAAGTTCCTCCACTAATTAAATTATAACACAAATGGCAAGTAAAAAGAAAAAGCCAAGCCTGTGTTTCACTTCAACAACTCAGGCCACGTTCACACTGCAGGGTTTAATGCTCAATTTGGATTTTTTTGTGGAATCAGATTTTTTGCAAGCTCGTTCACATTTCCAATTAAATGCGACTTGTTTGTGATCTCCAGTGTGAACATTAAACGCCCCAAAAGTGTCCCGCATGAGCATTGGAGTGAGCGTGCTCAGTGATTACGAAGTCGCCTTAACTCTGCAGCCTGATTCATCCGCCGGTGTCATTTTGTGGAAACCGTCTGACCTTGCTGTATTAAGATTTGTTCGCTCGACAGTAGGCGGGTACTTTTTTTCATTTAACCAATCGCTGCTATTTGGTCGTGACGTTTGTAATGCGCCACAAACGGAGATAACTGGTATATTAAGCTTTTCCCAAATCCCGTAGGAAGAAGGACAATAACGTCTTTACTCTTGATAAAATTCACCAAACATTCTCTTTGTTCCGGCTTTAAATCCTCGATCTCGGGAATCGTTGCCAAAACAGAATGTGTGGCTCTTTGTTGATTGGCTGGTGCCCAGACTCCCACTTCTGGGATTTTTGCAAACTGTTGAGTGTATTCTGATTCGAGAGAAATGAAATTGAGCGGAGGCACTAGGTGGCGCCAGCCTGGCTATAAATGCTGAACTTGTCTCCAAAAATCCAGTCCCGTTCTTGGTAAAATGGACATGTTACACGTCCACGGCCGCCTTCTTTGTTTGAGTCTTTATCCTCCTTGTATTTGGCTCGCAGGCTCTTTATTTTTTGTTGGCATTGGAGCCAGGACCGTCTGTAGCCGCGCTCGGACATTTCTTTGGCAATCATTTCAAAAACTGCCCAGTTCCAATAAGACCCCTCCAATTTGTCCTGAATGCAGCGATCACCTCAAATATTAAACTCTCTAATCTAACTTTTCCTAATGCTCCTTTTCCCCTTCTCTTCATCTTTCAGCAACCTCAAAAACGGACTTTCTTTTGCTGAGAACTGGTCGTGGATTCTCGTCCGCCATCGTAACAAACTTTGTGCAAACTGCGAAGAACCTACAGTTTGAAAAAGCCTCTAAGAAACGCTGCATAAACCACGTAATCTCCGCGCGCTGGCGAGTCAGTTACACTAGAAACGTAGGAAGTTTGATTGAGAACCTAACAGCCAATAGAAAAAGAGGCAGCCTCGTTTTCTATTGGCTGATGTTTATCTGGCCTCACTACGTTCACAGTTGATAGATTTTCATTCTTTTTTTTTTGGTCATCATAATTACAAGGCTGCTGCGTCTCTGTAATGGTATTTTAAACTTTCATTGACATTTTGAAACTAAAAAAAAAATCCTCCATACAACCTTTAAGACTGTCATTAAAAGATCAGATACAGGAGCATGGGGGAGAAAAAAATCAGATTTGGGTCACTTCAGGTTGCAGTCGTAGCCTAATTTTGCATGAATAAATGAGACGAAACTAGATTTGGAGATAACTTCACTGGTGTAAAGTATACTCATTATCAGCTTATGTTACTTCATGATGATTAGTTATGTTTTGATGTATTTCTTATTCTGTAAAACACTTATAAATAAACTTGCCTTGCCTATTGCTTTTCCTGGAAAGTTCCACAGTAAGGATTTAAACATATGTATCTCTAGGAACACGAGCCGACGATGCCACTTTGGCCAAGTTACAGCTCAGATCTATAATAACATCTCCATGGAGAGAAGAAGGTGATCCCCCTCCAGAAAAGTTACAGCAGCTACAAGGTTGCAATACTAATAAAACTCTATTAGAAATATATGTACAAGTACGTTTTTTCTTTCTTTTTTTATTACAAAAACTCCTTAGTAGACAGTCACATTACAAGTTCTCTTCTTCTGGTTGACTGACTGTATTTTGCAGATTTACATGTATATTTCACGAGGCTAATCCACTCACGTCTGTTTCACTCACATCAACAGCAGCTGCCCCCAGGGGCCGTGACTCAGGCCTCTTCTCTTCTCTCTATCTCTTCTCGATCTCTCCATTTCTCTGCTCACCCCAAGGTCAAAAGTATCAACGCTCAAATCAAATATCGCTCTTACTGATAACAACTGTAACGCTGTTTTACTCTTAATTACAAAATCTGCTGTAAGTTTTTGGTGTTTGGTTTTTAAGATGATTATCCAGTCATAAAGCAGAATAAGCCTCACATGAGTCTCATTTGTTTTGCCCGTTTCAATGCTGAAATTCAGTGTGTTTAAACCTAAAATACCTCTCTCTGATCTGAATCGTCACCACCTAAACTCCAGCATCTGCACCAGTCATGACTCTGAATCTTAGCTTTCACGTGAAAAAACTGCATGTCCTCTATCTCGTTGTTTCCCAAAGACTGGTTCGTGACCCTCAGGTGGGTTGCAAGAGATTTGCTGTTGCGCTCTCCTCCTGCACCCCAGACTGGAACGCACTACAAAAACTCAGACAGACCCAACTATCTCATTAAAAATTAAAAAAAGGTTTCAAAAGGAATGCTTCCTGGACCTCCAGAGGATAATACACAGTAGATAGAACTCAGTGGTGCTCTTTGGGAAGGGAAGTCAGTTTAAAGATGCAAAAAACCCAAGGCACTCACGGGTTAAAATAAAATGCCTTTATTAATTTACAGTATGTCTCAATGGACAAATTACAAAGTCCTCCAAAGTCGGGACTTTGTAAGTTATCCATCTTTAATCCAATGAGATTTATTTGGTCTTCCGATATTTTATCTTATTAGGTTCTTTTTTCAGATCTAGAGTTTTGTTTTATACCATCATCATGTCCATCTTTTATCTCATTAGAAATGATTCTGAAATTATTTTATGGATGATTTTGTTCCAATATTGCTGGTTCAATTGAATGTTGAAAAAAAAGAAAAAGAAATGAGCTACATTTAAAGTCCAAATAGGCGACTTATGGATCCTTTTATTGCTGCTTCAATGACTTTTTCATTGTTTAAAACTTGAGTAATACTATATGTTCAGAGACACGATCACTCAGTCAACAATAAAATATCCTCATTAATGTTCAATAATGGTCAAAACCACCTTTTGTGATTTACGAATAATGTCTATTGATTTTGGTCACGAAGGTTTGTGACTTTTAAAATATGGGTCCAGAAAAAACGTTTGGGAAACACTGGTCTGTCTGCAGGTCGTGACACAGACGCCCCAGGTTCAGTTGTGATTGTAATACTCTTTCTAAAGCAGTAAGAGAGCAGAGGGAGATACTGTCCCTTTAAGTGTGGAGTTATTTGCATAAACAACATTGCATTGACATGAACCACTGCAGCAGCTCTAAAAAGACATGGGGGAGGTGTCTGAGCAGCGGATGATTCATGGAAGATACATTTGGCCTTTAGTATCACACGTCTTAACCACACTCCACACTTCGAGCTGACTGGGAGAAACAACTTAGTGACTGTAAATTCTTAAATATATACTACAAATTATTAAAAAAAAAAAAAAGAAACAACTTAGATAAATGACACTGGAACAATTTCAAAGGTGCACTGTGCGCCTCTGTGCCTCAGATCTGAGAAAATCATCTTTTTCTTACTCCATGATCTTGGAATAATTTACAAAAAGATCTTAAATTGTAAAAAGTGTGATGACTGAAACATGTTACTTTTTGCTTGAATTTTACTTTAATCCTTGTACCATTTAAAAGGCACAACTAGTTTTTGTAATATAATGTTATATTGTGTGATTTAACTGTATTGTATTGTGTTGTGTTGTATTGTGTTGTCTGCATTGAACAGGTTTGTCTTGTAAAAGAGATTCTAAATCTCATTGGGACAAGTTACAAGTGAAATTTGTGGACAAGCGAGCCAGCTCACAGTAAGAATGTTGCAAAGGTTTCTTCAGGCAAAAAAACACCTGTAAATGAATAAATGCAAGATTATTATGTCCTAACGCCACACTGTGGAACATTCCAGGCAATGCTATAAAATCCATGGAAACAAGCAGGTGGCGAACTCCCCAATGGAAAAGTCCAATGAGATACATTTGGTCTTCCAATATTTTATGTTATTAGGTTCTTTTTTCAGACCTAAAGTTTTGTTTCATACCTGACAGTTTCGACTGCTCACTCGCGGTCTTCCTCAGAGTCACGTGATGTTGCTGTGACTTGTCTGGTCAGCTGATTTAAACAGGTTTTGGCTCACACAGGTTTCGTTCTCACACACCTGGGATACTGTCCTGAGGAAGTGGACCTGCAGATGGCGCTGTCATCCTGCCTCCACCGGTAGGAAGACAGCGCCAAAACCTGTTTAAATCAGCTGACCAGACACGTCACAGCAACATCATGTGACTCTGAGGAAGACCGTTAGTGAGCAGTCGAAACTGTCAGGTATGAAACAAAACTCTAGGTCCCCAATGGAAAAGTTACATCATGCCGGATTTTTCTCTTATAAGCATTATCCGTGTGTCCAATACATTCAAATGAATAAAGCAAAAATCTCAAAATTCTGCTTAGACAAGACTTGGGAGTTGTATTATTTTCATTTAGTTGTTTTGTTTTATTTTTCCTTCCTTGAGGTCAATCTGTATGTGTCATGCTATTGTTTGGCATGGTATTATACTTTGATTTGAAATTGTTTCAAAGTGTTTGTTTATATAATTCTGTATAAAACTGAAAATCTTTAAATAAATAAAGTGTTCAAAAAAAAAAAAAAAAAAAAAAAAAAAGACAAGACCAGATCCAGAGAGACGTGTGGAGACACTTTTTGAAATATTCCATCCAGTCCTTGTATTTGCAGAGGTCACTGGTGCTAGACTAGTGCATGTCAATGGTCACAGTTATCCTGCCACTAAAAACAGTCTTACCCACTCCACAAAACACCTGAAGAAAATCTATTAGACTGTCCATGTAAATGTCTGTGTCAATAGAATAATTTTAGAAGTAAAACCAACCTTGCATTGAAAATAGTCCCTCAACATGCGACGATTCATGCGATGCAAGGTTAGTTTTATTTCAAACATTATTCTATTAACACAGACGTTCACATCGATAGTCTGGTGTAAGATTTGCTTCGGGTCCTGGATTGAATATCAGCTTCCAAATATCTGTTCACGATATTAGATAAATGCTAAATTGATATATTAAGACTATTTGCTTTTTCAGTTGTAGTCAGCCCAGAAAGTCTCAGAATGTTTGAACTTTTATTTATACAAAGTTGTTCTGTAGTAACTTAAAATATAACTACATTTCCATTACACATTTGGATCACTCCTGTCTTGTTTTATTTATAGCTTAAGAACTGTTTAAAAGTTGTTTTCAGTCTCTGCAATCTCAGTTGACATCAGGCACTGGCAGGTACTTAAAGCCAAAAGCTGGAACGGTGCTTCTCTATCTCTTCACCAGTATTAGTATAGAATATCCTGGCAGTATTCACCTGACGCGGACCACCTCCCCAGACTCTGCCCGTCTCCTCCAGGGTCTCGCACGGGCTTGGGTGCTTCTGCTAACCCATTTACGAGGTGTGTAAGGGGGCAGGCATGTGCTGAATGAGCCCGGCTGCGGACGACCGGGGCGGATGCAGATTCACACGGCTCAGTATAAACAGCGTCGGAAATAAACACGGTTACATTTCGGGGGATAGGGTGACACGCTCAGGGAGACACCAAACATAAATAGTCTGAGCGCATACCACACGTCAAGCCCCATCCTGCCCCAACCAGAGCCCCACCTTAACTAATGGTTTTATATGTTTATTTTAAGAGGTTTTATAGTGATAAAAGACAGATATTTGGACACGTGGAAGAGGAGATAAGACGGAATGACCCGATTTAAAAGTCCACTATATGTCACTTTTTATTTTGGTGTCCATCGCCTGCTTATTTCTATGGAGATGTCGTTGCTCTGCCTGGAATGTTTCACAGTATGACTTTAAACAGCTCTCAGTTACTGGTAGTTTTATGACTCAAAAATACCTAGAAAAGCAGGGGTTCTGACTGAGAGCGGGGTCGCCTCTCCACAGATCTAACCTGTCTGATTTGGGCTACGTTTACACATCGTCGGGTAAGTTGAGTATAAGTTAATATTTCCCTGCCTCTGTTTTCCAAAATAACATCATAGTATCGTTTTTAAAAAAGTTTTCGTTTACGTCGACCCACATAAAAACTCCATCGAGCCCCGTCGTAACTACACCGAGCATCTGGGCAGCGCTTGGATTAGATTCAAACCTGTAACATTTATTTCATTACAGGTGTAAGTATTACTCAAAAAAAAACTTGAAAAACGTGCATTACTGAGTGGCTCGCCTCTCCACAGATCTGTTAAAGTCTCATTCGTCTCTGGTCATGGATATAAAACATCAGTTGTGTGTGCAAATGCAAACACATGAAAAGTGTTTGCACCAGAGGAAACACGACTGCAGCTCTGAATGCTCCATCATCATCATCAAAGCAAAAGGGAAACATTGGTCGCACTTTTGGCGCGGCAGCTCCTAAAACTCTCAGCACGCAAATGCCAGACCGTAGTTTTTCAGAATCTTCACTCTAGTTTTTAGAAAGATTTGTTTTCAGATTTGTTTTCGCTGGTTGCGTGTAAAAGATGGATACAAACGACGGGAAATGTCTCAGTTTTTAAAAATACCCGTGTACGGGGCGTTGGTCTCCACGAAGATTTTATTCCATTCTGCTCCAGGTCATTTCATCACGCTGCCGTCGTCAACACCTCACCATCGACGCCAAGCTCACATGCAGCAGCTCTATTTCCTTCTTTGAAAGTCACATCAGTTGCCTTTAACTTAAAAGCTGCATCATCTGCATTTCTTTGTGTGTTTTCCATGAGGAGGGTGTGTGTATGAAGCACAAGATAACTGTTGAAAACACAATCAAACGAGCATCTTCCTCAGCGCATCATCTCTTCCACCTGTTTGTCTCACTCTTGCACCCCTGTCACTGCATTCTACTGTGCATGTCTCCTGCAGAAAGAGTCTCTGTCCTGTCTGTATCATGCCAGTGTCTTGTAGGATTTCAGCAGATTTCAGACTCTCTCGGGGGCAGGGATAGGTGTATCGATCAGGTATTAGTGGATGAGTGGATGGCTACCGAAGTTTGAGATGTTTCTTCTCATCAAGACGACTTCCACCCACTAATGTTCATTTAGCATCATAACTATTTTTATCAGATGGTGATAAACTGTTTTGGTGCTGACAACAGCGCTAGTGTTGCAACTTCATGTTAACCGCACAGACAACGACGCTTTCTGCACTTTGTCTGCGCGCACATTCACTGTGTTCATAAACAAACAATCCATCTGTATATTCGCCGCATCATTGTTTAAGATGCAGGGTTCAAAGTGTGTGAAAAAAGTAGCAGCTTAGGCTCAGACTGAAGGGCTTAATGGTCAATTCTGACTTTTTTGCAACTTCGTTCACATTTCCAATTAAATGTGACTTGTATGTGATCTCCAGTGTGAACTTTGAACGCCACAAAAGTGTCCCGCATGAGCATCGCAGGACACAATGACGTCACGCGCAGCGAGCGTGCTCAGTGTTTACGGAAGTTATTTGTTTTAAGGAGGCGATTGAGAAAAAATAGAGCAAGGCGTTTTGTGCGGCAGTGGCAGAAACGTCCGTAGAAAGGAACGTGTGGGTGCAGAGTCGCACCCAAGGGTGATGGGTTTGAAATGTGAGTTCAAACACAATTTTCGTCCGACGAGAAGAACGTTTGTGTACATTTGTGACGTGTAGGTGGGATGAATGTGACCTGACCGTTCAGACTGAAGTCTCATGTCAAAAGATAGGATATGTATCAGTTTTAGGAGCACATATCCAAGTGTCCTGGGCCGCATTTGAAAAAATCTGATCTGTATCGTTCAGACTGTCATTAAAAGATCAGATACAGGAGCATAGGGGTGAAAAAAAATCAGATTTGGGTTACTTCAGGCTGCAGTCTGAATGTAACCTTATAGTCTGGAAATTACGGTACTCTAAATTGTAATTAAACTCGCATATGTAGCTCATAACTACTAACTTTTGGAATAAGGAGCAGGAAATATGTTTTTAACTCACAATTTACTTACTGTATTTACGGTAATGTACATAAAATGATGCACAAATAAATACAATAAACACTAAAAAAGGAAAGCTCAGAAGTATCTTAAGCCTTCATGGACTACTGTACGTTCCACAAGTGTTTTTACAGGCACTTAAATCTGTCAATAGCTCCTGTGGCTGTGATCTGCGTCTCTAGTGTCACAAACCCCGCACAGTACAAGAGTCATTTACGAGCCTGCCCACACCCATGACACAACAGCTGCTGTGTAAAGAGGTGACAATCCAACCACAAAGACGGGTTTTACTCCTGATTTGTTCCTCCTGCCACCTGCCACCTGTCACAGTCTGAGCCGGTCACAGCTCTCACCGGTCAAGCTCTGCGTGTACAGTAAATGCACTCTCTCTCCCCTGCCAACCCAGACACAATAGACCACAGCCGGAGCAGCAGATCAGCCTCCTCAGCCTCTCCATCTCCTCCTCCCCAACATTAGTGTCATGAGCAAAGAAATGAGGTCCCGAGATCACATTTTAATTACAAAATAATGTGGTTACACAGAATTGATTCTTTTGAGCTTTAAGTCATGTTATAATGCTGTTATGTCATCAAAAACAGACTTGGAGTTGTGTTTTTGTGATTTTTCATTACACATGTTTGAGTAACCCTTTATTATTGTCTGTCAAAGCATGGTAAAAAATAAAGTTTAGATAACCTCGATTAGAACCTTGCATTATGTTTTAGCGTCCAAAAGATGATTTAGGAAGAAATTTGGAAGAAAAAGGAGATGTTTTAGAGGTTGCTCAAGCTGCGTGAAATTTCTGCATGAAGTTTTGAGGTTCCTGCAGATGATTTGGATTCCTTAAGAGGCTGTCACAGTCTGAAAATTCAGTTGTAAAGAAAGCACCTTAACAACTTTTGGCTGACGTCTTTGGTACTTGAGTGAAGAAATGTTTGGCCTGGAATTCTTCAACTCCATTGTGACAGAAGAACAGGAACAGAAGAAGCTGATGGTTCACAATATTATGGAAAAGGAATGTTCCACCAAAGTGAAGTGATGCTCTTAATCAAGCAGATTATGAAGGAAACAGATCAGGGATTTTGATGAGTTTCTTCAAAGCTCTTGATCTGCCCAAAATATTTTGAACAGTCCCCCTGCAGCAAACTGGGCAGTTGATGCAGACTTTCAGAAGGTGCTAAAACTGTGCATTCCAGGAAAGTTGTCAGTGATGTTGCAGAAAGGAGGTGAAGCTTAGTCAAGATTTTAACTGTAGTCAAACAAAGAATGAAGATCAGAAACAGAATCTTTAGTGAAGCCAACAGAATTTGCAGCTGGACTTCCTTTTTATGAACTAAATGGACTTTCTAAGCAGCTTTTATGGACTTTGGAAGTCATTTTTATACAAGTTTCAGTTTGTGTTTCCAGAATAAAATGACAAATTATTCAAATACACCTTATTTATGTGGTTATATATTATAGTACAGGCCCTAAAGGCAATTTTCAAGTGTCTTGCAACCTCAAAATATGACTTAATTTGCATAAAATATGGAACCAAATGCAGGATTCTATTCTAGAGTCTAAAAAATAATAATAATTTTGGATTGCCCTACTGTTTACATCTCCAAAGCTCAAAATGCTCAAAATGCAGAGTGTTTTCTGTTTGAGAGAAGAATTCAGCCTAAATTATAATGTACTCACCCAAATCTTGTGCTTAAAACATACTGTCGTCTCACTTTGACTTATGTTCTATTACATATTTACAAATCAACTTGTGGTAATCCATAAAGCTCCTCTGTGTTTTTAAAGCCCATAGACCTTCTCCACGCTCATTTAAAGCATTTTTGAGTTTGCTGTAAATTGTTAAGTTCCACCAGAAAACAAGAAACCTCGATGAAACCCAAAGAGCAGATGTATGGCTGTAGTGAAAGAGGACATGAAAGTACATCTTGTGTGGCCAAAGGATGGAGAGAAACATTTTTTTGAGGTTGTACTCACACTGTAAAGCAACATGTCTTTAAATATTTGATCATTCTTGGCTATTTTAAGCTGGGAAACACACCAGGGGGATAAGGATCACACAAACCGAAATGACAAAATGCTTCTATCTCCAGAGTATAAGTGGACGCAGACGGAGAGCGGATTTGTACATGTAAGGATAAAAGTTGTAAGAGTGATTGCAGTGGATGTGTTTAAAGGTCAAAGATCAAAACAAGAAAATATATTACGAGGTCCAGATGGGATTCACTGAGGAGGTTGATACTGAGCTGACGCACGAGAGAAACTGAGACTAAAAGCAAGGAGCTGGCAAATATTCAAATATTTATCACTGTTGTATTATAAACTGTAGTAGCCCGAGAGTTGAACAGAAGAGTTATGACACTGAAGTTCTAACGCAGGAGAAGAACTGTGTTTCATAGCCAATATAATGCATTGCAACAACTAGCATAGTGTTGTTCTGATATCATTTTTTTGGAATCCAATACCAGTCCGATACCACATAGTGTGAGGAAGTAGACTAAGACTGCTCATTACTATTTTTGTTACAGTACAAGAGCAATAAATCCATCTACAAAAAGGCTATCTCAAAAGAAAATCTAGAAGAATAAATTAGAAGTGTTAAGAGTCAAATATATGACTTAGTAGTAGAAGTAGAGCTGATTTAAGCACTTTTACTATTCTAATTCATTACTTTCTACTGTCTGTATGTATAAAACCAACAGTGAGACCTGTAAAAAGACGCTCATCCTTGGAGCACATGGATAATTCTGCAAAGTAAATAAAGTCTGAGTTAGCATTACTGCTGCTGCTGCTGCTGTTGTCGGGTTGCACTTTCTGTAGCGCAGTTTCTCTACTAAGTTGAGCGTCCACACTAAAGGCTAAAGGAAGGTATCAAAGAGGTAACACAAATGTCTTCTGTCATTATCAGTGTGTTTTTCTGCAGAGCCTCTATAGTCACCAAGGTAAACAGCAGCTCACATCTATAGGTCCTCATTTTGGAAAATTATTATATTATTATATGTTATTTATTTATTGCTATTCTATGGTTTTGCTCTTATTTTATTTTACCGGTTTTATTGTTTTAGGACTAGTATGATTAAATCTGGGCGTTTATTTTATCATTATATTATTATTGCTGTTATTTCTATGAATTTGTGCAGAACTTTGAAAACTATTTATTTGTGAAATGTGCAATATAAATAAAGTGGATTGGAAAATACAGAGTGGTATCGGATCGATAGTTTGAACTGAGTATTTGCAGATAAGATACCAGAAAAATGTGCGGTATTGGAGCTTTTGCTGACACCAGTATCGGTATCGTGACAACCCTTAGTAAAAGTAATATAAAGTCCAACAGAATGTCTGGTTTACCAGCCTCACTGCTGTGGGCAGAGTCTGTGGGCACTAGCAGCAATATTTTTGTAGACCAACTTTGGCTGTGGACATGGGGAAGAATCAAAACACTGCACTAAAAACACATGCTGCTGCACTTCTTAAACCCTATTCGCACAACATTAGTTTTACCTGTGGACCTTTGCTGATTTGTAACAATTGCAGAGGATGTCTGAGCTCTTGTGAATTTGTAAAGTAAAAATTCTGCAGGCGAAGCTCTCGATTTACCGGTCAGTCTTCGTTCCTACCCTCACCTATGGTCATGAGCTCTGGGTAGTGACCGAAAGGACGAGATCGCGGATACAATCGCTTGAAGTGAGTTTCCTCCGCAGTTTGGCTGGGTGCTCCCTTAGAGATAGGGTGAGGAGCTTAGTCACACAGGAGGAACTCGGAGTAGAGCCGCTGCTCCTCCACATTGAGAGGAGCCAGCTGAGGTGGCTCGGGCATCTGTTCCGGATGCCTCCTGGGCGCCTCCCTTGGGAGGTGTTCTGGGCATGTCCCATCAGGAGGAGGCCCCTAGGAAGACCTAGGACACACTGGAGGGACTATGTCTCTGGGCTGGCCTGGGAACGCCTTGGGGTCCCCCTGTAGGAGCTGGAGGATGTGTCTGGGGTGAAGGAAGTCTGGGAGTCCCTGCTTAGACTGCTGCCCCTGCGACCCGGCCCCGGATAAGCGGAAGAAAATGGATGGATGGAAAATTCTGCAGCAAATTACCTACTATATTTCGCCAAACACAGACGTCCGGTGATTCAGTTAAATTCAAATCAAGTTTATTTCTGTAGCACATTTAAAACAACTTCAGCTGACCAAAGTGCTTCACATAAAAGTCAACAAAACTGAAGAAACAGTTACATATATACAGATAACATGTGAAAACAATAAAAACACCAAGATAACCTGACTAGCTAGTACTAAATGTAAATGCCAGGGAGAAGAGGTGAGTTTTCAGTCTATTCTTTGATTTGGTGATAA
Source organism: Boleophthalmus pectinirostris (assembly GCF_026225935.1). NCBI lineage: Eukaryota > Metazoa > Chordata > Actinopteri > Gobiiformes > Gobiidae > Boleophthalmus > Boleophthalmus pectinirostris. The sequence continues at coordinate 14,968,219 of NW_026571515.1, read as the reverse complement.
AAATAGTCCTGTGTGAATCTGCATCTCAGTGTTTGTTGTTCTAATTGTGTCTTGTTAAATTTCTGTGTTCTTTCCTCTTTCAAGTTCAGTCAGCGTCAGTAAAATAAGAGTAATTTATGGACTTTGCTTATTCTGACTGAATGCGCTGAGAGTAACACAGAGGTGGTGCGATAATTTGCAAATTACCACACATCCCCAGGTTTGACTTATCCCATGGGAATAGGGCTTTAGTTGGTTAATATCCAAGGATACGATGTTCAAAATACATTCCAAAAAACTTAAAAATCATCTTCAACAGTATCAACACTTACTTAACAAAATTTTTAGGCCTCATCTGTTTTGTTTTTTCTGTTTAGTGTCCCTCCACAAAAATATTACAATGACGACTCCTATGACACAACATGTTATTCAAACTTAACGCAGCTTTTTCATGACCGCAAATCTGAAATCCACCAAACACACCGTTACTCTCTCAAGCGTGTCAGCACTTTAAACTTAATCCCCTCGTGAAGTCTGCGCTGAGCTGGATAAATGCTGCTGCTGGAGCCTGTGTTTAAGTGGGTACGAACGCGTCAGGAGATCCTACACTTCAGACAGGCCCTTGAACGCACCGTGTTGAAGTGCGTTCTCTTTGTGTGCAGTGGGTAATTATAATGTTGTGTATCTTAGACCAGCGTTTCACAACTGGAAGAAGAGACATTTATTAGTTAATTAGGGGTTAGTTATTTACAGACCTGTCGTGATAACAACTTTGTGTAACTTTTCGGTTTGCTCTGCTTAGAATGTTCCACAGTGTAAAATTAAACAGCTCTACTTTACATTTATTCAATTACAGGTGGTTTTATAGCTCAAAAATTCTAAGAAAAACAGACATTCTGACTGTAAGTGGGGTTGCATCTCCACAAATCTGAGCTGTAACTTGGTCTGATTTGGTTTCCATAAAAACAGAAAGGTTTAACATCAGAAAAGTTACAATCATCATTTAAAGGCTTGAGCTGCAACAAATAATCAGCAAAATTAAGTAATAGTACAACTTACATACAACTTCTTTATTCTACCCTCTACAGCTCAAATCTTACTTTTCTTACAAAAATCTCCCCATTTCCGCAAAGAAATGTAAATATTATGCTCAAAAATACACTGGTTACTTACTTCTCATTTTCGTTTATATCTACATTGGCTGTAGAAGTCAAGTCTCTAGGTTTGTTAAAGGGGAGAACAGAATACATACTGAAAATATGTATTCTGAATATTCATTTTGAGTACCGTATTTTTTAGACTATAAGTTGCACTTTTTTTCATGGTTTGGGTGTTTCCTGCGACTTATATATTAAAATGTTCACAGTGAAGCGTGGAGAGGCTCTAGTCTTGTGTGTCAGTATCTGCTGCTCCTGTTCCTCCTGTACCACTGTCACTTGGCTCTACTGCGCATGTCTCCTGCAGAAAGAGCCTCTGTCCTGTCTGTATATATAGTTATCTGAAGAACTGTTCATGTGACGTTAACAGTCTTCTATTGTTATTACTAAAACTTGACGTTCAAGATGAAATGTCGGTTCCTGGTTTCTGATTATATAAAATTAATTTCTCTCAAAAAGTGTGACTTATATGTTTTTTCTTTTTCATTACGCATTTTTAGGCTGGTGCGACTTATACTCTGGAGCAATTTATAGTCCACAATTATTCTTTCATTTGGTGGCATTAGGAATATAATTAAATTACAATAAGGAATACATGACAGTACTTCATAGTGTAATTTTGGCTTTGGTATTAGTGAGGATAAAGAAAACACAGATCTTGCAGTGCTGATTTTTCATCTGGACATAAATTAATAACATAAATGAACATAAATGAATGCATAAATGCAAAAATAAAGCGGTGTGTGATTATATGTCATGCTGTAACAGTGCAACTCGGTGTAAAAGTATTTTAAGTATTGAGAATACACAACTCCGATTGAGCCATATAACGGAATAGGTTGACATTAACTTTAAAAACACATAGGAGCATGACCTAATGACATCATGAGGTGGAATGACTCATGTTTTTAATACCTTTTGATAAAACTAACCATGTCCGTGTTTGTGCAGTCGTGTATTTCCATATGATCATGAGTATTTTACAAGTGTTACTTCTGGAGCTGTGATGAAAGCTGCTCTGTGTGCGCACCATAGAGGGACATTCAGACGGGGCAAAAACAGGAAGGCTAAAGGAGGTTCAGCCAGACCAGGACCAGGACCAGGACCAAGACCAAGACCCAGACCAGGACCAGCCCAGGCCTTGCTCCAAACCCAGCCCAAGACCAGAGTCACTGCTGCTGCTGCTCTGAGGGGACGGACAGAGGCCAGAAATACATCACACCCTCGACCGCCGACAAACACAAACTCCACTGTGTGTGCGCACGAACCAGGCACAATCCAAAGAGCTGAGAGAGAGAGAGAGAGAGAGAGAGGGGAAAAGGGGAGAAAGAGAGAGAGAAGGAGAGAGTGTAGGGGGGCGGAGAATGGTGAGAGAAATAGAGAGGCAAGGTGAGAGAAATATGAGAGGAGTGCAGAGGGAGAGAGAGAAGGGGGTAAAGATGGGAGAGAGAAAAGAGGAGTGACAGAGAGAAACAGGGGAAGACAGAGAGAGTTAAGAAAGGGGGAAGGAGGGAAAGAAAGGAGAGAGGGCAGGAATAAAGGAGAGAGAGTAATGCGGGTTGTGGAACTACTTCAACAATGTGAAACCCGACTGGATTTCAAACTAGGGATGGGCATTCGATTAAATTTTCTTAATCGATCGTCAGGAGAATTAAAGATTGATTTTCGATGAATCATTAATGTTTTTATATTAAAATTATCATTATTTTTACTATTACTTACTTACTTACTGTTACTATTATAACATATGAACCATAACCACTCTAGAGCCACATCAGCCCGTTATAATGTGTTTAAAGCAGCTTTGACACATTTGTTTACGTTTTACAGAAACAAAACTTAAAACCACATGACTCATTTGCATAAACTGAAAGCGCTGCACTTAGCTCTTAGTGCAGCTTTTTATTTAACATCATTTCACTCACTTTATTTATGTTAATCACTTTATTTATTTGACTTCTGTTGTGATGAAAAGACTGAAAAGTGTTCGTCGTTTACATGCACCATGATGAAACCGGGTCACTCAAAAAACCCGATCATACCCGGGACACTGATGTGCTGTAAATACATTGAGTGCTACAGTGATCTCCAAGGAGCCAGAGCCCAAACGTGGAACTGTGAGGCACAACTCCAGTGAAAGTGAATGTGAAAAATGAATGGGATTGACAAAATTCTTACTGCTCAATTATCGTTCAGTTGACCAATCATGCCCATCCCTACGTATTTCAAACAGGATTGATATTCCTGCGACCTACGATTGCCGATCAGGAGCTGGTCGTGAGGTATTAATCGGTTCTCGTTACCCCATGTTTACTACGCGAAGCACGACACACGATTAAAAACGCCCAATCCCAAAAACTCAAAAAGGCTCGGCTCAAAAAGGGCCAAAAATCGCACAGTATACGCTCGGCTTAAGAGGGGTGTGGGCGGATAGAGGGATATTGACAGAGAAAAAGGGCATGGTTACAGACATGCAGAGAGAAGTAAACAGGACTCTGGAGTGGGAAATAGGGGAAACATTACGCAATAGTAACAACATGTAAACCACTCACAGCCAACACCTCAAACACACAACACAGTATTTATGAAAATTGCTCAATATTACGTTATTCATTCACTCCTCATTTCCACACTCACACTGGGGCTGAATGACAGAAACATTAGAGTTGGGTATCATTAAGAAGTTGCTGATACGCACTTTCAATTCAATATGATTCAATACAATATATTTAAAATCGATTTGATACGTCTCAATAAAAAACAATGGTTAAATCATGGCTGTGATGCTTAAAGTCCACTTTTTGTGCGAAGTGAATATGAAAGTTGAATCATGAAAACAATGAAAACATCAAATGTGTCGCATAAACGAGTTTCCTTTCTCTAAGCAAGTAACAAAACTGTAGCACTGTAACAAAATATTTCAGTAAAATATACCAAAAAATACATATATATTGATACAGCAGCTCACGATATCGATACTGTATCATCACATTAAATTAAATGGTACGATATATTGATATTTCTGCACAACTTTAAGAAACACGGATGCCGATTCATAGGGTTTTGCTTCAAGATATTTTGAGGATCATTGAAAAGATAAGATAGAATATTGTGTTTTGTGTTTTATTATTTGCTATGTGCTTATTTTTCTTTTCGTCACTTCGAAATCAACAGAAATGTGCCAAGATATCGTACTACTTGCAACCACAAATTGTACGCATTCACCTTGGCAAGTTGAGTAAAGTGCTTTGCCCAAGGACGCAACAACAGTACAACAGTGGCTTAAGCTTGTAGTTTGTGTGTTGTCTCTTTACTCTGAGGATCATAAGACTTTCAATTTCATGCAATTCTCCTCGTGTCTGCGGTGAGCACTTTTTGTCACATGCTTAAAAATAATTTAAGACTGTAAAATCTCCTAATTACTGGTTCAAACCTTGTCCAAGTAGATGTTTAGGCTCTGTCACAGTGCTGAATCAAAAATAAATGGTCAAATACGAAATGACAGAAATTCCAATCTGAGCTTTTAGGTTCTCCGACCATCTGCAATTACACAACACTGACACAAATAAAGGCTGTGACCGAATGGGTGTCCAAATGTTCAGTTGGTGAACATGTAACCAACACTGTATTTTATTTAGGCATGTAAGGAAAAAAAAAAAAAAGAAATATCATGATAGGGCTGTCGCAATAACCACAAAAATTAATCACTGCAGTACTAAGAGGCCCACCACGGTGCATGTTGGGCCACACATGACCCGACCCAGAGTCCGGCACGGGTCCATTTTTAGAGACACGCATCCGCCCGGATCCGTTAACATTCCACCCATTACCTGCCCGTGCCCGTGATAACCCAGGACTAACCCAGGACTAACCCAGGACTAACCCAGGACTAACCCAAGACTAACCCAGGACTAACCCAGGACTAACCCAAGACTAAGCCAGGACTAACCCAGGACTAAGGTGCGCCCACGTAGACCGTCGGAGGACCGCAGGCAAAAGTACCAGGATATGATATAAATGCCACATTTATATATGAATACAAATGTGGCCCGATCGCGCTTTGCGGACACTTGTTCCGCGTGCTCGTGCTAGGGGCACTCTCTCTTTTAAGTCCGTGGGTACCTGACCTGGGGCAGGACTCTGACCCGACCCAGCGCAGGACTCTGACCCGAGCTGTCACAGTGAGAGCTGGAGAGATGCAGCGGCACTTGTTCCAAAGCCAAATGTTACTTCTCCCACTACACACACTATATTCACGAAACTACCGAGGAACATGTGCATCTGCAACAAGCGCATCATCGGAGAGAGTTTTCAGTGCCGCTGGAAATATTATAACATCACTATAATATCATGATCATATCGTCCAAAGGTCTCACAATAATATCGGAGGCCGTCACAATATATGGAAATACAAATATCTTTGCTTAAATGAATAGTTATGGTGATTTTAATGTCTATTCATGTTTTTCTTATTCTCTAAAGCACTCTGAATTTCTTTGTGTACAAATTGTGCTACACAAATAAACTTGCTTATTATAACAGCACCAAAGGCTTTTCAGTGATTTTCCAAGGCTTTTAAAAGGAAAAAGTAGCATATTCAGAGTTTTGTAAGCCTCCACAAAATATCACAATAAATATCGAACTGTGAGATTGTGAAAATATATCGAGGGATTTTGATATCATTACATCCATTTTGTTACAACCACAATAAGAGACCAGTTTACGACACGGATATTTTAACTCAGTAGGATTAAAAACGCATTGAAAATAAGGTTTAGTTACAAACATGAATCGCACCAAATAGAAAACACAAAAAAGCAACATGTAAAACTGTTTAACATGACTCTGCTCAAATGGTACCAAAAAAATAAGCCAAAAAGAACCAGAAATATTGACCTATTACAGTTTATCACTTCTGAATGAACTAATCCTCCAACATTTCCGGATCATTTTGAGGTCTGATTTAATTTTCTTCATGCACGTCACAGCTTCTGGTTCTTGAGGAGGACCAGAGGAGCGGGCAGCGATGTTGTGAAATCCCGTGTAACTCTATCCCTCCTTCGGGTCAAACGCTGTGACCCTGACATGAGAACCCAACGGCGCTCGCATGGTTTCCTCACAGCTTCTCAGTGAGGAGCTTAACTATGTCTGCTTCTCTAACAATGTCGTAAATACACAGCAGCATCACGGAGACGGTCAGTTATGTCATTTCTGGGAAGATGGAATTATGGGACGTGGTTTACGATGTGATGTGACCGCCAACACACGACACATGACATTGATCAGACCTCACAGAGTAACAATATTTATGTTTTTTTTATGCTTTTGTTTTCCTTTTATTGTGTGATATAGAAAAATTGTTAAACAGAATTGCCGGTTACTGTCCACTAATTACAGTCTGAGTCATCAAACTACATAAATACACTCTCTTTCCTCTCCATCTGTCAGTGATCTCAGCTCAAGTCTTTTATTCCATCTCCACAGCTCGATTTTTTTCACTTTTGCATTTAATGTTACAACCCGTGTTTTGTGCGATACTTCAATCACAACACATTTCTGATGGATATGTCACATGTAGGGCTGAATGTTCTATCGTTTTGGACCGAAAATCACGATCTCAGGCTATGTTTATATGATGATGGTCCGAAAAGAAGATGCAAAATTGGCATCGCATCTTCACTTTTAATTCTGCGTTTAGACAAGTGTTTTCAGGAGGAAATCTGCATACACACGGTGACGCAAAAGTGTGTGGAATTGGATTGTGTATGTTTGTACTTTAAGCAACAAGGGCAGCTTTGAACATATTTTTTTCTTTGGACGCATTTTCATCAGTTACTCCTTCCACAAAGTTGTCCCACCATCGACTGGTTCTCCAGGTCTCGTCCATATCCGTTTGACTCACCTGTGACGACCTGGTGCATCCAGAATTTGACAGAGGTGATTGCAGATCCTTCTCTGTTCACTAATAGTATCTCTGCAGATTCTCTACCATGCCAGAGCGGCTTGAAGGTCCGATGCATGGAAATGATCTGACATATTTGTTTCTGTTACTGTATGTATGTGACGAAAACGCGTACGCGACGTGAGCAGATCTGACCAGAGTTTTGCGTCTTGCGTTGACGGAAACGCTACGGCGGAGCATATTCACCTTTTCCACTCTGGAGGGAGGTTTCAGATGTTTGTGTTTTTAAGCCCCAAAAACACCGTCTAAACGGAAGGCACTTCTGATAAATATTTTGTCATTTTTACCGGCAAGTGTTCTCATGTTAACAGGCCCTCAGACAACACGATTTTGGTAGCTTCAAAGCCATGGTTTTTTGTACTGCTCCTAAAGCCCAATTTTAATGGGCGAAGAGTAGTTCTGTGTTGACTCAACGCACACAGCTTCCATCGCCTTTTAGCCGTCGTTTTAGATTTATGGATCCGCGTTGAGGTCTATGTCGCGACGTAATTGTCCGTCACAACGCAAGGAGACGAGGATTTAAACCTGGTGTTCAAGAAGCACAGAACAGACTCACCATCATCAGCACATCCTCTGTCACAGAAAGAACACTCATATTCCACTGAGTCGTGTCCTTTAGTCCTACAGAAGCTGAACTACATCATTACATCAAGAGGGAGTTGTTTTTTCAGCACTTATAGTTTATGCAAATTAGCCATGTGGTTTTAAGTTTAGTTTCTGTAAAATGTAAAAATGTCAAACAAATGTGCCCAAACGGTCCAGCATCAAATCGTCGATGCAGGACTCTGGTATGATGTAAGTTTCTGTGATGTTTGTAAATGTTCATGTGTACTAAAACTTGATTTGAAAAAAATCGTGGATGAAATCGAAATCGCAATATCTGCCAGAAAAATCACAGTTCAATTTTTTTCTTAATATCGCCCTAATCACATGGATATTAGGGTCTCATTCTGTCTAAAAGCTTGAATAGTTACTGTCAGAACTAAAAGCTCCAAATCATTATCCTGGCAAATCTAGAATGTCTCTGTATTTTCAACAGAGGAAGATCAGCCTGATCACAACTCCCTCTGCATCTCCAGCCAAAATTAAAGATGAACATCCAAACAGATTCCTTTATTTCAATGATGCATGTGAAGTAAAGAAGTTCACTGCATAAGCTCACAAGAATCTATTTGGAGTGTGTCTGCTGTGAGGATAATTGATGGACCAATCATGTTGCAGAGCTGAGGTTTGTGCAGAAGCCAAAAGTGAAGTGCCCAAACAAACCAAAACAAACATGGTGACACTGTCAGATGTACTTCATCCTATTTTAGCATTAATAAGAACTATTTTATTTGTGAAAAATGTGCAGGAGGTAACATCTTTGTGCTTTTGTATGTGTTTTTCGATAGCGAGAGCCCTTCCAGATGAATAAATATGTAGAACTAAATTCAGAGTGACACACGTGAGCACCAATTATTTTAAGTAAAATAATGTACCAGAGTGATTTCAGATTTTTTCCTCAGATGAACAGAATTTAGTACTTCACTCATTGTTTCTGCAGAAATCCACCATGTTTTTAAAGTTCCCTGCAATATTTTTTCCTCACAAGCGGCCATATTTGTTTTTAAACGGATGAACCATGCTTTTCCCTAATTGGCTAATCCACCTGTCAATCACACCCATCTCACATCTTGATTAAGTATTGGATAAGTGAGTAATATGGATCTCATGCAACAAAATCACCTAAAAACTGATTCATGTTTCTTTTTGGAGTTTACATTTGTTTACATTAGCAACTAGAACCAATACAGCAGCAGGTGGCAAAATAAAACGATCAGTGACCCGACCCCACACACATAAATTCAAAATACTTCCCAAAAATTCCAAAAATGTCGACTGCCAGCTTCAGCTCTCCCGCTGTGAGAAGCAGAGCCAGACCTGCGTCCCCCCGTGATGGACGTGTCGGGCTCATATTTGGTGTAACAGATCCGGAGGAGGACACTCTACCCCTGCAGTCACCCACCACCTCCTCACAGGAATACAAAAATACAAGCTCCCTGGCATGACAACTATGCCCCAACTTCACCCAGCCTGTGCCCGTCTACCTCCCAGTTCACCTGCAGTGCCCGAGCTCCAGACGCCAACTCAGACAGGGACACGTATGGACCAAATATACCGTAATTTTCAGACTATAACTCGCACTTTTGTTCATGGTTTGGTTGTTTCCTGTGACTTATTCTCCAGCGCGACTTATATATTAAAATGTTGCGAGTGAAGTGTGGAGAGGTTCTAGTCTTTTGTGTGAGTATCTGCTGCTGTCACTTGGCTCTACTGCGCATGTCTCCTGCAGAAAGAGCCACTGTCCTGTCTGTATCATGTCAGTCGGTCGCACCATTACTTCTGCACCACTGAACAATTTAACATTTAAACAAACTTAGAAAAATGACTGAGAAGACTGAACACAAATGCCCCCAAAAAGAAAATCAGATTTTCCAGATTACAAGCTGCAAGTCGTGAAATCTGCAGCTGAAAACGATAATCGAGCAGCAGAAAGAAAGTTTGGAGTGAGAGAGAAACTTGTGACACCGGGAGGATGCACCATGAAACTTTCCTGAAGTCACTGGATGGACAAAGCCTGGACTTCAGTGACACCGAAACCATCCTGTCGGGATTCGGAAAGACCCGAATAATTCTAACTGGAACTGATGCTGAGTCTGACGACAGCAACACAGAAGTGGAAGCGGTGCTCTGTTTACCTCCGGAGATCGAGGAGTTGCTCAGAAGTGATACCAAGGATGAAGAATTGAATGGATTTAATGATTTGGAGTGAGATGGAGAGTTTGGTAAACTTGTTTTGTTCTGTTGTTTATGTTATAGTTATCTGAAGAACTGTTCATATGTGACGTTAACAGTCTGTTGTTCTCTCTCTCTGTTTTTACTCGAACTTGCCTTTCAAAATGAAATGTCAGTTTGTGGTGTCTGATTTTATAAAATAAATTTCCCCCAAAAAGTGCAACTTATAATCTGGTGTGACTTTTATATATTTTTTTCTTCTTCATTACGCATTTTTGGCTGGTACAACTTATAGTCCAAAAAACACAGTAATCATCAAAAACAGTGAATATGTCAAATATGTCGCATAAACGAGTTTCCTTCATCTGAATAAACAACAAAACTGTAGCACTTTAACATAATAATTTTGTAAAATCTATCAAAAAATACTTTTGGCGATATATTGATGCAGCAGCCCACAATATCGATACTGTATCATTAAACTATACAATATATCGATATTTTTGCACACCCCTAGTGTCACCAATTCATGTTCGAGTATTTTAGTGATCTCTCCTGGGTCCCATTTGAACCCTCCTTAGATTCTGTTCAGTGTTCCTCCCACAACATCACCCATGCTCCTGCCCTGCCATTTTTTCGTTAATACATAAATACATACAAAAGCATGACACAAAACAAGACACTACTTATCTGAAGAACTGTTCACATGTGACGTTAACAGTCTGTTGTTCTCTGTTCTATTGTTTTTACTAGAACTTGACTTTTAAGATGAAATGTCAGTTCCTGGTCTCTGATTTTATAAAATACATTTCCCCCAAAAAGAGCGACATTCAGACTGCAGCCTGAAGTGACCCAAATCAAATTTTTTGGCCTCTATGCTCCTGTATCTGATCTTTTAATGACAGTCTGAAAAACACAGATTCAATTTTTCAAATGCGACCCAGGACACTTGTATATGTGGTCCTAAAACCGATACATATCTGATCTTTTGACATGTGACTTCATTCTGAACGGCCAAAGCACATTCATCCAACCTACACGTTATCAACAAGCAACAAACGTCACTATTTTGCGCTGAAGTAGGTGAAAATTGTTAATGAACTCCGTGTCACTGAAGCGAAGCGCATCGCCACTCTTCGCATCCAAACGTTCCTTTCAACGGACTGCCCCACAAAACGTCACGGCCAAAAACCTCATCCATCTCCTTCTCAATCTCCTCCTTAAAACAAGTTGTTCATGTTCTGGCTCTGGTACGAGAAGAACCGCCTCCATGTTTGGACAACTTCCATAAACACTGAGCACGCTCGCTGCGGTTGACGTCGTCTTGTCTCCAGTGCACATGCGGGACACTTTTGGGCCATTTAATGTTCACACTGGAGATCATACAATCAACATACAAGTCGCATTTAATTGGAAATGTGAACGACCTCGCAAAAACATCGGATTTCACAAAAAAATCCAAATTGAGCGTTAAGCCCTGCAGTCTGAACGTAGCCTTATAGTCCGCTGTAACTTAAATATGTTATTTTCTTCTTCATTATGCATTTTTTGGCTGGTGTGACTTATACCAAAAAATACGGTAAGTCTAATTTGAGTAACAGAGCTTCAGACGGAGCAGTGCCTACAGCTAGCATCACACCCCCAACGGAATGCTGCTGCAGAGTCTCAATAGGATAGTGATGAGATTTACAAGGTATTACGTGGCCGACAGAATCCTCGTGAAAGGTCCACAGGCGCCCGCTCCAGACAAGAGGACTGAAGTCGGACATAAATGCAGAGGGCAGTTTTGGGACGGCAACATAAGCAGTTACTTAAATCAAGACGCTCTTCCAGGAGCATAAACAGAAGAGACAAGACTGAAATCTGAACTGATAAACTGATACAAGAAGCATTTCAGAACATGTTTGCGGAGGTCTCAATTATAGGTTTAGCAGACCTTAAGGGACGAGTATTTAAGTTCATTTGCAACATTTACAGTATATATTCTAACAAGACAATAACATCTCATAAAAACTGTGCCTCGGTTAATCTGGTTTGAACTGTTTTGTGTGAATTTTTAGAATGGTATTTTATGTATCAACACATAGTTAAGCAATCACCAAAGATGCAGTAATGCCTTAGTTGGGGTCTCCAATAACTTAAAGGTCTTATATTACTCAAAATTGACTCTTGTGAGCTTTAAGTCGTGTCATAATGCTGTTAGCTGATCAAAAACAGACCTGGAGTTGTGTTTTTTTTTAATTCACGCGTTTGAGTAACACTTTATTATCAGTCTGTCTAAATCTCCAGACCTCAAAATGCTCTGTTCCACCTTGTGATGTCATATAGTGGTAGTTAAAAACATAGACTGTATATATAAATGGACGTAGCCACCGCGTTCCAAATGGGAAGTTCACATCTGGCCTTTTCCGGTTCCTACTGACCTTGGCTCCCATTGACTTACATTAGAATATTGTCTCCCTTCTCTCTGTAACTGCTGCTGTGAGCCTCGGCATTTTAGTCTTAAAATGTTCGTATTAAAATGTTCATATAAAAATGGTATTAACCCACTCTACATGAGCCTGGTGGGGTTTTTTTTTTCAATTTTGTATGTCAAAAAATCCTATCCATAACATGGAGGCTGGCTCCAAAGTCACTCCTGTAACCACTTCATTTAAGTGGAACCGGGTGCTGTGGGTAGCATGACCAGATTATCAAAATCAGAAACTGGGACATCCTTGGTTTGTGATTGGCAATAATAAAATTGCGAAGTGAGTGTGTAATTGAGGAAAACTGTTCTGTGGAAGAAAATGGATGGATGGATGTTCTGCACTTGGCCCCTTCACGACTATACTGTGAGTCAGTATTGTCACATTTTCTATGTGTTTTGGTCATTTTTAAGCAGTTTTTCTGTATTTTACTTGGGGTGTAACGATATCCAACTCTCACGATACGACATTGTCACGGTATGAACGTCACGGTACGATATTTATTGTGATATTGTGGGAAAGCTCACAATATGGATGGGAGGCTCACAATTAGAGATGTAATAATATCCAAATCTCGTGGCACAATATTTTCATGATATACATCTCACACTACGATATTTATTGCAATGTTTTATTGCTAACAAAACTGTGAATATGTTACTTTTTCCTCTTAAAATGCCTTGACAAGACTTAATCCAAAGAACTAAGACTTTAAAGTGTTAGAACTGTTATTTCTTCGTGTAGACTGCACTGAAATGGAGCAAGGGATCATGGTTAATGTAGTTCCATCTGTCTTTTGTGAGCTGATGCAGTTCAGCTTCTGTCGGACTAAAGGACATGACTCAGTGGAATATGAGTGTTCTTTCTGTGACAGAGAGGTGTTCTGCTGATGGTGAGTCTGTTCTGTGCTTCTATCGCGTTGGACACTGCATCCACAATGAAAATGACTCGAATACGTACTAGTGTGGACGGAGCCTAAATCTGCAGGGTTTGTGCGTTAACCATGTGTGAATTGAACAAAACACAACTCCAAGTCTGTTTGTGTTGAGGAAACAACATTATAACATAGATCAATATACCAAAATTGACCAATATTAAAGCCAAACTGAAAGGTAATTTAAAAGTTTAAAGGTGACTTTTTTAGTGCAAAGTCAGCAAACCTCCATGGCTTTACCCGAAACTTTCCACAGTATGGCATTAACCGGTGACACCGAGTTATAAACCAGATCTGTAGACAAGCCCAGTCAGTTAGAGCGCAGTCTAATGCAAGTCTAATGCCAGAATGCAAGTCTAATGCCATACCATGGAACATTCCGGACCAAACAATAACATCTCCATGGAGACGCAAAGTTATAAATCAGATCTGTAGGTCCGTAAGTTCACGCAGTAAGACAGAATGTTTTTTTAGCAACAAAAACACTTGTAATTGAACAAATACAAGACAGAAACCTGCTTAAGTTTAATGCCGGACTGTGGAACATTCAGGACAAACAATAACATCTCCATGGAGACAGATCAGATGGCGGACACGCTCAAAAAGTTACAGAACTTGTCTTTAAGTTTGTCATACATATAAACACGAGTTGGTTTCATAACATTTAGAGTTACGTTACCATCTTGTCCTCGTCTTTCCATTCATTTCAGATTCTGTGAAATAATCCAATAAAATCTGGACTCTGGAGTAAAAATGTAGAATAGTCCACACGGAAAAGACGGGAAAAAAATGAAAATACTGTCCATCGTTTAAAAGAGGAGAAATAAAAATGAACGTCGGAGTGTGTTTCTGTTTTAAATCCAGCGGCGGTTTAGAGAGAAACACGAGGCTCCTTTCACCAGAAGAGCCCAGAGTGTGAGAGCTATGTTTGTCTGAAACGAACGACCAGCGGCGTGACTAAACACGACACAGGGACGGAGAGAGAGAAGGAGGGAGGGAAGGAGGGAGGGAGAAGAGAGGTGGAGTAGGGGAGAGGGAGAGAGGAGAGAGAGGGAGGAGGGAGAGGAGAGGGACAAGAGGAGAGGAAGAAGAGGAGAGAGAAGGAAAGGAGCAGTGTGATTAAACATGAGGAGAGAGGGAGAGAGAGAAAGAGAGAGGAAGAGAGGGGAGGAGAGGGAGTAAGGAAGGGAGGCAGAGTGAAAGGGAGGGAAAGAGAAAGAGAGAAGAGGGAGAGAGAGGAGAGAGGGAGGGAAAGAGAGGGATAGGGGAGAGGAAAGAGAGGGAGGGAGGGAGAGAGAGGGAGAGAGAGAAAGATGGAGAGGGAGAGACAGGGAGAGAAGGGAGAGAGAAGAGGGAGGGAGGCAGAGTGAAAGGGAGGGAGGGAGGGTGAGAAGGAGGGAGAAAGAGGAAAAAATAAGGGAGAGAAGGAGGGGAATAGGGAGGGAGAGGGAGGTAGAGAGAGAAAGCGAGAGGGTGAGAGAGGGGAGGGAGAGAGAAAGAAAGAAGGAGAGAGGGAGGAGAGAGAGAGGGAGAGGAGGGTGAGAAGGAGAGGAGAGGGAGAGGATGGAGGGAGAGAGGGAGAGGAGAGAGCAGGAGAGAGTGAAGAGAGAGCAGGAGAGGGAGAGAGAGAGACAGGGGGAGGAGGGAGGGAGGGAGAGAGGGGAAGAGAGAAAAGCAAGGGAGAGAGAGAGAAGAGGGAGAGAGAGAGGGGGAGAGAAGAGGGAAGGAGAGGAAGGGAGAGAGAAAAGAGGGAGGGAGAGAGAGAGAATAGGGAAGGAGAGGGAGAGAGAAAAGGATGGGAGAGTGAGTGAGGGAGAGGGGGAGAGAGGGTAAAGAAAGGGAGAGGGATGAAAAGAAGGAGAAAAAAGGAAGAGCGCTGGAAGATAAGAGAGAAAGAAAGGAAGAGAATGAGAGGAGAAAGTGTAAGGAGAGAGAGGGAAAAAAAGGAAGTGTAAAGGGAGTGTAAAGAGATGGAGAGAGGGAGACAGCGCAAAGAAGAAAGACAGAGAGGCAGGGAGAGAGTGAGGAAACAGAGAAAAAAGAGAGGGAAGGAGGTAAGGGAAAGAGAGAAACTGGAAAAAGAGAGAGAGAGAGCATGTGGTGAGTGTTTTGAGACTCGTGCAGCTGTACATTAAATATTCTGATAGAACCACTGGAGCGACTTTGAACTGTCAGAGGAATTAACCGTGACTCATGATTCTATAGGATTTGAATAAAGATTCTCATCATCTTTTCTGACCCAGAAAAGTGAAGAAAACTGTCACTGTAAGCAGGGTGAGAAAACGTATGGAAAATCAGACTAATATTGAAACTCATTTGAGCAGGAATCGATACTGAAAAAAGTCACATTCACAGGTCAGAAGTGAACGGCTCCTGAACAGTTTTAGAATGATCTTGAGTTGCATCAGAACGGTCTTTTTCGGTCTTAAATGATTTTTTTTTAAGATGCAATAAAAAGCGCACACCACAGAAACTAGGAAAATCTTATGAGTTTTTAAATCTCAGATCACAAAGACAACAGCAGGATCTGTCTGCAGATCACAGGATATAAAGTTGTGAGCGTGATTGTCAGCTCTTTCCTGTCTACAGTAAAACCACTCTCTTTGAGACTCTTACGTGTTCAAAAGATCAGACTCTGCACTTCTAGTTTAGATACAAGACAAAACTGTGTTATTATTATGGCTGTCACAAAAATCGCAAAAATGAATCACTGCAGTACTAAGAGGCCCACCGCGGTGCATGTTGGGCCACCGTGATCACCGCACGTGACCACCGTGACCCGACCCAGAGTCCTGCACAGGTCCATTTTTTGAGACTCGCACCCGCCCGGACCCATTAACATTCCACCCGTTACTGCCCCTGCCCATGATAACCCAAGACTAACCCAAGACTAACCCAGGACTAATCCAAGACTAAGCCATGACAAAGGTGCACCCGCGTAGACCGTCAGGTGACTGCAGGAGAAAGGTTAAGTGTGGTCGTTGCCCGATCACGCTTTGCGGACACCTGCTCCGCATGCTCGTGCTAGGGGCACTCTCTCTTAAGTGCGCGGGTACCTGACCTGGTGCAGGACCCTGGCCCGAGCTGCCGCAGTGAGAGCTGGAGAGATGCAGCGGCACTTGTTCCAAAGCCAAATGTTACTTCTCCCACACGACACACGCTATATCCACACGACAACCAAGGTAAATGTGCATCTGTGCAACAAGCGCATCATCAGAGAGAGTTTTCAGAGCCCCTAGAAATATGATAACTCCGGGGGATGTTGAGGAGGGGAGAGGGTGCGTATCGTTGCATACCGCGCTGTTGAGCCGCTATACCACACCGCAGGAGAAATTCCTTAACCACGACAGCCCTAGTTATTATTATTTGTGGAATGTGGTGCAACACTTCAGATACATGATTTTTAATGCTCAGAAGGCTGGAGATAAAGTCCACAGGAAGTAGAGTCACTGTTGCTGATCTGCAGCTTCACCTCGATCTATGCGCTGTGTGGATGTAAACAGACATGTGAGGAACTACTCCCACCTTTTTACTTTTAAAGAACGACTCAAACTGGATTAACAGTGCTGTTTTTATGGACTGGGGGTCATTATTTGCGGAGGACAAATTCCATGGATAATGTGGATGAGATGCTGCAGTTTAAATGTACAACTTTTTGAGAGGTAAGGAATAATTATTTTCATTATTTTCTGAGTTTGTATCTTGCGTCTCTGTGTCCATCACTCTGTCTGCCCCGATGCACTGTTTTATCATCTGATATCGTAGTGTTGCTGATGTTTGGTGGTTCTGATCTGACAGAGCAGCTCAGAGTCACACTGACATCACAAATAACACACAAAGACATAAAGTCGGGAGAAGTAAATCGCATCCAAAAGGAAAGTACTATTATATAATGTTGAAAATCACATTCAATTGTCTAAAGAAAGAGTTTTTATTATCACTGCAGTATTGGAATTGGTATTAAAGGATGATGTCAGATGTCAAAAGTTTTTCTAGGTATTTAAGAGCTGCAATTGAGTAAATGTGAGGTGGAGCTGTTTAATGTCACACTGCGGAACATTCCAGGCAAACCTTCCTAGAAACAAAAGTGAATAAAAGTGTAAGTATGTCTTTGAAACTCTAGTCAAACATAAGATCCTTGACCGAGCTTTGAACAGGCAACAGAAGCAGACGTGTTTATGACCGTCACACTGTGGAACTATAAGCAGTCTCTCCTTTCTCTCTGCACTCCTTCTCTTCTTCCTCGTCTCTCTCTCTTTTCTGGCCTTTCATCTCTCACTCTTTCTTTTTCTGCTCTTTCCTCCCCTTATCTCACTTTCTTCCCTCTCCTCTCTCTCCTTCTAACCTTTCTTTTCTCACTCCTCTGTCTCTCTTTTCCTACTCTTCTATTTCTCTCTTTCTACCCTCTCCTGTCTCTTTTTTCTACCCTTTCTTCTCTCTCCTCTTTCTCTTTCTACCCTTTCCCCTCTCTCCTCTCTCTCTCTTTCTATCCTTTCCTCTCTTCTCTCTCTCTCTTTCCACCCTTTTCTCTCGGTTTCTACTCTTTCTTCTCTCTCTCTCTCTTTCTACCCTTTCTTCTCTCTTCTTTCTACCCTTTCTTCTCTCTCTCTCTCTCTTTCTACCCTTTCCTCTCTCTCTCTCTCTATCTACCCTTTCCTCTCGCCCTCTCTCTTTCTTCCCTTTCCTCTCTCTTCTACCCTTTCCTCTCTCTCTCTCTACCCTTTCTTCTCTCTCCTCTCTCTTCTCTCTCTCCTTCTACCCACTCCTCTATCTCTTTCTACTCTTACCTCTCTCTCTCTCCCTCTCTCTCTCCCTTTTTCTACCCTTTCCTTTCACTCTCTCTTTTTTTCTACCCTTTCTTTTCTCTCTTTCTCGACCCAAAAGAGAATCTAAAAAAAAAAAAGGACCACCCTAATAAATACCAGCAAGAGCCGCAGCCACAAACAAAATAATAAAACCTGAATGATGATGTGGAGGTCACGGCAACTTCCGGAATAAGGTGAATTAGGGATGGGCATTCGATGAAATTTCATTAATCGATCATCGGGAGAATTAACGATAGATTATCGATTAATCATGAATGTTTTTATATTAAAATGATCATCATTATTATTACTGCTAATCTGCATAAATAAATTCAACTTTACAACAATTAAAACATAACCACTCTAGAGCCACATCAGCCCGTTTAATAATATAATGTGTTTAATGCAGATTTGTCTCACAGAAATGAAACTTAAAATCGCATGGCTAATTTGCATAAATAAAGCAAAGAAAAAAACAGCTCTTGTGCGCTGATGTGGTTCAACTTCTGTCGGACTAAAGGACACGACTCAGTGGAATAAGGTTAGGTTAGGGCGACCATATTTGCGTTTGTCAAAACCAGGACACCGTACGGGGCGTGGGAGGTGGGGCCTCATCATCATGAGCGACTCTCACCTGGCAAAGCTTTTTCACGTTTTTCATGCGCCACTGGACACCAAAACACATGTGTCTACTTTTTACACTGTGCACATGGCATCCCACTTGTTTCAACCGAGACGAAAAGCGAGGAATTTCTGGTACAAGTCATCGTTAGATGTGCATTTGTGCTTCGGCTGTCTGTGTCTGCTCGCTCCTTCTGAGTGCAGAGAGCTACAAGAGACACTCAGTTTAATGTCCCCAATGAAAGGAAATGAAAACCTGAACATTTGCATCACTTTATAAAAAAAGCCCGGACGGCCAGGACAACATGTGGAAAACGGACATGTCCGGGGAAAAACGGATGTTTGGTCACCCTATGCTACGCACAGAAACCTACATTCGGTTTGTCGATTAAAAATGAACGTAATCGACGAAAATCTTAATGATCAATTATCGATTGATCAACTAATCATGCCCATCCCTCAATATCTCTGTAGTAATATATCACACTTCAAATTTTGTTTCAGTATCATTTATGCGAATGTAACTAAAGTGCTGCGTAGTCCCCACCCGTACTGCCGTGTTTAGCATCTGTGAATCCCAGAGGTGGTTAAACTGAGCGCTCCTCTGCGGCGGAGGGTTATTCCTGTCCGGGACACGTCCAGCTCTACAGGCACGTACCCCTCCATGTCCCCCTTGCACCTCATTATCATTCTGTACGCACCGACAGCACCCCCCCACCCTACCCCATCCGCCCCCCGAACTCCCAGCATGCACCTGGGCTTAAGCTATCACCAACAACAACACCACGTTTATGAGTTACGGCTCTTTCTGGTTACGACGGTAGTTAAAGGGTTAAAATAGCGACAGGTCAGAGTCAGTATGTGTGAGGTTTAGTTTAGCTGTCATGCTCATTTGATGGTTTTATCACTTAAAGCTGCATTGGGTAACTTTCCCAGCGGAGGGAACGTCAAATTCTTTTCTCCGTGGAAAAGTTATTGCTTTGTCTGGAATGTCTCACAGTATGGCGTTAAACGGTTCTATCTTCGTGGAAGACCAAACCAGACCAAGTTACAGGTCAGATCTGTGTCAGAATGTCTGTTTATCTACACAGCAAAAAGTGGAGTGTTAAAACTGACTCTCACAGAATCAATTTTAACATTTTTCTCTTTTTATATGAGTCCAATCTGTTCTAGAGTTAATTTAACATTTCTGGAAATGTTTAACCCCGGAAATTAACACTAAAGGAAGTTGAATTAATTTCACTCATGGCAAATAACCCCAACTCCAACCCCCATTTAACTTTCAAATACTTAAAATAACACTTATTGTGTTAAAAAACTACTCTGAAATATTTTACCCTGAAATTTTAATCCTCCAGATTTTGCTGTGTAGATATTTTTAAGATATAAAACCACCTGTAATTGAATAAACATAAGGTAGAACTGTTAATATCATATTGTGGAACATTCCAAGCAGAGCAGAACATCTCCATAGAAACAAGCAGGTGATGGACCCTTCACCTGAAAAGTTACACAAAGCAGCTTTAAGAATATATATTGTTCATTTGATAAAATTAATGAACTATGTAATACTTAGATTTTAATCTTCATACATATTTGTGTTCCCAGATATGAAGAACAGGTTCAAATCAAATATAGCTTTTACTGATAATGGTCACTGCATAAACCTCAGCACCTGCAGCCATCATGAGCCAGTGCTAGTGCAGCCTCTGCACCTCAAGGAGGGAATTCTGGAGGTTCTGAACTTCCAGATGAGTCACTGAGAATGAGAAACACTTGTATGTGTCCTGGCGTTGTCAAAACTATCAAATCAGACACTAATCGATAGGGGTGTTCAAAAATATAAAAATACTGACATATCGTATTGCCTAACATGACGATACAGTATCGATATCATGGGCTGCTGTATCGATATAAAAGTGAAAAAAGAGCACACTCAGATGGCCGATGTCCAAAAGCTTTTCACTTTTGTCTTGGCTGCTCCTTGCATTTGCACCTCTACAAGAATTTTGGTGTGCGTTTTCTGTTTCTTCTGCCGTATCGATATATCACCAAGAGTATTTTTTGGTTTATTTAACTAATTATTTTGTTACAGCTACAGATTTGTTGCTTGTTCAGAGGAAGGAAACTCGTATACGTGACACATTTGACATTTTCACTTTTTTGATGATTAAAATGTTTGTGTTTCATATGAACTTTGCACAAGAAGTGGTTTAACAAAGAATTTTAGAATCACAGCCATGATTTAGCCTTTATTTTTTTCTCAATATGAAATATATCGCATCAGCCCGATAGTGCACTGCATGAAAATATGTATTGTATCATGGCCTGTATATCAAGGTATGTATTGTATCGGCAACTTCTTAATGATACCCAGCCCTACTAATTGATACTAAAACTGGTATCAAAACATAGATGCATATTTGAGCAGTATCGATACTAAAAAGTCACATTCACAGGACAGAAATGAACCTTTCCTGAATAGTTTTAGAGTATGGAGCACATGGGAATAGAAAAGAAAATATGATTTAAAGTTGAAAAGCACATTCGATTGTCTGAATAAGGAGTGTTTTTTATTATCGTTGTGGTATCGGAATCAGTATTGAGTATCGAGTCTATTCCTATCATGATAATCTACAACTCTACAGAATTCATTATCTCCACAACGGATTGCTTTTGAAATCTGCTGTATTTCTCTGTCGCTGAGATTTTTGGGCCGTGAGACAATAGATTTTGTTTTTGTTTTGGCTGGGTCGGAGCGGGCAGGATTAGAGGAGCAAGGATTATAAGAATCTGC
This sequence comes from Boleophthalmus pectinirostris, assembly GCF_026225935.1. NCBI lineage: Eukaryota > Metazoa > Chordata > Actinopteri > Gobiiformes > Gobiidae > Boleophthalmus > Boleophthalmus pectinirostris. The sequence goes on along the minus strand of NW_026571515.1, from coordinate 14,946,721 downwards.
ATTTTCAGACCAAAGCTTAAACTGTTGCTGATGCTTTACAAACTGGAACTGAATCATCTGCTCTGGGCGTGCGGACGGATGCGAGAGTGAAAACAGGCTCCTCAGATCACAGGTTAGTGCTGAAGAGGAGCAACTTTAAGGATTCTGGAGTGTTCATTTCAGTTTGAAGAGTCATTCAGAGCAGTGATTCTATTAAAAAAAATTCCATAAACATGACCTAATTGTGTCCCAAGATGCAAGGTCGACATGTTCAAATCAAATAGAGCTTTTACTAAAAACTACTGTAAAACTGATTTATTCTTTTTTATGTTATAATTTGGTGTTTTGGTTGGAGACAATTATCCAATCACAAAGCAGAATGAGTATTGCCAGGTTCAGTGCTGAAATCCAGCTGGTTTAAACATAAAATGTCTCTCTCTGATCTGAATGGTCACTCTCTAAACCCCAGAATAGAGGTCTGCACGGGACAGAATTTTCCAGTCCCGCAAAGAATTGTAATTTTCAATCCCGCTCCCACCCGCATCTGCAATATTTTGTCCCGCACCCGTCCACAAGTCCCACAGGATGGGAACCTTTGCTTTCTTAAGCTCTATCAGACACGGAGAAGCGAAAGGAATTGTGCTGCGTATGGGGGGAGGCATGGTGGGCGGTCCGGCGGCACAGTTAAGTCCTGGATAAATCATGTTTTAGTCCTAGGTTTTAGGACTAGGACCTGGTTTTAGACAGGGGCGGGGGGGACTCTACGCAACATACGCGACGGGGGGACTGTCTGCGCGACGTACGGGACGGGGGGAAGTGTCCGCGCAGCGTATGGGACGGGGGGGACTCTCCGCGCGCCGTACGGGACGGACGGGACGGGGGAGAGTCTGCTGCTTAAAACTTTTTTATTAATGCCAAATAAAATATCCAGCACAAATGATGCATGATATTCTTACATTTATCATTTGTATATTTTACTTTACACTCATATTTAGTTTGCAGTTTACCATCCCACCCGCACGCTTTCAAAATGTGTCCCGTGCCTTACTGTTTTTGTCGGAATTGCAGGGCTCTCTCCCCAGAACCTGCAGCCATTATGAGTCAGTGCTAGTGCAGCCCCTGCAGCTCAGGGAGGGAATTCTGGAGGTTCTGAGCGTCACATAAAGCCTGTCTATAAACTGAGAATAAGACAAACTTGTATGTGTCTCTATCTGCAGGTTAAGGCTCTGGCAACTCAGGTTCAGTTGTGAATTTAGTACATTTTTTAAACTGTAAGAGAGAGTAAGTATTCACACTTGCTACATTTTATCAATTATATATTTACATTTTTGTCTCTGATTTATCAAAAACTCACTGTCTACCATATGATCTTTACAATTTGATTGGAGCAAGAGTGGAAAGTAACAAATTATATTTACTCATGTTACTGTAACTGAGTTGTTTTTATGAGTAATTTGTAATTTTTTAAGTAGTTTTTGAAATAGGTAATTTTAGTTTTACTCGAGTACATTTTGACCCAAGTATTTTACTTCATGACATTAGCACCCAACCCTCGTTACTGAGTAAAATCAGATTGATTGAGAAAAAAAAAGAAATGCGAAAAAACAACAACAACAACAACAAAAACAATCTGCCAGAAATGAAAGGAAATTGCATGGGCGGCATTTTCACTACAAAACTTTCAGTGATTGTACAGAAGTGTCAGTCTGTCTTGGATCAACTTGGATGATGTTGGTGCTGAGCCACAGATTGAGGTCGTCATGGTCAATATTCAAGAAGGTGCATTTAATAATTCTCGAGAGAAAAGTGAAGGAAACCCTTGGCCAAACCTCGGACAGATATTTGAGTTCAAACATAAAATAGGGAATAACATAAAAATGCAAGTGTTAAAATAGTAAGTGTTAATGAGGTCAGTTGTCTTTAAAATGTACAAAGTTTGTCTATATCACCTAAAAGTTGATTAAAACAACTTGTGCTGGATTAAATTTATGACTCATCCTTTTTTACATCAAATAATTTAAAGTAACCAAGTAACTTTTATTCAAATTAGATGGTTACTTGTACTTTGCCTTGAGTCGGAATTAAGCTTAATTAAAATTTTTCAGTACTTTTTCCACCTCTGGATTTGAGACAGGATTGCAGAAGTGAAAAAGCTGATTTCTGCTCAATAAGTTTTAGATTACAGAAGTGCAGTACCTGAAAAAGCCACTAGATGGTGATTACACTTCAGAAACACTTCACTGCTCAACACCAGCACTCATTGTTATGAAAGTAAAGCATTAAACTCGTGTACTTTGGTGTGTACTTCTAAAAATACACTTTTGACAAATGGTTGGCGCTGTATGGAGAGCTTTGTTTGTTTGTTTGTTTATTTGTTTACTCGGGGCTGAGGTCTGTGGAGCAGGTGACAGCTGTGGAAGCAAGTGTGAAATACAAACAACAGGCCTGAAACAAAACTATCTGTGAATCCTCAAAGTTCTACTTTACTGGGACACTGTTTGAGAAGACTTTTAATAGGAATTTATCTTGATTTTAATTGCATGTGTTGAAATACTGTAATTTCCCCACTGTGGGATAAATAAAGGTTTATCTTCTACTGACTAAAACCATGTTGAAGTGCCAGCTTCAACCGATAATACTGAATTTACTTTAGGGTAACAAACTAATAAGCGTAAAGAGTGTGTCTTGCCTCAGTGCAGATAAATTGTAGATCTTGAGAAAGTGTGTGCTTAGCATGCTAGTTGTTGCTTTACAATTATGGCCTCTGAAAGCTGTGAGATTGTTTAAAAAGAAGTCTGTTTTTTCACGTTTCAAGACAATAAAAATTAGGTTCTTTAATGGACTCCAGAAAATAATGCTCCTTCTCTCATTTACTGAATGATATGGTAACTAGTGCTGGAAATCACAGGGTCCCTCGCAATACGATACACGATACAATATTATGGATATGTGAAGTGTACTGCATAAACAAAATTCCATTAAATAAGCAACCAAACTACTATCACACAGACAAAAAAAAAACACAGATATAGTATCCCCAAATTTAGTAGCACAATATATCAATATTCCAATATTTTTGTACACCCCAAACAGCAACAGCTCTGTGACTTAGAGGTTTAGGTCTCGTCTCTAACACAGAAAAACCTGACAACTGCCTGCATGTGGGCTCTGGGTCAGGAAGGTCATGTACAACACTCAAGTTAAAAATTTTTGTACAATCTGGAATCCATTCTTGGCTTATTTCCAAACCATGGAAGCAAGTGAATTTGCATTAATTTAATTCTATTTAATTAAATGTATCATTTATTATTTATTTGCCACTTACTTTATTTATATCACTTTTTTGTATACATTTTTCTACCAGGTTTACTTTCTTTTGTCATTATTCACAGCATCATTCTCTTTTTCAGTGACAAAATTTCAAAATCATGATCAGCCTTTTTAGCCTGATTCATCAGTCGGTTTTACTTCGTTTCACTTTGTAGAAATGGTCTGACCTCGCAGCCTTAGATTTCGTTCACTTGATGGTAGGCAGGTACTTTTTTCATTTAACCAATCGCTGTTATTTGGTCGTCACGTATGTAATGTGCCGCTAACGGGGATAACTGGCATATTAAGCTTTTCCCAAATTCCGTAGGAAGAAGGGCAATAATGTGTAATAGGCAATAATCCCTTGATCTGTCTTTAAATCCTCGATCTCTGGAATATATGACTCTTCGCTGATTGGCTGGTGCTCGAAATTGCACTTCCAGGATTTTTGCAAACCGTCTAGTGTATTCTGATTCCAGACCTAGTTGCTGCAGAGAAATGAAATTGAGCGGAGGCATGAGGTGGCACCAGCCTGACTACAGACTTTTAGGGCTAAATATGAAATGTTAACCCTTTCCACTCGACTTATGGTTTGGGATTATAGTTTTTAAACATTCAAAATACTGTCAGTGCATTTATTGTCATCTCTTTTAAACAAAAGGCGCAGACATTCGGAAATAATCATAATAGCCTCATGAGAACTTAACAGAACACTGAATGCAATTTCCATGACTTTTCCAGGATTTCTACGACTATAGGAGCTAATATCGATATATCATATCATTTATTGTGATATACAGTATCAATATCGTGGGCTGCTGTATTGATATATCGCCAAGAGTATTTTTTGGTATATTTTACTAAATTATTTTGTTACAGAGCTACAGTTTTGTTGCTTGGTCACATTTAAATTAATTAAAATTAAAACGTTTGTGTTTCATATGAACTTTGCACAAGAAGTGGTTTAACAAAGACTTTTAGTATCATAGACTTTAGCCATTAGTTTTTATTGAACCGTATCGAATCGATTTGAAATATATCATATCAAACTGAAAGTGCACAGTATCAAGGTATGTATTGTATCGGCAACTTCTTAATAATACCCAGCTCTAGGAGGAACCCTCTAGTAGAAATCTGTCTGGCTCACATTTACCTGTTCACATGTTGAGGGTGGGGTTCTCGAGAGAAAAACTTTAAAATGATGAAGACCTGTTGTATAACCTTGTTGCAGAATATATTTGTGAATAAATAAACCTTGAATAACAGAGGAAAACCATCAGGATAAGAATTTAGTGAAGCCGCATGTACAAAGACGATAATCTCCGCTGTGGCACTGACCCGTGTGACCTGAGCTATGTGGACATGTCACAGGAATGTCCCATCTCCACACAGAAGGTGCTAATGCTTCACCCTCTTAACACTAAAGCCCGGACTCTGCGCTGGACACGACACTTGTTATAGAGCCATTAGGACTGGACGGGGAGGGACGCTCAGGGGCCTAATCGAACCGCAGGGAGGACAGAGGAGGGAAGGGGGGTGTAGGACTATTTTGGCTGGTCCCGCAGACATCCTGACCCCCCCGTTTCACATAAATCACCGGGGACAGGTTCAGGACAGGTCCGGGACAGGCTCAGGACGGCAGGGACAGTACAGAGACGGACTTGGACATTTAACTGCATTGTTGTCATACATGTGATGGGGTTTGTGTGAAAGAGGACACCCGCAGTAGACAAAACATGACATGGGGGAGTTAAAGGAGATCACACTCTAACTGTTATTCTCAGTAGTTCAGTTTATGGTTTATTCTGCTTTGTTAAACACTTTTACGTTTTGGTAAATAGTTTCAATTTTCTCAAACCACTCTTAAAATCAAATCTTACAGGAATACCTAGAAGACTAGATCCATCGTCTTCACAAGTAAACCAAGACTATTAATTAAACACATGCTTTTATTTAACATTTTCTTTAACATTACCTTTATTTTGATCATAAACGATAAATTTTGTCCCTTTTTTATCATTATTATTAGTTTGTACGTCCATAAACGAAAACAAAAAAATCCTTACACTTTTTCATTCTCGTTGTGGTTCATTTTGTACGACCATAAACAATAAACTTTTGTGCCTTTGTTAAGATTAGTATTAGTTCGTACGACCATAAATGGAGAAAAAACTAAATAAAACAAACCAAAAAAAATGGCATCTTTAATTCTTTTTGAAGATAAGAACTAAAAAAAGTGATTGTATTTCTGTTCGCGGGGTTAGTGTGGAACAAACTGAGTGATGATTTTTAAAAAGTCTGACACTGGAGAAGCCTTAAAAAAAAAGAGAAGAAAAGAGAAGAGAAGAAAAAAAGAATATAAAGCGTTATGTTTTGAAAGATATAGAGCTCTGGAATGAATGAATTATGCACTAAATTTAGTTTGTTTTAATTTATATTTCGTCTTTATATATACAGTAAGTCGTAAGTGAAACTGTAAATGAAAACTTGTTGTTCATACGCTGCCTTTCTTTCTTTCTTTCTTTCTAGGGTTTGGCATTTTAAGTATTTCAGCCAAAACCCTTTTGATCATGATCTATGAGGTTGTAGTCTATGTTTATTGTTGTGTTTTGTTTTACAGTGCTGCAAAATGACTGAATAAACTACTACTATTACAACAGTTTTGTGATGAAGGAGTGGAGGACATTACATTTTGAACAATACTATCAAACAATGAATGAATCAAATTAATGGATTTTCATGTCCAAAGGTCAAACGGCAACGACTGAAATACATTTTTATTTGTTTTTCTTGGTATTTATATAAACTTTATATTGAAAGTAATTACTCCATATTCCAGTTTTGAATTTATAATATTTGCTAATGTATGCAGGTGGTTTGTACCCTGATTCATCAGCCGGTTTCACTTTGTGGAAACCGTCTGATCTCGCAGCATTAGGATTCATTCGCTCGATGGTAGGCGGGTACTTTTTTTATTTAACCAATTGCTGCTGTTTGGTCGTGATGTAAGTAATGCGCCAAGAAGGACAATAACATCTTTCCCCTTGATAAAATTCACCAAACATTCTCTTTTTTCCGGCTTTAAATCCTCGATCTCAGGAATCGTTGCCAACACAGAATGTCTGTCTTCGTCTACATCCATCTCGACGCTTTGTTTACTGTTGTGCTGAAACACAAAAGGAACCCAGACAGACGCAATCGAGTTTGATGTTGTGGCTTCACAGCTCTTCACTGATTGGTCGGTGTGCCGTCTCCAACTTCTGTCTAGTGTATTCTGATTCCTGACCTAGTCGCTGGAGAGAAATGAAATTGAGCGGAGGCACTAGGTTTGTGGGATGAAATAAAACTAATATTTCATTGTCAAACTGTTGTTACCTGCACTGCTTTCCATAATATTTGCTAAACACTAACATTCATAATCTGGGAAAAACAGTGGTACACATGGTTATGCCTGGTTTTTCAGTTTGTGATATTTTGTAAATGCATTGGAACTAAAATATGGAGCAGTACCAGCCTTTAAAATGGTTTCTGTTTACAAAAACTCAAGGATCTATAACAGGACTATTATAGCTCATGTCTGATGGTTTGCAAAATAAAGATGTGACTATTCCACGCACACAAAGTCTGGTAAAAGATCAAGTACAGACAATGTACCTCACGATTGTCTGGTTCTGTGTGAGTAATGCCCCCTGGCCCCAGAGAGACCACAGAAACGCAAACACCAGCACAACTCTGCTGCATCCGTCCCTGCACTGCACCACGGGGAGACTACAGAGTCAGATACACACTACAGAGGAGAGTACTACAAAGGTACGCACACCTATGAACAAGAATAATACCACTAAGGAGACCAGGAGACAAACACATTATTAACAACAGCCACAGCAGGACTGAACTGGGACTAAAATCCAACTTCAACTCAAAAACACAAGTGTTTAAGCATCTGTTCCTGCACTGCACCACAGAAGAGACCAACACAGAGACGAGACACAACTATGGACAAGAACAACACTACAGAGGAGAGAGCAGGAGACGCACAACTATGAACAAAACTACAGACGAGACAACAGAGCAGGATACAGTAAGTCTGGTCTAAACCCAGATCCAGGTCTGGTCTAAACCCAGGTCTTGGTCTGGCTTGAGTCTCAGTATGGGGTCTCAGTTTGGTCTAAACCCAGATCCAGGTCTGGTCTAAACCCAGGGCCTGGTCTGGACTAAACCCAGGTCTTGATCTCGTTTGAGTCTCAGTCTGGGATCTGAGTCTGGTCTAAACCCAAGTCTCAATCTGGTCTAAACCCAGTTCTTGGTCTGGTCTGAGTCTCAGTGTGGGGTCTCTGTCTGTTCTAAACCCAGGTCTTGGTCTGGACTGGTCTGAGTTTCTGAGTCTCAGGGTGGGGTCTGAGTATGATTTAAACCCAGTTCTTGGTCTGGTCTGAGTCTCAGTGTGGGGTCTCTGACTGGTCTAAACCGAGGCCTTGTTATGGTCTGGTCTGAGTCTCATTGTGGCATCTCAGTCTGGTCTAAACCCAAGTTTTGTTGTAGTCTGGTCTGAGTCTCTGTATTGGGTCTGAATTTGGTCTAAACCCAGTTCTTGGTCTGGTCTAAGTCTCATTGTGGCCTCTCAGTCTTGTCTAAACCCAGGTTTTGGTCTGGTCTGAGTCTCAGTATGGGGTCTGAGTCTGGTCCAAACCGAGGTCTGGTCCTGTCGGTGGACTCTTCCCAGGCCCTGCAGATCATTCTCATAAAACTCATATTTATTATAACAAGACTCCTCTGTTCATCACATAATTAATGGTCAGATCTTGTTAAAAAATAAATAAAAGACTTGTTTGTTTACATTTGTTAACATTTCATCATTGTTATTTTGTTCAATTTTTTGTATATTTTGACATAAGGCCTTTTAAGAGCAATGATTAAATGTCTGTATTGTTTATCTTCAGGAAATAAATTGAAAGTTGTTTTTTAAGCTTTTAATGTTTTGAATTAGACAAAACAAGATTGTGATTGATTAATACAAGGGGAAAACATTTGCACATTTTGTAGTTTTGTCTTAATGATACCCAGTCCTACTTTTGACATCTCTAACCCCTGATGCATTATTGTATATTATGAAGTCCATTTAGAACAGGTGACCGTGGACAGGTGAGACTAAGCCTAAACTAAACTGAGCTCTGCTTGTTTAATCCAGAGTCTGACTCACCTGTAGCTCCACAGGCGCAGACAGCAGCTGCTCAAACACTTTTATGTCCCTGTCCCCCCTCCTGTCCCCCTCCTGTCCCCGGGCCTGTCTCCTCAGAGTCAAACTGAGAAATTCCCATAACGCTCAATACTGATGACAAAGACACAATGAAGATATAAAATGCTCTTTTATAGTAATAGTAGTAATGTGATATTCATATACAAAGTTCTATACATTGCTTTCTAGGGGTGGGACAAGACACGAGACAGGGTCCACGAGAAGAGATAAGATGACATTTTGATATGACTTACAATAATTGAATAAATTCACAAATTTGATCTCATGTAGGGCTGTCGTGGTTAGGGAATTTCTCCTGCGGTGCGGTATAGCAGCTCAACAGCACAGTATGCGGTTATATATCACCCCCTCCCCCACCCCACATCCCCCGGAGTTATAATATTTCCAGCGGCTCTGAAAACTCTCTGATGATGCGCTTGTTACACAGATGCACATGTACCTTGGTTGTCGTGTGGATATACTGTGTGTCATGTGAGAGAAGTAACATCCGTCTTTGGAACAAGTGCGGCTGCATCTCTAAAGCTCTCACTGTGGCAGCTCGGGTCAGAGTCCTGCACCAGGACGGGTCAGAGTCCTGCACCAGGTCGGGTACCCACAGACTTAAAAGAGAGAGAGACCCTGGCCCACCTCGCCCATAGTTTCTGCGTACACTGGTGTATGAATGTGTGTGTGAATGTATGAGTGTTTCCTTGTAAACCAACTGTGAGAGCCTTGAAGGTGGAAAAGCACTGAATAAAAATTTTACCATTTATGTAATTTTCATCATTTCCTTTTGATGCATTATACAACCTTTATGCTTTAAACATAATTTCTCCACATGCATCACTAATGATTATTACAATATATTCAGTATAGACCTACAATATGTTATTAAACTTCATTTTTATCATTTAAATGATTAGACACTGGACTTGTTTCTCTGTTCTGTCGCCCTCTGCTGCTACTGTTCTAAAATTAAAACTAAATTATTATGGTTGAAAAGAGCCTGAATATCTCTTTGTGGATCTTTTCAAAACAATGTTTAAGTGTGGAAAAACACCGCAGGCCCAAAAGACTGTAAAGACGATGGATCAAATCTCGCAAGATCGATTTTCCCTCGTGGCAACTTGATCTCCCATCCCAACTGCTTTCTTTATTTTACCATGAGGTCGTAGGTTAGTTCTACTTCAACTTATCGTTCAGTATACAAAAGCTGGAAAAGTGTATTTTGGGGCTCAGTATTTATTATGTGTATTTTACTGGGTTTCAGATGAGGTAAGATTTTATAAGCCAATATTATTTAACACAGATGGGGTACAGCTATAATGAAAATTGTTCAGTTGCAGATTTTTGTTGTCATATACAGTATCACGGCCTTGGGTCTAGTCAGTAATAGAAATGATGAGATTCCACATTTGGGGATTTAACTTTCCAATATTTCAAGATAAAATACAACGTAATCAACAGGAAAAACTGGCTCTCAAGTTAGATTTTGTCTCTACCTAACTGGGAAACTTTAAAAATAGAATTGACCTGTGTAATTTCTAATGTGTAAATATTAACCTTGGATATAGTTTTATTTTTAAAGCTAAAAATCGTTTCTCACTTAATATTATTTTAAAAAATACATTTACCAATATGTTAAAAATATATTTACCAATTATATGGGAAGCTTTGTTATTTTCTTTGTTTTAGTTCTCGTTTCATGTTTTTGTGTCTTGTTTTCATGCATTTCATGTTTTCCTATTGATTACATTGTACTTTACCATGAAATATCCAAAATATATAATCACAAATGCTGAATCTCATCATTTCTATTAGTGACAAGACCAAAGAACTCACTGTTTTTAACTCACTGTATTTATTTAGTTTCCCTCCATCTGTATTAAATATGACTGTGAATATGACTATGAATGTCATCTGAAACCCTGCAAAAAGTCACTTCTGGGGCTAATTATTGTTTCATTTATGTATTTATTAAAATGTTTTACTGGGATTATCTTGCTTTATTTAAATCTTAATCAGTGTCAAGTAGTTTCAGCATTATCGTTTATTGCAACATTTCGCTGTCAAAATTTATCACAACAAGCCCACTGTGAACAATTTTTGAATATCTGGTTTTGATATTAGTTTTAGTATCAGATTTTTTATATTTCTGACTCTAACCCTTGCCCCCCTCTCCCCGGCTCTGTCTCCTGTCCCGTCCCCGTCTCAGCGGTGAAGACGTCCCGCAGACAGATGGGGACAGCTGCACACGTCTCTGAAATAACAGCGTTTCACTAGAACCACTAAAAATATCCTCAGACAGAGCATTGTTTCACAGTTTATAGACACAACACTGGAGGTGAGGACTGAACCTAACGCTTCACGAGGACGACACTGAAGGCAAAATGGTGAAATCACAATATAACAATACAGTTTCTTAAAGGTTCTCTTATTATAATCACTAGAATCAGAACTGAACTCGTGTTGCCTGGGCCTGAGATAACACTAAATGCTGTTTCTTCATCAAAATCAGACCTGGAGTTGTGTTTTGTTTCATTCACAAATGTTTGAGTAACTCTATATTATTAGTCTGTCTTCATCTCAAAAGCTCAAAATGCTCTGTTCCACCTCATGACATCATAAAGTTGTAGTTTTTGAGTTAACAGCTCCTTTTACCTTTTGGTCAGTAGAGAACAATTTGAAAAGCTGTAGTTCCAAAAAGCAGTACTACAATGACCATTACTGATTGCACCACTTCCATCCAGCAATCCATCCATTTTCTTCCGCTTATCCGGAGCCGGGTCGTGGGGGCAGTAGTCTAAGCAGGGACTCTCAGACTTCCTTCACCCTGGACACTTCCTCCAGCTCCTCCGGGGGGACCCTGAGGTGTTCCCAGGCCAGCCCAGAGACATAGTCCCTCAAGTGTGTCCTGGGGTCTCCTCCCGGTGGGACATGCCTGGAACATCTCCCGCCCCCCATCCAGAACAGATGCCCGATCCACCTCAACTGGCTCCTCGCAACGTGGAGGAGCAGCAGCTCTACTCCGAGCTCCTCCTGTGTGACTGAGCTCTTCGCCCTATCTCTAAAGGAGCGTCCAGCCACCATGAAGAGGAAACTAATTTCGACCGCTTGAATCTGCGATCTCGTCCTTTCGGTCATTACCTTATGATCATAGGTTGCACTGATTGCAACTGCTGTGATTGCACCACTTATTTATTACAAATAACGTCAAAATCACATCTTGTCTTGTTCTCGTAGACCCAATCTCGCTGTGTGTCTCGTCTCGTGAAAATTCGGTCTCCTCTCACCCCTCGCTCAGAGTAAAACTATTAAGTCTAAGGACCTTCTCCCACCACAGTTGTACACATGATAGTATTTTTGTTTTGGTGATATAATCAGAGCTTTGAAGAGGAGTCTCATTTCTCCTCCTCTTCTCTGTAGAGCTGCGAGTGTCCACGTGTCATCACATCATCTGTCTCTGCCCCAGAAACCTGACACAGGACCCGACCTGGACCAGGACCAGACCCTGACCAGACTTGGACCCAGATTAAACACATGTCCCTCTCAAGTCCAGCCCAAGTGCAGATCTCTGGCTCTGGGAAGTAGACACACAACACCACAAGTACTGCAAGTTGAGAGATTATGAATGGGAGGAGAACGCTGTCGGCAACACATGGATGGGTCAATTAAAATGCAAAGTTGAAAATATTAGGTTTAAAATGCGCCAAAAGTCCAGAGAAATGCATTAGCCAAAATAATTTTAAAAAGTAAACAAAATAGCCATGGAACGATGTGATACACTGCTCCACAAAACTCCACTGTTTTAACACATTCAGCTCTCTAAAAACACAATCCTAAACTTGAACAAATGATTTCAAAATGTTCAAAAGTTGTCAGCAGAAAGCAAAAGGCAAGTGTTGAAATGGAAAAAGTAAAGTACGGTGTATGTATGGAATCAATTTTCAGTCAAATAGTTCAAAGAAAACATCAAGCAAAAAATTATAAATCAAAATGCAGAATAAAAAAAATAAAAAAACAAACAATGAAAAAATGAATAAATAAATAAAATATAGAAGATTGCAAACTAATTATTTGTGTAATTGTGTAAAATATCTGTCTTTGCCTCTTTTATTATTGTTCATTTGCGCTCCCAGACTTTTTGGTTGCAGTTTTGGCACAATCATGAGAGGAGAGAGGGATTTTCATGGGTGCATTCCCATTGGCTAATTTATGTTTGACGGACAGCTAAGCTTGGAGCTCCAAATGCTGTTGTGAACATTTTCTGCATAAATTACCCAATGGGAATGGACCAAAAAGTCCGGAAGTGCAAACAAGAAGGAAGGAATCATAACCAAAAAAAAAACAGCATCAAACCAAACTGCAAACAACATGGAACAAAAACAAAATGCTTCCAAAGAGGCAATAACAGATATTTTACATGATTACACAAATAATTTGATTGCAAATTTATTTATTTTACTTTTATTGTTTGATTTGTTTTTTGGTATTTTGATTTATACTTTTTGTTTGTTTCCATATTTATGCACCATAGTTGTGTATTTGTTGTAAATAGGGGCATGGATCTCTCTTGTCTGTTTTGGTCTGTTTATGTTTTTTTAAAGAGAGAACTAGGATTAAACTAGGACTGAGCCCGGACTAACCCTGATTATCTTCCGACTCTCTCGCTTGGACCTTGGATTTGACGTCACGTCCAAGCTTGACACATATTATTCTGTTTCATGTGTCAGACTGCATGGATTATGATTATAACTATTCCCTCATTTTATGAAAACACTGCTACTTTAATTAATTAAATTTTTTGAAATATGTCCTTCATTTTATGTTATGATTTCACTTCCATTACAACCTTAGGGACGTTAATGCCTGTTAAATCAAGTATTTGTTCAATATTGGCCTCACCACAACACCGACTACCAAACCCACAGGCAGGGATACGAACATGGTAAAATACTGCAGTGATACGAGTGACTGAACCTGTCATTTAAACCACCAAAGTGTCCAAACACAATGAAAACACTTCATATTTACACGCCACAGTGAGCGCAGCCACTCGGAATCCTTTCTGCCACCGAGGTCCAAGTCGTGCTGTTCCAGGAAAAGGGGCGTGTCAGCTGCGTCGCTAGGCAACTTCCTCGGAAAACCAATTCGGAAGGATAATCAAACACAAGGTAAACCAGGACGTCTTTAATGTGTGTGGTTGGTGGGTGGATTCAGGCCCCTCTACAGAAATTTGGGAGCCTGGGACAAGAAATCTCACATGGGGCCCCCTCTAATATAAATGAATAGGAAGAGGGTCCAATTCTTGGGCCTTAAAACCCTCATTCTGCAGAATCAGTGAGTGAAGCACAAAACTAATCTGACTCAAAGGCTCAAAGGGTGGAAGAGTGATCAGAATATATAAGATATCATTCTGCACTTGTCAGGCAACTAAACCACAGGAGTTAGGAATATACTTGGAATTTAAGAAATTCGATCAACTTAAGTACTTAAAAAAATCTTGTAAATGACCTTGCAAGTGAAATAATCTGGCTCCAGTAGATTGTCCAAACTGTAGTCTTAAACAGTGAGCCACAGGGATCAATAGGATGTCCACTGCAGCCTGGGTCACACGCAGCACAATGCAGCAGAGGAGATGCAGAAAAGAGAAAGCGAGCTGTTTAACCATGAAATATTTAGAACGACAATCGATGCAAATGATTAAGATATGCCTTAGAACCAACTACAAACCTGGAGGAAACCTAAAATAATGGGCAAGAAGAAGAATCTGTTTTGTGAAATGCTACAGACAGGGCTGACCATGAAAATTAGAAAAATTTTAACTTAAAATGAACTCATATTGATTACCATAGCTGATAAATAATATCAACTGAAACACTGATTACTGTTTTTCCTTGTTTAAAACTATTCATATTTTTTGGACTATAAGGCGCACTTAAAATCGTTTCATTTTCTGAAAAATCAGCAGTGTGCCTTATGTGTTAATTCTGGTTGTGCTTACTGATCTCGAACCGATTTTCACATATATTCCTAGGAGTCGTGTCCTTTAGTCCGACAGAAGGTGACTGCAGCAGTGCACAAGGAGCAACTTTTGTTTCTGTAAAATGTAAACAAATGTGGCAAAGCTGCATTAAACATATTATTACTCAATGTATGTTTGAATACTCCTTGTAGGAAATAAAAAAGTCTTAAGTCTCAAGTGTCGTCCATTTGTTTTGCTTAATGCTCCTTATAATCCAGTGCATCTTATCGTCCAAAAATACAGTAATACTATTTGTTCAGAGAGACACGATCACTCAGTCAACAAAAAAACATTCTCATTAATGTTCAATAATGATTACAAATTTATTTTGTGATTTATGAATACTGTCTGTTGAATTGAGTCACAAAGACTTGTGACTTTTAAAATATGGGTCCCCAGAAAAAAAGTTTGGGAAACACTGTTGTATATAACACGTTCTTCACCATGTTGAAAGGTCAAACTTTCTCTACTCTCGCCAGCTCGTGTATCATAAAATCTTCCAGTTTTCCAGTCCAAATTACAACATGAGTGGGCATTCATGTGCAGTTTTGATGTTGTTTTATGGTATTTGCGATAATTACCATTCAACGTGAAGGCACCATAACTGCTGCAGTGATTCTGTTCTTTTGGTCTTAAAATGTTAGTATTAACCCGCTCTACATGATCCTGGTGTTTGTATTTTGCTATTTTGTCCAGAAATAAATTCCTATTCCTAATACACGCATCAAGAATTTCAGACTTCTGGTCATCGCACAATGCATACTGGGAAGGATTTTCCGAAAAAGTGAGCATCAAACCTCCATGTTTGTTTTCCCAGTGGGATGTGTCTATTGACAAAGCCAATCTTTTCTAGTCTTTTGAACCATATCATTTTTTTTTCTGGTTCTGATATTGTCATATTTTAGTTTTGGGATTCGCACATCGTAATTGTGTGATTGTTGGATCCTAACAGCGGAAAACGGCTCGAGAAATTTGTTTGTGAACTCCATAAATGTAAAAGTGAATCAGATGTGTGTGACTGTAAACCTCTGTTCAAACTGTTTCCAGAACAGAATTGAAAAATAGTGAAAGCTGAAGGCGATGGGCAGGATTGATCCACGGGAAGGATAAAAAAGGAAACCTTTGATTGCCTAAATCATCCCGAGTTTGTAGCGAACATTTTGTATGTGAAGTGACAACAAAGCAAACGTTGGGAAACGTTGGGAAGGGAAACAGTTTGAATGGAAGTTTGGAGTCACACACATCTGATTCACTTTTGCATTTATGGAGTTCGCTAACAAATTTCTTGAGCTGTTTTCCATTGTTAGGATCCAACAACCACACAATTAACGATGTCCGAATCCCAAAACTAAAATATGACAATATCAGAACCAGAAACAAAAGTGATATGGTTCAAAAAACTTGAAAAGATCGACTTTGTCAATAGACGCATCCCACTGGGAAAACAAACATGGCGGTTTGATGCTCACTTTTTTGGAAAATCCTTCCCAGTATGCATTGTGCGATGACCAGAAGTCTGAGATTCTTGATGCGTGGCTCAGGATTTGTCTCTATAACTGCTAGTCTCATGAGCTTCATTTGACTGGAGGCAAACGCTGTGGGTCACGTCACACTCAGTCCACTTCTTTACACAGTCTCTGAAATAAACCCTTGTTATTTCTGCTTAATTTTTTGTGACATACCAGCTGGAGGCTCGGTATGTAACATAACAGGCCGAGAGTCCAGGGTAAACTGACAGAAACAAGGCTGCAACTGTGAACCAACAACCCCTCCGACCACCACAAACACTCACACACTCACACTCTCACACAGGTCTTGCCCAAGGACACAACAGCAGAAGACGGGAGCAGCAGTTGTTTTGATTGTGTGGAGTAAGATTAGATTATATCACGAGACGTGTGAACAGCAGCAGTAGTAGCAGTGCTCGTCCCGTTATAGACCACTTGAGGGACAGAGTGCGGGACATACTGGAGACAAACTTGGACACGAGGGACGGGTCACGTGTCCTCTTCACGTCTAATGATGACAGCCCAGGACACTGTTACACTCCCCCTGACACTGCCTTCAAAATACTTCTCACTGCATAGTACAGGAGCTACTGTACGCACACACACACACACACATATACAAGACACACACGTATTTACAACACACACATATACAACAATCTACACACAAAACAGGGGTGTAGTGGGTGTGGTACTCGGGGGTTCGCCGTCCACCCACTTCTCCTGACGTGAGATATAAAAAAATAACAAATATAAAACAGCTACAACTTAAATGTCAAACTGGAGTGATTGGCAATGAGGAAAACAAACTGCAAAGGCTCGTGATATCTGCCGGACTGAATCAGGACTAAACCAGGATTGAACCAGGACTGAACCAGGACTGAACCAGGACTGAACCAGGACTGAAACCAGGACTGAACCAGGACTGAACCAGGACTGAACAGGGCTGAACCAGGACTAAACCAGGACTGAACCAGGACTGAACCAGGGCTGAACCAGGACTGAACCAGGACTGAACCAGGACTGAACCAGGACTGAAACCAGGCTGAACCAGGACAAAACCAGGCTGAACCAGGGCTGAACCAGGACTGAACCAGGACTAAAACAGGGCTGAACCAGGGCTGAACCAGGGCTGAACCAGGACTAAAACAGGACTGAACCAGGATGACAAAACCAGGACTTAACCAGGACTAAACCAGAACTAAACCAGGACTGAACTAGGAGTAAATCAGTTCTCAACCAGGTCTAAACCAGGACTGAATCAGGACTGAACCAGGACTGAACCAGGACTGAACAAGGATTTAACCAGGTCTAAACCAGAACTAAACCAGGACTGATCCAGGAGGACTAAACCAGGAGTAAATCAGGACTGAACCAGGTCTAAACCAGAACAAAACCAGAACTAAACCAGGTCTAAACCAGAACTAAACCAGGACTAAACCAGAACTGAACCAGGTCTAAACCAGAACTGAACCAGGACTAAACCAGAACTGAACCAGGTCTAAACCAGAACTAAACCAGGACTGAACCAGTTCTAAACTAGGACTGAACCAGGACTGAACCAGGTCTAAAACAGGTCTAAACCAGGACTGAACCAGGACTGAACCAAGAGGACTAAACCAAGACTAAACCAGAACTGAACCAGGAGGACTAAACAGGGATTAAATCAGGACTAAACCAGAACTGGCCAAATTCCTGATCTGACAATAAATGGGCCATAAATCTAAATCTAATCGAAAGATCTGAGGAGCGCAAGCCCAGGGTAAGACAAAAAAATCAGTAACATAGCGCCAACCACCCAATACAACACAAGTTAAAACTGCAGACTAAGCACAACCAGGCCTAATAATGAGTGGAATGCACAATGTGATTTGAGTGTGAGTTATTCTATTTGTTAAAGGGCCCATATTACAATATTTTCTGATCTATGTTATAACTAGAGTTGGGTGTTATTCAGAAGTTGCCAATACGATACATACCTCGCTACATTGAGCTTATGATTCAATATGATTCAATACGATATATATATTTCACATTCAGTAAAAATAAAGGCTAAACAATGGGTGTGATACTAAAAGTCTTTGTTAAACCACTTTTTGTGCAAAGTTCATATGAAACACAAACATTTTAATCATCAAAACAGTGAAAATGTCAAATGTGTCGCATAAACAAGTTTCCTTCCTCAAAACAAACAACAAAACTGTAGCTGTAACAAAATAATTTAGTAAAATATAACAAAAAACATTAAACGATACCATTAGGGATGTAACGATATCCAAATCTCTCTGTACGATATTATCAAGATATGCATCTCACAGTATGATATTTATTTTAATATTTTGGAGAGGCTGATATAATTGTAGATGGAACACTTTTTTGCTTTTAAAATACTTTGACAAGATTTTAGTGCGAAGTATTTCCGTCGTAATCCCAAAAATTCAAGTACAAAACATATTTCTTCATGTTGTCTGCACTAAAATGAAACATGGGATATGTAGTTCCTGATGTTTATTAGCTGTTCCATTTAAAGAACAATGCATGTAAGCAAAATAACTTATAATTTGATATGTTGTGACAGCTCTCGATATCATTGTGAGACTTCTGACAATACAATATCACGATATTTCGGTTATTGTCACAAATGTATCGATATTTCAATATTTTTGCACACCTCTAGTTATAATGTTGTTTCTTTATCAAAAACAGACTTGGAGTTGTGTTTTGTTTCACGCACACGATTAACATGCAAATCCTGCAAATTTGTGTATCTGAGTTTTTTCTGTCCCACCGTGTGATGTCATGTGGTGATACTGTGTTTTTAAACTCCGTACACCTTCTTTAGAATCATTTGGATATAATTTCAGCCTTGGAATTGCCAACCTCTAATGAACAACACGTAAAAGGCAGCTCTTAATTTGACAACTACCACTACATGACATCACAAGGTGGAACTGAGTATTTTGGGATTTGGAGACAAAAAATTCAAACATGTATGAATGAAACAAAACACAACTCCAGGCCTGTTTTTGATGAGATAACAGTATTAAATCACGACTTTAAACTCACAGGAGTCACTTTTGCTTGATATAGAGCCTTTAAATATATTTGTCAGTTAGTCGATATGTTTTGTAATCGATAGTTTGGCCACTCTCCTCTGGCAACTCGTTTAAAATCTCACTCCGTGCGCTGCGAGCCGTGCCTCCAAAGGTCAGAGAGCGCTGCTGCGGCACACTGACACCGATCTGCGACAAGTCAATAACAAGACAGCCCCACTTTAGCACAGCGTGGGCCTCTTTTATGCCGAACCACCCCGTTAACATCCACGAACTACACTTATTAGCCGTGTATTACTGCGCGTCAATCGTAAACATTCGTGCGTAAAAGGCGAACGTCAACTTTTTTACGCAGTCCCTTCTCCACCGTTCAGACAGTATTTAATTAAATTTTTTTATTTATTTTTTAAAGCACTTTTTTGACGTGTCACTAAATAAATAACTAATAAAAACAAATAAAATAAAATAAAATAATAATCTTCAACCGTGACCGAATTGTCTTTTTAGTTTCATACACAAAAAGGAAACAAAAGCTCGATATTTAAAACTAAAATATGTGATTACCAGTTGATTTAAGTGTTTATAACCAAATTCTAATTTTAATTCTATCAATTGTTTTTTACGTATTAACTTAAGAACAAAAAAGTTAGCTGCGGTTAGCTTTAGAAATTCAGCTAGTTTACGACACGCCGAATTTCCAAAGATTTTATCACGTTAAAATGCAAATCGTTTTGATAAATTAAAGTAAATGCAATAAATTTGTGTGTGTGTAAGTAGTTTTTAGTGTGTGTGATCATTCTGAATTGTTTTTTCAGCCATGCCGGGTCTTACCTCGTGTCTTGGCCGTGCAGGAGTCGCAGTCCCCGGGCGCTGCAGCTAGGTCCTGTCGGTGTCCGTCACTGTGTCTCCGTGTCTCTGTGTGTGTCCACCTGGGCGGGCGGTCAGCGGGTCTCCCTCTGCCCCCTCTCTGGCTCCGCTGTCCCCGCTGTGAGCTGCAGTTGTCGGGGTCAGCCGCGCAGACTCGTCCTGGAGCCGGGGAGTCTGTGCGTCACGGTGCCACAAGGGCGCGCCACCGAACGGGAGCGCGCGGAGAGGATGGATGGGACAGAGGCGAAAGGAGGGAATGAATGAATGAATGAATGAATGAGTGAATGAATGAATGTGTAACGTGTGGTCTGGATCTGGGATGCTAAAATACGTGGTTATACGTAGTTGCGTGTCTCTCAATTTTTTTACATCAAGTACCACCAAAGAAAAGAAGGAGAGGAGCAGAAGAGAGAGAAGAGCAGAAAGGAGAGGAAAGAGAGAAGAGGAGAGCAGAGAAGGAGGAGCAGCGAAGAGACAGGAGCAGAGGAGAGAGGGAAGAAAGAAGAGAGGAGCAGAGGAGTGAGAGGAGCAAAGGAGAGAGAAGAGGGGAACAGAGGAGAGAGGAGCAGAGAAGCAGATGAGAAAGGAACAAAGGAGAGACAGGAGCAGAGGAAAGAGATGAGCAGAGGAGAGAGAGGAGAAGAGTAGAGGGGAGAGAGGAGCAGAAGAGAGAGAGGAGCAGAGGAGAGGAGAGAGGAACAGAGAAGAAAAAGAGAGGAGCAAAAAAGAGAGAGAAGAGGAGAGAGAAGAGAAAGAGGAGGAGAGGAGCAGAGAAGAGAGAAGAAAGGAGTAGAGTAGAGAAGCGAAGAGCAGAATGAGAGAGGAGCAGAGGAGAGAGAGGAGAGAGGAGCAGAGGAGAAAGAAGCAGAGGAGAGAGAGGAGCAGAGGAGAGGAGAGAGAGGAGCAGAAAAAAGAGGAGCAGAAAAGAAAGGAGCAGAGGAGAGACTGGAGCAGAGGAGCGAGGAACAGAGGAGAGAAGAGAGAGGAGAGGAGCAGAGGAGAGAGAAGAGAGGAGAGAAGAGCAGAGGAGAGAGAAGAGCATAGGAAAGAGGGAAGAGAGGAGAGAGAGGAGAGGAGCGGAGGAGAGAGGAGAGAGAAAGGAGAGGAGAGCAAACAGAGAGGACCAGAGAACAGACAAGAGCAGAAGAGAGAGGAGCAGAGGAGAGAGGAGACACACGCTGAGGGTGAAAGGGACAGACTTTCCTCAGGCACAGGTTCTGACCAAAATGACCCTATGATGAGGACTAAGGATTATTTTATATCATTATTTCAAGACTTTTAAATCAAAGTCAGACCAACATTGTTACTTTAAAGATAAATGTGGAAACATATTTTATTTTTATTAGTTTTAATGTCAAATTCAGGATTATTTTATTTAGCCTTTTCTGCTGTCCTTGTACTTGTGTAGTTGCGATGATACAAATTCTTCACTGTAAGACAAATCCAGTTTTATTCTTGTATCTGATGTCTGCCTTCCTTCCTTTCATTGTCTCCTCTGAGCTTTGGGGCACTGCTTAATATGGCACATCTGATTGACAGCTGAAAAATGGAGGATTGAGAAGAGGAATTGAGGAGAAGGAAGCGAGGAAACCGAAATGAGCTGCACCTCTGTGTCTCTTCGGCAGACGGGATTTTCTCACATATTTCCTGCAGGATTAAGGAGAAGGAAGCAATGAACAAGAAATGAGACGCGGCTCGACTCACATGCCATCGGGTCTATATTTAATGTCCTCAGATTGTCGCTGGGTGATGACAGTTTGTATCTAATGACCCCCAACCTGACCTCCGACCCGACCCTGGAGGATCATGGGATATGCATGTGCAAGGTAACACTCTGGACAAACACTGAGCGCTTCTCAACGCGACATATTATACTCTACTGTCACTTTTAAATACTTTTGGATACTGTTTCATAAATCATCATTTAAAAATAATCTGTGTGACGTTCACTTTTCATTTGAAGTGTCTGGTGCCCCCTGCTGGCAACAGCCCCGACATGTTTGGTTACAAATTAGCAGCGTGGCTATTGTCAACATGGAGCTCACCAATATTTTTTGTTTTTCCGAACTTTCTTTCCTTATCCGTGTATCATTCCTTCATTTGTATTTCGAAATAAAACCAAAAGTAAGAAAATGAAAAAACAATAATTTTCTTCATTATTTGTCTCCAAAACCAAAATGGAAAAACAGATAATGATTTGTTTTTTCAGTTCTCGATTTTGTGTTTAAATGAAAAATGGAAAAAAAACTTAAACACTTAAACTGTGATATCGGACTTCACTCTGCATACGGACTGAACCAGGACTGAACCAGGTCTAAAACAGGACATAACCGGTTTCAGTCCTAGTCTGATCCTGGTTTCAGTCCCGGTCTCAGTCCTGGTTTGGTCCCAGTCTGGTCCTGGTCTCAGTACTGGTCTGGTCCTGATCTGGTCCTGGTCTCAGTCCCGGTTTGGTCCCGGTCTCAGTCCCGGTCTCAGGCCTGGTTTGGTCCCAGTCTGGTCCCGGTCTCAGTCCTGGTCTCAGTCCTGGTCTGGTTCCAATCTAGTCCTGGTCTCAATCCTGGTCTGGTCCAGGTACGGTCCTGGTCTCAGTCCTGGTTTGGTCCTGGTCTCAGTCCTGGTTTGGTCCTGGTCTCAGTCCTGATCTATGCAGACACACCTCCGGGCCAGTAACGGCACTCAGTGCTGGTTTAGTCCTGGTTCAGTCTTAGTTCAGTCCTGATTTAGTCCTGGTTCAGTCCTGATTTAGTCCTGGTTTAGTACTGGTTCAGTCCTGATTTAGTCCTGGTTCAGTCCTGATTTAGTCCTGGTTCAGTCCTGATTTAGACCGGGTTTAGTCCTGGTTAATCCTGATTTAGCTCTGGTTCAGTCCTGATTTAGTCCGGTTTTAGTCCTGATTCAGTCCTGATTTAGTCCGGTTTTAGTCCTGGTTCAGTCCTGATTTAGTCCGGTTTTAGTCCTGGTTCAGTCCTGATTTAGACCCTTTTTAGTCCTGGTTCAGTCCTGATTTAGTCCGGTTTTAGTCCTGGTTCAGTCCTGATTTAGACCCTTTTTAGTCCTGGTTCAGTCCTGATTTAGACCGGTTTTAGTCCTGGTTGAATTAACACTAAAGGAAGGTGAATTAACACTAGTGGAAGTTGAATTCACTTCCAACTCTGGCAAATAACCCCAACTCAAACCCCCACTTTAACTTTTTAAACTTTCAAATATTTAAAATACACTTTGAAATAAACACTCTGAAATATTTTACCCTGACATTTTAACCCTTCATTTTTTTTCTGTGTACAAAATTTGTACTAAACAATAAATTTACTGCACTTTTAAAATCGTTATATTCGTGAATTTACCACATGACGCAAATTCCCAAATGTATTTTTTTGTGTTTGAACTTTTGAGCGTCTGTATTTCCTGTCCGTGTTATCATAAGTCCAGATCTTCTCATTGAATGCTGAAGTAGATTATGAGTCCTCCCGTCTGTTTACGCTCCCACTTCCTGTTCCTGTGGGAAAATACTGCAGCATCTTCTCATAGGTCCAAACATACGAGAATGTCACTCATGCAGGGGACAGTGAGACCGTGTTTAGTCCTGGTTTAGTTCTGGTGAAGGCCTGGTTTAGTCTAATTTTAGTCCAGGTTTAGTCAGGGGTCAGTTCTGGTTTAGTCTGGTTTCAAGTAAAATTTTGGTTTACTTCTAGTTTATAACAGTTTTAGATGAGAAAACAGAATTAGTCCTGGTTTAGATCTGGTTTAGTCCTAGTTTTTAACAGTTTTGTATGAGGTCCAGTATTTGTCCTGGTTTAGTCCAAGTTTAGTCCTGGTTTAGTCCTGGTTTATTACAGTTTTATATGAGGCTTCGTATTGGTCCAGGTTTAGTCCTGGTTTGGTACTGGTTTAGTCCGACTTTAGTCCTAGTTTATTACAGTTTTATATGAGGTCCGGTATTAGTCCTGGTTTAGTCCTGGTTTATTACAGTTTTATATGAGGTTCGGTGTTAGTCATGGTTTAGTCATGGTTTAGTCATGGTTTAGCTCTAGTTTATTACAGTTTTATATGAGACCCAATATTAGTCCTGGTTTAGTCCTGGTTTATTACAGTTTTATATGAGGTTTGGTATTAGTCCTGGTTTAGTCCTGGTTTGGTCCTGGTTTAGTCCGACTTTAGTCCTAGTTTATTACAGTTTTATATGAGGCCCAGTATTAGTCCTGGTTCAGTCCTGGTTTATATGAGGCCCAGTATTAGTCCTGGTATAGTCCTAATTTAGTCCTGGATTAGTCCTAGTTTAGTCCTGGTTTAGTCCAACTTTAGTCCCAATTTATTACAGTTTTATATGAGGTTCAGTATTAGTCCTGGTTTAGTCCTAGATTAGTCCTGGTTTAATCCTGGTTTAGTCCCACTTTAGTCCAACTTTAGTCCCAGTTTATTACAGTTTTATATGAGGTTCAGTATTAGTCCTGGTTTAGTCCTGGTTTAGGAACTTTGTGTATTAAGACAAACATTGTAAAAAGTTTAATATCTTATTTACATGGCATGTTGGGCACCTCCACATTGTTGAGAGGCGTCACTGTGATTTGTCTCTGATCAGCTGTTGGATCAGATCAGACGGAGCGCTGCCCCCGTGTGGTGTCTCTGGTGAAGTGAGTCCCCTGCATGAGTCGAGGTAAATGCCCCTTTGTCTCGTTGATGGTCTGTGCACCCACTTCGTGATTTGTCTCTCATTTCTCTCATTTCCATCGTTGTATTTTGTATTAATCCAGTTTAGACTGTTTTGTTTTTTTACTGAGACCTCTAGTCCTTTAGAAGAGACCACTGGGAATACCAAGTGCCACATTCATTCATTCATTAATCATTGCATTTATATAACGTCTTTTAAGATTCTCAAAGCGCTTTACACGTTCATTATTCATTATTTATTCGCTCAACACTCAGTGGCTGGGGGTAATCTTCAGTTATATTGCCAAAATTAAGATTGGCAGCCTCGCTTCCGTCAGTCTGTCCTGGAGCAGCTGTGGTCAGAAGAAGATTAAAACCACAGAGTGTCGAGTGAATGAATAAAGCACAAAATTAAGGCAACTTTGAGAATCTGGAAAAAGTGCTCTAAAAAACTAATGATGGTTTCAGATGACATCACAATATTCTACAGGCCAGACCAACAGACCAAGACTGTTTAACACAGATTTTTGTAGTAATACAGTGAGTTCTTGGGTCTTCTTCGGTCCAAAATTCCAGATCTAAAATTTTTGGCTTTACCACATGGCAGATAAAGTTGGCGTATTTTAACTTTATCTGCCATGTGGTATTAAAGGCTTTTGATTATTTTGTACTTTTTGAGTGCCTCAGTTTTTTTCGTACTTTGTATTTGAGACTGGTCCCTACACTGATGAGCGCCAAAAGGACAATTCTGCACAATTTTTGTATAACCAAGTAGCACTCCTGCCCCCAGAGCTCTGCAGATAAACTAATCACTATTTTAATTTAATCAATCATAATGAGTATAGAATAGAGAATATGAGAAAAGAGTCAATGTGACCAGTGATGTTTTATGGGAGAATTTATCTGTGACTCAACAATCTGGACAAAATTGTGGCCATACCTCCTTGTCAAAGCCTGATCTCGTCAGATCTCAGAAGCTCAGAGGTCGGGTCTGGTTAGTACGTGGATGGGAGACCGCTGGGAAAATCAAGAGCCACAGTGGGCACCATACTCTGAAAATCATGTTCAAAGTAAACAACAATCTCCTGACAAAACCTTTACAAAACATGTTCAAAATCCGAAAGAGCCAATATGAGCTCAGAGGCACGGCCATGTTTATCAAAAAGAAAATCAGAACAAACATGAAATTTTGTAAATCTGTTAAAGGGCTGGAGCTCTGGAACAACTGTACAGAAAACCTAAAACTGTGCACCAGTCTCTTTTACTTTATAAAGAAGTTTAAATGTTTAACTCTGGACAGATACATGAATTATGAGACTTAGTTTGTGCTGTAGTACTTTGTTGTTCTGTTTCTGATTTGTTTGTTTCCTCTTGCTGTATTTATGAAGATGAACTGGTATTAAGATGACGCTCTGATAAAGGAATAAAGGGTAAAGGCAGAATAAGCTTAAGCTTATTCTGAAAAAATGTCATGTTTGTTCTGATTTTCTTTTTGATAAACATGGCCGTGCCTCTGAGCTCATATTGGCTCTTTTGAATTTTGAACATATTCTGTAATGATTTTGACAGGAGATTGTTGTTTACTTTGAACATGATTTTCAGAGTATAAAGGTCGACTAAATCATAAAATTTCAGAGTTTGAAGGTTTATAAATAACACATTGGTTGATTCGTTATAAGTTAATAATGTGATGCTCTTATTGCCTTTTTTTTTGCAAAGGTAAAGACTGGATTTGTATTAGTCTTAAATGTATTGCCCCAAATTTCAATACCATAACCATCTCATACATACCATATAGAATTTTGACCCCGGGGTCAAAATTATATATGGTATGTTGACCCCGGGGTCACCTCACCTTGGGGTCAAAATCCTACACCGCACCGGTAGTAGGAATAAGAAGGAATTGAATAAGTTGTTCAATGACACACACAGATCCTCTTTCTACAAGTTTATTATATTTGTACTACAACACATTGCACATACAGTTTACAGCAGTGATGGTGGAATAAACAGGTCTCCGTGGTCACCTCATGTCGACGCTACAGCAAGATCGTATCTACAGAAAAAACTACATCTGGAACCTCTGGGCAGCGAGCGTGGACTTCCCGTTGGCATCTAACTCAGTACAGGGTTGACATGATGCACATGGATGTTTGATAAGTCAACTAGACGGTGATATTAAGTTTGAAATGTTTTGGTAGTTTGGTAGTTGTACATGATTGGAACGGTATAACAGGTTCTGAATGTTCTAGGTGATGTTCACACTAAACACAGGGTTCCCACGGTCATGAAAATCCTGGAAAAGTCCATTTCTAAGCCTGGAAAAGTCATGGAATTTTTGTATCTCTTTCACACAACTCCAGCATTCTGTTAAGTTCTCATTAGGCTATTATGATTATTTCTGAACGTTTGCGCCTTTTGTTTAAAAGAGACGACAATAAATGCACTGACAGGATTTTGAATGTTAAAAAACTATAATCCCAGACCATAAGGTGAGTGGAAAGGGTTAACATTTCATATTTAGCCATAAAAATATGATCAGTTCTACACATGTAGGAGCCGTAAACACTGTTGGGCAAGTTACTTCAAAACTGTAATTATTGCAGCACTTTTAAGTTACTCTCACCAAAATAACTATGAAAATGCTGAACTTTTGCACCGTATATGGACTAAACCAGGACTAATCCAGGTCTAAACCAAAACTGAACCAGAGCTGAAACCGAACTGAACCATGAGTAAACCAGAACTGAACCAGAACTGAACCAAAACTGAACTCGGACTGAACCAGGACTAAACCAGGTCTAAACTAGGTCTAAACCAGGACTAAACCAGGTCTAAACCAGGAGTAAACCAAGACTAAACCAGGAGTAAACCAGGACTAAACCAGGTCTAAACCAGGAGTAAACCAAGACTAAACCAGGAGTAAACCAGGACTAAACCAGGAGTAAACCAGGACTAAACCAGGTCTAAACCAGGTCTAAACCAGGACCAAACCAAACCCCGAGCCCGTGGAGCAGGTGTCCTCAAAGCTCGACCGGGCGTCATCTGCAATTCACCCCGTGAAGCTCGGAGTTTTGTGGCGGTCCTTTCGCCCGCGGTCACCCGACGGTCTACGTGGGCATATTTCCGGCATTTCACCACTGCTGATACCGCGGTGATTTTAGTGAATTTGAAGAAAAACGAAAAACCCACCACTTCAATCCAGGTTAAAAAAGCATTGTGATGCGCGTTACTCACATTTGTACCGAGTAAAATATTATTATTTTTTTTCCCTGTAATGCCACAGTACTGTGTTACAACAAAAATGCATTACAGTAATTCGTTACTTTTATAACGCATTACACTGACCATAAAGTCATGGAAAATTCACTTTAGGTCATGGAAAAGTCGTGGAAAAGTTTTGAAACAGTGGGAACCCTGTACGCAAAAAGTCGTCGAGAATTTAGAAATGAAATTGCCATTTTATTTTGATTTTCAGGCGACAGTAGCTTAGTTTTTAAGAATGTCTGTCTACTGATCAGAAGGTTGGAAGTTCGAATCCCACTCTCATCTTTGATTGAGCAGTCATTTCCACAGGTTGATGGTGCGATTCCAGCTTTTTTCAGGCGCTTTGAACATGGAAAAGCGCTGTACGTAATCTATTTATTTAAAACTTTTGGTATTTCATACACAAAAAGTTAAATCTGTATCAAAATTTGTGATAAATTTACGAAAAACACAAATTTTACTTTCCAAAACAAATCTTTTTTCAAAACTTCAATCCATATTTTTACTCTGTCTAAAAATTATTTACATTAAATTTGAAAATTTTCGACCACTTTCGACTTTTAGTGTGAACGAAACCTTGTAGATGATTTTTTTTTCTTTTCTTTTTAGCATAACATAAAATTCAAAAACGGTTGTATCTGACTTTGATTGACAGCCCTGAGATGTCAAATTTCGATGACTGACATATGTTTAGTAATATTCTAAGATATTTTCACAATTCATCAATAAGTAAAGTCTATATAAGACATCATTTTGAGTCACACACTGAAGCGGCTCAGACATAAAATCACCTTATAACATAAATTAAATAAAAATTACATACAAAATATACAATAAAAGCTTAAATATCCCAAGTCCTTTATATAGAGGGTCTAATAAGAAAATAAATGCTATTAGTTGACTTTGGTGAACTTTTTTTTTCTTCAATTCAAACAACATTCCAGCTCAAATCTCAATCAAAAAGCTTTCAGATCCTCCTTGTCTTCCTCTGTCCTGATTGGCTGGTCAGGATTTACAACGAGGAAGGAAACATTCAACAATAAAGTTTTTTGTCAAACTTAAGTGGCTGCTTAAGTTTGAAACATCTCAAAACTTTCTTTAACACTTTCAGAGTACAATCAGACATGGCTTTCTTTTAGTCCACACTGCAAACAAAAACATAAACACACAAACAAACAAACAAAAAACAAAAAAAAACATATTTGAGTTGAGTTGACTTGAATTCAGAATCTTGATTAGTTTTTACTTAAGATTTTTAGTTTAGATTTACAAAAAAGAATTG
Source organism: Boleophthalmus pectinirostris (assembly GCF_026225935.1). Classification (NCBI taxonomy): domain Eukaryota; kingdom Metazoa; phylum Chordata; class Actinopteri; order Gobiiformes; family Gobiidae; genus Boleophthalmus; species Boleophthalmus pectinirostris. The sequence goes on along the minus strand of NW_026571515.1, from coordinate 14,917,545 downwards.
TTGAGTTCAAATTAGTCTACTTTTCTAAGTAAGTGAAAACATAAATTTTGAGTAGATGAACAAAAAATTCATATCTTAGCTTTGATTTGACGTAAAAACAAGTTTGGAAACACATTAGACCATAAATTTTTAGAGTGTATGTTTACATTTGACTTAGAATTACTTAGAATTTTTAGTTTGGTTTACTCAACATAGTTAGTAACTCTGTTTTTCTAAGTAAGTGAAAGTATACATTTTGAGTAGATGAACTAAAAATTCATACCTTTGCTTTGATTTAATTTGACAAAAAATGGATGGAAAACAAATTACACCATACTTTTTTAGAGTGTATGTTTACATTTTACAGAGAATTACTTTAATTTTTATTTGTTTTACACCATGTAGTTAGTAACTCTGTTTTTCTAAGTAAGTGAAAGCATAAATTTTGAGTAGATTAACTTAAAATTCACACTTTTGCTTTGATTGGACATAAAAAAAAGTTTGATAACAAAGTACACCATACATTTTTAGAGTGTATGTTTACATTTTACTTAGAATTATTTAGTATTTTTAATTTGTTTTGCACCACGTAGTTTGAGTTTTCGAAAATACTAAGTAACTCTGTTTTTTAAAGTAAGTGAAAGTATAAATTTTGAGTAGATTAACTAAAAATTCACATCTTTGATCTGATTTGACATAAAAAAAAGGTGGGAAACAAATTACACCATACATTTTTAGAGTGCATGTTTACATTTAACTTAGAATTATTTAGAATTTTTTTACTTTTCTTACACCACATAGTTGGAGTTTTCGAAAATACCGCAAAAATACATTCAAACAACTTGTAAAACTACTAAAAAATATTAATTATTCTGAACTTAAGTCAAGTCAACTCATATAGATATAGATTTTTGCAGTGTACAAAGAATAAAAATAAATAAAAAATAAAAAGGTTTAAATAATAAAACAGCTAGATTACATCGATATGTTTATATGAATCTAAACTTTCGGCACAACTTTCTAATGCGGTTATATTTGTGATCTGATTTATGGAGTTAAGTTTTACCAAAAATTATTAGTCTAACTATTGTCTACGTTTCTTGGTTATTTAAAGGTGCATTGTGTAACTTTTCTCCATTTGAGGGTCTGTCAGATGCTTTGGTACATGGAGAATTTGTGTGTCATTCATTCATTTGTTTTTCAAAATAAAACCAAAACTAAAAAAATGAAAAAAACAACTATTGTCTTCATTATTTGTCTCCAAAACCAAAATGAAAAAACAGATAATGATTTGTTTTTTCAGTTTTCGATTTTGTGTTTAAATGAATAATGGAAAAAACGGATAACAACCATTTCCCGTTTATGTGACTTAAACAATGCCGGACTGAACTAGGACTAAAACAAAACTAAAACAGGACCAAACCAAGTCTAAACCAGGACTAAACCAGGACTAAAATAGGAATGAAACAAGAACTAAAACAGGACTAAACCAGGTCTAAACAGGAATAAACAGGACTAAACTAGGACTAAACCAGGTCTAAACCAGGTCTAAACCAGGACTAAAACAAAATTAAAACAGGACTAAAACAGGACTAAACCAGGTCTAAATCAGAATTGAACCAGGACTAAACAAGGTCTCAGTCCTGGTCTTGTCCTCATCTGGTCCCGGTTTCCTAATCTGGTTTAGTCCTGGTTTAGGACTTAGACCAGGACCAGAACGGGACCAGAAAGGGACTGAGACTGGGGCCAGACCAGTCAAATACTGGACACAAATACTGAAGAAAATAGTTGTTGTTATTTTTTCGTTTTCTTATTTTTGGTTTTATTTTGAAAAACGAATGAACGAATGACACACGGATAATGGATTATGTTATCGCTTGCCGAGTTACAGCTCAAATCTGTGGAGAGGCGACCCCGCTCACGGTCAGAACGCCTGTTTTTTAAGTATTTTTGAGCTATAAAACCACCTGTAATTGAATAAATTTAGTTAAGTAGAGCTGTTTAATGTCACACTGCGGAACATTCCAGGCTGAGCGACGACGTATCCATAGAAACAAGCAGGTGACGGACCCCTGAACGAAAAGTCACACAATTAAGATAAGAACAGAAGAACTTTTTTTTTGGATTGACAAAGCATGAACGACAAATGTCCGCATAAAGATCTAAGCATTTACATTGATACACATCGCGACAGTAGACTCTCCCTGATGTTATTTTTGCTTTTTTTTTTCATATATTTTCAACAAAATGGGAACAAAATCTACTTTAAAGGGTAGACATTTTTAGCTCAGCCTTCCTTCTCCGCCTCAGCTCTAGACCGGGATCTGTGACTCATGCAACCGTCGGTAAACTAACCCTAAGCTGGACGACATGCATGCGGCGCGTAGCTTCTTCTGTTACGGGTTTAATTTATGGAGGAGGTCAAGGTATGCCCGGGGGGAATGCTGTCCACGTGGTCGGAGCAAGATGGCGGGCAGTTGCTGGTTAAAAGAACTCTACATATTTCTACGATTATTTACAACAGTGGACTATCGGGAAAGCAGGTGACGCGGCCCTGAGCGAGGAAGTCAACAGAAGAGCGGAGAGCGGAGATTACGTTACAAAAACAATGCGCGTGTGTTTTTAGCTCGTGTCAGTTTCGGAGGGGGCGAGGGATTAATACGGAGCGGAGAGGGGTCCAGATGAAGATGACGCAGAGGAGGAAGAGGAGAAAGAGGAGGAAGACGGGGCGGGGCAGCATGCAGAGGGGGCGGAGTCCAAACGGGAACAGTGCTCGGTCACAATCTGGAAGAGAAAAGAGGATCCAGGTTAGGGACAAAAAGCATAAAGTTATGAATCCTGGCTGTTTACAGTGTAATGTTTAAGGCAGGGGTCATCAAACTAAGGCTGGCGGGCCAACTCCGGTCCTCCCCACCCCTTTGACCGGCCCCCCAGCCCCTTTGGTTTCCACGAAGTGAAAACCGTCTGACCTTGCAGCATTAGGATTCGTTCGCTCGACAGTAGGCGGGTACTTTTTTCATTTTACCAGTTGCTGCTATTTGGTTGTGACGTATGTAATGCACCGCTAACGGGGCTAACTGGTATATTAAGCTTTTCCCAAATGCCGTAGGTAGAAGGGCAATAACGTCTTTCCCCTTGAGAAAATTCCCCAAACATTCTCTTTGTTCTGGTTTTAACTCCTCAATCTCTGGAATCATTGACAACACAGAATGTCTAGCTCTTCTCTGATTGGCTGGTGCCCAAACTTGCACTTCCGGGCTTTTGCGAACCGTCTAGTGTATTATGATTCCTGACCTAGTCGCTGGAGAGAAATGAAATTGAGTGGAGGCACTAGATGGCGCCGGCCTGGCTAAGCCCCTCTGCCCCCAACACTTGAACTGGCCCTGTGACGCAACACATCTACAGCTTGTATTTTGTAGATTTTTTCAATTTTAAAAATATATTTATATTAAATATTTAGATTTATATTTAAATAATTATATGATGTATTTACATTTGCCAAATTTTTGTCACCTGGCAGGTTCGAGATCAAACGGTGACAGCTGACACACGCACAGAGTTCTGTAGTGCAGTTAAGGACAGCAAAATGGCGAGTGTTAAAGTATGAAAAGTTGGCAGAGAGTGCCGAGTTTTCAAAGAACAGTAGATGAGGATTAGTAGACAACCAGAGAAAAAAGTTTGGTGATCCTTGGTTTAAGGCATTTCACTTTTTTGTATTAAAATTAATCTATAAATAAGCTCTATAAAATGTTTGCCATCTGTAATTCCAGAAGAATTTGTGAGGTTGTCCTCTATTTGCTTGTCTCCATGGAGGTTTTATTGCTTTCCCTGGAATGTGTGGTATTAAAACTGATCTATCTTGTATTTCTTCATTTCTTTCTATCTTGAATTTCTTCACCAGTACGTTGCAAAAAACAAATCTACCCAAGTTAAGATGACTTGAATTAAATAAGTTTTATCATGATTTGAGTACATTTCACTGGACAAGTAAAATGATCTGCCAGTGGAACAAGACTTTTTGTACTTAAAATATGAAAATACATCTTGCTGCACTTAATATAAGAAAAACAACACCTTTTTGCACGTAAAATAAGAAACAAAATCTTATGTTGCTTGAATTAAGAAAAGAACATTTATTCCACTGGTAGATCATTTTACTTGTCAAGTGGAATCTGCTCAAATAAAGTAAAATGTTCTTAATTTAAGTTGTTTTAACTTAACTAGATGTTGTTTTTTTCCAGTGTAAAAGGGCGGATTGACAAACTGATCCTTAAAGCTTCTCACGTGATCGGCTGTGAGCTGGAGACATTTGTCACAGTGACACAGGGACAGGAGGACACTGGACAAACTGTCTCCATCATGGACACTCCTCCTGCTCACACACTGCACCAGACTACAGAGGGACAGAGAAGCTCATTCTCCAACTTGCTCCTACAGCTCTATTATATTGTTTTATCCTTTGTTGTTATTTTTAATATATTGTGATGTGTGAGCTACTGTGCACAAGTAATTTCCCCTGTGCATCAATAAAGTCTGTCTCAGTCGAAGTCTAATGTGTGTGATTAAAAAGTCAGTTCTCTTGTTTGCTTGACTTCTTTTCTAGACTCTCTGTATTGTTCACAAAAGTGGACTTTGAGTTACAATTTCTCCTTTAAAATCACGTTATGTTCAACTACAGCTTTGTTGATGCCATTCCTGGATTTTGAAAAAAATCCAGGAATAGACCTAACAGCTAAAAATAAGTGTAAGGTAAATAAGTGTACAGTGTTCTGGTGTTATCCTGTGGACTGACCATTGCATTAACTGGCGGCAGTCTCCTGCTGCATGATGAACTGCCGGTTTGAGTCATCCACCTGACTGCCACAGTGCGCATCAGGCCTGAACAAAAACAACAGATTTACACTAAATAATGATGTAAAACGACAGTGCATTTAATATCAGACAGACACGTCTCTTGTCTCTGTCTGCACAGTTCACAACACTTTTTCTCCCCCATCACCAGGACCCACTGTCTCACAGAACAGTCAGCCACAGGTGACAGAAAAAACACATGACCAGGGAAGTACATATGTCCACACAGCTCTGCGCGCCTGAAGCACAATGTCGTGTAGATACGTTTGGCGGTCAGCTGATGCCCTCTCATGCTGCTCATGGTGCAGAGTTTGTGGTGAGTGAGTCGTGTAAAAGGACCAACCCAACAGTGAAGCAAACAAAAGGAAGTAAACATAATTTGGGATTCATAGAACCATAGTTACAACTTTTATTGTGCTCATGCTCAGTGGCGCCTGGTCAATAGAGGGCACAATAGGGCCACACTCCCTAACTTGACCTAGATAAAAAATTTATAAAGTCATTATTTTGTATGTAGGCCATATGATTCATATTTTGTTTAAAATTGAACGTGTATCTGCATAAACATATTTTATCATGTTAAATGTGCTGTTTTCCTCACTTGTTAGTGACAATAGTGAGCACTGACTTAGTCTATGTTCAAACTGCAGGGCTTGATGCTCAATTTGGATTTTTGTGTGAAATCCGATGTTTTTGTGAGGTCGTTCACATTTCCAATTAAATGCGACTTGTATGTGACTCCAGTGTGAACATTAAACGGCCCAAAAGTGTCCCACACGTGCACTGGAGGACACGACGACATCAACCGCAGAAAGCGTGCTCTGTGTTTATGGAAGTTGTCCAAACATGGACGCGAGCATTGAGCACCTGGAGATTTTAAAGTTCTTCTTGTACCAGAGCCAGAACATGAATAGCTTACTTGTTTTAAGGAGGAGATTGAAAAGGAGAAGGAGGAGGTTTTTGGCCGTGGTGTTTTGTGGGACAGTGGCAGCGACGTCTGTTGAAAGGAACATGTGGATGTGGAGACATAGCCAAGAGTGGTGGGATAGTGATGTGCTTCGCTTCAGTGAGTTCATTAACAATTTTTGTATGATGAGAAGAATGTTTGTGTACATTTGTGAGTGCGTACTTATGCCACTCACGCGGGAGGAAACACATCTTTGGCTATTTTCATGAGCAAACGCGTCGAAGTTGGGCTGTATTGGCTTGAAAAAGGTGCTTGTTACTGCACAATAGCCGTTCAGACTGAAGTCACATGTCAAAAGATCGGATATGTATTGTTTTAGGAGCACATATCCAAGTGCCCTGGGTCGCATTTGAAAAAATCGCATCTGTGTCGTTCAGACTGTCATTAAAAGATCAGATACAGGTCACATAGGGCCAAAAAATCGGATTTGGGTTACTTCAGGCTGCAGTCTGAACGTAGCCTTAGTTCTGTTTCCTTCAGTGTTGGGTTGGTCCTTTTACACTCATCAGTCAGCACAAACACTGCACCATGAGCCCTGCGTGTGCTCTGTGCATCAACATGAGCTCTGTACATCACCGAGCCGCCACAGTGAAAAAACACACTTTACTCTGTTTACTCAGGTTCATTCAAGTCAAATAACAGAGCGCACAAGGAGCCATTTAGGGCTTACGGCTCAGGAGGAAAGTGGTTATTCAGCAACAATTACGCAACCTACACAAAATCTCGATGTTTACATGTTTAAAATACATAAATACTCTTTAAAAGGTAAAAGCTGTGATACATTCTTGTAATTGTAATAATTAAGTGAACCATAAATTCAGATGCTGCACCATTAAATCCATGTTTTTGTTTTTTACCCCTCACCTGTTGTCGTTGATGTCTCTTGTGTCACTGATGCTGTTTCCTGTAACACAACAGAAGAGAGTGCACATGTTTTCACTGTTCTGTCTGTATTTGTGTAAATGTGTGAGTATAATTATAGATAAAGAGCCACACCGTTGTCGATGTTGAGAGGGTACGACTCCAGGATGTCTCCGTTATATCTGCCTGCTCTGTAGCCCAGCGCTGTGGAAACTCTGGAAAACAAAGAAGAAGAGGTTTATTATACGGTTTGTGTAATAAAACATTGTATCAGTAAAATAGAGCTGAAGAATTAAGTACTTTTCTTGCATAAATATAATGTAAATTCTGTTCATTTTAAAGTTATTCAGGTCATGATGAGATGCAGATTATAAAGACATTAAAGGTCTATATAAGGTCAGTGGTAATATTTTCTTGATAAATCCCTTTTATTATTTTATTTTCCAGGTAAAGACTGAGGGCCACTGTTGGGCAAGTTATTTTAAAACTGTAATGTGTTATTTCTGACTTGTTTCTCTCATTTTAAAATCGTTTATTACATTAAAATATTAATGTGTTTAAAACTTAAAACATTACATGAATATTGTTTTAATTTTAAGTTACTCTCAACAAAATAAGTGTGTGAAGATGAAGAACTTTTGTGTATGGACTGAACCGAGGACTGAAGCGAGGACTGAACCGAGGACTGAAGCGAGGACTGAACCAGGACTGAACCAGGACTGAACCAGGACTGAACCAGCACTGAACCAGGACTAAACCAGCTCTAAACAAGGACTGAATTGAGAACTGAACCAGGACTAAACCAGGACTAAACCAGGATTGGACCAGAACTAAACCAGGTCTTAACCTGCACTGAACCAGAACTGAACTAGAGCTGAACCAGGACTAAACCAGGTCTAAACCAGAACTGAACCAGGATAAAACCAAGTCTAAACCAGGTTTAAACCAGGACTGAACCAAGTCTAAACCAGGTCTAAACCAAGTCTACACCAGGACTAAACCAGGACTAAACCAGGTCTAAACTAGGACTGAACCAAATCTAAACCAGGTCTAAACCAGGACTAAATCAGGGCTAAACCAGAGCTGAACCAGGACTAAACCAGGACTAAACCAGGACTAAACCAGGTCTAAACCAGGACTGTACCAGGACTAAACCAGGTCTAAACCAGGTCTACACCAGGACTGAACCAAGGGCTGAACCAGGACTAAACCAGGTCTAAACCAAAGATAAACCAGGACTGAACCAGGACAAATTTTGGACTAGGACTTGGAATCTAGGACGGCCCCTGGAAGAACCCTGAGCCCGTAGTGCAGGGTGTCCGCTCCGTGGAGCGTGGAGTTCTGTATTGGTCCTTTCACACTTCAGGCCCATCCCGACACTCGGAACCGTAACGATGGTGTTTCACCGCTGCTGAGATCGCTGTGATTTTAACAAATTTATATGAAGAAAATCGAAAAACCCACTACTTCAGTCCAGGTTAAAAAACCATTGTGACACGCGTTACTCACATTTGTACCAAGTAAAATATTACTATTTTTGCCCTGTAATCCCACATTACTGCATTACAGCAAAAAGCAACACATTACAGTATTTTGTTATTTTTATAACGCATTACTCCCAACACTGGTGAGGGATCATTGTACATGGGAGCAAAAGTGTAGAATATTTGGATAATATCAATAATATCTGTTGCTGTTGCTCTCACGTGTTGGTCTGCACAGAGTTGGGGGTCCCGCTGGTGCCCGTGGGGGCCGTCTGGGGGACACTCTTCTGGAACAGGGCATTGCTGTAGGCGTTGGCCTGCTCTGTGGATCGGATGTACGTGTAGAAGGGGTTAGTGGGCGAGCACACGGGCAGCTGCTTGGGCCGCACGGGTTTAGCTGAAGAGACACGGAAAATAAGTATGTGTTATGGACCATTCAGGACACCGTACAGCAGGCGTGTCAAACTCAAATTCACAGAGGCCAAAATTAAAAACTGGGACTAAGTCATGGGCCAAATTAATATTTATTGAAAAACTTTTACAGCATCTGCATGTTTTCTCTTCTTTCGAGATATGTAATGTTAAAACTTTTCTTATTAAAATATATATATTAAAAAAAAAAAAAAGTGTGAACCCCTGATTATGTAAAACAATTGGGGCAGGACTCTATATGTTTTTTAAACTTCATCCTACTCCTTTTGAGCACCAGGTCCCAAATATGTTCATGTACATATCACTATTTTAGCTATTGTTTTTGAATTTTGTACCTGGCCCAAACATATAAATAAATGAAATGTAAAAAAATGAAAATAAATGTTTAATAATAACATTAAATTTAAAAATACATTTAAAAATAACATTTTAAATAAATATTGTCTCTGTAGCTGGTGGGCAGCTCTAATACAGATTTGATATGATCTCACGGGCCAAATATAATTATATCACGGGCCAAATTTGGTCCCTGGGCCTGAGTTTGACATGTCTGATGTACAGGGAAAAATGTGAAGCTAATCATTAATCACTAAAAGAAGGCAAGAAAAATACAATGACTTTGGTATTTCTTTCTGATTTCGTAGAATTCTTAGCATAAAGGTTTTCATTCCACACTCTTCTCTCTAATTTATGTGATTAATGTCTCTCTCTCTTTTTAATTTTATGATGATTATTTATGTTTTGATTTGTTTTTCTGAGCTTTCTATAAAATTGTTCCCTCATCAAGTGGTTTAAAGTGGTTTTATATGTGATTCATGCATGTTTGAGTAATTTTGTGATCTTTCCAGGGCTCTATTCAAACCCTAGCAGTACTACTCTCCTCTAAGATTTAAGAAATAATCTCAAAACTAGGTAGATAAAACTGAAACTGAGCTAGTACTGAGTTGCAGTACCGATCTGAGCAGTGTGGGGGCGGCGCATCGCATGCTTGGCCTTCATGGCATCCTTGATGCGGTCCACTTCCTGTTGGTAGCGCCGGCGGTCCATCATGGCGCCCTCTTTGGCGTCTCTCAGTGCAGTCTCCAGGGCCTTAACTCTCTCAGCAGTAGACCGCAGGCGCTTCTCCAGCTTTGGAAGCTCGCAGCGCAGATCTGCATTGTCACGAACCAGCTGCAAAAAAACACAGCAGCACTAGCGCTTTATTAAAAAACACAGATCCCACAACAGGGGTTCATATCGACAGTTATATTACAGACAGATTTTTGTGCAGCTCAAATACAATTTAGAGCAGAATTCTCCAACCTTTCTCCTTCTGTGAGCTACTTTTTGTAAAATGAAAATGCCAGAGAGCTACTAATGTTAGCGGTCGCCAGAAATTTTGTACAGTTACATGTCTATAAAACAGAACCAGTTTATCCAGTTATCAGTGCACAAAATTAGGCATCAAAATTTTACATTTACAAAGGTAACAGGCATTTAATCAATCAAATTTGAGTAATTCAATGCAGTATGTATAATTCAGAAATCCCTGGGTGAGCTGCGTGGAAGGGGGTGGAGAGCTACTCGTATCTCCCGAGCTACAGGTTGGAGACCCCTTGACTGAGAGCCAAATAATATTTTTCCATAATTTGTAAAAAGAAAAACGAACTGACATTTCTGTAAGTTTTGCCTTGTGTCGGCCATCAGTAAATAAGAGACATTAGTAAAAGTTCAGACAGAGGAAGTTGCCGTGGTGTCTGTATGTACTGTGTGTCTGTACCTGTTTGTGAACCTTTGTAAGCTGGTCCAGGTTGTTTTCAAGAAAGGAAATCTTCTGCTTCTGGGTGCAAGACCCCCCGCTATCATCAGGCTCCATTTCGGAACTCTGCAGCCGATTAAACACACAGAAAATATTAAACACACAGATAATATTAAACACACAGATAATATTGTATTATTGACACAAGCAACCAAACTGTCATTAAAACTGAAGAACACAACCTGAACATTTCAAAACAAAACTCATGAACCACACTGTAGTCTTTCTTAGTCAAATATGGAAAAAAACATCATCCCTCTTCCATCATTTAGGATAGTTTTTAAATCGGAAATAATCTAATGAGGGGTAAAGACAATATTGGCCTGACACACACAACACACAAGTTCAGTGTGTGTCTCGTACTTTTTTAACCCGCGACGTGAGGTCTTGAACGAACAGCTTGCGCAGGTTGTGGAGGGTCTGGAGTTCGCGGGCCTGAGAACGACAGAGTCAGAGGGTTTACATATGATCAGAATGCATTTAAGTATGTCTATATGTGTATGTGATAATTTTGCACTTATAGATAAATAATATAAACCAGGACTTACGACGGTCTCCTCCAGGCCCTTGAGGTCCTGTTTGGTCTGCTCATGACGCTCGTGCAGAAATCTGACAGTGAAAACATTGTCATCACTAAATGACAAACGGGACGTGATTAAAGCAGAGACAACTTTGATTTACACAGTTTTCATAAACTTTTTAAAAACGGAAACAAAAGACAATCCTTTTTGGGGGTCTGCATTTTCAGTTTATCAAATATATTGTCTGTATACATACATATTTGGACTATGTGATTGTTGACCACACATTTAATTAGTTTGTTTGCCCTTTTATGACTACATAGAGCTCTAGGATTTTATGGAGTAATGGTGGTGTTCTGATCTATTGTCTGTTGAGTCCTGTTTTATGTTTTAGTTTTAAGTCTTGAGTCTCTGACGTTGTTTTTATCCCAGCCAGAAGCTGGTGTCCCCCTGTAAGTCCACAGTCTGCAGTGATCACAGCTGTAGTTATTATGAGTCCTTAGAATATTAGTGCAGTACAGTGAAGTATGTGGTACTCACGAGAGCTCCTCCAGGCGCTCGCTCTTGGTGCAGTCTTGACTCTTAAGACGGTCAAAGTCTGAGCGCACCTGGGCCAACTCCAGCTGCAGTGCCGAGTTCTGACTGAAGGGGGCAACAACAACAGAGGCATAAGAGAAAGAGGTAACACTGTGTGCTCGTACATATGTCTTTATTGTTATTGTCTATGTATAAAAGTAAGTCAGTGTGAGCTCAGACATGATACACAATAGTACACATACAGTATGTTCTCTACAGCGTCTGTGATACAGTTCAGACAGTGACATACTCAGTGAGCTCGTCGATGAGCCTCTGCTTCTCGTTGATCTCATCACGCAAGCGGGACAGCTGCTTGTGGTGCAGCCCACGGTGTGTCTCCACCTGCTGGCGGGAGCCCTTCTGCGCAACATACAGACAACAAGGTGTCCATGGTTTGATAAATAAATGTAGTTGTGTAGTTTTACAGAAAACTTCTGGACAGTACCTCAGTCTCTCCCTTCTCGCCGTCCTTATCCTCCACCTGGGAGTTCTCTGTAAACACACAGCAGTGATCAGCTCTTTATGGCCTCTGTTTGATGAGCTGTGTGCTCTCTTCATACCTTAAACACTTTATATTGCTATGCAAGTATTTATCTGATCTATAATGCACCGTGGTCCTGCAGGTGGCCATAGACATTAAACACTAGTGTTTGTACACTAGTACCGTATTTTCCGGGCTATTAGGTGCTCTGGATTATAAGATGCACTGTCATTGAATGGTCTATTTTCAAACTTTTTTCACAAATAAACTGCACCGGACTTTAAGCGAAACACAACAGTTGGATAAGTCAGTGGTTTTGTTTGTTTGTGGCGTTCACGGTGACTCTGGGCTTTGTTCAGTTGTGGCATGTAGGGAGGGTGCTGTCTGGGACTGCTGGATTGTTGGCGTGTTCGCAGTGACTCAGTTGTTCAGTTGCGTCTAGAAGTGGCACATTGCACTCGCTTTTTCGGTTTGTTTCTCTGTTCCGTTCCTCATCAGCGTGGAGTTGTGAGTGTATCTGTGGGTGTTTTTCGCTGTGCAGTCGCTGTCTGCTCCGTGTGTGTTTGCGTGTTCTGTGGGTGGTGTGGCTTTGTAGTTTACTGACGTCGTGCTGGGACACCCGAGTGGATTCGTGCTCTGGAATGTGGGGTGTGCAGTCATTTTTTGATGGGGTATAAATATATATATATGTGTGTGTGTGTGTGTGTGTGTGTGTGTGGGTGTGTGTGTATATATATATGTATGTATATATGTAGTATATGTGATGATGTTACCGTGGTCCTGCAGCTTGGCCAGCTCCTCGCTCAGGGAGTCGTGGCTCTCCTCCAGCAGTCTCTTCTTCTGCTCCACACTCTGCATGTACTCAGGGAGCGGATCTTTGCCTCGTGCTGCAGAGAAGAGCACATTTTCTAACCACAACAAACTTTATTTCAATACTAAATAATAGGCTCAATACTCAATATATTCCGATACCAAGAAGATAAATAATAAAGGACACTCCTTATTTAGACAATAGACTGCAATTTTCAACATTAAATCATAGTACTTTCTTTTTTATTCCCATGTGGCTCATATCTGCGTAATCCCTCAGTGGTCCAGGTAGGTTCCTTGGTGGTCCATGGGCATATACTAGTCTATGTGCTCCTATACTTTTTCTGATACAGCTCAAGATCATTCTAAAGTTATCCAGGAAAAGTTAATTTCTGTTCTGTGAATGTGACCTTTTTAGAATCCATACCTGCTCAAATAAGAATCTAGTTTTGCTATTGATTAGTATTCTCATTTTCTATACTTTTGACATCCCTAGTGTATCTTCTCCCATGTCCTCTGTTACCTGTGAGATGAGCAGTTGGCAGGAGGACAGCTCTCGTCCAGTCTCCTCCATCTTGCGGTGACACTCCAGCTGCATGTTCTCCAGCTGCCTGCACCTCTTCACCATGGACTTCACCTCAGACTTGATCTTGGAGATGTAGAGACGAGCCACGGTGAACTCCTCCTCGATGGCCCCGCTGATCTCCACCGGCTGTGTGCGAAACAGGACACAAGGGGGCGCTTTAGACAGACGAGCCGGGACCAAAGTGTCACGCGAGGGAACACAAACGACAAGGTGAAATGACTAAAGCTGTTACTGTGTCCTTAGAACAGACTGTATATCGGAGAGGACACCAGACTTGGACAAACTTTAGTGATCCACAAGGGAAATTATTGAACACAGCAGCTCACACATCACAGTTTATTATAATAACACAGAGGAACAATATAAATGGTAATAATAAAGAGAAACTGCAAGAGACTGGTGTCGTAGAAATATAGTAATACAAGTAAATCTCAGCTATATGCAAGAGGTCGTGACTGTTCGTGCTGTGTGGACGCACACTGCAATGCCAGTGAATCTTCAGACTCAGTTTTATATTATAATTTATTTAAAGTTAATAAATTGTAATGGAAAATAAATAAAATTAAATAGCTTAAGTAAATCGTAAGTGGAAGCGCATCTGTCAATTCACTGAATGTTCAATATATTATGAATCTTTATTTATTTATTTTTTCATTGGGTGGCCTATTCATGAGCATGCATCAGCAATTACACATGTTTAGGGGAAAAGGGCATTATTAACTGGAAGAGTGGCTACAACAGATACTGGGAAAAACAGCGAACATCTCAGTCCAGAAAAGTGCAGTACTGGGAACAGCAAAGACACTGATATATATAATATATATACAGTCCCTGACAAAAGTCTTGTCGCTTTTGTTGAAACAAAAGCTTATAACCTGACTTTAAATTAATCGATTGGTTTTAGAAATGTCTCATATGAAAGCTAAAACCCTCCCAAATTATGCTCAATAAACTAAAATAAATTTGCTTCACTGAAGAAAGATTGATCATTTAATGAACACAGAAAGGTCAGATTATATATATATATATATATATATATATATATATATATATATATATATATATATATATATATATATATATATATATATATATATATATATATATATATATATACATACACACACACACACACACACACACACATTTTATTTAATTATTTATATATAGTAATAACTAGTGTTGTAGTACTCAAGACCGCTTTTTTACAGTCTTGGACTCGAGCGCATTTGGACTCGGTCTTGTCTCGGTCTTGTCTCGGTCTTGATGGTCTCGGTCTTGTCTCGGTCTTGTCTCGGTCTTGTCTCGGTCTTGTCTCGGTCTTGTCTCGGTCTTGTCTCGGTCTTGATGGCACTTGGTCTCGGTCTTGTCTTGTCTCGGTCTTGATGGCACTTGGTCTCGGTCTTGTCTCGGTCTTGTCTCGGTCTTGATGGCACTTGGTCTCGGTCTTGTCTCGGTCTTGTCTCAGTCTTGTCTCGGTCTTGTCTCGGTCTTGTCTCGGTCTTGTCTCTGGTCTTGGGCACTTGTCTCGGTCTTGTCTCGGTCTTGTCTTGGTCTTGATGGCACTTGGTCTCGGTCTTGTCTCGGTCTTGTCTTGGTCTTGATGGCACTTGGTCTCGGTCTTGTCTCGGACTTGAGATCTGACGCTCAACGAGTTTGGTTATTTTTCATTAAGGCCGGTAAATGTGCAGAGGCTAAATATCACTGCAAAACCTTCAGCTTGAAAAAACTCACTTTCTTCACTTTGAAGTTGTTTTCTGTAAAGTGCCAGTGGAAGTTGGAGTAAAGAAGGATTTCTCAAACTCTGGGTCAGGGTCCAAAAAAGGGACGTTTAAGTGCAGCAGTTTGCTTGGCTTATTGTGAGCATAAATGATCATTAACCAGATCAAATGGTGATTTAAAAGTCTTAATTTCATCTTGGTCTTGACCCTCAGAGGTCTTGGTCTTGTCCTGGTCTCGGGACCCTGTGGTCTCAGACAGGTCTTGTTCAAGATTAGTGCTGTCTTGACTACAGCAGTGTAATAACAGTGTAATAACAGTGTAATAACAGTGTTCTGACCAGTTTGAGCTCCCCGTTGCCCACGATGGAGCTGAACTCGCTCAGGTCCCTCATGAGTCCGTTGAGCACGTCTGCGATCCTCTTCCTCTGCTGCCCACTCACCTCCTGCATCCGGGAAAGCTCCGCCTCCAGCTCCATCAGACTCGCCTGCAACAACACAACAAGTACACCGTTTAGTACTGGTGGTTTACAGATTCTAGAACGTGGTGATGAAATGATGAAGTAACACAGCGCGTACCATTTTCTGAGCGAGCTGTTCAGCCAGCAGCTGGTTCTGGAGCCCCTTCTCCTCCACCTCTTGGCTCTTCTGGTCGTAGTTGATGGCCAGTTCCTCCAGAGCCTGGAGCACCTCCTTCACCTCGGCTTTAGCACAGTCACTCTCCACCTGCAGACGCCCCAGCTCCGCCTGCACTTTGTCCCCGTCACCACGAGACGAGGCCAGAAGCTGAGGGACAGGGAGGACGGGGTTAGGGTTAAAACAGGGGTCGGCCACTCGCAGCTCCAGAGCCGCATGTGGCTCTTTAGCACTCCCCTAGTGGCTCCCTGGAGCTTTTTCAAAAATGAGTGAAAAATGGAAAAGGAATGATTTTTTTGGTTGTTGTTTTAACCCTCTCCAGGCAGGCATTGCAGATTTGCAACAGCTAAATTCCAAGTACCTACTTACTCCACATCCATATTATATGAGCTTTTTTACTCAGGAGCCTTTTCTCCCATCCATGCTGATAAACGTGGGCGATGCAGACTGTGCAAGAATGGCTACACGCAAACGGCCTGCCAGAAGTGCAAAATACTTTTTTTTGTTTACAAAGGATAAAAAAGTCAGAATTGTATATTACTACCCCATATTATAATTTTCCCAAATATCAGATTTTTCCTGATACTAAAAATTAATTTGAGCCTGAGAGGGTTAATATGGTTTCTTTAGGGGTAAAACCCTCATTCCTCTCTGGTCATGGATCTGATCCATCAGCTGTGTGTGTAAATGCAACCAAAGATGGCAAGAGTGACCATAAATTGTACAATAAGATACCTGCTACTCACTATTACTTTATTTTTAGAAAACTACTGATTCCCTGATAACAATAATTTTTTCATGATAATTTCTGGATCAGTAATAGAATATTAAGTCTGATTTGATGTTTTAGACTTAAGCTAAGCAGATAGACAAAACATAACATAAGGAGGAAAAAAAAGTGATTGTATTTCTGTTCGAGGGGTTAATATATGGAACAATCTGAGTGATTTAAAAAAAAGTCTAACACTACAGAAGCCTTTAAAAAAAAGTATAAAGCGTTATGTTTTGAAAGATATAGAGCTCTGGAAAAAATGAATTATGCATGCAATTTTGTTTGTTTTAATTTATATTTTGTCTCTTGTGTATACAGAAAGCCATAAGTGAAATTGTAAATGCAAACTTGTTGTTCATACGCTGCTTTTCTTTCTTGGAATTTTGTCATTGTTTAATAGGGTTTGGCTTTATACGTACTTTTTACTTCAGCCTAAACTGTTTCGGTCATGATCCATGGGGTTGTAGTCTATGTTTTGTTTTGTTTTTTGTTTTGTGGTGCTGCAAAATGACCGAATAAACAACTACTACTAATAATGTGACATTTTTTTTATATTCGAAAATACACACGTTTACATGTTTGACTAAAGTTTTGTTTAAGAGAAACTAAAACTTTCAAAACATAATCAGCTTTTGTCGCTCAGTGTGGAATCACCAGGAGCCAAAAGTTGTACTCAAATAAAACTACTTATTATGTACAAAATTGCATTATTGAAGAAGTAAATAGTACAATGGGAAAACCAGCATCACCTCATTAAAAAGTAACTCATCACTGCCCCCTTCTGGTATTAACTGCTATATGCAATACAAAATACTTCTAAATGTATTCAGTATCACTTCTCTTATTAAAAAATAAAATGCCTTTGTTAATAATTGATAGAAGTGGCTCTACCTCATCCTGGTCCAGCATCTGCTGCTTCAGTTTCTCCACCAGCTGACACTGCAGGTTAATCTCATCATCCTAAACAAAAGCAGAACAAGGAGAGAAGGTCAGAGGAGCAGAGGAGCAGAGGAGCAGAGGAGCAGAAGAGAGGGTCAGAGGAACAGAGGAGAAGGTCAGAAGAACAGAGGAGTAGAGGAGAGGGTCAGAGGAACGGAGGAACAGAAGTTGGGGTCAGAAGAACAGAGGAGCAGAGGAGAGGGTCAGAGGAACAGAGAAGAGGGTCAAATGAGGCAAGGGAGAGGGTCAGAGGAGCAGAGGGTCAGAGGAGAGGGTCAGAGGAGCAGAGAAGGTCAGAGGAGCATGAGAGGGACAGAGGAGCAAAGGAGCAGAGAAGAAGGAGGGTCAGAAGATCAGAGGAGATGGTAAGAAGAACAAAGGAGCAGAGGAGAACGTCAGAAGAACAGAGGAGCAGAAGAGAGGTCAGAAGAACAGAGCAGCAGAGGAGAACGTCAGAAGAACAGAGGAGTAGAAGAGAGGGTCAGAAGAACAGAGCAGCAGAGGAGAACGTCAGAAGAACAGAGGAGAAGGTCAGAAGAACAGAGAAGATGGCCAGAAGAGCAGAGGAAAGGGTCAGAGGAACAGAGGAGAAGGTTAGAAGAACAGAGGAGCAGAAGAGAGGGTCAGAAGAACAGAAGAGAGGGTCAGAAGAACAGAGGAACAGAGGAGAAGGTCATAAGATCAGAGGTGCAGAGGAGAGGGTCAGAGGAGCAGAGGAGCGCCTTAGATGTTTAGCAGCCATCCTTACCTTGTCATCCAGTTGCTTGTAGAGTTTGCGTATCTCCTCTTCGTACTTCTGCCGCTCCTCCTCGGAGATACGCACCACGATGGAGGTGGAGTCGTTGTCCAGGAGGGGGCGCTCCTCGATGGTCTCAAAGCGGTTGACCACATCGGCAGTGGTCCTCTCGGTCTCAGGCACGTCTTCTCCTGGAGCAGAACACACATCAGACATAAGCTCCGTGTTTATGGTTTTCTTTTTAAAAATAACAATGTCATGAAAGAATAGTTAAGTTGTTGAAGGTTTAGAGGAGAGATGCCCAAACTTTTTTCCTCAGCGGGACAAAATAAATACGTAGGGAATATTTAATCACATGGAAAAAAGGCGTCATATTATATTTACTTAGGGTCAACGTTTACATTTTTGTGTGTGTGGCAGCTGAAAAATGTGGGTACAACAAAACAAAATAAGAATAAATAAACTGAACACCAAAAGAACCCAATGGAGCTCACAAACAGCCGAGACAGGGAGCTGCTGGGAAAAGACCGCAGTTAATTGAGGTTGTCATCCCGAATAAGATGCAAACCGACAGTGTCTGTGTGTTTTTATTGCTTTCTTCTCGCTCACAATAAAGGCTTTTGAAATATTTTGTAACTAAGTGAGTGCCTGATATTTTTCTTTTTCTTAAACCAACAATTGAACTACTATGAAGAACAACCCAGTCGAGGTGTTGATGTGATTTCTCGATCTTTACTCTGTGAACTCTGGCTCCTAAAAACCTCAATAAAAACTTTGATCTGAGACCCTTTCTGTGACTCTCCTAAACGTTGACATCATCACTCCAGTCTGTGGACGTAGAGCTCCTCCAATAATACTTCCATATCTGTTAGGGATGTAACAATAACCAAAATATTGTGATATCGTATCGCCAAAGTTCTCAAAATGTTATCGTGGGCCTTTCCTAATATATTAATATATATATAATTACAAGTCTCTTTGCTTAAATGAAGAGTTATGGTGCAAAAAAAGACAGAGGGAACTACATAGACCATGATCCTTTGCTCCATTTCAGTGCAAACTTACAAGAAGAAATAACAGTTCTAACACTTTTAAGTCTTAGTTCTTTGGATTAAGTCTTGTCAAGGCATTTTAAAAGGAAAAAGTGGTAAATGTTTTAATAAATATCGTACTGTGAGATGTATACCGTGAAAATATCGTATAGAGAGATTTGAATATTGTTACATCCCTAATCGTGAGCTTTCCCATGATATCACAATAAATATTATACTGTGAGGTATATTCGGCTTTAAAATATTAGTGACCATCTGTTTATACTATAGTTCATAGGATGCCACTGAACATTTGTTATCTCTTAATTTATTTCAAATTAATGACATGGTCAGTCAGGGCTGTGCAAAAATATCAAAATATTGTATCGTTTAATGTGATGATACAGAATCGATACCATGGGCTGCTGTATTGATACATCACCAAGAGTATTTTTTGGTATATTTTACTAAATTATTTTGTTACAGCTACAGTTTTGTTGCTTTTTCAGAGGAAGGAAACTCGTTTATGCAACACATTTGGCATTTTCATGATGATTTTGATGGTTAAAATGTTTGTGTTTTTATATGAATTTTGCACAAGAAGTGGTTTAACAAAAACTTTTAGTATCACAGCCTTAATTTAGCCTTTATTTTTATTGAACCGTATTGAATCAATTTGAAATATATCGTATCGAATCAAAAGTGCACTGTATTGAGATATGTATCGTATCGTGGCCTATGTATGGAGGTGTGTATCGTATCGGCAACTTCTTAAACATACCCAGCCCTAATGGTTGGTCAGGGACAGATGTACAGCTGAATCCTTCATGTCAGATGAAGGGCTTAACCTAGGGTGACCAAACGTCCGTTTTTAACTCGGACATGTCAGTTTTTTGTGTCCTGTCCTGGGCATCCGTTTTTTTTTTTTTTTTTTTTTTAAGTGATGGAAATGTCTGGGTTTTCATTTCCTTTCATTGGGGCCATTAAATTAAGCGGCTCTCATAGCTCTCTGTAACTCAGAAGGAGCGAGCTGACACAAACAGTTGGTCAGCCTGCAACATGTCGAAGCACAAATGTGTAATTAACAATGACTTCAACAAGAAATTCTCCGTTTTCCGTCCCGGTCGAGACAAGTGGGAGGCCATGTGCACAGGTTGCGATGTGAGAGTGGCTCAATGTTGAGGCCCCACCTCCAACTCGTGGGAAGGTGTCCAGGTTTTCACAAATGGAAATATGGTCACCCTATCTTAACCCCAAAACATCACAATGTGGTGTCATTAAAATAATAAAAACTGGAATCCCCAAAGAACTCCAGTGTGGATCTGTTTTTTCATTTCCCCAGTAAGACTATCCCCTAAACTCCCATCTCCTTTGTTAGACTGTGTACGTGTGTGTGTGAGATGTTTCTCCTGACCGTTCCTCCAGCGGTTGAGCTCAGCCTCCAGCCTCTGGATGGTCTCCTTCAGACCCTTGTTCTTCTCCTTCTCCTTCTCGTACTTCCTCTTCCACTGCTCGGCCGTCAGCTCCAGGTTGATGGAGGCGGTGTTCCTGATGGTCTTCGCACTGACACAAGAGCAAATCAATTACATATCCATGGGTTTCACAATCATGAGTAATTAAGACCATGGAGACCATGACTAACGTAGACTTTAGAGCAGAATTCCACATTAAGAATAGGAATTTATTTACGGGCAAAATAAAAACAGGATCATATACAGTGAGGTAATACAAGCTCTTTAAAGGGACAGCCTGGAATTTTGGACATAGGACCTCATTTCCTAGTGAGCCAGAGTGTTGGAGACGTGTGGAGACACTTTTTAACTATTCCATCTAGTCCTTGTATTTGCAGAGGTCGCTGGTGCTAGACTAGTGCACGTTTAAAGTTCACACTGGAGATCACATACAAGTCACATTTAATTGGAAATGTGAACGACCTCGCAAAAAAAATCACATTTCCCAAAAAATCTGAACTGAGCATTAAGCCCTGCAGTCTGAAAACAGTGTAAGTTTTTTTCTATATATATCTTTACTGGGGCAAAATAAAGTTGTACCTCCCCTTTACAAGTGAAAACTGGGTGTTGTTACCGTTGTCCAAACATGAGCGTGGACTTGGTCTCCGTGTCGTTGTAGCTGGAGGGAGAGCAGCAGATGAACATGGTGGTTCTACAGTTCCCGCCCAGAGAGTCCTGCAGGATCCGAGTCATCTTACTGTCACGGTACGGCACATGGGTTTTCTACACGGACACGAAAAATATAAGCATCAGTGATCAGGTACACATAATAAGAAATACATGCATAAACAAGGACTGATTTTGGTTAAAATGAAAACTTAAAGAACAGAAATGAGAAAATTAAGGTTTGTGGTTCCTTCATATCTCCTGTGTGGTGGTGTTTTGATTTCCAAGTGACTTGACCAAGACTATATCAGGACTAAACCAGGTATCTTGGACTACTTGTACATCAAAATGAGGACTAAAATGGGACTAAAGCTGGAACTAGAGTAGCTAGAGTAGAGCTAGAACAGGACCAAGCTCAGGGTGAGTTCACATTAGTCCTTATTTGATCCTAAACTGAATCTTTTTTTCCAGATGTGGATTTGGATTGTCCCTGTTCAGTCAAACCAGTAACATCTCCAGAGACAAAAACTTTTAATGGACTCCACCAGATAAGTTACTCAATGCACCTTTGAGGGCAGGGGTGGTAAAGTTTGTCTCACCGTTCCTTCAGCCAGAGCAGAGATGACGTTTCCCAGAGCAGACAGAGACTTGTTGATGTTCTTGGCTTCGTCCAGGACCAGACCCAGCAGCTCCAGTTTTGCTCACCTGCACAGCACAGACACAGTCACACAGAGGGGAGGGGACAGTTATAGTTTACATCAGTAACCTATCCCTGGGTTTCAGAGTGAGGAGAAATTAGCACTGTTGTCATAGCAATTAACTAGGGGTGTAATGGTGCATGTATTTGTGCTGAACTGTTTTGGTACAGGACGTTTGGTTCGGTGCAGAGCTGTGCACGAGTGAATTCGCGTGCAAGTGTGTGTGTTTACATTCGGCCACTACATGTGCTTGAGGCTCGGCTCTTTAATATTTGTGAGGGAACTCGTCTGTGATTGGGGCAGTGGTTCCCATAGTGCTTTATAGTTAGGGCGGCCACCTTGACAACAATTGCCCCATGCCTTGACTCCGTCCCTCCAAACCACGTGAATCCTTGCAAAACTACAATCATCGCGCCACGGTCTTCACTCTCTCCTTTCGCCAGCACAGAATCTCCACCACCCACAACCACAACCTCTGTACTCTGTACCACTGCAGACAATGTGGACAAGTTGGTTTTTCTGGCCAAAAATCTAAAGATTGAGTAAAACTTCATGCTGGAACTGTTAGTGCTGCTCTTCACTTTCTGTAAAGTTTTGTCTACGGTTTACAAAGAATTTATTAATTTTTTAAATAATATTTCAAACATTTGTTGCTTATTTGAAAATATTTTATTTAACTTATTAGTTTTACCAAGCAGCACTTTGCATTTATTTTATTTTCCCGTTTGTATAATGTTAAAACAAATTGTTGGTTTAATAAAAACACAAATAAACAACACACAAATGGTTTTGCATTTTGTTCCCAACTGTACCGAAAATGAACCGAACCGTGACCTTAAAACCTCGGTACATACCAAACCATGATTTTTGTACTGTTACACCACGACAATTAACTAATTCTGTATTTAGCATTGTCAAAATGTCTTTAAAGGCAATATTCAGACCTGCAGTTAAAATGTTGTTTCCTCATCACAAATAGGCTTGGAGTTGTGTTATGTTTCATTCACACATGTGTATTATAGTTCTTCTTAAACTGAAAACACTCTGTTCCACCTTGTGACATCATGTTGTAATCTCCACATACCTTCAATAAAATCAATCTTTGAACTGAACTAAAGGTAAAAGGTAAGGATTAACTTGAAAACTACCACTACCATACGTCACAAGCCGGAAAAGAGTATTTTGAGTTTTGGAGATAAAGGCAGACTAATAATACTAACTATTTTATGATAAATGATAAAGGATTACTCAAACACATATGAATGAAACAAAACACAACTCCAGGTTTGTTTTTGAGGATGTCACATCATTCTAATATGGCTAAAAGCTCATAATTTAGAACCTTTAACGAGGAATATTGAACCCATGAACTGAAAGGTTTCTGAACACACGCTGATCCCATTTAGATAGCTCTAGCATGGCCGTACCTTCTCACTTCCAGCCAGATCCACCAGGTAGAGTTTCCCGCACAGCTTCTGCTCGGTCTCCACGTGCTCCTGCTTGATGTTGATCAGGAAGATGCTGTGACTCCTGGAGCTGTGTTCGTTCATGTCTGTGGAGGAACAGGAGGAAACATGGTCAAATATGAGACAAAGATGATGGATGAGGATGTGTAGGATTGGATTTGTGACGAAAGAGCTCATTGGTCACCATCATTTACAAATAAAATCACATCTCTCTAACTCAGAGGAAAAGATTAGTAAAGTCTGTTTCTGCTTCACTCATTGATTATGCAGATTTTTTTTTGATTTAAGCATTTTTTTGTTTTGTTTTGATTGGCCATTACACCTGTCAATCACACCCATCCGTACTATAAATAATAAAATTAATTAATAATAAATACACTTTTTATTCTTTTGACGATTTTTTGTTATTGTTTTGTATTTTTACAAGGTCAGATAATAATTCTAACTTAGCACAGTGCTTCCAGAAATGTGGACACCTTATGGAATTGCTTAGTTTGATAAAAAGTTATAATACATTCCGAAAACAAAATTCTGTAACAATATAATTTGATTAATGCATCTTCCCTGGACTGGAGGGACCTAAAAACTGGACATTGTCTCCAAAAATCCTGGCTCTGTTTGTATCTGAGCAGAAACGAGGCAGGTCCAGATGCCGAGCCCGGAGCCGTGAGTCAGCAGAGTCTCGGGAGCTGCAGTCTGACTCTGCACTTTTACACTTGTGTAGTTACAGAAGAGTGGGAGTCGTCACAGCACAGAGGGGCCCAGAGTAATAATGTTAATACAATGATAGTCAACCTAAAATAAGCTTGAAAATGGCCACTCAAACTTGACATTTTTAATCATTTAGATAAAACTAAACACTGAATCAACTTTTTTTGCTACTAAACTGCCTTTTGACATAAGAAAGAAAGAAAAAAAGGGAGAGAAAGTAGTATTACACTTTATGCTTTTAAAAACTGTCAAAAACTGAGTACTACATGACATCACTCATGACTGCTCTGATTAAAGTGTCCAGGAGCGGAGTTTGAAGAGTGAAAACCTTGAGAAACCACACATGTTTGCTTGAGTTCACTTAAAATTTGGTGGATGTTGAAAGACTAAAATGCTTAAAAATGAAGCAGCGAACTTAAGGCCGTCACAGACTACAGGAGAATTTGCCCGAGTTTGGCTGAGATCTGCTTCAACCTGAGATCTGAAGGCTGTATCAAGTGGTGGTTTGAATAGTTTTGTTTAATTGCAAGTTCGAGGTAGCTGCAGATATGATGTTTATGAACATGTTTTGATAATAATAACTAGTGGAGTTATAACATTGTTAACAATATCCAAATCTCTCTGTATGATATTTTCACGATATACATCTCATGGTACGATATTTATTGCAATATTTTGTGGAGGCAAAACAAACAAAACTGTTAATATGCTACTTTTTCGACTTAAAATGCCTTGACAAGAGTTAATCCAAAGAACTAAGACTTAAAAGTGTTAGAACTGTTATTTCTTCTTGTAGTCTGCACTAGAATGGAGCAAAGGATCATGGTCTATGTAGTTCCCTCCGTCTTTTTTTATCTATTGCTGCACCATAACTCTTAAATTAAGCAAAGAGACTTGTAATTTGATATATTGTGATGGTCCACAATATTATTGTGAGAACTTTGACGATACGATATCACGATATTTTGGTTATTGTTACACCCCTATTAATAACACAGTTTTGTGTTGTATCTAAACTAGAAGTGCAGAGTCTGATCTTTTGAACACTTAAGAGTCTCAAAGTGAGTGGTTTTACTGTAGACAGGAAAGAGCTGAGGCGATGTCGCTCACAACTTTATATCCTGTGTTTCACAGACAAATCCCGCTGCAGTCTTTGTGATCAGAGATTTAAAATCTCATAAGATTCTCCTCGTGTCTGTGGTGTACGCTTTTTGTCGCACATTTAAGAATCGTTTAAAACCAAAAAAAATCGTCTTAAAATCGCTTTGTTTTTGATATTTTTAACATGAAATACTAAATCATTTCACGTAATTGAAATTTTTGATGAAAACCAAACAAATGAACACACAGCTCCAGTTTTGTGTATGTCAAATTTGCCTAAAAACTTCACAAATCAAATTAAACTTTTGCAAAACCTGACCTCGTAACTACTCACACCACAACTTCAGTACATAAAATGGCCATGTTGACATGTTTTCGAGAGATACCAAAATCGTGAACGAGGCACATACATGGGGCTGAGGTTAGTTTACTGCTCGGTTGTGATAAGGCACCAACAGTAGCAGAGACGTTGGATTTTTTTTTTTTTTTTTTGCACCATCAGCTTCTATTTTCATCTCATCCTGCAGCGTTTATGGAAATGTGATGAACAGAAACGTGAAATATTATATAACATCATACAACAGTCACGCTTCACTGACCGATCACAGCCCGCTCCAGTGGAATCAGAGTCTAGCATAGGCATAAAAAAAGACAAATGCAGGCTGAAAATGCATACATGGTGATTTTCTTGGTAAATTATTTGATGCATTCTTATTCTGCCTGGACAGAAGAAGAGCTACAGGATATGAACAGATGTGACTCAGTTCTCCTCAATGTTTCTTCGAGGTTCTACACATACAATTTTCCAAGCGATACAGTATTTTGATGAAACTTTCTTATATATAAAGTGTCTCTTTCCAAATCTCCTCCTGAATGTTTTTTGTGATTTGAGGGTCCATTATTTTGTTGTCCACAGAGCTGGATATTTGGTTCCCACTTATCTCTACTTAAAGTGGTTCATCCCAAATTGATTCAGGATAATCAAAACTGACAATGGGCTGGATGTAAACTTGAGGGTTTAGAATACTTTTGTCCATGGACTGGGATATTCGGATACCACTTTTTTGTTCATTCCAAATCTCAAACTGGGTGTTCTCTTCCAAGAACATCTACAATATTGTTGCCCCCAGAAAGGTATACTTGGGCCCCTGTTATCTCTTCAATATAGTGTGGTTTACCCCAAATCGGATGAGGATCATTGACGTTAAAAAACAGAAAATAGAGATATAGAGAAAATAGAGAAAATAGAGATATCAGACAGTTGGATGTGAACTTGAGGATCTGGAATACTTTTGTCCATGGACTGGGATATTTAGGTACCACTTTTTTTCTTCAATCCAAAATATTTCATCCCAAATCTTTGTCTGGATGTTCTCCTTTATTTCAGGGTTCAGAATATCGTTGCCTCCAGAATGGCGTACTTGGGTTTCAGTTAACTCTTCTACATAAAGCGGTTCACCCCAAATTAGATCAGGATCTTCAAACTCAGGTATTTGGGTGTCACATGTTTTGCCAATAAAAAATGGCTCATCCCAAATCGGACCCAGATCAAGACTAAAGTCCATGTAGGAGGTTCCTCCAGCTGCAGGTGGTGGTGGCATAAAACCGGCTGTTTGTGCCAAAGATGTTCATTTTGTCTTCTTATGTACTTTACCTTCTTGGGTTCTTTTTAAAGACAAAACAATAAAGTGTATTTGGTGGTGATGAACTGTCACCACCAACACAGTTCTGAAGATGCAGCAGCAGTCGAAACATGTCAACAAGGTAAATAAACTTGACTGTACTGTTTTTAAAAAGAACCCAAAAAGTTAGAGGCTGTTTATGTGTGGGAGCTACAGCAGCTAAGCACTAACCAATGAAAAAGAACCAAAATTTGCTCCAAAACCGACAGATTTGCAACACTCACGCTCACACAGGCACCTCTCAGATCACAAGTCTGCACTAATAAGTGAGTAAGTAATGAGTTAATATCTTAGATCAGCCACAAAAGCATTTACAGCCAGCGCCTCAGTGCAGTCTTAGAGCAGATGCTGAGAGTGCAGTGATGTAAACAAGAGCATGTGACTCGGTGCATTCAGGGGCAGTACGGCCTCACAGACAGAGAAAAGTTACTCCACAGATAAATATTGATGCTCCATGGTGACAAAGGGGTGGTACAGGGCCTCCCTCAGACTGATCCTCCTCTCAGGGTCTGGGTCCAGAAGTCTCTTTACTGAGATCTGCAAAGGCCGTTCTGTCCCTGTGCTCTGGGGCACTTTCACTTGTACAAAGCTCCTGGAAGTCTAAAGTCTGAGGGGTGAACGCACTAAGCAACTGACACCAAAAGAACCCTCCCCAAGTACTGAAACACAACAGACTCCAGGTAAAAATCACACGAGAAAAATATAGTTAAAAGGACTTTATTTAGATGGCCAAAGCTAACATGTTTTGACCAAAGTGGTCTTCATCGGGGCTCAGTAATATTTACTTCTTTGGAGTACTGGAGTCCATTGTGTTTCAGTTTTGATCCTTTTTCCAAGAGCACCCTCTACCTGCTCCCACTGATTGGAAGACCTGCAGCAAACAGCCACATTTTTGTTTTTTGTTTAAAATGATGCATTCGCCGTACGTGAAGGAGGTTTCCTTTGCAGGTTTGGGGGGATATGCTGAATTAATTTAGATTTTTATGTAAAGACGAGCAATAGATGAACACTGGGCTCTACTCACGCTTATGTCACAAACCAGGAAGACGTTTGGAAACATGCGATGACGACTTCCGGTGTAGTTCCTGACACTGGGTTCGCCGACCGACTGTGATCAAACCCACTGAAGTAAATGTGATCAGCGATAAAATGAAGACTGAATATGCATGTGCTGTTTGGAATCATCTTGAATTTGGCACCTCGTCTCTTCTAATCACATGTACATCAGTGCTCTTGGAGTTGTGCGTCAGTGGGGAAATGATGAAAACTGAGGGATGGTTGTAACTGTTGATTCGCCCGAACATAACAGAATGCTACAATGACATGGAGATGAAGAAAACTGGGAGATTTCCTCATTTTTACTAGATTTTGTCAGACTTACTACCGCGAACAGATGCCGCCGGAAGTCATCACCGCATGTTTCCAAAGATGTTCCAAAAGATCACCAGACAAGTGGAAAATTTAAGTTGTCATATTGCATTTTGTGTGCGTGTTTTCATCATGAAACGCTGAAGCATGAGGCCAGTAATAAATCACTCACTGGTCACAGCGACGTGGCGGTTGGCTTTCCCCTCATCGATCACGTCCATGACCTCATCTGGACTGGACACGAAGCGCTCGGTGCAGCCCTGCGACAACACACAACAGCTCTTTAAATACACGAGTTTACTGTTAATGTGAAAATAATACACACTTGAAATATTCACAGTCGTCAGTATTTCAACCTGATATTTTAGGTATTGAGAAGAGAGGGACACACAGCAAAAAAAGTACTTTCATTCAGTAGTATTTCTCTTTGCTTGACAAGAATTAGTACTGAAATAATTTTTGGCAACAGAACAAGTATTATACCACAACATTTAAGAAAACTAGTATTTTTTCCACTTTAAATGAGCAAAAAAAGTTGTACTATAATCAAATTGTGAATTATTATAAACACTTTTTATGTTAGACTACTCATTGTAAACGAATGAGAACTTCGCACATCAATTACTTGAGATGGGTGTGTTGGAGATGTTTGCCTGATGAAGGCCTTGTGCTGAAATGTTTGTCCTAATAAATCTCACAATTTGCAAGTAAGACGGTGTGTGGGATTGTTCTCCGTGTTCTTAGAGACTACTCATCTTAAACATAGCTATATTTAGGGTTAGGTAAGTATTTTTTAGATAGTTTTTTATAATTGTATTTTGTGGTTGGACATGGGCAGCAGACACAGGTGGGTCCGGTCAAGCAGAAGTAAACAACAAGGCCAAAAATTCAAGTTAATGCATCTGATATAAAAATGTATTCAACAGATAGCATATGTACTCTAGTTTATGAAACTGTTTACCTTTTTTTCTGTACCATTTTTGGTTCTAAAGTTACATATGTTTTAAACAGACCATGTATGAAACATGGAACAAAAAATATTTCCCAAATTTCAAAGACCTGCAAATCATGTAAATAAATGGATGTATTTCATCATATCTTGTGTTATTCCATCTTTGAACTGTTGATGAAGGTACATGATTTAAAAAAAAAAAAAAAGTATTTAAAATGATAAAAATTTGCTTGGAAGGACTGACATATTTTATAGAAATAGTTTCCTTTCATTTTGAAGTAATATTAAAGTATTCGGAAGAAAAAAACTGACAAATTATGCAAAATCATGCACCTTCTACTTGTTTGCACAATTTTCCCTCCGTTACTTTTCCCTCTGTTACCATGACCTTTCTTAATAAAAAATCTCATTACTCAAAAAGTAAGAGGTTTTTCAACCTAATCTTGTACCATATGGTAGAAAACTATATGAAGCAAATATTCAAACCAGTTTGTTAAGGATATGTAAGTAAGAACCGGTAGTTATCACTGTTTGTATTTATTGCCCAAAAAGTGCTGCATATTTCATTCCCTCCGTTACCGACATGAGTTTTTAAATTTTTTGTCAACAACTTGAAAGAATATCACAGGTTTAACTTTACCCTGTTGGAGTGTTAACTCTTTCCTACATTCTGATACTTTACTTCAGGGGTGTCAAACTCATTTTGGTACGAGGGCTTTACCAACCTA
This sequence comes from Boleophthalmus pectinirostris, assembly GCF_026225935.1. Classification (NCBI taxonomy): domain Eukaryota; kingdom Metazoa; phylum Chordata; class Actinopteri; order Gobiiformes; family Gobiidae; genus Boleophthalmus; species Boleophthalmus pectinirostris. Next base: position 14,887,544 of record NW_026571515.1, on the reverse strand, counting down.
CTTTGATCCCAAAGGGGCCGGATCAGAAAACTCATGACATATATGGCCCCAAAAATAGCAATAAGTTCAAATATTTGTGCAGAGAAATTCAAATCTATTACAGAAATCTTTTTTTAATTTATTAACTCTTTCTTTTACAAAATATTATAATATTATGAACAACCTGAAACTTTAAGAAAAATGCAATTTCAACACAATGTTTTAACATTAACTTGTATGCAAATAGGAATAAGTCAGTGTTTCGTGGAAAATCCTGCACTCGGCTCCACTTTTCTCATTTTTGACATTTTTCTGATGAGGGTGTCACGGTCAACAGTCAAAACGATCGTCCTTTAAGAGCATTTGGAAAGAGAGAAGTCTTCATTTGTGCTGCTCTGGTGGGAGGGGCCACGTACAGAGGCTCTGGAGACGCTGCTGTGCTAAGCGGCGCAGAAAATTACCAATATTTTAATAGAAAATATAATTACAACATTTTTGTAGAAAATAAGCCGAGGGCCAGATTAAAGGTCTTGGAGGGCCGGATTTGGCCCCCGGGCCTTATGTTTGACACCTGTGCTTTACTTATTTCAATAGTCCCTCTAGTTTCTGAATAAGAGACATTTGAATGTAAAGAATCTGCCCCTGTTTCCCTCCGTTACCACTTGACCAGACCCAGGTACTATCCCACTAAACCAATTAATAATTAGAAAAACATGAAAGCTGGTTATTTGCACTTTTACATTTTTTAGTTTTGAGACAATAATGTTACGATCATAGTTTATTTTCACTGTATTGTAATGTTTAAAGCAATATTAAGAACACATGAACTGTCATGGAATGTTTTCTTCTTCCTAGGGGGCGTGACAGAAAATAATTGAGAAGCACTGCTCTAATTCAAAGAAATATGTTGTAACAATGGGAAGGTTAGGGTTAGGCTTTATTGGATCTATTCAACTGTAAACGATTTACGCTGCTGGTAGATCATTTTCAACGGGGCAGCCCATTTTGACAGAACACCGGGCCCCCGCATTTCTGACGACGGGCCTGGCTGAGATACTATCACTTTTTTTGGATTGTTTTTAGATTACAGAATGTACTATTTTATGTGAAACCTGGAAAAAACAAGGAGACTTTACTATTTTCTTTGACAAACCTTGACGAAGGGGACGCGGTTCTTGTCCTCATGCACAGACAGGTTGGTCTTGGTCACTGAAACGAGCAGAAGATTTGGTCAGAACAAATCAGCCTCGAACTAACATAATTACACTTTAACTAAATGAGATCGATCGTCTCTCACCGTCCAGAAGGTCACGGATCTTGTCCATGTAGATCTCAAAGTACGACACCTGAAGGAATCGGGGAAAGTTTCACATTAGGGCATTAATGCAGGTTGTGTTCATGAATCTAATGTGAACTTTATCATGTTATTGCAAGGGAATAGGTCTCAAAATGGACTATATTAATCTTGAGCACTGTTGGGCAAGTTACTTTAAAACTTTAATGTGTTATTTATGACTTGTTATTGTGATTTCAAAGTAATTTGTTACATTACAATATTACTGCATTTAAAATGTAAAATATTACACGACTATTACAGCACTTTAAGTTACTCTCACCAAAATAACTGCTGAAATTTTACGCCATATATGGACTGAACCTGGACTAAACCAGAACTGAACCAGGACTGAACCACGACAAAGCCAGGACTAAACCAGGACAAAGCCAGGACAAAACCAGGACAAAACAGGGTCTAAACTAGGACTAAACCAGGACTAAATTAGGACTAAACCAGGACTAAACCAAAGCTGAACCAGGACTGAACTAGGTCTAAACCAGGATTGAACCAGGACAAAACCAGGACTGAACCAGGACAAAACCAGGACTGAACCAGGACAAAACCAGGACTAAACCAGGACTAAACCAGAGCTGAACCAGAACTGAACCAGGACTGAACCAGGACTGAACCAGGGCAAAACCAGGACTAAATTAGGACTAAACCAGGACTAAACCAAAGCTGAACCAGGACTGAACTAGGTCTAAACCAGGATTGAACCAGGACAAAACCAGGACTGAACTAGGTCTAAACCCGGACTGAACCAGGACAAAACCAGGACTAAACTAGGACTAAACCAGAGCTGAACCAGAACTGAACCAGGACTGAACCAGGGCAAAACCAGGACTAAACTAGGACTAAACCAGGACAAAACCAGGTCTAAACCAGGACTGAACCAGAGCTGAACCAGGACTGAACCAGGACTAAACCAGGTCTAAACCAGGACTAAACCAGAACTGAATCAGGACTAAACCAGGACTAAACCAGATTTGAATCAGGACTGAACCAGGTCTACACCAGAACTGAACCAGGACTAAACCAGGACCAAACTAGGACTAATCTTGGACTAGAACATGGAATCTAGGACTGCCCCTGAGAGAAACTCTGAGCGCGATTGGGCGTCAGCTGTGTTTAGCTTCACCGCTGCTGATATCAAGGTGATTTTAGCGAATTTGTATGAAGAAAAACGAAAAACCCACCACTTCAATCCAGGTTAAAAAAGCTTTGTGATGCGCGTTACTCACATTTGTACAGAGTAAAATATTAACACTTTTTTCCCTGTAATGCCACTTTACTGCGTTACAGCAAAAAGCAACACATTACAGTAATTTGTTACTTTTATAACACGTTACTCCCAACACTGATCTTGAGTTTAAATAATGTCACCACTTTTTATTATTATTGTAAGAATTGGATTGTAAGAAAACAATTTTTCTGACAAAAAAAAGACGTTGAACTTTGTGCCAGTTTTTGTTTCATGTGGATTTCCCCAGTGATTACAGAAACATGAACCATAAAACAGGTCAAACATCAGTTCAGTCTGAAAGTAAAATAGTCCATTGTTGTGGAAATAGCCGTGACAGATACAGATGTAAACTCTGAATATTATGAATGAACACGAGTCAGACCTTGATGTGGAACTCCAGGTTCTCGTCCATGGCAAAGATGTGGTTGAAGATGTCCTCAGCGATACGAGGGATGATGCCCATCTGGTGAGGGTCATGGAGTTTACCCTGGAAAAGAAGCACACAGGAGGATTAACACTGAGGTGCAGGACAGTCAGTACAGTGTTAAAGTTGACCTCATATCTGTGTCACCAGGTACAGTATGTTCAAATCGAATATAACTTTGACTGATAAGTATAATATCAATTACAAAACACTGGATATTATGCCAAGTTGTTAAAATGTTGGGGGACTCTTTCCGACGGACCGATCAAGCGGCAAGTGAAGAAGAAGAACTACAACATGAAAAGTAAAGGAACGGAGAAGCTGGAAATGTAAGTAAAAGTAATTTATTGTTTTATCATTATTCGTTTCACATTGTAGTTCTTCTTCTTCACTTGCTGCTTGATCGGTCCGTCGGAAAATTGAGTCCAGCGGTCACTTCCGTTGTGGCTTTTTAATGTGTTGCGGCATTTGCGTTTGTGTTGTGGCGTTTGTATTTGTTGCGGCGTTTGCATTAAAATAGAGTCCCACGGCCAATTGTGGCTTTTTTTGGTTTGTTGTGGCTTTTTCTTGTGTTGTCGCATTTGTATTTGTTGCGGCGTTTGCTCTCTCTCGGCTTCCGTACTTACCTCCATGGTGTGGGTCTTTCCAGAGGAGGTTTGTCCGTACGCAAAGATGGTGCCATTGTATCCTCCCAGCACATCTGAGGAGACACAGAGGACAGAGGACACGTGAAGAGAAGACGCTGGGAGGACGGTGGGGGAGGGTGAGGGTAATCAGTGAAGTGGATGTGAGTGACTGACTGTTTGCCAGGAGACGGGGGATCTAGCAGTAAAGGTTTACAGCCCTCATTACGGTAATAAGTGTGTTTGTGAGTGAGTGGGTGGTTGTTTGGGTGGGGGCGGCTGGATTGGTTTGTGGGGGACTGACCCTTGACGATCTGCTTGGCGCTGGTGTTGTAGACCTGCTCCTGGGTGGTGTTGGTGGGGAACACTCTGTCAAACACGTACGACTTCCCCTGGACACACAAAATGGAAAAGAAATGTTAGAGATCGACAGTTTTAATTCACTTTTTCACCATTTATCGCTATGAAACCCTAATATTTAACAGCTCACGTGTCGTCCCCGGTGAACCAAATCCGTCTTTTTAAACAAACCAGTGAGTTAAAATGAAAACGGAAGAGACATAAAGCTCGAGGAGGTTAGTGGAATGTCAATTTTAGACTTGAGATGTCGACAAAACTTAATGATCCACATGGGAAATTACTTGGACGCAGTAGCTTCACACATCACATTGCATCATCTACTGTTTTCTCTCTGCGTTTGAACCATAATGACGAAACCAGTTTGGAGCAGATTTGGAAGATTTCAAGTAAATTCACTCTCTCTGCACTTATTAATACGTTATAAATAAAATTATCACCATTGCAATATCAACTGATACAATAACTATCGTAACTACTGAATACATATTGTGTTTGTGTCTGCTTTAGAGTTATAATCTATGACACTCGGGGATTGTTTTGTTATTGTTTACACATTTTAAATCACAATATATAAAACCACTTAATAAAGAAACAGGAACGCTGACTTGAAAAATGGGGCGCCATAGTGGGAAATTATGGTAGTGAGAAGTGGATTTTTATCATTTGTACAGATTGACAAAATTAAATTGTAGAAAATGGAGCAATTCGGTGTCATAAAAATAAATAATTAAAGATGCCTGAAACATGCATGAATCACTACGAATACAACTTCAGGTGAATAAATGGTGAGAGGAAACAACTCTGAAAAGGAGATTCTGCGTAATAGATCTGATTTACGAATATATATTTTGATATATTTGATATATATTTTGATTGAACAACATTATAATTATAATTACTAATTTTCACATTAACCTCTTAATGCCTGAATAGATGTATAGAAAAAAATGTTTTGTGTGTGTTTTTGCCTTTAAGTAGATGGTAAATTCAACAGGGATTATTAATTTGACTATAGCAAAAAAGATAAATAAATAAATAGAAATTTGGGTATGTTGCAAGTTTGCCACAATAAGATACAAGAGCTTGCCAAAGGGTCCTCGGAAGGTCCTGTACATGCATGAAGCGGCACTGGGGGAATGTATCTTGATCCAAAGGATTTGTTGCATAATTGTGACAGTCGACATTAAGAGAGGTTCAAGAACTCCTTTTATTCATATTTTATGATCTGTTATTTTCTCGTCACAAACACACCTGGAGTTGTGTTTTGTTTCATTCACACGCTGAACACACAAACCCTCCAGATTTAGGCTGAGCTCTTCTATCAAACAGAAAACACTGTTCCACCTTGTGATGTCATGTGGTAACAGGAAGTGCTCCACTGAGTTTTTAGCCCTACCAGCTTGTCAAAGTCTGATCCCCCTCAGATGTCAGGTCAGTATTTGGATGGGAGACCGCTGGGAAAATCAGGAGCCACGGGGGAAGCACAAACATTTTAATCATCAAAACGGTGAAAATGTCAAATGAGTCACAATCCGTGTATCATTCGTTCATTTGTTTTTCAATATAAAACCAAAAATAAGAAAATGAAAAAACTACAGTTTTCTTCATTATTTGTCTCCAAACCCAAAATGAAAAAACAGATAACGATTCTTTTTTTATTTTCAGTTTTCGATTTTGTGTTTAAATGAAAAATGGAAAAAACAGTTTCCCGTTTACGTGACTTCTGTGACTCCGATGCCGGACTGAACCAGTACTGATCCAGGACCAGAGTGGGACCAGACCGGGACTGAGACCGGGACCAGAGTGGGACCAGAACGGGACTGAGACCGGGACCAGAGCGGGACCAGAGTGGGAAAAGACCGGGATCAGAGCAGACTCCGAGCTTTGACTCCGAGCCAACGCGGGGTCCAAGCCTCATCTTCGAGCTCCGGCTCGGCCGTGGGCACTGATCCTCTGGTCTGGTCCCAGTCTGGTCCTGGACTACTCTCGGTCTCAGTCCCGCTCTGGTCCTGGTCTGGTTCCGGTCTGGTCCCGAACCTGGATGAGTCCTGGTTCAGTCCGACATCACAGTCACAGAAGTCACGTAAACGGGAAACAGTTTTTTCCATTTTTCATTTAAACACAAAATCAAAAACTTAAAAAACAAATCATTATCTGTTTTTTCATTGTGGTTTTGACAAATAGACAAATAATGAAGAAAACTGTTGTTTTTTCGTTTTCATATTTTTGGTTTTATATTGAAAAACGAATGAACAAATGATACACGGATTTGTCACATAAACAATTTTCCTTTCTCTAAACAAGCAACAAAACTGTAGCTCTGTAACAAAATAATTTCAGAAAATCTACAAAAAAATTATTTTGGGGATCACATTAAACTATACAATATGTCGATATTTTGATATTTTTGCACATCTTTAGTGGTTTGGAGTGAATAAATAATGTTCAGTAAAGCATCTTTGAGTGTCCAGAAAAGCGTTATATAAAACTGATACATTATTGTACACCTTCACTAGAATCATTTGGATTATTTCAATCCAGGAATTACCAATCTCTACTAAACAAAAGGTAAAAGAAGCTGTTGAAACTTGAAAACTACAAGTTTAATGACATCATAAGGTGGAAAAGAGCAACAGAACAGTGTTACTCAGGCTTGTGTGAACGAAACAAAACACAACTCCAGCTCTGTTTTTGAGGAGATAATAACATTCTAACACGTCTTAAAGCTCACAAGAGTCAAATTTTGCGATGTAAGACCTTTAAAACAGCTGTAATGTCTCGAGTTTATTGTTTACTTTATTGCGATATCTTAAACAGTAATAAATATCATGTTTCAAAATTATTTTAAAGGAGCTGGGATTATTTATTAGCAGCTCGTCTAACAGTCAGTCCATTAGCGGGAGTCACAGTGAGTGTATCGAGCGCCCCGGTCATCTGCTTTATGATGTATTGATGTCTCATTTAGCCCAATCAATAAATGGGCTAAAGAGGAAACAGGGGGAGAGCAGGGGATGATGGGAAATGGAGTCATGTCTACTCTACAGTGTGTATGAGCAGATTTTGGCTCATCCTCGGTCGACAGGTAAACAAAACAACAAAAATAATAATATTACACAAGTACAAGGAGAAAAAAGTGGACCAAGAAATGACTCAAGTAAAAGTAATTAATGCGGGAAACTAGTACTCAAGTAAGACTAACGTAAAGAGTAATTAAATCATCAAATCATGAAATAATTCTGACAGTACTCATGTCAAAATACTACTTCTCTGAAAATCTGTTGCAGTTCCTTTAATATCTCAGTGGTTTTAGTGATGTTTTAGGATTTCTTAAATTGGAAAAGTTTAATATTGCAACTAAGAATTCAAGAAAATGAAGAAAAATTTGAACAGAAATGAGGCTCGTTTATGGAATACTGCAAATCATTAAAAAAATCTGCTCCATCCCCTCTGCTCTTTCTCTTCCTTTGATTTTATTTTTTATCATCATCATTATTATTGTCTTTCAATTGTTTCTTTTTATTTAATTTCTGATATCTGGATTTGACACTCATTATCAAGATTTTTTTTTTTTTTTTTTTGAAAAAAAATAAAAAATAAAAATAAATAATAATATAAATATAAATAAAATAAAATTTAAAATAAATAAAATTATAAATAAAATAAATCTCGTATAAGTATACTGTAATTCCTTAAAAAAAAAAATTGATAAGAAAAATAATTTCATATTGTTAACAAAAAGCTTGTAAGAAGAGCAATCAAAACTTTTACTCAATTAAGAGTTACTTTAATAAAAATATTACTCAAGTAAATGGTGTGAACAGATACTGGCTCATCCTCAGTCAACAGGAAAACAAAACAAAAAAATAATAATATTACCAAAGTACAAGGAGAAATTACAACTCAAGTAAAATGTAAAGAGTAACTGTTCATCGTCATTAAATCCCCAAATCATGAAATAAAACATATTCAAAAGTTCAAATCATTTGGTAAAAATCTTGTTGGAAGAGAAATCAAAACGTTTACTCAAGAGAGAGTTACTTCAATAAAATATTACTCAAGTACATGGTCAATAAAGTGGCTGATGAGGAAACAGGGGGAGAGCAGAGGGAAATGGAGTCATGTCTATTCTACAGTGTGTGAGCAGATTGCACGGTGACCGTTAGCACTTTCGTCTCACAGTAAGAAGGTTCCAGGCTTGAACACCCTTTTTTTTTTGTGTGTAATTTTGCCTGTTCTCCTTGTGTCTGTGTGGGTTTTCTTTGGGTGCTCCATTTCCCCCCATCAACCCAAAACATGCACAATAAAAAAAAAAATCCTCCAGCTAAGGTACACTGCAAAAATCTTGGCCAAAATTGAAGATATGAACACTTAAATCTATCAGAAAATGACCTAAGAGCAGTGAAATTATCTGTCCATGCATCAAGTTATTTTAAAATAAACGACCTCTAGACTAGAATTACACAGACTCAGAACTAGATAATAAATCTGAAAACAAGATGAATAACCTGATAGAAGTTTTAAATCTTGGTACTGTCATGATAATACGTTTTGAAGTGTGATATATATTTGTTAAAGGTGCTTGTATGGGTCAGAAATGCCTCAAAAAACTCTCCCTCTGACTGTGAGTGGGGTTGTTTCTCCACAGATCTGACCTGTAGCTTGGTCTGGTTTGGTCTCCATGAAGATAGAAAGGTTTAATGCCATACTGTGGAACATTCTAGACAAAGCATTGGACTCTCCACCAGAAAAGTTACACAACGCACCTTGGAGTGAGGAATAACTTTGGACCAAAACTAGTTATCAAAATGAGCAGTGTTTAGAACCGCCCCATCTGGAGATTTTCTAATTATCAGTGAGTGTAGAAGTCGTAAATATGAACAGTCCCTCGTCTGTGGTAAAAGCCGGTGTGGCGTGTACTGTCTCTGAGTCTCTGAGTGCACTGGACTTTGCATTACATTGTTTACACTGGACCACAGACGCACATTAAAGCTGCACTGTGTCACTTTTCTGATAAAAGAGATGTCATCGCTTTGTCTGGAGTTTTCCACAGGGTGCCAGAGAGCAGAACTCAACAGAACAAAGAGCACACAGTAGTATAATCCATGGGTTTCTGAATGATGAAAAACTTGGACTGTTGCCATAGAGATTAGCATCACAAAGGAGAAATACAATTCTGTCAACTGGACAAGAAAACTGATAAGCTGCGAAACGTATTCAATCAAAAATATTTTTGTCCAGCTGACAGAATTGAAATATTCCTTTGCGATGGATCCAGCCTGGACAACTGAGGGATTACACAAACAGAGAGATTAGCCATTTAAAATAAAATATCCTTGATTTTTTCCTATTTTTGAATGGGAAAATGTCCTCAAAATGTTACAACATCAGGAGTTAGCCAAGTCTAATCCAGGTCTGAATCAGGTCTGAACAAGGACTAAAGAGAGTCTACACTGAGGAAACATAATTAATTGTTATCAAATTGAAATTGCAATTTGAAATGGACGCTATTAGTAAATCACAAATGCTGCCGTTTTTGAAGTACCATAATTTCCTTCTCAAACAACTAAATCTTTTATTGGAGGGTTGGTCTGCAGCATGGACGTTCCGGATGTGCCACACAAACTCCCTAATGGGCGTTTCCTGTAGCGCGTAATCAACCAGTCAGAAAGAGTTTTGCACCTGTCTGCTTTTTCGCTTCTTTTTGGCAAAAGTCTAAACTGTGTACAGTCGAAGCAAAGCAGCAACAGGTGTGTTTCATGAGAGGTTATGTCCGTAAGTATCATTTATTTATACAGTTTGAGCAATTCCTACGTCATGTTAAATGTACATAAACAGAATGATGATCAGAGCCTCTGACAATGAAAGCAACCAAGTTCACAAGTTTAGTTCAAGATAACATGGCATGAGCCTTAACGTTAGTATTGACAACTAAGTCACTATAACAGGTTAGGCACTCTGCTTTTGGGAAACACTTTGGATAAAAGCGTCTGCTAAGTACATAAACATAAACCCCTGGCTAGCTGTAGAACTACGGCTATGCGGCTTATCAAAAGCTGTACATTTAACATGACATTGGAATTTATTTATTTATTTGAGACAGGGACAGCGCACAAATTTTACATTAACCTTGACAGCAGAGATGCATTGTACCAGGTTGTAGCACCAGTGATCATTTCCACCTGTTCATTCATTGATTGATTGTATTTAACTGACCTTGGCTATCAACTGTTCTTCCTGGAGTTGCTCAAACTGTACAAATAAATGATACTTATGGACATAACCCAAATACAGCGTTAACACTAGTACTTTCATGAATGCAGTTTTTTCGTATCCAAATGATTGCACTTACAGCAGTAGACCTACTACTGTGCTGAAAATAATGAAGGAAGTATTGGCAGTACAATATATTGTAGATTTTTTTATTTTTTGTTTGCCGTTTCTACCCGCTCAAAGTCATGTATAAAGCAAAGTGTAATGTGTTACCTGTAAATATTCAAAGACTGAGATGAGAACAAGCCACGACAATTTAAAAGGAACCTACATGTTTAAAAAAAAAAACAGATTCAGAACCGAGGTTATGGAGTGAAGCATCACTGTGAAAGGAGTTATGGAATAGTCTTGACAAAGAAATAAAAGAATCAAGTACAATGATGACATTTAAAAAATACATAAAATCAAATGCAATGTGTATGTATGAAAAAGAAAACTAAGTTGTTGTGCATAATGGTGAAGATTACTGTTTGCAATTGATCAGTAATTGTGCCTGAACTGATTTGGAATGTTTAGTATCGGTGTTGATGTATTGTCTTTCTCTACTTTCTGCTCCTTTTCATTCATTTCATGTGTGTCGGATGTTGTGACACTCTCAATGTCTTTTTATACTTTATGAATGAAATAAATAAACAAATACAAATACAAAAATGGGAAAGAAAGAAACAGCCATTTATGCTCCGCAGACCGACGATATTGTCTTATTCCGCATACAAACTGCCGACCCTGTAGTTTAGATCTGTACAAACCTGCTCTGCAATGTGATTCTTGCGTTATAATAAAACAACACTCAGGCACACACCACTTTCATACTTGGCAATGTGAGTGAAGTGTCTTGCCTAAGGACACAACAATGTTTTTTTTGACACTGGTGCACCCCTGTGGCACCTAGAATTCCCAGCAGTCTCCAGTTTTAAACCAAGTCTCTGTAACAACTCCGCTGCAAAAAATGCCCAAAATGTAACATACAAACACTTAAATCTATCAGAAAATGACTTAAAAGTAGTGAAATTCTGTCCATGCAGCAAGATTAATTTACTTGACAAGTTATCTTAAAATAAACAACCTCTAGAAAAGAATTAAGCATCTCAGAAAAGTCTCTGTAAACAAGACGAATAACCTGATATACGTTTTAAAATCTTGGCCAGATCAGAGAAATTTGCAGCGTCCAAACTAAAACCAAGGACTAAACTACAGATGCCAAGACCAATGAGATAAATCCATTATAACGGACCATGACGTCACGCTCCGGTCTGATACAGATCTACACGTCACCTAGCAACAACAGACACAAAATCTAATCAAAACTAATTAACCAAAGGAACGAGCTAATGGATTCTGCTCACACGAGAATCTGACACACACACGAGAGAGAGAGACGGAGCAGGAAATCACAGCGTACACACAAAAAAGACAAAGATTAGAATTGGGATTTGGTTTTATCTAATTCATACCAGATCATAACATTTCCCTGTCTTCCTAGAACTTTTATTGCTAGTCAGAAATGCTCCATAGTGTGGCATTAAACGTATTTATCTCACATGTATTCAGTTCCAGGTCATCGCAAAAAAAAAACAACAACACACTGAACATCAAGCATCTTTACTGTACAGATCTGAGCAGTAACCAGTGTTGGGAGTGTTACTTTTAAAATGTATTCCCCTGCAGATTACAGATTACACATCCCAAAATGTAGTTTGTAACGTAATCCATTAAATTACTTAAAGTGAGTAATGTAATCTGAATACTTTGGATTATGAATAAAAAGACCAGTCTTTCCTTAAGCATATTTTAAAAATTATTGATAGAGAAATTATTTTTATATGAGATCACTGCTGCTTTAAATTATGTTCACCTACTGTTAGTGTCATATTGTTTAGACCTGGTTTTACTCCTAGTTTAGTCCTGGTTTAGTCCTGCTTTTAGTCCTGCTTTTAGTCCTGGTTTAGTCCTGGTTTAGGTCCTGGTTTATTCCTGGTTTTAGTCCTGGTTTATTCCTGGTTTAGTCCTGGTTTAGTCTTGCTTTTAGAACTGGTTTAGTTCTGGTTTAGTCCTGGTTTAGGTCCTGGTTTTAGTCCTGGGTTTAGTTCTGGTTTAGTCCTGGTTTAGTTCTGGTTTAGTCCTGGTTTTAGTCCTGGTTTAGGTCCTGGTTTTAGTCCTGGTTTAGTCCTGGTTTAGTCCTAGTTTAGACCTGGTTTAGTCCTGGTTTAGTCATGGGTTTAGTCCTGGTTTAGTCCTGGTTTTACTCCTGGTTTTAGTCCTATTTCAGTCCTGGTTTAGTCCTGGTATAGTCCTGATTTAGTCCAAAATATGAAAACGTCACCCACCATCACCCACTGCCTCTCAATGCCATCCGCGACCACCCACCGTCACCGTGTAAATCTATACAGCTCCACTAAAGAGCTCGACAGATCCCAGTGCTGACGCTCGAATGACGTCACCACAACAAGAGCAGGAAAAATGTATGGATCTGATGATTTCATAAACACACGTCATTTATTTTCTATACTGGCTTCATCTCCTACTTACAGAGAGTAAGAGTAAAAGTGGAGTGTTAAAATTGACTCTCACAGAATCAATTTTAACATTTTCTCAGGGTTTATATGAGTCCAGTCTGTTAAACATTAACATTAACATGTTCAACATTTTTGGAAATGTTAATTAAGCATCACTGGACCATAGTTCCTGTTTGACCCCAAAATCAAGAGTTAAATTAATGTTTATAGAGTAAACAGACAACACTTTGAAGGGTTTTCCTGATTCAGCTAAACAACACACAGAGGTGTTTTATTTTTACACTTTATTTTAGTTAATTTAAGATGAAATTATGAACAAAACTAGTTCAAACTGGTCTACTCTCGCAGGAGTTTGAAGTGGTGGGTGAGAACAGACAAATTAACACTAAGAGAAGTTAAATTAATACTAGAGGAAGTTGAATTAACACTAAGAAATTTTAATTAACACTAAGAGAAGTTGAATTAACTTCAGCCATTTCAACTCAAAAATCCAAATAACCCAACTAAAACCACACTTAACTTTCAAATAGTTAAAATAACACTTTTTGTGTTAAAAACTACTCTGAAATATTTTACACTGAAATGTTAACCCTCCAGTTTTTGCTGTGTAGTAGTAGTACAAAGCAGTGGTCCAACAAACGAATAAGAGAAAAAAGTCTTAGAGACTCTTAACTAAAGTAGTAGTTTTCTCAAACTGTCTGGACGTAACATCTGATTTAAATTTATAAGTTAAAAGTCCTAAATTACACAAAACTGACTCCTGTGAGCTTTAAACAGTGTTATAATACTGTTAACTCCTCAAAAACAGACCTGGAGCTGTGTTTTGTAACTTTTATTTCATTCACACATGTCTGAGTAACTTTTTATTATTAGTCTTTCTACATCTACAAAGCTTAAATGCTCTGTTCCACCTTGTGATGTCATGAAGTGGTAGTTTTCAAGCTACTTTTTTACCTTTTGTTCAGTAGAAATGTGCAATTCCAGGGCTGAAATTATCCACATGATTGTAGTGAAGGTGTGTGGAACAGTGTTTTCAGTCTAAATGTGCAGGGTTTGTGTGTTAAATGTGTGAATGAAACAAAACACAACTCCAGGTCTGTTTGTGACGAGGAAACTACATTATAACAGATCAGAAAATGGTTTAACATGGGCCTGAATAATAGTTTGAATAATGTAAAGGCTGTTTACATAAAACAAGTTACAACTCCCTCCAGTAAATGGAAAATTCCTCCATCTGCAGGTGATAAAAACAACGACTAAATGCTGAAGTTGAGTCTGGGGCAGGTTTGATCAGGTCTAAACCAGGTCTAAACAGAACTAGTCCAGGTCTAAACCATGTCTGAACCAGGAATAAACCAGGTCTGAACCAGGTCTAAACCAGGACTAAACCAGGTCTGAACCAGGTCTGAACCAGGTCTGAACCAGGACTAAACCAGGACTAAACCAGGTCTAAACCAGGACTGAACCAGGACTAAACCAGGTCTAAACCAGGACTAAACCAGGTCTAAACCAGGACTAAACCAGGTCTGAACCAGGTCTGAACCAGGACTAAACCAGGTCTGAACTAGGACTAAACCAGGACTAAACCAGGTCTGAACCAGGTCTGAACCAGGACTAAACCAGGTCTAAACCAGGACTAAACCAGGACTAAACCAGGTCTGAACCAGGTCTGAACCAGGACTAAACCAGGACTAAACCAGGTCTAAACCAAGACTGAACCAGGTCTAAACCAGGTCTAAACAGAACTAGTCCAGGTCTAAACCAAGTCTGAACCAGGAATAAACCAGGTCTGAACCAGGTCTGAACCAGGACTAAACCAGGTCTGAACCAGGTCTGAACCAGGACTAAACCAGGTCTGAACCAGGACTAAACCAGGTCTAAACCAGGACTGAACCAGGTCTAAACCAGGACTAAAGCAGGTCTAAACCAGGTCTAAACCAGGACTAAAGCAGGACTAAAGCAGGTCTAAACCAGGTCTAAACCAGGACTAAACCAGGTCTAAACCAGGTCTAAACCAGGACTAAACCAGGTCTAAACCAGGTCTGAACCAGGTCTGAACCAGGACTAAACTAGGTCTATACCAGGTCTGGACCAGGACTAAACCATGTCTCAACCAGGTCTCAGCCAGGACTAAACCAGGACTAAACTAGGTCTATACCAGGTATGGACCTGGTCTAAACCAGGACTAAACCAGGTCTGAACAAGGCCTAAACCAGGACTAAACCAGGTCTAAACCAGGTCCTGAACCAGGACTAAACCAGGTCTAAACCAGGTCTGAACCAGGTCTGAACCAGGTCTAAACCAGGTCTAAACCAGGTCTGAACCAGGCCTAAACCAGGTCTAAACCAGGTCTGAACCAGGTCTCAACCAGGTCTCAGCCAGGACTAAACCAGGACTAAACTAGGTCTATACCAGGTCTGGACCTGGTCTAAACCAGGACTAAACCAGGTCTGAACCAGGACTTCCACAAAAAGTTAAAGTGCAATAAACAGAACCTCCAAAATGAGCTTTTATTTGAATCTATGTTTTGATTATAAAGTTTCACACCGGAACTTTAACAAAAATTACACATGTTATAAAAAACTAATCCAATTTATCCTTTGAATTTCCCGACTTCCTAATAAAGAAATGAGGAAGTCTGTCTCTAAACTCATTACGTTCCACTTTTCTGTCGTCTTTATTCCAAAACGTGAGGAGTTTATTGACAAAGAAACAACATTTTCCCAATAAAAGCTCCAAAATAAAATAAAAGGTTTTAAGTGGAAGTTCCCAAATCTCTGGGATGATTGTGCACTTAAACCTGCAGATGAGAAAAGCGTCTCTTGTTGCCAGATTGAGTGAGTCTGCATTTCTGAAACAGCAAGATAGAGTTTCAGTGTGGACAGGCTCAGCACAGAGACCATTTTGTACAGAAAAAAACGCTTATTCCTCCTTTGAGTTTAACAGAAACTACGCCACGTCACTGTGAACACTAACAGAAATATTTAACTATTTAACTAAAACCATAACTAGTACAGAGTGTGAGGGGTTTTCAGGTCCATGTGGAGATTTTGTTTTATGGAAATGGTTTTGGAGAAATGGGGAGACTAGAACCACACTCTTTTGTAGTCCAAGTCTAAACCAGAACTAAACCAGGTCCTCGCTAGGTCAGAACCAGGACTAATTCAAGACTGAACCAAGACTAAAGCAGGTCTGAAGCAGAGCTAAACTAGGTCAGAACTAGGTGTGAACCAGGACTAAACCAGGTCTGAAGCAGGACTAAACCAGAAATAAACCAGGATTAAACCAGGTATGAGCCAGGTCTAAACCTGGTCTGAACAAGGACTAAACCAGGTCTAAACCAGGTCTAAACCAGGTATGATCCAGGTTTAAACCAGGCCTGAACCAGGTCTAAACCAGGTCTAAACCAGGACTAAACCAGGTATGATCCAGGTCTAAACCAGGTCTGAACAAAGACTAAACCAGGTCTAAACCAGGTCTGAAGCAGGACTAAACCAGGACTGAAGCAGGACTAAACCAGGACTGAACCAGGTCTGAACCAGGACTGAACCAGAACTAAACCAGGTCTAAACCAGGTCTGAACCAGGTCTGAACCAGGTCTGAACCAGGTCTGAACCAGGTCTGAAGCAGGACTGAACCAGAACTAAACCAGGTCTAAACCAGGTCTGAACCAGATCTGAACCAGAACTAAACCAGGTCTCAACTGGGACAAGACCAGACTGGACTGAGACCTGCATTGGCTCTAAACCCTCCTAGTTTAGCACCCAGACCAAATCAGATTTCAGGATGACCACATCAAGGTCAAACAACAACTAAACTAAATAAACCACATCTATATATTACACTATTTTATAATTAATTTCCAATCCAACCCAAAACAAGAATATAGACCTAAAAACTCCTCCAAATCTGACCTTTTTGTCAACATATCTGGAAAAAACAGACATCCATATGATTCCCAAGAAGCAACTAAAACATATTTGTCTTAAAAAACACATCAAAACAGCTGATTTCCTTGTACCTTTTTACATTTAAATCTCTTTACTGAGTTTATCCTGCTCCAGAGTTGGTATATTTGCCTTAAAAAACACCTTAAAATCAGTCAAATTCTCGATCTATATCAATTTATAATTCAAAATATGTACGCTGGATCTATATATACTGTATTTTGTGGCTCAATGTGGTCTATTTATGTTGTATTTTAGTTTAAATTTTAGCTGTAGAAGGTCAAATAAATTGGATAATTTCTTTAATTTATAAATATTAGGGTTTCATTCAGGTATTTTTGGATTTTTGGATTTCATTACACTGTTATCGGCGTACATTTGGAGTTTTTTTGGTGGGATTATCCTGCTCCGTAGCTCGTGTGTCAATAAAAGTAGCTGTAGTATATTTGTACTTCAAAATACGTGATCAGGATTGTTCAGATTGCAGTTTTTAAATCGTTATCTTTATATTCCCACACCCATCCTCCCAGTGCACACAACAAATGGGTCCGGCGTCTGCTGATTTATTGATGAGGACTCTTGGGGCCGGCCTGCTGCTCCTTGGCCCACGTAAAACAACGAAATTACGCGCGATTTAGCCCCCGATTTGCACTCACCCCGATGATGACAGTGTCGTCTCCTTGGAACTTGGCGATGAACTGGTCCCCTCGTATGATCTCCGACTGGTTCAGCGGACGAAAGCGACACAGCACTTTAATGTTGCACTCCGATACGACGTCGGCCATGGCGCAGGTTCAGGATGCTGCTGTTGCTACACGAGAATGGGATGCGGAGCAAGAAAAGGCCCGAAGACGCAAAGACGCAAGACTGGAAAAAAGCGCACGAAAATCCGCTTTGGTTTCCCTCGGTTAACGAAACGAGGGCGCGCTGGCAATCACGATTTGACTTCTTTACGCGATGAATCCTCGTTGATACGCAGATGCTGGATGTTGTCGCAGTGACGTGCTGCTGAAATTCAAAGCGATGTCACAAATTTCGAAGCGATAAACCTACATAGTGGATTGGATGCGTGCGTAATTTGGCGTCCGGGCGCGCGTAAAAGGTCCGTGTTTCGGTGTTCGGGAGCGGTTTTCCGAGGAGGTAACGCGGTGATGGCACAGCTGAAGGACGGTCAGGGGATGCTGGAGGTTCTGATATGCTGACGGTGTGTCGGTGGGGTCAGTTTTGGTACGGTGCTGCGCCCTCTGTCGGCGAAGAGGGGAAGGGCGTGGTCCGCATCCCCGGCTGTTGTTAAAGTGGTACCCTCCGCAGCATCCTCCATCCTCCAGCTCCTCCGCCCGCACAGAGCATCAGGGACCGGGGGAAACGAGGGGAAACGAGGGCCCCGCGCCGAAGCTGAAGCTGTTGCATCACTTCCGTGTTTGTGTTTACGGGAAGAGCGGAGTGAGTCATGATGGGCTCAGCTTTTGTTGGCGAAGAGATGGAGGCGAGAGTTTAAGTGCGAGAATCATTGTTTGATTATTGTTAAACTTCCTGTTCGTTCTTTGTCTCGTTTAGTTCAGATTCATAAGCAGAAGCGTGGCATTTTTATTTGCTCATGTGTAAAATATTTAAGTGTGGTGTCTGTGTTAAAGTGACCGTGACGTCCTGCATGATTCAACGGAAATAAAAAGTTAAAACCACAGTCCGGAACATTCTCCAGATACATACATGGGTTTTATGCAAAAACTAGACTATAGTAACCAGATTATCAAAATAAAAAACTATGACACCACGGTTTTTCGTGGTTGGTAACAATAAAATTGTGAAACGAGTGCGTAATTAAGGAAAATCGTTGCACTGTTGGCCCTTCATGACGAACATATGAGTCAGTATAGTCAAATTTTCTCTGTGTTTTGGTCAATTTTAAGCAGCTTTTCTGTATTTTACCTAAAAAAAAAAAAAATTTATGGCTCTTTTTACTATTGGGAGGTATCAAATTGGTCCTTAGACTTAAACATTGTCCATTCTTAATTTACTTCCTGAGTCATAGTCGTAATCTGAAGGATTTCTGACATTTTTTCCCCCCTTATGGTCATTTTCATGCTCAGATTTTCTGTATTTTCCCTAAACAAATGGCAATCCCCTCTTTACTGTTGGCAGGGATCAAATTGGTCAAAAATAGGGACACCTGGGACATTTCTTATATAAAACTGGGACAAATCACTGGTTTTGTACAAATCTGCTGGAACAGGGGACACAGGACTCAAAACTGGGACTGTCCCGGGTAAATAGGGACGTCTGGTCTCCCTACCTCTGTATTAAAGTGACAGTGTGACGTTCTGCATGATTCAATAGAAATAGAAAGTTAAGAGCCACATTCCGGAACATTCTCCAGATAGAGGGTTTTATGCGCAGGGTGACCAGATTATCAAAATCAAAAACTGGGACATAATCGGTTTGGGATGGTTGGTAACGGAGGCGGGACCAAGTTGTTGTTTTGCAAGTCTCAAGTAAGTCTCGAGTCTTTGACGTCAAGTCCAAGTCGAGTCGGAATAGAAAAAGTTGAGATTTAAAAGTGTTTAATAACAGTAATTTTGTCATGTCGTCTGAACTGAAA
Organism: Boleophthalmus pectinirostris; assembly: GCF_026225935.1. Lineage (NCBI taxonomy): Eukaryota > Metazoa > Chordata > Actinopteri > Gobiiformes > Gobiidae > Boleophthalmus > Boleophthalmus pectinirostris. Next base: position 14,868,247 of record NW_026571515.1, on the reverse strand, counting down.
TGTACTGATCTGAAATGTTTTAAAGTAAAGATCAGTGTTGATGTTTTGTCTGGAAAAGGGAAAAGGAGCAGAGAACATAAGACGACTCTTCTTTCTGCTCCTTTTCCTTCATTTCTTGTACGTTTGATGTTGTGACACTGTTAATGTCTTTTTATACTTTGTGAATGAAATAAATAAACAAATAATAAATTCTCCAGATAGTTTTCTGCATAGACTGTGTGAAAAAAAGTGGACTGAGGGTGTATCAGCGTTTCATCTCCAGTCAAATTAATCTAACAAGGCTAGAAGTTATATCGACAAATTTCCATTTTAGAAATAGGAAATGAACAGACAAATAGCGAAATAAATACATTTGATACACGTAGAGCGAATTAATATGAACATTTAAGACTAAAATGACAAGGCTCACAGCAACAGTTACAGAGAAAAGGGAGAAAATGTTTCAATGTAAAGTCAATTGGAGTTGATGGAGCCAGAAGCGTGCCCATGTTCACTTCCAGTTAGGAATACGGCAGCTGGTGGATAAACTATTTCCATTATAGTCTAGTTTTATGTCTGTTGAAGTTTATATATGAAAATAAGCAGCAGGAGGCCCTTTAGGTCAATCAAGTGAATTTCAGTGTCATAAACACATCCAAAATGAAAAGAAAAACTTGCTGTTATTTAGGTTTATTTTAAGTTACATACTAGAACTTTCATCAGATGCTTTTTTCACCAGTTGATGTCACACATTCAAACACATTCCCTGCTCTCTTCTCCCCTCACCTGTCCTTTGTCCAGACTCACCTGTGGTCTCTGCTCTTCTTCTGTCAAGATAAAGCTGAACACATCAGAGTGCAGTGACCGTAGAGCACCTGGTGGTGAAACGTGAGAACACAAGTACAGGTTGTACAGTCTAATCAGAGATGGCAGCTTTAAATGGTCAGTAAAATCATTTTGGGTGAAGAAATAATACTTCACTCCACATACTTCAGACCTGGTGGTACTCGAACAGCAGGATCTTTTATTTGGTCGTAATTGGTGCAGAAAGTTTCAGACTCTGATGTCGCCTCTAAAAACTGTTAAAATAACACTTTAATATGTGTCCAAAGTGACAAACCTTTGTGTTATTCATAAACTGAACTATTATTTGAGGCAATCAGAATTCCCACTCTTTATCACTGACAAAATTTCAAAACTTTTCCATGACTTTTTCATGATCTAAAGTGAATTTTCCATGACTTTACGACACCTACATGTGTAGAATTGATCAGACTTTTAGGGCTAAATATGAAATGTTAAGCCTTTCCACTCACCTTATGGTTTACGATTATAGTTTTTTTAACATTCAAAATCCCGTCAGTGCATTTATTGTCGTCTCTTTTAAACAAAAGGCATTCAGAAATAATCATCATAGCCTAATGAGAACTTAACAGAAAGGCCTGGAAAATAACATTTTCAATTTCCATGACTATTCCAGGATTTCCAATATGGTGTCATTTTTTAGTTCATATATATATATATAAATATATATATATACACTACCATCCTAACGTTTGAGAAAAGCACACTTTTTCCAGCTTTTTACTGTTGACCAAAACGTATTCTAAACTTTTGATTGATGAAAGTGTCCACCTTTGGCAGATTTAACAGCTGAACACACTCATGGCTCATTCTTTTTACAATAAAAGTTCTTCCCAAGTCTGTTGCAGAAGTTTCCATAAATGTGTGGCACTTGTAGGTTGCTTCACTCTTCTGTTCAGTTCATCCCAAACCAGCTCGATGGGGTTTAAGTCTGGACACTGTGCTGATGGACACTCCAGGTTTTCAAACTTTACCATCTTGTTCTTTTTTCCTGAGGTAGTTTTGGCAGAGCTTGGACTTGTGTTCTGTTTTTATCTTTTTTTTTTTAACCTCTGTCTGTTCAGTTCTTACCTTTGTACCATTTCAAGCTCTTCATTGGACTTGCACGACTTTAGCTGCAATAAATAACTAGAAAAATTTGAGTGTTCTAAAACTTTTGAGCACTAGTGTTTTACTTTCTGCATATGAATCATACCTGTAGATTTATTTCAGACATGTTTTCTGTAAATATTTTAATATTAAATAAAAAGAAAACTCCCATATAAAAGAAAGCTACAGTCCACAATTTAATGGTCTTTTGAAACATAAACATTGAAAGAAATGGGTCAATGAGAAAAATACTTTTCCCAGAAAATTCACAATTCATCGTTTTGTGTTTGTCTCTAACAATATAAAATCAAAATAAAACACATTAACTGTACATATGTACACATCTCAAAGTGTAGAAATTGCATAATTGCCTTCTTTTTCACTTTTTCTCTCTATTGATTTAAATACAGGACTGAGGGCGGGGGTCAGGGGTCAGGGGTCAGAGGGAGGACTAACTATGGGCTGTGCTTCTACGGCCACGGGTTCATTCACACAACACTACAGACGTGATCCAGACGAGACACAAGGCTTCAGCCACTGCTCAGTCTGACTACAGGAGGTTTAGTCAAACTTTACACAAGATATACTAATAATCATAAAGTTTTGAGGCTTTATATTCACCACTTTATTCCTCAGACACAGACTTCATACGTGTCAAGGTACAGAAGACACATTTCCTATTTTAAATCTCTGGTTGACGATGATTTCTTTACATTTGGTAGCAATTTCCTTTTTAAAAATGACTCTTCTTTTCCAAAACATCCCATAAACATGTTTTAAACCGTTGAGATCTCCGCAGTCAGAGTGAGCAGTGCTTTGGACAGTAGCACATGGGTCTAGTTTGAGGTGGGAGCGCAGAACAACACGGCGGAAGGACACACAAATGTTCACAGCATCAGAGACGACTGCCCACAGAAATACACACACCTGCACATTATCAAGTACTGGTCTGAATGTTTGGGATGTGGTTGGTTGAGGTACAGAGTTTTTGAAATTTCACTGAAATGTAATCGCTCAAGTATTTTTAAAGTGCATATGACAGGTTAGAAGAATCACGAAAACATACTGGAGCAAGATCGTAAATGTTGACCTAATTTCACTGTATTTTTTGGGGATTTTGTTTTTGCAATTTTATTTCCTGTTTGGACTATAGATGAATGAGTTATGGGGCGAATTTCCGTATTAGGAATTTATTTACGGACAAAAGAGAAAAATAAAAACCCCAGGATCATGTAGAGCGGGTTAATATGAACACTTTAAGACCAAAACCACAAGGCTCACAGCAGGAGTTACAGAGAGAGGTAAGACTGGGCGATAAGAGGGAAAAAAAAAAAAAAAAAAAAAAAAAAAATCACATTTTTTTTTTCACCCCATATTGATCGATCTTGATTTTCGATTCGATCTTCTTCCATCTTATTAAAAACATAGATGTGTGGACTTCAGGCATAAAGAGCAGTGTGTCAGGATCACTATAGTTTTTATTTCGTGTTGCTAGGACTGATAATTACAGTGACATATACATGGAAACTTTGGAATTAATATGTACAATATATTAAAGTCTAAATGCATAAGAACGTTACCATTGGCGACAGAAAAATGTGAGATGTCTGTGCGGTAAATGACGCCTTAAACAGTCCTGATGAAGAACAGTCACAGTTTTGTACATTTCAATAAAGGTCTTTTAACTCTACTTTTCCTCGTGTGTCTTTTACTTCTTTGGATTTGCCTGGATTTCGTTGTGTCTAAAGTGAGAAAATAATAGTTTACTAATTAATCTGCAACTTGGATTAGAAAAATAAATGGGAAACAGCAGAGGGAAGAAAGAGGAGAAAAGGTGACGAGCTGCGGCTGGATCAGAGACAAAGGGGGAGCAGGTCAGACAACTCCACACGCAGACGCACACACACACACAAACGCACACACACAGAGGCACACGCAGACACAAAGACACACACTCACAGACGCACACACAAACCCACAGAGGCACAGACGCACGCACACGCACACAGGCACGCGCAATACTCACACAGACACACACACAGACACGCACACACGACACACACACAAGACTCATACACAGACACGCACACACAAGACTCATACACAGACACGCACACACAAGACTCATACACAGACACACACACACAAGACTCATACACAGACACACACACACAAGACGCACACACAAGACTCATACACAGACACACACAAGACTCATACACACAGACACACAGAATCAGAGGGAGAGACACTGGAGTTTTGGTCACATTGTCCAGATTTGAGTCAAAACTTGTGAACACAAGACAAAGGGAAACACTGTGACTCTGGGACTTTTTCCTAAACAAGAGCATAAATCCTCGTCAGCTCCACGCGCCCTCACTGCCACACGACTGACTGTCGATTAAAAAGCACAGATCTTATCATGGAGACTGCAATCTATTTATTGATTTTGATTTTTGTCACAGTCCTAGAAATTTTATTTGGAATGCAGCGCCTAGAGGTTTAAGTCCATTTACAGTCCATGATTAGAACTCAGCACTACTTCCTGTAATTTTGTACTTCATTGAAAGTATTTTCCCACAAATTTCCATTTAACTGATGTAAAACTATGACAAATATTGACCACAGCCTCGATTCCAGCAAACTAAGATGACATGATTAGAAAAACAAAAAGAAAAACCTAACGTATGCACTTTAAAATGACCAGATAGTAGCACCAGAGATGTGTCATAAAAAAACGATTGCCGTTATTTATTTATTTATTTTTATGTATCATCAATCGTGTCTGTTTAAAAGGTACACTACGCAACTTTTCTGTCTCTGGAGGTTTTATTTTTAATGCATTGTGATTTAGGTTTTAATAACATGAAGAAAAACCACGTCCGGAAGAATTGACAGAGACTGAAATATGAACTGGAAACTAAAACAAGAATCACATTTCAGCTCATTTTTGTACAGATCTAAACTACGGGGTTGGCAGTTTTTTATGCAGAATAATGAGAATTTTCTGTTTGGGGAGGAAATTATGGCACTAAAAACTGCTGCCTTGGAGATTTGCTAATTGCATCCATTCAAATTGTGATTCATCTCCCACAAAAATGAAGCAATAACATTTTATGAAGAAGAGCAAACGGTGGATACTGAGCAGAAATGTTACATAGTGTAGCTTTAACTACGCATGACACCAACAAAAAAACGACAAAAACTATGAGCTGGATTTTTAGCTTTACCAACCACATGCCAAATTATTCAAGAAAACTTAAGAATTAATTAAGATGTCCTGAAAATTGTTAACGTGATTACATCTTCATATATTTTCTCAAATTAGTGAAAAAACAAAATGGAGTAACTGTTTTCATGCTGTAAACCTTATTTGAACAGTACAAAATCTCAGCTCTGGGTGAATGGGTCCGATGGTCGTGTTCTGACATTTACACACACGCACACAAACACACACACACATCTCGCACACAGGTTTGTTCAAGTACAGGGCGCCGTCCTAACTCACAGTAACACTACTAAAACAGTACTGGTTTGACACAACGCCACGCGAGAAAATGGCTGCCAACGGAGAAGGAAGTGCAAAGAAGTGTTATCCTTTGTGTTAAATAATAAAGGAGAGTTGGTATCACTCAAATGTGCCAGGTTTGAATGGTTTGCTCTGAAATTAGAGCAAGTTCTTTTCATCTAAATCCAATATTTTAGAAGATATTGCTAAAAGGTGGGGACTGTATACAAAAAGTGGAATAGAAATGTATTTATGTTCAAAATAGTGAAATAAAAACACCAGGATCACGTAGAGCGGGTTAGTACGAACATTTAAGACCAAAATGGGCAGAAGTTTTTTTTGGACTATAAGTGGCACTTTTTTTCATGGTTTGGCGTGAGCGAGAAACTTGAGGGACCGGCGAAAAGCGGAGGAGACTCGAACTGCAATAAAGAAAACAAAAAAGTTACCCCATTTTCCACACTATTAGATGCTCTGGATTATAAGGTGCACTGTTATAGAATGGTCTATTTTCAAACTTTTTTCACTTTAAATAAAACACAACAGTTGGATGGGTGAGTGGAACTTTGTTTGGTGCGTTCACGGTGACTCTGGGCTTTGTTCAGTTGTGGCGTGTAGGGAGGGTGCTGTCTGGGACCGTTGGATTGTCGGCGTGTTCGCAGTGACTCAGTTGTTCAGTTGTGTCTAGAAGTGGCACATTGCACTCGCTTTTTCGGTTCGTTCCTCCGTTCAGTTCCTCGTCAGCGTGGAGTGATGAGTGTGTCTGCGGGTGTTTTTCGCAACTTACATAGGTTTTTTTTCTAAATTATGCATTTTTTTTGGCTGGTGCGACTTATACTCATAGACTACCATATTTACAGGAGTGTGACACTTATACAGGGAATTAAGAGCTGACGCATCGCATATTTAAATCACCATGTTATCTTTTGTTGTTTTGAAAATGCCATATTCATCAAAATATTAGTAACTTAAGTCGGTTCCCCTTCAGAGCGCTGTCAAACATAATCAGCATGCTTGTTTGTGTATTGAGCACAGGAGCATGCGTGACGTAGGCTTGTGGATGAAGCTTTGTACAAAATCGTATTGCAAAACGTAAGGACGTTTTGAGTATTACTCAGGAGAGATCTCTAGATTACTCAAACATGCATGGATGATATCTAAACACTCTTCAAGCGCGTGTTTGATGAAGAAACGTTATAACATTGTAGAAAGCTCCAAAAAGTTGCACTTCATCTTTTTTTTCTACCAGGAAAAAGGTGAAAATCTGTTTATTTGGGTGGAATTTTGTACAAAATCATACTGCGAACCGTAAGGAGGGTTTGAGTAAGGCCCAGGAGAGATCTCTAGATTACTCAAACATGCACGGATGACATCTAAACGCGCTTCAGGCATGTTTTTGATGAGGAAAAGTTATAACATGGTAGAAAGCTCCAACAAGTCGCACTTCATCTTTTTTTCTACTAGGAAAAAAAGAAAATCTGTTTTTGATATCACACTGACCCAAAACACCTTAACTTGAATAAAACAGGGCCGTAACTAAACACAATTTTAGGAGTCATCTTTAATAGTCTGCGATACTTTTTTCAATTAGTTGACTAGTCTAATGATTACTTTTATTGTACATACATTTTTAACCAGATAAAAATGTAGAAACTTTTTTTTTTTTTTTCATTTAATAATGCAGCGCTAATCAGTAGTTATTTTAACAGGTGATTACTTAAAATAATTCCTGTTGGTCACTGCAGTATAGGATTGTGAAAAGTATCGAAAATCAGATATTACTCGATACTTAACCTAGGATCGGAATTAGATACTCACTGATAAAGATCTTGAGCTGTATCAGAACAAGTATAAGAGCACACAGATTATTATACACCCATGGGCCACTATGGAACCTACCTGGAAAACTGAATGGATTACGACTTTTAATGTCTAAATAAGGAGTGTGCAAAAATACTGAAATATCGTTACATCACATCGTTTTATGTAATGATACAGTATCGATATCGTGGGCTGCTTTATCGATGCATCGCAAAGAGTATTTTTTGGTATATTTTACTAAATTATTTTGTTACAGTGCTACCGTTTTGTTGCTTGTTCGAACTCGTTTATGAAACACATTTGACATTTTCACTGTTTTGAGGATTAACATGTTTGTGTTTCATATGAACTTTGCGCAAGAAGTGGTTTAACAAAGACTTTTAGTATCACAGCCACGATTTAACTTTATTTATATTTTTTATTGAACCGTATTGAATCGATCTGAAATATATTGTATTGCATCGTATCGAATCGTAAGATCACTGTATCGAGGTATGTATCGTATCGGCAACTTCTGAATGATACCCAGCCCTACTAAGGAGTGTTTTTTTATCATCATTGTGGTATCGGAATCAGTATTGAGCCTATTCCTTAGTATCAGGACAATATTAATGCAGACTTGAAGAAAACATGATAAAAATCTTGAGATCTGTAACTTATCATTATTATGTATTAAAGAGTATAATGACTTCTTCTCTGTTGGCAGTGATCCTCTTGCGTAAAACTAACCACCAAAACCCAACTGACCTACACCACTATCCATTGCTCCTCTACACCTCAGAGAATCCTTCGTTTTTCACACCGTTTCATACTAAGACCTACCTAACTCGTCTCTTTTTGCTCAGAGTGGTTGCAGTGACAGCGGTTGGCATGACACAGTTACTAGTGCAGTTCAAAAAGTGGTGATTGTGGAGGAGGGGGAAGGGGGGGGAAAAGGAGGAGTAGGCGGGCGGGGGGGAAAAGGAGACGTGAGCGGGGGGATAAGGAGGTGGAGTGACCAATCACTGCCTCTGGGACCGGGTGCCTCGTCTCCTCCGGCCTCGGACTGACCTATCGGACTTCAGAAGGGCCGTCTGCAAAAATCACACAGGAGAAAAAGACAAGGTAAGAGATTATACTTGAGATATTAAAGAGGGAGTATTACATTACATTTTTTCACAACTTCTGATCTAAGTTATGTTTCCTCATCACAAATAGACCTGGAGTTTTGTTTCATTTGCACGTTTAACAAACAAACCCTGCACATTTAGGCCAAGTTCTTCTCTCAGACATAAAACACACGTTCCTCATTGTGATGTGGTAACACATGAAGTGCTCCATTATGTTTTTAAACTCCACACACCTTCACTACAATCAATTCAATGATTTCAGCCCTGGAACTGCCAATCTCTATTGAACTAAAAGGTAAAATGTAGCTGTTAACTTGAAAACTACCACCACATGACATCACAAGATGGAACTGAGCATTTTAAGTTTTGCAGATGTAGACAGATTGATAAAAGTGATACTCAAACATGTGAATGAAACAAAACAACTCCAGGTCTGTTTCTGATGAGGTAACAACATTATCACATGGTTTAAAGCTCACAAGAGTCAATTCTGTGTAATATAGGACCTTTGACCGGCCCTCCAGCCTCTCTGCTCCCACATGAACTGGCCCTATGAGGCAGTCCTCAAAAGTTGTCATGGCCTATTTTTTTTTATTACTTTTTGCAAATAATAACACGCCTGCATCTTGTATTTTGTTGATTTTTTCGATTTAAAAAATGATATTTTTATTAAGTATTTATATTTATATTTAAATAATTATATGACGTATTACCATTTGCCGCTTAATTTGCCACCGAATTTTCATCACCTCAAAAACTTGAGATCCAACAGTGACAGTCACATGTGCAGAGTTCTGTAGTGCAGTTAAGGACAGCAAAATGGCGAGTGTTAAAATACGAAAAATGGACAGAGAGTGACCAGTTTTCAAAGCACAGTGGATGACCGATTATTTTTTTTGTTCAGTGTGAGGAGCGTACAGTTTGTCTGATATGTAAAGAAAGTGTGGCAGTTTTCAATATAATCTGGGTCGTCAGGGTCAATCAACCTAATCGACCTCGGCCCCCATCACAGTCACGAGTGATAATGTGGCCCCAAGAGAAAAAAGTTCGGTGACCCCTGTGCTACTTTATAACATACTGTAGATCACTGTGTTACCTTTAATTTGATTGAAAATGCTGTATTATATGATTGTTTGACCCAAACTGAACTCACAAGAGATTCCCTGCAGACTACATCTGCAGGGAGTTCATGCAACTATTCAACTATTAATAACAGAATAACATAACAGAATTATGTGTTTAATCTGCCATTTTACAATTCCAAAAATCCCAAATCCCCAACTAACTCAAAGGCTACACAGCTGCAACAGTTTACTGCAGCAAAATTTGAACGGTGCTATAAATTGAATAGCAGTGCATGCAGACGTAACCTCGCTCTCCCAGTCCTTGTTTATAAATGGGCAAAGAGAAACATAATTTCAGTTTTTTTGTATGTCCAGTACATGTGAAGAAATTGATAATAAATCTAACTTTGAATTTTGAACTTTAACTCCCTCACTTCCTTCTGCGGTTGTCCCATATAAATCCTTATAATTTTCACAAAATAGTCAACTAATACACATTTTGGACGACTCCACTAGCAGATTAATAGCCCTACTGTAAATAATGATGCCAGAAACATTATAGAATCACACACAAATGGAAAAACAATATTACCAGATGTGTTGTTTTATGGTCTACTCTTTTTTTTTTTTTTTATAAACACTACCAGTCTAAGGTTTGGACACACTTTTTCATTATAGGTTTTGTTTTTATATTTACTACTTTACTCACTATAGTTACAAACTGCAGGCATCAAGCATATAAACAAAGAAGTATGGAATTATGTAGCAAAGAAAACAAAGTTCTATCACTCTAAATGTTTTACATTTTAGACTTCCTCACAGTAGCCATGCCCTCAAAGCAAATATAAAGGCTACTTATATTTATATTTTGAATACTCTATAATTTAAAACACCGTTGGAGTTACTTCAGAGTGTCATTTACTGCATTCCACATTCATAAACTATAATGTAAATAGTGATGAGAAAAAAAAAAAGAAAACAATCAATGAAAAGGTGAGTCTAAACTTGACTGGTTCTGTTTAAATTATCATTATGAGTTGATACCACAAAAACTCAAACAAATACTGATGTCAGAAACATTACAAAATCATGACAAAGAAAAAGAACTTGACCCGATCTGTGTTTGAGGAGTAATACAGCCTATTGATGTCATGAATTGAGCTCCACACAGAGAGTGTTGTAATGAGCGGTTGCTTGGAGACCACTCCTCTGTGATCTTTGTGGGATGAGTCAGAGTCGGCGTTCTCACCGTGTCCTTTGCTTCCTCCAGAGCGGCCGTGTCCAGCTCTCTGAAGTCCTCCAGCACGTTATGAAGGCTGAGACACAGAGAATGGGCTGTTAGTCAAGTCATGTGGACAAACCTGTGTCTAAAGGTGTGTCGATGTGTAAAATGTGTGTGCGTGCATGTGTGTGTTAAACATGCAGCTGCTTACAGTTGTTTGCGTTTGCGTCCTCGTCTGGCTTCAGCCAAACCTCCAACTGCCTCCTGCAGGAACAGGACACGAGAACAGGACATGAGGCTCTGAGTCTGAGAGCATGTCACCTGAGGTTTACGAGTCATTATAAAGACTATTATTATTGTTTATTCTGTGGAGACAGAGTGTCTTTACTTAACACTTAACACATATGTCTCGCCCAAAGACATAACAAATTGTTCGCCGAGAGGAGCAAAAACCACCAACCTCCCACCCTAAGATAAAAGATGTAAATTAAGTTGAATTTGAAAAAGGCACCATGGAGATGCTGTGTGGTGCTGCCTGTGGTTTTGTCTGTCTGCACAGAGATGGAGACAGCTCTCCTCATGGTGTTTGCTCGTGATATTAAGAATTTGACCACACAAATGACCAATTGTCTCTATGGAATAAACCAGTGTAAAGTGCACTAATCCAAACTACAAATGTACTTGGAGTGAACACAGACAGAGGCAGTCTTACACTTGTGTGTTGGTCCAGCAGCATGGTCCCTGTGGTGTCCTCTCTGCAGGAGTCTCCAGGACTGAGGTACCCTGGTGGGGGCAGCAGTCTCTTCCTCTCCCCTGTGTCCGTGTATGGGCACATGGCCGCGGGCCTGGTGCAGTCCGTCTGGGCCTCCTCCAGGTAGATAGGGGGCATGTTTTTCCTGTGCAGCAGAGACACAGGCCCGTCCTCTGTGGGTCTGGGGGTGCCCTGAGCGGGGGAGTGTGCGGCCGGCTCCAGGCTGAGGCGGGACAAGTCCGGGTTCCTCAGAGAACAGGCCCTGCGCGGGCTGAGAGACACGGGGGCGCTGGCCTGAGACAGAGGGGGTGCTGGGGAGGACAGTGTCTCCAGAGGAAAGGACACCGGAGGTAAGGCACAGAAGGGTGAGGTGGGGTCAGATGGCCCCAAACGGGCCCCTTCCTCCTGCTCTCTCGCACTGACCTGCAGGAAAGAGGTGTAAATAGTGTCCATGAAGGAGGTGTACGGGTCGATCACAGGCTTGGGCCCTGCTGCTTTGGGGGGGACTACAGGGGGCTCAGGGGGAGGAGAGGGGACCTCGGGAGGCTGGGCGTCAGGGGCCATCTCATTGGCTGGAATGTCTCCTTGTGGGACGGGGCTTTCTGTTTCCATAGAGACGGGCTTCTCCTCCTCTGAAGATGTGGCAATACTCAGCTGAAGGACAGACATGAGTCATGAGAACTGCATCTACAGCAGAAAACAGACAAATGTGACTGAGCTCCCACCTGTAAGTTGTTCAGGAGGTTGATGGTTCCATCAGGGCCCTGCAGCAGAGGCATGCCCAGAGCAGAGGCCTGTACTGGAGGTAAGAGGATAGAGCCTGCCCCCAGCCCCATCATGTTCTGGAGCCCTGCCATGTTGGAGAGGTCTCCTGTAAACACACAGGTACACACAGCTCACAGTCTGGTACAGACAGAGACACAGTGGGAGACTGTAGTGTGGACTTACCTAACACGGCCGTGTTGAGTAAAGTGGGCAGGAGTTGCTGGAGGAGGGGGCTGTCTTTGCTCTGAAGAGGAAGAGGGATGAGCGTGTCCACACCTTCAGCCTGAAGTATATGGAAGATTGAAATACATACAAAAAATACTGAAAATAAAGACCTAAAATGAATGAGGTGACTGTTAGAGACAGTACTGTAGAAAATGCAAACACACATATTGTTACTAGGGGCTCTAGGAACAGTCATGTGATCACATGACCACAGCTTGTGAGATTATTCTTCTCAGACATTTTTCACATTAGTGGTCAGTGAGGGTCAGAACAGCAATCACAATGTTTAAAGTAAGCAAATTAGAAAAGACCTAATAAGGATAATATAATGTTCTCTCCAGAGACGCCCCTGTGCCCTGATGGATCTTATGACCCTCAAGGATGCACGATGTTTGTCAACTGTACAGTATAAAACCATAAACAGATATTATCTCAGATTGTTCACTCCTATGATATAAACCTGAGCTGAACGTGACTTTGTGAATAAACTTATGTCTGGCCTGATAAGTGTCAGTCATGTCACTCCTACAGCAGAAGCGAGTCAGTTCTACCAGGGGTGGAGAGCCAAAAACCAGCGGAGAGTAGAGAATTAAATAATGTATGAAAGATCTTAAAATATATGATTTGTGTAAGTTTATAACAGACAACACACAGACGGCTTTTGGTGAGAGGACCTAGAGGGCGTGCAGGGTCCTACCTGAGGCGGGGTTTGTTGGGTTTGTTGTGCAGGACCTAACTGAGGGTTGGGAGGCGGGTGGAGCTCGGCGGAGCTCAGGGCAGCAGTGAGGAGGGCGGGGCTAAGAGGCAGGAAGGTGGTGGGGGGAGGGAGGAGCAACTGGCCCTCTGACCCAGCTGAGAGAGGGAGCAGGCCCTGGGGCAGCTCCAGGAGGCCGGTCCCAGACAGGGCCGAGGCGTCCATGAGACCAGGGCCTTTGTCCAGAGACAGACTGTCCAAAGCGGGCTGCTGAAGGGGCACCTCCAGGCTCACCTGCCCCACACCAGACAGAGGCTGCCCCAGCAGCAGAGAGGCCATGAGCAGAGCCTGCAGTCCAGGCTTTTCAGACAGGCTCAAGTCCCCGTCCTGCCCCGGGATAGAGGTGGGGCTGGCGGCCGGTGGGATGGGGTTGACCAGCCCCAGAAGGTTGAAGGGCAACTCCCCCTGAGCGGCGCTCAGCAGGGGCAGCAGAGGGAACAGAGGGTTCATCTGCTTGTGTTGGTCCTGAGACTGGATCAGTAAAGGCTCCGGCTGCTCAGACAGACCTGCCAGGGCCTGTGGAGGGTGTGGGGGGGTTCCCTGCTGCCCACCGAGCCACAGGCCTCCCAGGGGTAGAGAGGCCAACACAGTGGGGTCCAGCAGAGAGGGCAGGCTCCCACTGGAGAGCAACTGCAGGAGCTGCTCCTGGTTCATGAAGGGAAAAGCCTCAGCCAAAGGAGACGGGGCAGAGTCACCCACAGTGGCGGCCAGGGCCAGGGCAGGCGCAGGGGGTGCGGGGCTGGCTGTGGGCTTGGGCACTGGAGACTCCTTTGGGTCCAAGCACACAGGTTCCTCTGAACCTGGAAAACAAAGGATTTATAGCATCAAAACTCAACAAGATAGAGTCAAACAAAAACAGAGAGGTGCCCCTTACCTGAGGCGTGGTTTTCTTGGGAAGACATCACATGTGGAGTGAGGGTGGGGTCGGCCTGGGCCTGGGCGAGCAAGGCCAACACGTGGGTGCTCAGGTCCAGCGGTTTGGGGGAGCCAGGCGTGGTCCCACTGCCCTGACACTGGCTCATCTCTGCTGGAGCAGAGTTCGCTACAGAACTGTGAGGTGAGGACTCCTGCAAATGAGTCTGGGAGAAGGAGGGAGCTGATGATGTCATAGGAGAAGACTGTGCAGTAGGAGACAGTCTCTGTGGGGGGCTGGACTCTGAGAGCACAGGCTGAGGGTGAAAGAGGGCAGGGTTAGTGTCGCTGGTCTGTTTTGTGTAAGTGCTGGGAAAGATAGGGGCTTTGTTCATTGGTTTAGTGTCTCCATTAGCGTCAGCAGATGCAGAGGCATTCTGTGCATTCTGGACACTGAGCAGGTGGAGCAGAGCGGACAGGGGTTGTGTCGGAGGCTCTAGGGCCAGAGGAGAGCCTGTAGTGAAGTCCAGCGCCTCTGTTTGCCCTTTAGTCCTGGAGAGGGCTGCCAGGCGAGGAGCGGGGAGCCGGAGCTGCTTCTCCAGAGGGAGGTGGTGGCTGAGGAGCGCTGAGGTAGAGGAGAGACGAGGAGTGGACAGGTTGATGGCAGTGGGACAGGACTCTGACGCACCGCTCCTGGGCCCGTTCACCAGTGGCTGAGCTCCCCGCACTGCGCTCAGCACCGTGGGGGACCTCCTCTGGCGCTTCCTGTGGGAGGCTCCACGCTCACTGTGGGACTGTGCAAGAGGGTGGGAGGGGTGGAGGAGAGAGGGGTGAGGAGGCCCGGGGCAGGCCGTGGAGGGGAGGGGAGCGTGGCTGTTATGTAAAGTGCTGTTTGTTACCTTCGACTTGTGCTGCTGCTGAGACTCTTTCACACCCTCCAGAGAAGAGTCCACGCTCACAGAGGGGCTGCCCGCATTGGGTGCTTGTCCCTGGGTTATCTGATTGACTATCTGGGCTTTGGCAGCCGCCGAGAGCAGGCTGCTGGCAGGGAAAGGAGACTGGTGGGGTCTGCTGTGACTGTGGTGGTTTGCAAAGGGCATGTGTGAGTTTGAGGGACCAGAGCTCAGGCCGAACCCAGAGGGGCAGGGGACACGAGGGTGTGGGGGCTTCTGGGGCAGAGGCTGGTGGCTTTGGCTGCTCAGGACAGAGGGGCTGATGGGGAAGGGGAGGTGGTGGTTATTAGCACTGCCTGAGTGTTTGAATTGCTCCAAAAGGTCTTCTAGTTTGTACTTGGGGAAGTGTGTGTTTGTATTGGGAGAAGAACAGGGCAGAGGGGAGTGAGGAGAGGAGGACGTGGACTTCCTCCTCCCTCCTGCCTCTCCGTGCTCTGAGGCTGGGGAGGGGGAGGCGGAGGGGTGCCTGGAGCGCTGTTGAGGAGACACAGAGAGATGAGAGGGGGGGCTGGACAGAGGAGAGCCGTGTGGGTGATGGGTCTGTGCCCGAGTTCCAGCTAAAGTCATGGGAGAGGATGGAGGTGGAGAGGAGAGAGGGCCAAAGCGAGGGGAGCCGGGCGTGTCTGGGGTCTTGGGTGTTCTTTGCCCTGGACATGGGCCATGTGGGGTGGGAGTGTGCGGGGACCTGTAGCCAGAGAAGGACTGGTTAGCGGCGGAGCAGGGGGGCAGGGGAGGGGGGTGGTGGAGTCTTCTGATGGAGTCTAAAGGGTGGTGGTTGGAGCTGTGCAGGACAGGAGACGAGCCGTTCTGGGGGTAGATGAAGCGCCGCGGTGATGGGGGGCTGACACAGGTGTTGTGAGCTCGTCCTGGGACCAACGGGAGTTTGGGGTGGTCTTCTCCTCGCTCCCCGTGAGGCCTCTTTGGATGGCAGCTGTCCACACCACTGGTGACCTCTGAAAGAGACAGACAAAGTTCATGCAGGGCTTTTCAGTAAATAATGACAACACATTTGTATACAGCTATTTTTCACCTTCATGGCACTCAAAACACCTAAGTACTCACACAGTCAGTTGAGCCACATTGTAGGCAGGGAGGTGCAGGGTTCCCACTCTTTTTCTCTGACAATTTCAAAACTTTTCCAAAACTTTTCCATAACTTTTCCATAACTTTTCCATAACTTTTCCATGACCTAAAGTGAATTTTCACCCTACATGTGTAGAATTGATCAGACTTTTAGGGCCAAGTATGAAATGTTAACCTTTTCCACTCACCTTATGGGTTAGTATTATAGTTTTTTAACATTCAAAATACTGTCAGTGCGTCTATTGTCGTCTCTTTTAAACAAAAGGCGCAGACATTCAGAAATAATCATAATAGCCTAAAGATAAGTTAACAGAACGCTGTAGTTGTAGTTTTCCAGGCCTGGAAAATGACATTTTTAATTTCCATTACAGTGGAAACCCTGCAGATGGGCTAAGTGTCGTGCCCAGTGACACAACAACAGTATGCACGTGAGAGAGTTGGGATCAAACTGCCAGTCTGTGGGTCAGTGAATTTCACTGCCATAATCCGGTTTAAACTAGACTTGGTGTGGAACACAGGGATAGAAGTAACTGGACTTAAGGCAGCAGTGGGAGACTCACCGGGGTGGTGCAGGGAGGAGAAGGGCAGCTGGGAGGCCTGCATGCTCCGGCACAGAGCAGCCATGGCCACCACTTTCCTCCGGTGGTTACACAGTTTGGTCATGTCCTGCTCCACTTTACCCACAGGCTGGCTGCACTGCTCCACCTTCACCCCCAAAGCAAAGTTAAATACCTGAAAAGAAATAAGAGAGTTTATAAATATTAGTTATACTGTTATTTCCCACAGATCCATATGTTACTGCAGAGGTCTTGGGCGACAGTGACGTTTACCTTGTGGAGAACAAGTGGGCACTCCAAGCCACATTTGCAGGTGCCATCAGTCAGCAGGTAGGTTTTCACCTCGTCCAGAGAGAACAGGGAAGTACCACTGGGACTGGAGGGAGAGGGGGGCGTTAGTGTCAGACCACATGTCATAGGTACTTTTTCTTTGCACTAGAGGGAATTTTTTGGTGATTTTTTTCTGTACCACAAAAACATTTGGGTTGTAGAGGGTTGAATTATGAACTTCTATGACTCACTCTAGAAACAAACTACTAAAGAGTTGCCTTCTGATACATTTTCTGAAACTTTTTTTTAACAATATAGTACATTTAGAATAGTTTTTGTGGGATAATTTTGCTTTCAGTATTGTCATTTATCGTCTATATTTACATCAGGAATATATTGGCGTTAAAATTTTGTTATCATTACAGGCCTGACAAAGACACAGAATCAGATGAGCTCCTCACCTGATGTAGAGGACCCGGGCGCCCTCCACCCGGCGCTGCCAGCCGATGGGCACGTGTACGGCAGTGTTGTGGAGCCCATCCTGGTCCCCACTGACTGTCTCACTGCCTCCCATCATTTCACTAACAAGGCCTTGGAGCACCTGTAAATACAAACTAATCAGTCTGCATCGTTTTTATACACACAATACAACAATATTAAGTCCATCAGTAACCTATTTAAAGAGCTTATATTACTGTATTTTCCGGGCTATTAGGCGCTCTGGATTATAAGACGCACTTGTCCTTAAAAGGTCTATTTACGAACTTTTTTCACAAATAACCCGCACCGGCTTTAAACTAAACACAACAGTTGGATGGGTCAGTGGGACTTTGTTTGGCGCGTTCACGGTGACTCTGGGCTTTGTTCAGTTGTGGCGTGTAGGGAGGGCGCTGTCTGGGACCGCTGGATTGTCGGCGTGTTCGCAGTGACTCAGTTGTGTCACATTGTGGCACATTGCACTCACTTTTTTGGTTCGTTCCTCCGTTCCGTTCCTCGTCCCCATGGAGTGATGAGTGTGGCTGCGGGTGTGTTTCGCTGCTTGGTCGCTGTCTGCTCTGTGTGTGTTTGCGTGCGCTGCGGGTGGTGTGGCTTTGTAGTTTACTGAAGTCGTGCTGGGACACCCGAGTGGATTCGTGTATGGGGTGCTCTGAATTGTGGCGCACAGTCATTTTTTGATGAGGTTAGAGGCTTAAGAGCGCGTCTAATAGCCCAGAAAACACGGTACTCATACCATTTTCTCATCTATGTTATAATGTTGTTTCCTCATCACAAACATACCGGGAGTTGTGTTTTGATTCATTCACACATGTTTAAACATCCTGCATATTTAAGAAGCGCTTTTCTCAAATGGAAAACGCCATTTTCAACCTTGTGATGTCATGTAGTAATACACAAAGTATTCCACTGTGTTTTTAAACTCCCTACACCAGACATGTCAGATTCAGGCCCAGAGACATATTTATATTTGGCCCGTATCAGATACGTATTAGAGCTGGCAGGCCGGCTGGTGTGTCAGTATGGCCCATGCACTGCTAATACTACAAATCCCAGAATGCTTTGGAAAAGTGTTGGAGCATGTTGACTGAAAACATTTAAAAAGGAGTTTAAAAGCTACAGATAGGCTATAGAGACATTATTTATTTAAAACTGTTATTATTTTATATTTAGCTTGTTCTGGATTTAATATTTAAGCAAAACTATTATTAAACATTTATTTAAATAAGAAAAGGTTTAACATTATATATCTCAAAAGAAGAGAAAACATGCAGATGTTTATGAGATCACACGGTGGAATACAGCATTTTAAGCTTTGGAGATGTAGACGGACTAATAATACATGTGTGAATCAAACAAAACGCAACTCCAGGTCTGTTTTTGAGGAGGTAACAGAATTCTAACATGGCTTGAAGAGAACTACTGAAAAGTAAAAAAAAACAAAAAAAAACGTTTATGGTAACTAAATTTAAGTTTACAAGAATAAATGATAATCAGACTGTGATCTAACCAATGTCACATGAATACAAGAGGCAAAGCTGTAAGTGTCAGTGATGCTGGCGGATCATGTGGCAATCTACTGCTGCATTGTGGGATTTAAACAAAGGAGTTCACACCCATGTCCTCAAGGTTTGCGCCAAAAGTTCAGCTGAGATTTTTTTTTTTTTTTTTTTTCTGAGGACACCACAAACACTCCCTGTGACTTCAGCTTGAACAGAGTATGGACAATGAAAATGAACACTAGATATCCATGTTTCCTAAATCAGATATGTGGTGCCATTTTTGTTTTAAGTTTTGATTCGCCCAATATGGAAACAATGAAATAATCTGATTTTATTTTTGTAAACTTGCAGAAATGTACTAAAATGTGGCTGAAAATGTCTTGGTTGAGGGTCAAGTATCCTACAAAAAGTGAATAGACTGTAAAATAAAAACACAAATGTTTGATAAACTAATCAGCTACTTTTATGAAGCATGTGTCAACCACAGACTGTAAATATATGGACAAAACTAATCCGTGAGCCGCTGCGTTCCAGACTCCATTTCAACTCCAATTGACTTTACATTTGAAAAAGTCACCCCGTCTCTTTAACTGCTGCTGTGAGCCTCTTCACTTTGGTCTTAAAATGTTTGTATTAACCCACTCTATATGATCCTGATTAAGAAGTTGCTGATACAATACATATCTCGTGGGCTTTCAATTCAATACGATATATTTCAAATCAATTGGATACAGTTCACTAAAAAATACAGGCTAAATCATGGCTGTGACACTAAAAGTTTTGTTAAACCACATCTTATGTAAAGTGAATTTGAAGCACATCTATTTTAATCATCAAAACAGTGAAAATGTCAAATATGTCACATGAACGTGTTTACTTCCTCTGAACAAGCAACAAAACTGTGGCTGTAACAAAATAATTTAATAAAATATACACCAAAAAAATACTCTTGGCGATATATTCATTCAATGTTTTTGCACACCCCTAATCCTGATGTTTTAATTTTGCTGTTTTATACGTAAATAAATTTCTATTCCTAATATGGAACTGGCTCCCAATTCACTCCCGTCACTGCAGGCCTCGTGAGCTTCATTTGACTGAAGACGAACAGAAATTTATTAACAGACAAAATAGCAAAATAAAAACACCAGGATCATGTAGAGAGAGTTAATATGTAATATATTAACATTTTAAGACCAAAATGGCGAGGCTCACAGTAGCAGTTACAGACAGAGGTGACAATTTTTCAAAGTCAGTTGGAGCCAGAATTGATGGAGCCGGTGAGAGATAGTATTTTGACCCTGGGGTGAACATACCGCTACATGATCATTATTTCTCATGTATTTTACTTTTATTATATATTATTGCTACATATTCACTTTCTTTTAAGGTATTTTAAGGAATGTTTTGATGGATAATGACTTGGTATTTTGTGTAAATGTAATGTTAAAATTGCATATACATGTCACTTTTTATATTGTATTTTACATTGTTACGGTTTTTTGCTTGCTATGTTCAGATAATCCTTAATCATAATGTCAATTTAGGCAAAAGTTTGTAAGAATAATGACCTTGAATTTAGTAATGTTGTGCTATAATAAACATACTGGGGGGGTCAGATTACTAAAGCCATAGGATTTTGTCCTCCTTTATATATAATTGATCATTGTCAATATTCATCTAACATTACTTCTTACTTTACATCATCAGAACTATAACATATTGGGGGGGTCAGATTACTACAGTCATAGGTTTCCTCTATTTAACTACTCAGTTGATCCGCCCTGTCTATTTGAACAAGATTCCAAATCATTATAGATCACGTTGATTACCTAACTCATTAATAACTACTAATCTAATTTTCAGTAAAATATGTGTTTAAACAACTAAGTCATTTTTAACATTCAAAAGTTATAATCGACATAAAAAAAAATACATCTGAGTTCTCAAAAAGCACTTTTAAATATGTCAATAAGTTTTAATTTGCAGATATAGTATTAATATTCAAAGTTTTTCTATAGAAATGAAGTTCTTTATTAATAAAATATAGATTTTCATAGGGGGGTCAACATACTATAATAGGATTCTAACCCCGGGGTCAAAATATTATATGGTATGTTGACCCCGGGGTCACCTCACCGCGGGGGTCAAAATCCTATACCATACCAGAACTGCCCCCGTGCTCACTTCCTATTTGGTAGATAGAGGGTAAACTATGTCCACACAGTCTATGGTTTCAACAGAGGAAGAGATTTTGTGTACCATTCAGAGCCTAATCTCTCACCTCAGATTAATCCTGTTTGTTACTGATTCCCGCATTAATACAGCAGAAGTCTGTGTCATCGTCTGTGTGAAGGGGTGTAATAAAGAAAACAAACACACAAGCATACGAGGCGAGTGCATGAATACTCTTGGCTGAAAACGAAACACTGGAGCGGCGCGTGACTCTATGGCGTGACCTGGGTGAGGAGCGTGTCACCGTAATTGTAGCAGTGATGTTAAATGAAAAAGTTTGTTTCATCTGCGTCATTTCTACAGTTTAACACCTGTCACCAGGCAACGGAGGCCTGGCACAGTCTGGACGCTCTGATTGGGTGTTGCGAAGCTGGTCACAGGCAAACCTTACAATATTAGGTTTTGGAGCTGCAACCTGGCAAATAGTGCTAACAGAATCACACCAGACAGGAGTGAGGAGTGAGACAGAGCAGTGCCGCCACAAATAATCACTAACAAGAAGCACTATTCATGCCACGCCTCCCCGAACATGTGCACAAACCCAAATCATGCTTAAAATCAGGCAAAGACCCTCTAGTGCACAGATGTCAAACATACGGCCCGGGGGCCAGATCCGGCCCTCCAAGACCTTTAATGTGGCCCTCAGCTGATTTTCTACTTAAATATTTGAATTATATTTTCTATTAAAATATTGGTAATTTTCTGCATCGCTTAGCATAGCAGTGTCTCCAGTGTCTCTGTGCGTGGCCCCTTCCACCAGAGCAGCACAAATGAAGATTTGTCTCTTTCCAAATGCTCTTAAAAGACGATCGCATTGACTGTTGACCGTGACACCCTCATCAACAAAATGTCAAAAATGAGAAAAGTGGACGCTGAGTGCAGGATTTTCCAAGAAAAATTGACTTATTCCTATTTGCATACAAGATAATGTTAAAACATTGTGTTGAAATAGAATTTTTCTTAAAGTTTCAGGTTGTTCATAATATTATAATATTATGTAAAAGAAATAGTTCATCAATTAAAAAAGATTTCTGTAATTGATTTGCGTTTCTCTGCACAAATATTTGAACTTATTGTTATTTTTGGGGTTTACATGACGTGAGTTTTCTGATCCGGCCCCTTTGGGATCAAAGTAGGTTGGATACGGCCCCCGAACCAAAATGAGTTTGACACCCCTGCTCTAGTGTGTAGTCATCCTTATAAACAGACAACTGGATCCAGACAATACGTTTTTGTACGGAAAATAAACGTCAATAAGTAGTCTCAGCTTGCTAGACAATATGTGGACTATTATCACTTCACTAAGCTTACACAGCAAGTTTCTGGTCTACCTTGCAGCTTTTGACATTACTTTTTGACACTGTAATGCAGAAGATGTCCACGGCCCATTACTAATCCTTAGGTGTGTAACGATATCAAAGTCTCATGATATGATATTGTCATGGTATGAACCTGACAGTACAATATTTATTGCAATATCATGGGAAAGCTCACGATATCGTGGAGAGGCTCACAATTAGGGATGTAACAATTTCCAAATCTCTCAGTACGATATTTTCATGATATACATCTCACGGTACAATATTTATTGTGATATTTTGTGGAGACTAAACAGCTAAAACTGTTAATAATATTCAACGTTCTCCTCTTAAAATGCCTTGACAAGACTTAATCCAAAGAACTAAAACTTAAAAGTGTTATAACTGTTATTTCTTCTTGTCATCTGCACTAAAATGGAGCAAAGGATCATGGTCTATGTAGTCCCCACTGTTTTTTTTTTTTTTTTTAACTATTACTGCACCATAACTCTTAATTTAAGCAAAGACACTTGTAATTCGATATATTGTGATGGACCACGATATTATTGTGAGAACTCTGACAATATATCACAACATGATATTTCGGTTATTGTTACATCCCTACTAATCCTGACTGATCTAATATTAGACTCAGACAAACTTTACTGATCCACAAGGGAAATTATCTGGACACAGCTGCTTACACGTTACAGTATAATATAATAACAAAGATTATACAACACCAAACAAATATTCAAAAATTAGACACGCTACATGATAAACTATGTTACTGTCTCATGTCTAGAACTGAAAATCTCTGCTGAACTAAAGGTAAAAGGTAGGCTGGTGCCACCTAGTGCCTCCGCTCAATTTCATTTCTCTCCAGTTACTAAGTCAGGAATCAAAATACACTAGACGGTTTGCAAAACCCCCGAAAGTGCAAGTTCAGGCACCAGCCAATCAGCGAAGAGCCATATATTCAATATATACATTCATATTGTCAATGATTCCCAAAATAGAGGATTTAAAGCTGGAATAAAGAGAATGTTTGGTGAATTTCATCAAGGGGAAAGACATTATTGTCCTTCCTACGGGATTTGGGAAAAGCTTAATACACCAGTTAGCCCCGATCAACGGCATATTACATACGTCACGACCAAATAGCCACGATTGGATAAATGATAAAAAGTATCTGCCTACAGTTGAGCGAATGAAATTTAAGGTGAGGTCAGACAGTTTGTACAAAGAGAAATGAAGTGAAACCAGATGAATCAGGCTAGGTAAAAGGAGCTGTTAACTTGAAAACTACTGCTTCATGACATCATAAATTGGAATGGAGCATTTCGAGCTTTAGAGATGTAGACAGACTGATAATAAAGGATTACTCATGTGAGAATGAAATGAAACACAACTCTGGGTATGTTTTTGACAAAGTAACAAAATTATAACATGTCTTAAAGTCATGAACATTTTGTGTAATACAGGACCTTTAAGTCACAACTAACCAAAACAGCAGTTATACAAAGAAAAGGGTTTGTTATCTTCTAAACATTGTTAATTTAGTATTTAATGTACAAAAGTAAAAGAATGGCTTAATCCAGACAAGTGTTATGAAAATCACTCACAATATATGCTCGATTTCGTTTTGAGAAAGAAGACATGTCTGCATACCTTGTCATGTTTGAGAAGCCTGCTGGTTTGGGCTATGGTCTCCTCTGTGTGTACGACATGCTGGTGGGTCTGAAGCGCACACACTGCTCGTAAACCGAGGCCCAGATGTCGGGCACAAAAATCTCCACTCGGAAAATGTCTCCAGCGGGTTTATTTATTCATTCCCATCTGATCCGGAGCTTGCATGAAGTCGGGGCGCCTGCAAGCAGAGGTGGAGGAGGTGGATTATGTAATCTGACAAGGAGACATGCGATGCACAGATACTTCACACAATTCAATGCAACCACTTCAAATAAAGCATCAGTCTTGTCTCGTGTTGCTTAAACGTGAAATAAACAGTAGTAGTTGACAGAAAGCCGCTTAGAAGAATGCGTTGGTTACTTTTAAGTGGGTGGGTGTGTTGGGAAAAGGCCCGTCGCGGTACGGCATGTTTACGCTACAAACCACGCACAAACAAGCCCCCAAAAAACTAACTATCGGACAAAAGCATATCCGAAACGACCCCTGACTGGACCCGTCTTTAACAACGCCAACATATGCATTTCAAACATGTGCAGGCGTGTAAGAATACTCAAAAGAATCACCGACAGGCTACATGCTAAGCTAAATGCTAAGCTAACGGCTAGCTTACTTTGTACTGTGTTGTCGTGACAGCTGTCAGGAGCACAAAACGCACACCGCCGCTTCACTTCAACTTTTAACTTCTATAAATAAGGATATGGGAGCACATTTTAAATAAAAAATGATAAATTTTCACACTTAACACTACTAAACCACATAAATTCATTAGAGATTTAATTTTGGATAACATTCAGTACGAGCATCCACAGTCTATTTGGATTTTACGCACACCTAAATCATCTAATATTTAAGCAAGGCCTGTATTTCTGCTCCTAAAAAATTTTAATTATATAATATTTAACATGCAATTTGTTCTATTACATTAGGGTGAGCAGAATTTCAAAATAAACTGGGACGCCCCGGTTTTTTTAAGTTTAGTAATAATAAAATTGTGAAACGAGTGCGTAATTATAGAAAATTGTTATGCAGATCGTTCCTGACTAACATGTGAGGCAGTATAGTCACATTTTCTTTGCGTTTTGGTTGTTTTTAAGCAGATTTTTTTTTATTTTACCTAATCAAATCACAATGCATGAGTCTTTTTACTGTTGCCAGGGATCAGATTGGTCAAAAATATGGATAATTCTTGTATAAAACTGGGACAAATCACTGGTTTTGTATAAATCTGCTAGGACAGGGAACGCAGGGCTCAAAACTGAGACTGTCCCGGGTAAAAAGGGACGTTTGGTCACCCTGATTTACGTGTACTTTGACGTCTGTATTTGATCTGTCTTAATCTTGCATTGTAATTGCCAAAACATCCCAAGTAGCAAGCGCCAACTCCACAACTAATATAATTTAGACTTGGAACAACTTTAAGCAGCACTTGGGTAAAAGCAAAAGCGCAAAAGGCAAGAGATTAAAAGTTAAATTCAAGTTTCAAATGCGAAGCTTGTGCGTTATTGTGGACATTAGCGGGACGTTTCAACCCGCCTCGTCCCAGCTTTCTGCAAAGTTTGGGAGTCGCGGGAGAATTTAGCAGACGGGCTAACGAAAATACATCAACAAAGCCGTTTTTACAACACGATTCCCGTCTCCTGAGTAAAAGACAAGGGTGTTTAGACTGTTCGGCTTTTACGTTTAATGCACGCACGTCCCAGCACCGTGCAAAAAAAACAACAAAGGGCAATAACGCTTCATTTTCCTGCGCCTCTCCATGCTAAGGCTAAGCTAGCAGAGCGAAGTGGGCACAAATGTACTTGAGTGTGGAGTGTCCCGAACAGGGCTGCAGGATGCTCCGAGCGCGCAGATGTCCCGGTGGAGCTCAGTCTCTGCCCGTGTGGAGTGTCTTGGATTAACATAGATCCACGAAGCATAACCGCGCAGACACAAGTACTCCCCAAATTCACAGTTGTTCAGTGTTTTTTCTTTATGGATTCCGAGCAAAAAATATGGAGTTTTGAGTTGCGCAGGCGCAGTGGGGGTGCACACCAGAGCGACCGTAGCGATAGCAACGCTGCCGCGGGCGCCATCTTGTGACGGTAGGAAGCGCGGCTGTCACTCACCAGTTTGTAATCTTTTAATGGGCCAGACGTCCCTATTTACACGGGACAGTCCCCAAGTTTTGAGCCCTGTTTCCCCTGTCTCATCAGATTTATCCAAAACCAGTGATTGGTCCCAGTTTTATACATAGAAATGTCCCAGGTGTCCTTATTTTTGACCAATCTGAGCTAAATCAGGACTAAACTAAGATTAAACCAGGACTACATCAACTCTAAACCAGGACTAAAACCGGACTGTCACATTTTTTTTTTTTTTTACTAATCTGACCCTGCCAACAGTAAAGAGGAGCGTAAATTGTCATTTGTTTAGCCAAAATACAGAAATCTATGTTTGAGAAAGACCATAAAGCAAAACAAAACAAAACAAAAAAATGCAGCAACATAAATCCCTCAGATTATGCCTGACATGAAAATGAACAATATTACATGCTCTTTTCACAGTTGTATTTATCATTAACCATCCCAACCCAGGTGTGTCCCAGTTTAGAATTTTGAAAATCTGGTCACCCTACCTTTTCATTCAAACTCCTTTAACTATTTTAAAATTTATAATCTTCACAGACTAATGGGAAACAAATTTAGGATGACTACACGTCCCTATTTACCTGCAGTCCCAGTTTTGAGCCCTGTGTCCCCTGTCCCAGTGGAATTATATAAAACCAGTGATTTGTCCCAGTTTTATACAAGAAATGTCCCAAGTGTCCCTATTTTTGACCTGCCAACAGTAAAGAGAGGCATAGATTGTCATTTGTTTAGGTAAAATTACGGAAAACACAAAGAAAATGTGACTATATTGACTCGTATGTTAGTCATGAATGGGCTGAGTGCAGAACAATTTTCCTTAATTATGCACTATTTTGACAGTTTTATTGTTACCAACCACTCCAAACGAGGGGTGTTCCAGTTTCTGATTTCAAAGACTGGTCACCTTAAACAAGATGTAATTTATTTTTTTAATAGATGCGTTCATATTGTTTCATTCTCATATAAAGACCACTGTAGCCCTACACATGAGCAAAGGAAATACAAGGAAATAGTTTATATCTACATTAGTCTGCAAGTGTTCTCCAGTTTGTATTAAACATTAAGGCTACTTCATTTTTTTTGTGGGTAGCCTATATTTTGTGTCACTAAAGCCAACTGCTGAAAAAGACTGAGAACCACTGCTCCAGTATGGCTGCTGGATGAGACACTGACACTCTCCTCTAGAGTTTTATTCCCCTCAGTCTGGGACCGCTGGGTCTGCTGCACCACAGATGCCCCAGGATTTCTGTGGTGGTAAAGCTCCAGACAGACACAGTGAAATACTGAGGCAGTTTTGGCCCTAGCTTGTTTTTTTTAATGAAGATTTCAGATTATTTTATGGTGCCCCCCTTCCTCTATTTGTGATGATACATAATCGTACAAACTGACAACACTCCTGTCCATCTATTACAACCTGTTAATCTTTAAAAACATGTTCCAATCCTTACTGAATTAATAGGGAACACTATTTCATTCTTATTTTGGAGAATTTAGATCATTATTTATTAGAGGTGGGCCGAGATACAATTTCCACAGGACGAGATGAGACAAGAGATTGGATCAAGATGAGATTCTGAAATTTTTTAGGCTATAATAAATACATTGTGCAATTCAGTTTCCAATTTTAGACTCACCATTTTTGATTTACATTTTTCAATATTTCTGCTGTCACTGTAGCTCTGCTTTATGGGACTACACATTCTCAAAAAATGTAGCTCGCCAGTACTGTATTTTTTTCAGTCTAAACATAAAAGCAAGAGGAAAAAGTCTCACAAGATAATTTTTAGAATGTGTGCACGATCTTGCGGCGATTTTGTCTTGCGAGATCTTGTGGCACGAGATCTTGTCCCATCCCTATTATTTACTGAAACTTTGTGTGAGCTTCAGTTTGGCAAATTAAAGTCAACAACCTTCCAAACAACACATAAGGGTGCACTTCAGTACTCAAATGTCAAATAGCCCTAGGATTTGTTTTTCCATAGCGTTTTTTATTTTGGAGAAGCCTAATGAGACTTAAAGCTGTGAATGGAGAAGAGGTGCATTTATCAGAAAAAGTTGAGTGGAGTAAAAGCCAGGAAGCACTGCTCAAGGACATGTAATCGGCCCCGGATAAGCGGAAGAAAATGGATGGATGGATGAATGAATAATGCAAATGATAAAGAAATGGGCCAGACTTCTTTTCTTGTTGTTGATGCCACAGTATAAATGACAGTCAACCAAAGATGTTCATTTTGTCTTCTTATGTACTTTAATTTCTTGGTTTCTCTTTTAAAGTGTATTTACCTTGTTGACATGTTTCGGCTGCTGCAGAATCTTCTGAAAGCCTAAAATCTGCCATATCAGAGCACTGGAAAAAAATAACCACATTATGGTTTGGGACGGGGCTTGGGTCGTTAGATCAGAGAACAAAAAGTTCAAACGCTGGATCAGGGAAGTCACTGAAATCAGGAAACAAGGCACAGACAGCATTGACCGTGATGACAGAGAGTTCCTCCTTTCAAACACCTGGGACACCCTCCTCCAGAGAACACCTGGTGACTGGAGGCGTGGTCAGTCTAAGCGACCTGCAGGTCCATCAGTCTGACAACGCCAAAAAGAAGTAATAACAACGCTTTTTTACGGTCTTGAGCACATTTGGACTCGATCTTGTCTCGGTCTCGATGGCTCTTGGTTTTGATCTTATCTCGGACTCGAGGTCTAACACTCAACGTGTGCAATCTTATTTAATTATGGCCGGTAAATGTGCAGAGGCTAAATATCACTACAAAACCAGTAAAATAATGTCACTGTAAATGTTATGAACTTTAAAAAACTTACTTGATTCACTTTGAAGCAGTTTTCTGTAAAGTGCCAGTGGAAGTCGGATTAAAGAAGAGTTTCTCAAACTGTGGGTCAGGGTGCAAAAAACGGGCACAGAGTTTAAGCTTAAGTGCAGTACAGTTTGCTTGGCCTATTTTAAGCTTAAATTAATATTAATCAGATAAAATGGAGATAGATTTATAAAAACATTGATATATACAGTATGTGTCAGAATAACTGTAAAATACAAATAAATGTAGGAAATCACAAAGATGGTCTTGATTTGGTCTTGAGGGGCTGTGGTCTCGGTCTTGTCTCAGTCTCGACCCTCAGAGGTCTTGGTCTTGTCTTGATCTCAGGACCCTGTGGACTGGGACTGGTCTTGGTCTCGATTAGTGTGGTCCTGACTATAACACTAACAGCTGATCTACGACACGTCACCACCGACTCCAGGGACAGTTCTAAAGACGGCTTTCAGTGAGCAGCCGAAACATGTCAACAAGGTAAATATACTTTACTGTATTGTGTTTAAAAAAGAACCCAAGAAGTTATAAGTGGCAGTATTGTGAACGCATCTATCCATTTTGAGCTGACAGGTGTTGAACTTAGTGCAAGCT
Organism: Boleophthalmus pectinirostris; assembly: GCF_026225935.1. Lineage (NCBI taxonomy): Eukaryota > Metazoa > Chordata > Actinopteri > Gobiiformes > Gobiidae > Boleophthalmus > Boleophthalmus pectinirostris. The sequence goes on along the minus strand of NW_026571515.1, from coordinate 14,838,617 downwards.
TTTGATGCTTGCAAATACCCCAATAATTACAGAGACATTAAAAAGTCCCTTATTACACTATTTTCTGAAGTGTTACCATGTTGTTTCCTCATCACAAACAGACCTGGAGTTGAGTTTTGTTTCATTCCCACATGTATAAAACACAAACTGCATATTTAGGCTGAGTTCTTTTCTCAAACAGAAAACACTCTGCTCCACCTTGTGATGTCATGTGCTAATACAGGAAGTGCACCATTGCTTTTTTTTTTTAACTCCATAGAACTTCACAAGAAACATTTCGATAGTTTCAGCCCTGGAATTGCCAATCTCTACTGAACTAAAAAAGTAAAATGTAGCACTTAACTTGAAACAATCACAAAATCCTAAGGTGGAACAGAACATTTTGAGCTTGGGAAACGTCCTTCATCTTTTTTATTATTGTAAGTTCTCTAAAGGAATTCTGGTCTCATTCCACTTCCATCATAAACAATATAAAAATGAATACTTATTAAACCTGTGCATTTTGTTGGGAAAATTTCACATCCATAAAACCAAATTCTCAAATTCCAGACCCCTATTTAAAATCCTAGACATTAAAAATTATCGTTAAACACTAAACAGTATCTCAAACAATACATTTAGAAAAATTAGGATTTTATTTTTGACCTCAACTTAAGTTTACATGCACGTCAATTTTGTTATTGTTTTGCTTTAGTTTTAAGTTACTAAAAAAAAAAAAAAAAGCTTTGGAGACGTAGACAGATTACTCGAACGTGTGAATGAAACAAAACACAACTCCGCGATAACAACATCAAGAGGAAATTTGCATAATGTAGGGCCTTAAACCATAAACCAGGTAAAAAAACAACAACACAATTTTTGATCTTAAACACATTTTAATCTTTAGCAGGACATGCCATCACATAATTCCATCTCCATTTTAAAAAACAAAGTCTTTAGAATATTTTAACATCACTTGATTACAACCGACGTGATTTCATTGTCCTCTTCGTCCTTTTTCTCGCCTCCTGAGTGACTCGCCATGTGTCTTTTCAAATTGGAGCTCCAGGCAAACTGGGCCGTACAGATGGAACAGCTGTAAGGTTTTTCCCCCGTGTGGCTTCTCATGTGACTCTTCAGATGTGAGCTCCAGGTGAACTCCGCTTTACAGACTGAACAGCTGAAAGTTCTGTCGCCAGTCTCTGTCCTTGGACAACATTTTTGGCACGACGAATGCGCCAAGTCTTCCGAACCGTCCGAGCAGCTGCAAGGTTTTTCCTCTCTGTGCGTCCCCATGTGTACACCGAGATTACCCTTTCTGGAGAACGTTTTCAAACACACCGAACAGCTGTAGGGTTTTTCTCCCGTGTGGGTCCTCATGTGCACTTCGAGGCTGTTATTTCTCGTGAATGTCTTATTGCAAATTGAACATCTGAAAGGTTTGTCTCCTCTGTGCGTTCCCATGTGTGCCGTCAGATTACCGTTGTTGGCGAATTGTTTATTACAAATCGAGCAGCTGTAAGGTTTGTCTCCAGTGTGTGTCCTCATGTGCACGGCCAGATTGCTGTTTTTGATGAAGGTTTTCTCGCACAATGAGCAGCTGTAAGGTTTGTCTCCCGTGTGCGTTCTGGTGTGTACCGCGAGACTACTTTTCCGCGTAAATGTTTTCTGACAGATTGAACAGCTGTAAGGTTTCTCTCCCATATGCGTTCTCATGTGTGCAGCGAGATTACTCTTTTCGGAAAACGCCTTCATGCAAACTGAGCAGCTGTAAGGTTTTTCGCCCGTGTGCGTCTTCATGTGGACTGTGAGGCTGATCTTTTTGGTGAATGTTTTGTTACAGAGGGAACAGCTGATCAAGTTCTCTCCCGTGTGGACTCTGATGTGTCTTAGTAGATCCTGTTTAGACAGATATCGCTTTTTACAAAACGGGCATGGCAGTTTCGTCCTCTCGATTCCTTCAGCTGTTCCTGACATGTCTCCATTGTTCACAGCGGCACTGGTCTCTGCTGCAGACTTGTACGTGGGGCACAGATATATCGATAAATAGTTTTGTACAGTCCTGGCTCTGATCTGGAGTTGATTAAAGTGGGCTCCATCGGCGTCCGTCTTCTTCTGCGTCCAGTCTTCGTCGTTGTCAGAGTCTGAAGAGTGCTCCATGTCTTCCTCGGTCTCTGAGGGGACGCGTGCCTCTGAGCGGACGTGTGCCTCCGAGGGGATGTCCTCTTCCTGTGTGTCCTCTTCCTCTTCTTCCTCTTCTGACTTCACACAAACAGCAATGTAATCAGGGATAGACCTGAAAATAAATCAAAGACACGACAGGATGGTCACAATAATGTCACTGCTCTTTATTATTGTGAGAAAATGTTCAATATTCATTAAATACATACATAAATAATAACAACATTGAAAGTAGGGGTGTGCAAAAATAATGAAATATCGACATATATCATTTAATGCTGCCAAATTATTTTACTAAATTACTGTTACAGAGCTACAGTTTTGTTGCTTGTTCAGGAAGGAAGATTATTTATGCGACACATTTGACATTTTCACTGTTTTAATGATTAAAATGTTTGTGCTTCATATGAACTTTGCACAAGAAATGGTTTAACAAAGACTTTTAGTATCACAGCCATGATTTAGCCTTTATTTTTTATTGAACAGTATTGAATCAGTTTGAAATATATACTGAATCATATCGAATCATTAGCTCACTGTATCAAGATATGTATCGTATCAGCAACTTCTGAATGATATCCAGCCCTAATTTGAAGTTTGATCGGTCAGTAAAGCCATGTGGTTTGAGTTCAGGCTGACACAGAATTGTGATTATTTGTGTTAAAAGACAACAACTGAAAGTGGCAAAGGAGAAATTCAATTGTCATGGATTCTACCTGGACGATTCTTACCTGGATGACTGAGGGATTTTTCCACACAAACAATTGAAAGTATTATTTTATTTTAGAAAATGTATTAAACTAATTAGGAATTAAGGAACTGTATGTAGCCTGCTCTCTCTCTTTAAAAAAAAAAAAAAAAAAGGTACAACAATCTCAACTGAGCCTAGGTTTCCAGAGCCTAAACCTGTAAATAAAGGACACATAAAGGTTTTTCTCATTCTCATTTTATGTTCAGGCCTCGTGTAAAAGCTCAGAACGTCCAGAATTCCCTCCCTGAGCTGCAGAGGCTGCACTAGCACTGACTCATGACTGGTGTAGGTGCTGGGGTTTAGGGAGTGACCATTCAGATCAGAATAAAAAAAATCTTACACATAGATTATTTAAAGTAAGTTAAAAAAAAAAAAAAAAATCTAATCAAAATTGGAATCGAACAATATGAGGAAAGAAATTATTTTTGTTTTTTGTCATATCTCCCAGCTCATGAGACTCACTCTTGCTCTTCCTCCTGTTCAATACTTCGTTCTTCTGGCTCCTCTTTTATCTGTGGAGTCTCTGGGATTTCCTGGTTCAGAGCCGGACCAGGACTTCGAGGAGGGTCAGGACTTCGGGGGGAACCAGGACTTCGAGGGTGACCAGGACTCAGAGAGGGGATGTGGACACCTGTAGGAGACAATGGGAGAACAAAGCTGTGAGCTCCTCCTTACACATACACAACCAGTCAAGTTTGGACACACAGGGGCTGTTGGATGAAGCACCTCCACCTGTAGCAGTGGTTCACAAGCACAGAAGCCTAGTGCAGACCTTTAAATATATTTCACTAGCAAGGAGCACAAAAGAAACAGAAAACGCACACCAAAATTCTTGTAGAAGTGCAAATACAAGAAGCAGCCAGACAAAAGTGAAAAAAATGCATAGCACAGTCAAACGGCCGATGTCCAAAAGCTTATCCACTTTCAAAATAACGTTTCGGCAAAAAAATCTGATGAAGGCGTGTTTTTTTTTGCCAAAACATTATTTTGAAAGTGGATAAAATTTTGGACATCGGCCGTTTGAGAGTGCTATGCATGTTTTCACTTTTGACTAGCAAGGACCATGCCACAAAAATGAAATAAGATAAAGAAAAGATATTTATTGGTCTTCTGGATAACTGAAGGTGTGCTTTAGCAGAGCTGTGGTTCGCTGGAGAGGAGAAGGGGGAGGTCAAGGCGTGGTCCTGCTCCTGAATCTCAGTCAATCATATTAACTCCATTTATGATAATGTACAACATGTGTAATATGTATTTTTGTGTGATTGTTCCTGCTGTTAGAGAAGTCAAAGCTCTTTTGGGATCACACATTTAGGCTGAGATCCAGAATACACGCTATTAACGGTTGTGCAAAAATATTGAAATATTGATATATCGTATCGTTTAATGTGATGATACAGTATCAATATCAGGGGCTGCTGTATCGATATATCTCCAAGAGTATTTTTTTTTAGTATATTTGACAAAATTATTTTGTTACAGTGCTACAGTTTTGTTATTTGTTCAGAGGAAGGAAACTCGTTTATGCGACACATTTGACATTTTGATGAGTAAAATGTTTGTGTTTCATATGAACTTTGCACAAGAACTGGTTTAACAAAGACTTTTACTATCACAGCCATGATTTAGCCTTTATTTTTTATTGAACCATATCGGATCGATTTGAAATATATCGTATTGAATCATAAACACAGACCTGAAAAACTGAAAAAAATGAAAAAGGACTAAACCGGGACTTATTTTATGCTAAACTACGGCCAAATATGCTCGTTTTTTTAGTTTTTTTTTTTTTATCCTATGCACACGCAAATTTCTCAAAGTTTCGTTTTCAGCCGCTGCCGCTGTCAAACTCCCACGAGTCTGCACGCGACGTGAAGAGAAAAAAAGTGAGAGAAAGAGAAAACACGGCTCCCAATAAGGATCAGGCTCCCGTCGTTGGCTTCAAAGAGCCGGTTCTAAGAGTCATTTCGTTCGCGACCGACCCATAACTAGAAAAGAAACTAGCGCTATTGGCCTTTAGCCGTAAATACGTGCGCGCCGCGGTAATTAATTATATGCGCAAATGTCATAATTCACACGTCTATTCACAGCTCATTTACATATCAGTGCAGGTCCAGTAACAAATATACGGCCAATGTAGTGACTTTACAATACGCCAATAGAAAACAGCCTGTTTATGTGTGAGAGCTTGTTACGACCCAACTCGTTTGGGGTGAGGGAAGTAACAAAAATAAAACCAAGATGTAAAATGGAATAAATTAAATAATGTTTAATTAACAGGAATGTAAAGGTAAATTAACAAAAGACTAAAAATATACAGAAAGCAACCTAACCTAAGAAACAGAACAACAGAATAAACAGAGTTTTGTGCCAGAAAAGGAGTCACGCAGGCTTACACAAAAACAAGTGGTAAAACTTAGGGACACACATTAAACCAAAACACAAGATCCCCAAATTAAACCACATAAACCCACAAACAGAATCGAGTGACCAAATCAAAAAGGCACAAAACAGAACTAAACTAAACTACACACACAAACACAAAATGGCATACTGGCCACCAAGGCCAGCAGCCCGGAACAGGCAATCTCCTTAAATAGGGGGAGGTGGCTGCAGGTGAGGTGGGCGTCGTCCTGCCCCACCAATCACGGACCAGGGCTTCTGCAGCAGGAATCCAGGTGTGTCAGACTTATTTAGAACACACAGAACAAATTGGAACTAAGGCCTGGGGCCGTAACAGAGCTACAGCAGCTAACCCATAACAAATGACCAAAACTAGCTTCAGAGTCGACATATTTCCAACACTCACCGCTCATACAGGCTCCTCCTCACATCACAAGTCTGCACTAATAAATGTCCTTTTAATCCAGACTCAAACCGATTGTCCATAAAAAGAATATAATCTCAATGTTTGGATCTGTGTCTGCGCGTGTAAACAAACACACATGAGTGACGTGACTCTGTGGTGTGTTCAGGGACAGTATGGACACACACAGACAAATGACTCCTTAGATAAATACTGATGTGGAGCCACATATTTGGACATTTATCTGTCTGTAAATTGGATTAAATGAACATAATGTAGAGAGTCTAAGATTTTTAACGACGTATCACACGCCCACGTGAAATGTCGGCCCCTATCAGCAAGCATATCGGCCGATAGCCGGCATGCCTCTAGGTGTCCATATCGGCCGATAATACCGGCCAACCAATATATCGGTCGGGCTCTACTGAATACTATACACACTTCTTTAGAAGATGTGAGTCACGTTCAGATGGGCATGGCTGACAGACAAATTAGATGATCGGGGACACACATGGGATTTTATTTTATTTTGTATTGTACATTTACATAATTATGCCTTATTTGACACCAGTTTCTTGCTATCGTTTTTGTAACTTATTTAGAATTTATTATTACCATTTATATATTTCTTGTTATTATGTAATGTTATAATGTGATGTGTGAGCTACTGTGTCCAAATAATTTCCTTTGTGAATCCATAAAGTTTGTCTAGTCTAAATCCATAACAAAACATCTAGTCACATCAGAATTGTAGTGTATAAAAGCAGCATGGGATTAAACAGGTTTATCTCTGTGTTTCCTGCAGTGTTTTTTGTTTTGCTTAGTAGTTGTGTGCAGGTTGAACCCATAATTGTGTGATCAAGTACCGCTTTGTATTCCTTTGATTTTAGGAAAGAACTGTACTTTGAATAACACGAAAACAAAGAGTATTCAGTTATTTCCCGACACTGTAGATTCACTATCGTGTGGGAAGTCGCGTAATCTGAGGTGAGAGAAGTTTGAGTTGAGCTCCTTCGATTCTTCTGCGCCACTGAAATAACTATCCACGATCCAACTAATCTGACTGAATCGGGTCTGGAGACACAATGGAGGGAGTGGTGAATAAAAAATACAACAGAGATACAGTATCGTTCTCTCTCAGGTTTACCCAGTCTGACCCTGGACCCGGTGTGTTACATGAGCTTCGTTATCATGGGTTTGTTTCGGGGCAGATCAGTACAACCTGAAAGTGTTTCTACTGTTCAAGTGACCCGTACTAGGCTGAAAGAAGTCTAGCCCTGTACAAATGTCCGGGTGGAGACAGGTTCCTTGCATCAATGTGACCACAAACACACTACTATTAGACAATTATATCAATTTAGACCCTTTAATAAGTTCTCTGTAGCTGATTTTACTGGGGTTAAGTATCATTAAGAAGTTGCCAATACAATACACAGGCCATTATATGATATGTTTTTTGATTCACTACAATTCGATACAATATATTTGATATGGTTCAGTGTAAAAAAAGCTAAATCATGTCTCATCCATATGGAAAATAAAGACTCGTATGTGAGAATGGTTTTCATAAACTTCAGTTCAGCATTCAACACCAAAATACCACAAGAACTCATCTGCAAACTCGACAAGCTGATCTCAGCATCTCCCTCTGCAACCAGCTGCTAAACTTCCTCAGTCAGAGACCACAAGCAGAACATGCTGGCAACAAGACTTCAAGTACCATCACTCTGAGCACAGGGGCTCCCCAAGGCTGCGTGCTCAGTCCTCTGCTCTTCACCCTGCTGACTCATGCCTGCACCACAATCTACAGCACAGACCACCTTGTGAAATTCGCGGACGACACAGCTCTGGTGGGTCTCATGAACAAGAGCGACGAGACTCACCACAGAAAAAGGTTAGCCCTTCTGACCATGCGGTGCAGAGACAACAACCTCCACCTGAATGTCAGCAAGACTAAGCAGATTGTTGTCGACTTCCAGAGAGGCCACATCCAACACCCGCCACGGACCATTGACGGTGCTGCTGTGGAAAGAGCAGCACTAAATTCCTGGGGGTGTACATCAGTGAGGACCTCTCCTGGACCAACACTGCATCACTGGTGAAGAAAGCCCAACAGCGCTCCTACTTCCTGTGGAAATTCAAGCAGGCAAGAGCCTCACCACCATCACAACCACATTCTACAGAGGAACCACTGAGAGAACCTTTCAGCCGCATCACTGTGTGGGGCAAAAGCTGCAGTGCATAGTGAACACAGCCAGGAAGATCATTGGTGCACCACTCGCTACTCTGCAAGACAAATACACCACCCGCCTCACCTGCACATACACCACCTGCCTTACCTGCAAAGCCATTACAATTGTGAGTGATGCAAGTCACCCCGCACACAACCTGTTCAGCCTCCTACCCTCTAGAAGGAGGTACAGGAGCCTCTGTTCCCGCACCACCAGACTCACTTACAGTTTCATCCACCAGGCTGTTAGGATGCTGAACTCTCTCCCCTCTCTCACCACCTAGCAGGCCAGGAAGCAGGAATCTGCATCTCCCCAAGAACAGAACTCGCCAAAGAACACTTGGACTCAGACCCCCCGACTCCCCCCTTAAAAGTACTGTCTTGTGTCTTGCACTATATGCCTTTTGCACTATTTACCATTTATTATTTATTTATGCGCATGGGAGTGAGATACACAATTTCAATGATATATTTTTCATATGAAGAATTGACAATAAACTCTTTTGTACTCTTGGCTGTGATACTAAAAGTCTACTAAGTCCAATACTTTTGTGCAAATTTAACATGAAAAACACGCATTTTATATTACACAAAATAATTTGGTAAAATATTCCTAAAAATACTCTTGCTGATATATCGATACGGCAGCTGATTATATCAATCATGTATCATTAAATTAAACGATACTATATCATTATCAATATTTCAATATTTATATACTACACCCCTAGTTTTAACATTATTTTCTATTAGAATGTCGCTTGTTACAATAACAAGATGGTCACCACGAGAGCCACAGTAAACAGATCACGCTTCCTAGATTTATCGAGTCCCCGGTGGTTTTTGTTTTTGTTTGTTTTTTTGTACATGTTTTCCCCCTGTAGCAGTTAGCATTAGCCGGAAAAATCATAATTTATGAAAAATCAAGAGGGTTCTGGCTGCTACAAACCCACCCATCTTATTTACGTGAAGATTAAGCCTTGTTAAATGTCACTGTGGAGTGTGTAAACCTTTTGGCATTTTTTTCTAGACAATAATTAGCGCGTAAAATTAGCATCTGAGCTAAAAGGCTAACCAACTTCCGCTACACAAACAGGATCGTGAGGCCCCTGTTCGCTTTTCGTGAGTTCGGGGAGACGTGACCAGACTTCGGATCGTATGTTTCGGATCTTACGGTGCCGTGTCTATTTGAGAATAATCTTAAGAATAAAACATCCCCGCTAAATACTGCATTATCAGGACACAAACCTGGGTACACCAAATACGACAATAATGACTAAACTCACGTCGGACAGGTAACGCTATGAGCTGCAGCGTCCTCATCATCGCGTTTTGATCCATTAGCTCTGTTTTCCGCAGATGGACCCGCTCCCTGCGCCACTCCAGCGCCAGTACGAGTTTGGAAAGTGCGTAAAAAGCGTTTATATAAATCCACAGAGCGAGGATCGGTGCATCTGCTGCTGCTGCATCTGCATCTGGATCTTAGCAGTGAAACATAACAAAACTAGAGAGACCCGTGAGTAGGCTTCTGTTGTCATGGCAATTATGGCGGCCATCTTGTGATTGTAAGATTAGGGTGACCACACGTCCCTATTTACCCTGGACAGTTCCTTGTCCTCTGTCCCAGCAGATTTATACAAAACCATTAATTTGTCCCAGTTTTACACAAGACCAATTTGATCCCTGTCAACAGTAAAGAGAGGCCTAAACTGTCATTTGTTTAGGTAAAATACAGAAAAGCTGCTTAAAAATGACCAAAACACAAAGAAGATGTGACTGTACAGACTCACATGTCATAAATAATCATGAAAGGGCTGAATGAATAACAGTTTCTCTTCATTACCTGCCTTCACAATTTTATTATTACCAGCCACCACAAACCAGGGGTGTCCCAGTTTTTGATTTTGAAATTCTGGGCACCCTATGTAAGAGCAGTGAAATTCTAAAAGGAAATAAAGAAAACTTTAGAGTAGGGTTTCCTGTCTCTTGGGAAAAACAGAAAAACAACCCAAAGCTGCTCAGAAGTGACACAGTAGATCTCGCCTTCATTTTCAGACACTTAACGGTGCCCTGTGTAGTTTTGCTTTGTAATCTTCCACAGTATGGCATTAAATTAATCAGTCTTGCATAGGGTGACCAGAGTTTCGAAATAAAAACTGGGACACCCTCGGTTTGGGTTGGTTGGTAATAATAGTGCACAAGTGCATAATTAAGGAAAATTCTTCTGCACTCAGCCCATTCATGTCTAACATGTGAGTTAGTACAGTCACAATTTCTTTGTGTTTTGGTCTTACTGTTGGCTGGGATCAAATTGCTCAAAAATAGGGACACTTGGGACATTTGTTGTATGAAACTGGGACAAATCACTGGTTTTGTATAAATCTGCTGGAACAGGAGACACAGGGCTCCAAACTGGGACTGTCCTGGGTAAATATAGACATCTGGTCACCCTAATCTTGCATTTATTCAATTCCAGGTGACTTTATTTCTCCAAAGTGCTTGAAAAGCTGACCACATTTGGCCTGTAACTTGAATTGCTGGCATCACATGTTTGACTCCATGGAGATGGATAAGCTTATTGCCATACTGTGGAACATTCCAGGCAAATAATAACATTCCTTAGAACAGGGGTCTCCAACCTATAGCTCTCCACCCCCTTCCAAGTCGCTCACTAAGGGATTACTGAATTTTATGTATTGTTTATAATAAGTAAAATTGTATTATTTACCATGGTAAATGTTTCAGTTTGATGCCTAATTTGGTGCACTGATAAATGGATAATGGTTTATGTTTTATAAGCATCTAACTGTTTCCCATCTAAGGCTGTGGCTTTTATATTTACTCACTTTCATTGCAACTGCTGAAATTGGTTGCTCTCTGGCATTTTTGTTTCGTGAAGGAGCTCACTGGAGAAAAAAGGTCGGAGAGTCCTGCCTTAGAGACAAGCAAGTGGCGGGTCCTCCACCGGCAAAGTTACACAGTGCAACTTTAAAATCAATGTTTATGCAGCTCTGTGATTATGTGATTCTAGTGCTGTTCTACTGTACAGTTTATGTGTTCTGCTTTACCAAACGGTGATCACAAGATTCCATATGGCTTCAGAAGTTTGCCCATATGGCAAAGATCAAGTATGATGTAATATATAACAGTCCGCACACAGATCCCAGTGTCTTCCAGTGCGTGCAGAACATGACACAACAGTTCCTTCTGAGTTAAAGGTGAAGTCATATTAAGTTCCATAACCATGAACACAATAGCATCTGTGGCTTCCTCCTCGCTGTTTGCGTCATCACAGATCCACAGCCGGTGAAGCCTGTCCTGAACCTTCAGCTGTGAACTTCTTTAACAATACTTTTCTAATGACCACGGCTCATTTGTAACAAGAACCTGAACCGTGGACATGTTGAGACTTGGGGTGCAATGGTTTTTTGAAAGTCATCTGCTTTACATAAAAACAGGACTTATCTGGATTCAATATTATCTGTTGTACAGCACATGGGCAGCAGCCGGTTGTGGTTTGAATGCCATTTATAAATAAAATTAACCTGGATAAGATTAGCTGGAGCTTTTAAATATAATGACGACTGATCAGCATTCGATCCACTAAGTTTTGATGCACAGACAAAATGGCAACACAAATCTGTTTTTGTGAAAACTTTCTCTGCTCCTCTGAGTATTTCACCTGGGACCTAATGAAGTCTATTGGGATTTCTGTAACATACAGTTAGTTAAAAATCTGTTTTAAATCTTTGGCACAGCTCCAAAAAAAAACATGAGGCTTTTGTTTCATTTGTTCAGCCAAGAGTTCTATGAAGTCTGTGTCTTCTTTTCAAGCGTGATTATGAAACTATGGACAAATTAAACAAAGGTTAAACAATAATTCTCTATTTATTTTATGCGCTGACTATTAATAAAAAATCAAAACAAGACCCCAGGAAGAATAGTTGGCCCTCAAGTACAGTTAATAAATAATAAACAAATACATCTTACACACTGTTACTAAATAAAACCAGTATCTTTTATAGACAACGATTTTCACAAACACACATGCTCTGCTCTGTCATGTCCTGTATTTACGGTGTTTTATATTCACCTTGTTCCGCCTGACAACTTTTACATTTACTGCTACTTCCTTTATGGTTGGTACTTCACTTATGTGGGAATCCTATTGATGTAAATGGAGAACTAGAAAAAAGGCAGATTTGTGTAAAATGTCCGTGTGCACCACAGAGGACACACTAACTGAGAATTCTGCATCAGTGACGGATTATTTTCATCTGTAACAGAAATTCTGAAGACAATCTGTCATTTTTAACGTGGATTTCATGAAACTTCAGTTAAAGTGCTGAAGTTTTTATCGCTGCCTTCTTGAACTTATTGGGTCAAGACTGAAACCAGAGTCCAAATCTCTGATCTCAGATTTGACTGAAAAAATTCTCAGAGGTTCACACACTTTCCAATACATGCAACATGAATTTCGGACTTCCTGTCATCGCGCAATTTATACTGGGAAGGATTTTCTGAAAAAATGAGTATCAAACCTCCATGTTTGTTTTCCCAGTGGGATGCATCTATTGTCAAAGCCAATTTTTTCACGTCTTTTGAACCATATCACTTTTGTTTCTGGTTCTGATATTGTCATATTTTAGTTAAGGGATTCGGACATTGTAATTGTGTGGTTGTTGGATCCTAACACTGGAAAACAGGCTTCGGAAGTTTGCAAACTCATATTTAAATGCAAAAGTGAATCAGATGCGTGTGACTGCAAACCTCGGTTCAAACTGTTTCCCTTCCCAACGAAATTGAAAAATAGTGAAAAGTGAAGGGGATGGGCAGGATTGATCCACAGGAAGGACCAAAAAGGAAACCTTTGACTGCCTAAGAAATCATCCCAAGTTTGCAGTGAACATTTTGTATGTGGAGCACTCAACCTTGGTTACGAATTTAAAAAGTCAACGCCAAAGCGAAAGGCACCAGCTGTTCACCAAGAAACACCTTCCACTGCAAAGAGACCAAGACGTTGCTGTAAAGTTAAACAAGAACAAGAAAGTGCAGCTCAGCCTGTTTGTCTTCTGCACCTCTCGCTTAACAAACAGGATTTTGTTTTGTTGGCGCTCCATATACAAAATGTTCCCTGCAAACTTGGGATGATTTCTTAGGCAGCCAAAGGTTAAATTTTTGGTCCTTCCTGTGGATCAATCCTGCCCATCGCCTTCATCTTTCACTATTTTTCAATTCCGTTGTGAAGGGAAACAGTTTGAACAGAGGTTTGCAGTCACACAGATCTTATTCCCTTTTGCATTTATGGAGTTCGCAAACTAGCGAAGCCCATTTTTTCGAGCCGTTTTCCGCTGTTAGGATCCAACAACCACACAATTACGATGTCCAAATCCCAAAACAAAAATATGACAATATCAGAACCAGAAACAAAAGCGATATGGTTCAAAAGACTTGAAAAGATCGACTTTGACAATAGAAGCATCCCATGGGGAAATCAAACATGGCGGTTTGATGCTCACTTTTTCGGAAAATCCTTCCCAGTATGCATTGACTTGAAGTCTGAAATTTGTGATGCATGTATAGGAAAAGTGGGTGGGTACTGTCAATTTTTTGGTATAACGTGATAAAGATGGCACCAAATTTATTTTTCCCATTTTTCACAGTTAATATCTTCTAGAGCGCTCATCACAGAGGTTCAGTTTTAAAATACAAATTACTCAGCATGTGTGGGAAAGTGTATGTTCAATATCAAACCTCTGTCTTTGAAATTGCACTTTCCACAGTCCTTCAAAGATGCCCTCAGATTTGAAGAGTACAATTTTCAAGCAAATTCAACCCCCCAGAAATGTGTGATAAATCAAAAGCACATGTGTAAAAGTCCAAATTCTACAAGTACATTTGCCAAATTTTAACCCTTGAAAATTTGAAGAACCGATCTTAAATTGTTTTTTAGATTCAGCAATTTGAAAGTGGCTCCTCGGAAAACTCTGCTCAAAACAGGTCAGGGGGGAGTTGACAAAATATTTTTTAATAACAAAACTATAAGGAGTTGGGAGCTAAAATTTGGGACTTCTAGATTTTTTTCAGTCAAGTCTGAGATGGTTGGGGACGGGAGCATTCGGAGATTTGGCATGGAATGACCCTTTGTACTTTCCTGCCTTCCACAGTGGATCTGACACAGTGAATGTTTACGCATAACACGGTCAGAAAACACACCCCGACCTTGTAGAAGTGTGATTCTGTTTAGCCCCAGATGCATTGTGGGTAACACCTGTCACACACGTGCTGGAAAATATAATGATGGATAACAATAGCACACGATTGTTTTGGACTCTGTTTGGCACAATGGCGGATCGGAATTATCTCTTATGAAACCTTTGGAAACAAGTCAGCAATGCACTTTCTCTGGGAGCCTTGAAAATAAGCTTTGTGCTCTGTCTACAATTTATTTGTTGTGGAGCCCAGACTGGATCACACTGCAGACAGTGAGTGTGGTCCGTGTTTGACAGGGATCACACTTTAAATATCAAAACAGACAACAACAAATCGATCTTTTAACAGAAAGCTAAGCAAAGGTTTGGCAGCACAGGGGCACAGTGGTTTGCTCTTTCTCCCTGTGGCTGTGTAATTTCCTCCAGGTGCTGTGGTTTACCCCAACACTAAAATCATACACAATCAGTGTTGGGAAGGTTACTTTTAAAATGTATTCCCCTACAGATTACAGATTACATACCCCAAAATGTAGCTTGTAACAGAATCCATTAAATTACTTAAAGTGAGTAATGTAATCTGAATATTTTGGATTACTTGATTTGCTGTAGAGAAGCAAAGACGAGGAAATCTTCACATAAGAAGTTTTGTCTGTTAAAAGAAAATGAAAAGCTCAGACTTTACTTGACCGTATTAAAAAATATTATTGATAGAAGAGAAGGAAACACGGTCCATGCAGCATGATTTAGTCCTGTTAAATCCTGTTTTAGATCTGGTTTAGTCCCGGTTTAGTCCCGGTTTAGTCCTGGTTTAGTCCTGGTTTAGTCCTGGTTTAGTCCTGGTTTAAACCTGGTTTAAACCTGGTTTTAGTCCTGGTTTAGTCCTGTTTACTCCTGGTTTAAACCTGGTTTAAACCTGGTTTTAGTCCTGGTTTAGTCTTGGTTTAGACCTAGTTTAGACCTGGTTTTAGACCTGGTTTAGACCTGGTTTTATCCTGGTTTAGTCCTAGTTTAGTCCTAGTTTAGACCTGGTTTAGACCTGGTTTAGACCAAAATATGAAAACAGGAAAATACCTCTGTGTAATCCATTTATTTCAACAAAGTAACTGTAATCCAATTACCACTCACTGAAACAGTAAACTGTAACTGAATACAGTTACTCATAATTTGTACTCTGATTACATAACTCTGGTACATGTAATCTGTTACTCCCCAACACTGTACACAATAGGCTCCTCCCCTCGACAATCAGATACGTGGAGTTTTAAGTCGTGCAATAATGGAAAGTCCACTTCATTGTTATTGTATGTGTGATGTGGTTATGACCATTCTGCCCTACAAAATCAAAAGACCTTCACTTGCCACAGTGGAACCTGAGAAAAATTACTTCATAGTTTCTGTTTTGTCCAGACAAAAGTATAAAAGGTCGGGCTCCCAAAATGTGTCATCTAGTTGCTACAGTGAAGAAGTATTTGTATGTGAAAACCTTTATTTGTCAGTTCCTGTTCTCTGTCTTTGTATCATGATCCAAAAATAAGGAGTCGTGCAAAAGGTAAAAGACAAAAGGCAGAAACTGACATGATCATTATTTGCTTGATTTTCCTGAGACTTCCATCAATTATAAGAAAAACACTTCACCAACGTCGAGTCATCATGGTGTTTGTCTGAAATGATGTAGAAGAGCTTTGGAATCGTTTAGTTCTGATCAGGATCGTGTGGCGACACTTACACAGTTAAACTGTTTGACACAAGTGACTTTGCAGTATACTGTGTACAGTATGAATAAATACACAAAATACTTTCATATTAAAGATAATTTAAGTATAATTGAACACAAAGGTTTATTTATGTAATGTGTTAAGACCCTGTGCTAAGGCCACAACAAAAAGAAGGAGATGAGAGGTTGGATTTTAAAATCAAATATATTTTTGAACTAAAATAAATAAACTCTTTGTCTTTGCTTCAAGATTTATCAGTGTCCATAAAAGGAGTCTTTTTCATTCACGGGGGATACGACTTAATTTGTTTACTTTCTGATTAATTCCTGTAACTGACAGCAGAGGGCGCTTCAGGCCTAAATACCTCACTGGAAACAGAGGTGAAGTTTATAAAGTGTGTTTTCCAAAAGTAGACATTCATTTTATAAAGTGAAATTCCAAATGCTCAAAAGCAAGTTTTATTGAATGAATTAATGATTTAATTAAAGTCGCAAGAATGTGTAATATCACAATTAAACAACTCACCCTTATTAGTCAATAACCATTGTATAAAGCTGTGTTTTTATGTTATTACTTCTCATTCTATTTTATTTTGATTTGTACATTTACATTACCAGTCAAAAGATTTAAAAGATTATATCTTATTTGACACGTGTCTCTTGCTGTTTTTTGCTACTTATTTATAATTTATTATCACCATTTATATTTTTTACTCTGCTATTATATTGTGAGCAACTGTGTCCAAATAATTTCCCTTGTGGATCAATAAAGTTTGTCTATGTCTAAGTCTAATTTGTTCTTTGGGTTTTTATGGTTGTTTAGGTAAAGACAAATAGTAATTATTGGTTAAGTTTGGGATCTGTCTCCAGGATTTGATGCAAGTTGATGTAATGTCCCCACAAAGAATGGAGCCCTAAAACCTGCGTGTGGACCTACTGTACAGGCGTCTCTGGTTTCTCCTGTCGTCTCTGTTCCGTCAGGGGCCACCTGTCACCAGCACTCACCCCGACCGGCCCTCAGACATTTGGTCGAGTGCAGCCCTGCTAACCCCGAGTTCAACAAAACACAAGCTCGGCCTAGTTTACTCCAAGAATCACGACACGAGAAACACAGGGACTATTTAACACCGAGGAAAGTCAAGTTTGATTTTTGAAGTGATACTTCAAAGCTGGAACTTGGTCGTTTGGTTTTTATCTTGAGTTTGTGGAACATTTTGGAAGATAATTCAACTTCCAGTGTCCAGATTTAAAAGGTAAGTTATTTGATTTGTTTCATTACCTTGTTATTGTAAAGAATTAACATTTTAAAGAATGTATTATCTGACAAAACTTTTAATAGAATTTAATAATAATAATGAATAATAAAAGCACATAGATTAGTTTACGCCCATGGATTAGTGTTGTAGTCAAGACTGCACTAATCGAGACCAAGACCAGTCCGAGACTACAGAGTCCTGTGACCAGGACAAGACCAAGACCTCTGAGAGTTGAGACCGAGACAAGACCGAGTCTTTTAAAGGCTGAGACCGAGACAAGACCGAGACAAGATCGCAACTTTTAAAGGCCGAGACTGAGACAAGACCGAGACCATGGTTCAGCAAAACCAAATCAAGTCCATTTTTGTAATTTTTGACATTTATTTGTAATTTACAGTTATTTTGGCACAAATATAT
This sequence comes from Boleophthalmus pectinirostris, assembly GCF_026225935.1. NCBI lineage: Eukaryota > Metazoa > Chordata > Actinopteri > Gobiiformes > Gobiidae > Boleophthalmus > Boleophthalmus pectinirostris. The sequence goes on along the minus strand of NW_026571515.1, from coordinate 14,821,074 downwards.
CAACGTTTTTATAAATCTTTCTCCATTTTATCCTCGAGTCTGAGACGAGACCGAAACAAGACCGAGACAAGTCTGAGACAAGATCGAAACAAGACCGAGACAAGATCGAAACAAGACCGAGACAAGACCAAGACGAGACTGAAATAAGACCGAGACAAAACCAAAACAGGATCGAAACAAAACTGAGACAAGACTGACACAAGAACGAGACAAGACCGAGACAAGACCGAAACAAGACCGAGACTAGACTGAGACAAGAATGAGACAAAACCGAGACAAGACCGAGACAAGACCGAAACAAGACCGAGACAAGACCAAGGCAAGACCGAGACAAGACCTAGACAAGACCGAGACAAGACCGAAGCAAGACTGAGACAAGATTGAAACAAGACCGAGACAAGTCTGAGACAAGACCAAGACAAGACTGAGACAAGACTGAGACAAGAACGAGACAAAACCGAGACAAGACCGAGAGAAGACCGAGAGAAGACCGAGACAAGACCGAAGCAAGACCGAGCAAGACAAGACCAAGACAAAACAAGACCGAGACACGAGACAAGACCACAAGACTGACAAGACAAGACAAGACAAGACAAGACAAGACCAAGACAAGACAAGACAAGACAAGACAAGACAAGACAAGACAAGACGAGAGAAGACCGAGACAAACCGAGACAAGACGAGACAAGACCGAGACAAGACCGAGACAAGACGAGACAAGAGACAAGACCAAGACAAGACAAGACCGAGAAACCCGAACAAGACCGAAACAAGACCGAGACACGAGACAAGACCGAAACAAGACCGAGACAGGACCGAGACAAGACCGAGACCAAACCGAAACAAAATTGAGACCAAACCGAAACAAGATCGAGACAAAATCGAAACAAGACCGAGACGAGACCGAGACAGGACTGAAACAAGACCGAGACAAGACCGAAACAAGACCAAGACAAGACCGAGAGAAGACTGAGACAAGACCAAGACAAGACCAAAGCAAGACCGAGACACGAGACAAGACCGAGACAAGACCGAGACAAGACCGAGACAAGACGAGACAGAGAGACAAGACCAAGATCGAGACAAAAGAAACCGAGACAAGACCAAGACCGAGAGAAGACCGAAACAAGACCGAGACAAGACTGAGACAAGACTGAGACAGGACCCAAACGCAAGTCCAAATGCGATTGAGTCCGAGATGAGACCAAGACCGCTCTCGAGTACTACAACACTACCATGAACCACTATGGAACCTTCCTGGAAAACTGAAGGATTACACAGATAAAAAAACACATGAAAATATAAAAGAACGTACTACGATTTAATGAGGAAAATCACATCCTCTTGTCTAAATAAAAGAGTTCTTATTATTATCATGGTATCGGAATCAGTTTTGCTTATCGGGCCTATTCATAAGCATCGAAATCAAACTTGAAACCACAAATAGCACACTTTTTTTTTTTTTTAAGCAATTTTGAAGTATACGTAACATAAGAGAAAAAAAACACACACAAAAAATACGAAGAAAATACTCTTAATTATTTACTTTTACTATTCTCTACATCTTAAAAATAAGAGAAACAGCAAAACTTAGATAAGGTACAGTTAGATTTATTCATGAGTGCATAAAACCAGGCATCAACATTATAGATCTGCAATAATAATAGGCATTTAATTAATCAAATTTGAGGACTGTTTTGCTCTACATATTACCAACACTCTTCCAGTAAACACTACCATATTTCTATTATGATGAATATTCTAATGTTATTGTTCTTTGTGAGTATTTTGTGTTTGAGTCGTTCAGTTCCAGAGTCCATTTTTAGTCAGGAGGAGGAGATTGGGTTTCAGAGCCCGAGAATAGGCACAGGCCGCTGGGCGAATGTGGTTCTGAGCGCACAGAGATACCGCAGGGTTACGTGTAAGAAAAATATAGAAATACAAGAAATACAAGAGAAAAGAGTTTGCAGGAGAAGCTTGAGATTAATCTGAGGATTTAAACATCTTTAAAGGTGCACTGTGTAACATTTCTAGTCGAGGAAATGTTGTTGCTTTGTCTAGAATGTTCCACAGTACAGATTAACCCGATCCATCATGAGGGAGACAAACAGGTTACAGAACTATGCTACATTACAGGTCAGATCTGTGGAGAGGTGCTCCTCTTCACAGAAGGAATTGTATTTTTGAGCAACAGAAACACTTATAATGAATAAACTCTAGATGTAAGTGTTTAAAGTCATCAAATGAAACAGAAACGCACACCGAAGTTCTTGTAGACGTGCAAATCCAAGGAACAGGAATTTAAAAGTGAAAAAAAAAAAAACTCAGCACACTCAGATTTTTGTTTAATGTTACTTTTTTGTGAAGCGTTTTGTGTTACTGTGAAAAGCGATTTATAACATATGTATTATTATTCAGATGGCCAATGTCCAAAAGCTTTTTTAAAAAATTTCAAATTACGTTTCCGCAAAAAGCCTTCGATGTCAGATAATTTTTCTTGCTTTGGACCAAGTTATACCATGGAACATTCTAGAGAAAACACATCTCTAAGTTGTGCAGTGCATCTTTTAATATAGAAACGTTTGATGAGATTATTGAATCACTTCATCACAAACACAATAAAATATACCATGAAGGATTCCCAGCAAAACTAAGTAGGTCTGGATATTCAGAAGTTGCCGATACGATACAGTGATCTTTCAATTTGATGCAATTCGATACGATATATTTCAAATCAATACAAAACTTTTCAGTAAAAAATGAAAGGTTAAAGGTTGTATAGAGGATTTTCCAAGGAACGAGAAATCCAGCGACTGTTTGTCCTTTTTCAAATGTTGCGCATGCGTGAAACCACCCCCCCTCCCCTACAGCTCCCTACGTAGAAACGCCTTCTCCCGCCTCCTCTTTACGCCAGAAACCAGAAACAGGTTTGTTTACAGCCGGTGCGCTGCACATGACTTGTAAACAACTAACTACAGTGTTGGTTAGGCAAGGCGGAGAAGTGAGGAGCGGGGGGAGCGGGTGTGCGGACATTTTCGTGCGCGGACGAGAAGTGAGGAGCAGGGAGAAGAGAGAGCGGAGCAGGAGAGAGGAGAGAGGAGAGAGGAGAGGGGAGCGGTGCGCGGAGATTCCGTGCCCGGAGAAGTGAGGAGCAGGGGGAAGAGCGGAACGGGCAGCGGGGACAGGAGCAGGAAAGGGGAGCAGAGAAGGTTGCACGGAGATTCCGTGCGAATGAACTAGCTACAACACGCAGCAGCAAGCGGACTCTTTCTTTGCATTGAAAATTACGTTTTCAGACATAGGATATCGCTTTCGTGTCCTGAAAAACGTTTGTCTAGCTCTTGGAAATAAAGTACGTTTTCATAATAAGCAGAAGTTGACCTGTCCAGGAGTAATTTGGCGACCAGTGCGTCAGTCTTTAGACCCTGCGTCTGCTTCAGTTGCGCCATCGCTGGAATGAATTTTCAAGAATCACCTTAGTTTGGCTTCGCTGCTTTTCCCCTTGTCTTCTTCTTTCAGCAATCTCAAAAACTGACTTTCTTTTGCGGCTAACTGCTCCTGGATTCTTGTCGCCATTGCAACAAACTTTGTGCGAACTGCGAGGAAGATATAGGTAAAAAAAAGCCGCTAAGAACTGTTGCGTTGGTGGAGTAAACAGCGTCTGTGTGGCTTGCGTCTGTGGACTGCGTGACAGGCGTACGTAAACCACGTAACGGCGGCGCGCAGGCAAGTCAGTTACGCTAGAAACGTAGGGAGATTGATTGACAGCCTGTCAGCTAACAGATAACGAGGCAGTGTCGTTATCTATTGGCAAATGTTTAGCCCCACCACGTCCAGAGTTGATGAATTTTTATTCTCTTTTTTTTGGTCATCATAATTACAAGGCTACTGCATCTCTATAATGCTATCATTGACAATTTGAAACAAAAAAAAATCCTCCATACAACCTTTAAATCATGGCTGTGATACTAAAAGTCTTTGTTAAACCACTTCTTGTGCAAAGTTCATATGAAACACAAACATTTTAATCATCAAAACAGTGAAAATATCAAATGTATCGCATAAATGAGTTTCCTACCTCAAAACAAACAACAAAACTGTACCGTGGTAACAAAATACATTTAGTAAAATAAACCAAAAAATACTCTCTCTTGACGATATATCATCACATTAAACGATACAATGGATAAGGTCTGAGATGTAACATGGGGCCAGTCCATTCAAAGCTTTAAAAACAAATAATAAAATCTTAAAATCAATCCTAAAATTAACAGGAAGCAAGAGCAATGACGCAAGAATTGGGGTAAAGTGATCGCGCTTTTTACTCGGTTAAAAGATGCATAGAGTTCTGGACAAACTGCAGCAGTGCATTTTGGTCGATTCCTGTGTGGAGTTCACTGCAGTAGTCCGGACAAGAAGAGATAAAAGTGTGCACAACCTGTTCAAAATTGTTAAAAGATTTCACTGTGGATAAAAGACGAAGGTGATAAAAACTGGATTTAACCACAGGACTGACCTGCTTGATAAGTTTAAAATCAGTCTACAGTGACGCAAGGTTTGTGGCTGAGGGACGAAATAGTAATAGGTGGTACATTTCTTAAATTGTCCCGTTACTTGTTCAGGTATTTCATCTTTTTTTTACATCTTTGTTTCATTATGTTATAACCGAGACAGAGAGAAAAAGTGTGCTCTATGGTGTTGGTACTTTTTAAACCCACTTATTGAAAAAAAAAAAATTTGAATTCTTTGTTTTTCAGTTCTTTTCGGGCACCACATCTGATCTCCATCCCACCATGGACGGGTGAGTGTCCATATTTAAACCTGTTAACATTTCCTTGAACAAACCTACACCCATGCTACACTCACTTGCATTGAGCTTCAGTGAAATTGCTTCTCCACGCTGTTGTCACCTTCACAATGCCAAGCCCTGACCTGCTCCAGATGAGAGGTCAGGTCTCTTCTTCTTCTCCTCTCACTGGCTCCTTTTATGTTACAGGGAGGATGACAAACAATCGGTGGACATCCATGACAATCCTCCACAGCCTGATAACTTTGTGAAGGAAGATGGAGGGGAGACGGTGAGTGGAGCTACAGCCTGGACCTGCAGGGTGGACCTCCAAACTGGACCTAGGGCTGGGACAGGGGCAGCATATGGGCCCTGACAGACAGCTTTGTGTTCTTCAAAACTACAAGAGAAAATGTTAATGAGATGATCGGGGGGGTGAAGTTTTGTTTTGGTTTATCAGTGACTGTGCCGTATTTTTGTTGTTATATAGAAATGGTCTTGGGTCTAGTCAATAATATAAACCACCTATAAATTCACCTTTGATAATTTACCTCTAATATTTAATGACAAATTTTGTAATAATAATAATAAATCTTTATTTATATATCACTTTTAAAAAGAATTTTCATAATGTGCTGTAAGAGGCTTAGAGAACAATAAAAATAGCACCCAGAAGGCACACAAAATCAGACAATGAAGCAATCAGTTCAAATAATTATAATAAATAAGTGGAGGACTTCAAGTATCTCGGGGTCTTGTTCACGAGTGAGGGGAGGATGGAGCGTGAGATTGACAGGGGAATCGGTGCAGCGTCGGCAGTGATGCAGTCGCTGTATTGGACCATTGTGGTAAAAAGGGAGCTGAGCCAAAAGGCAAAGCTCTGGATTTACCGTCAGTCTATGTTCGTCTCCTCCCCTATGGTCATGAGCTCTGGGTAATGACCGAAAGGACAAGATCTCAGATACGAGCAGTCGAAAGGAGGCCCCGGGAACACCCAGGACACACTGGAGGGATTATGTCTCTGGGCTGGCCTGGGAACGCCTTGGTGAAGAAAGTCTGGGAGTCCCTGTTTAGACTCCTGGCCTCGTGACCCGGCCCTGGATAAGCGGAAAGAAAATGGATGCATGGATAAATAAGGAATAACATCAAGCTAAAACCAGTTAAAGGAAGGTCAACTGATAAAAATGAGTTTTAAGAGGTGATTTAAAAGATGAAACATGATGGTGCGAGTCTTATCTCCTCAGGCAGGTTGTTCCAAAGCTGAGGTGCTTGGACGGAAAAGGCTCCATCACCTTCACCTGGAGTCTGGACTTTGGAAAAGCCACAGGGACCTGCCTGAGGATCTAAGGCTGCAGGAGGCTCATACGGGGTTAAAAGTTCTGAAATGTAACTTGGTACAAGACCTAAACGAGCTTTAAAAGTGATCAATAAAGCCTTAAAATCAATTTTAAAACACACAGGAGCCAGTGAAGGGAAATTAAATTCTCCTATGAAACCAATAAAGTCCTTGTAGTGTGCATTCAGTATTTGTGAGTATACTTTGTTTGTGTGTAGGTGTACTTATTACTTTGTGTGTGCAGGTGTACTTCATTACTTTGTGTGTGTGTGTGTAGGTGTACTTCATTACTTTGTGTGTGTGTGTGTGTAGGTGTACTTCATCTATGAGGAGGAGGTGGAGGTGGAGGAGAAGGAGCCCGAGCCGCCTGAGCCTGTTTTGATGGTCAACGATAAACCGCACAAGTTTAAGGACCACTACTGCAAGAAGCCCAAGTTCTGTGACGTGTGTGCCCGGATGATCGTCTGTACGTCACACACACATAGACACACACACAAACACAAACACACACACATATGGACCTAAAATCAACAGTTTAGAGCTTTTACCAATATTACAGTCGTGTCCGTCACCATTCACTCACCAGAAATTGCATTTGGAGTGATTCCTGCATGTTTGAGTTGTATTTAATCATTTATTTTCAAGATGCCATTTTGCCGATGTGCCAAAAAGATCTGCTGCTCGTTGTGCGATGTGCAGGTCTCCGTCAGAGGTGCTGTTGTGATGGAGTTTACAGTGACGTCAGCTCCCATTGGGTATCTCAGTTTTTAAACACGGAAATCAGTGGACTTGTTTCTTTAATTTAATTGTTTTAGATGGATATTACGATTTAAAATGTGCAAATTTTAACATAATGATCCATGGGTGTCACGGATGATAACTAGATTAGTACAACAGACACAAGCACACAAGTATACAGTAGTGGGAGCACAGACTGTATGTACATTATTCAAATAATTATATTAAAATAACTGGATAGGGTATTGCTGCTTGTAGCTGTCTCCAGTTGGCGTAGTGGACACTCACTGGAACTCTGCCCAGAATGGATTTTTCCCAAAGAGCACAATATAATCACAAATAGCTTAAGTTCGGCTGACAGGACACCTACAACTTTCAAAAATGACAGATTTTGTCGTGATTTTTACGTATTTTAAAATCATAAACATCCTTCAGTTCAACAGTTAAAAACAGTTTTTTAATCGTTCACTCTGCTCCTTGTGCCCGCTTGCGTGCAGTGGCCTGTGCTCGCCATAGACTGTATAAAAAGGTGGATTAGTCGTGTGACGTCACCCACAGTGTTCAGCTCTGCTCAAATGAAGCTCCTGATTTTAACGGTTACAGCAGCGAATCTGGAGCCAGGATCCATATTTGGAAATCCAATCACGAGTATCAACCACAAGAGCCAATCATGATCGAGGTTGTTAAATGTGCCTGCCCTTCTCACCAGAAAGCTGGAAGAGGGACGAGCTGTCAATCAAACCTGTTGCGTCTGATTGGTCCGTTTTGTCCGTTCAAATCTTGATTTAGGGACAAAATAGCAAAATGAAAAATTCAGGATCATGTAGAGTAGGTTAATACGAACATTTTAAGGCCAAATGTCGAGGCTCACTGCAGCAGTTACCAGTGTTGGGGAGTAACAGATTACATGTACTGGAGTTACGTAATCAGAGTACAAATTATGAGTAACTGTATTCAGTTACAGTTACTGTTTCAGTGAGTGGTAATTGGATTACAGTTACTTTATTGAAATAAATGGATTACACAGCAGTATTTTCCTGTTTTTACATTTGGGGCTATATCCCTTTTTTTTTCTTTTCTCAGTAATTCCACTCATTGCCGGACACTAAACCAGGACTAAACCAGATCTAAAACCAGGTCTTAAACAGGATTTAACAGGACTAAACCAGGTCTAAAACCATGTCTAAAACCATGTCTAAACCCAGGTCTAAACCAGGTCTAAACCCAGGTCTAAACCAGGTCTAAACCCAGGTCTAAACCAGGTCTAAACCAGGTCTAAACCCAGGTCTAAAGGTCTAAACCAGGTCTAAACCCAGGTCTAAACCAGGTCTAAAACCAGGTCTAAACCCAGGTCTAAACCCAGGTCTAAACCCAGGTCTAAAACCAGGTCTAAACCAAGGTCTAAACCAGGTCTAAACCCAGGTCTAAACCCAGGTCTAAACCCAGGACTATACCAGAACTAAACCAGGACTAAACCAGGACTGAACCAGGACTAAACCAGAACTGAACCAGGACTAAACTAGGACTAAACTAGGTCTAAAACAGGATTTAACAGGACTAAATCCTCTCCTCCTCTTCTATCCATAATATTTTTAAAGACTGGCCTTTTTACTTTCTTTTAACAGACAAAACTTCTTATGTGAAGATTTCCTCGTCCAAACTATTCAGATTACATTACTCATTATATTACTTAAGTAATTTAATGGATTACTTTACAAACTACATTTTGGGGTATGTAATCTGTAGGGGAATACATTTTAAAAGTAACCTTCCCAACACTGGCAGTTACAAACAGAGAGGACCCACAAGATCCTAATGTGAGTCAGTAGGAGCCAGGGTCAGAAGGAGCCGGAAGAGCGTCCTGGTGCACTTCCTGTTTGGAACGTGACGGCGAGCGTGTTAGCTAAGCCCATTCTTCATATATAGGGTGTATGGTGCTGGCGGGAGAAAAGAGCACTACTGCGCATGTTCAATGGGCGGGGAGCCGCAGGAAGTACCTCACCGGGCTAAAGGCGAATCTGGAGACCTGCACCATTGAGCTCGGTCCATTGATTTGACTGGGCGGCCATTTTTAGGTCCCAGGGCTTGATATAAATGAACATACGTAGCTAACCAGCAAGTCGCCGTGTTCCAAATAGGAAGTGACCATGGGGGCACTTCTGGCTCCATCGACTCCACCTCCAGTTCACTTTGTATTAAAAAAACAATTGCCCCTCTCTCTGTAACTGCTGCCAGACTCCTTATGTTAGCTTAAAATATTCATATTAACCCGCTCTACCGCTCTGTGATCCTGATGTTCACACTTATTTAGTCCACTTCTTTATCCAGTCTGTCAGTGGGAGTCAGGTCGTCCACAGCAAGTTCTCAGATGTACTAACTCTTTCAATAATATCATGTTTTTTTAGTGAATAACAAATTTGCCCTGAGGTGTAAAAACTGCAAGACCAACATCCACCACGCGTGCCAGTCCTACGTCGAGTTTCAGAGGTGTTTCGGAAAAATCGTGAGTTTTATTGTAATTAGAAAAGAACATTTGGGTGATCCTGAAAATGTTACTAAAACAAACGCTGTTTTTTTACAGCCTCCAGGATTCCGAAGGGCGTACAGCTCCCCCCTGTACAGCAGCGACATCCCCGACCCCAGTGAGCACATTGATTATGATATAATAATGTATTTTCTTATCAGCTAACACAATCACTAGATCACAACATATATTTTAATATGTTTGATTAAGTTTAGGGTGTCCAGACTTCCCTATTTACCCAAGACAGTCCCAGTTTTGAATCCTGTGTCCCCTGTCCCAACAGATTTATCCAAAACCAGTGATTTGTCCCAGTTTTATGCAAGAAATGTCCTTGTTTTTGACCAATTTTTTGCCTGCCAACAGTAAAAAGAAGTATAAATTGTCATTTGTTTATGTAAAATACAGAAAAGCTGCTTAAAAATGACCAAAACAAAAAGAAAATGTGATGATACTGACTCACATTTGTGCTGAATGCGGAACAATTTACCTTAATTACGCACTCGTTTTACACATTTATTATTATTGGTAGATAAAGACTAGCCTGATTCATCAGCCAGTTTCACTTTGTAGAAACCGTCTGACTGGCAGCAGCATTAGGATTTGTTCGCTCGAAGGTAGGTGGGTACTTTTTTATTTAACCAATCGCTGCTGTTTGGTCCTGATGTATGTAATGCGCCGCTAATGGAGTTAACTGGTATATTAAGCTTTTCCCAAATCCTGTAGGAAGAAGGGCAATAACGTCTTTCCCCTTGATGAAATTCACCAAACATTCTCTTTATTACGGCTTTAAATAAGATCTCAGGAATTGTTGCCAACAGTGAATGTATGGCTCTTTGCTGGATGGCTGGTGCCCGGACTCGCACTTCCAGGGTTTTTGTGAACCGTCTAGTGTATTCTGATTCCTGGTCTAGTCGTTGGAGAGAAATGAAATCGAGTGGAGGCACTAGATGGCGCCAGCCTGGCTAAAAAGAGACATGCACAGCCAACAAAAAAGTGCGACTGTGTGCTGGGTCCAAAGACAAAAAATTTTCAAAAAAGAAAGATACACACAGCAGTTCTTTGAATTTCCCAAATTTTTATTTCAATGACACAATGATTATTTGCATTTGTACCACACAGACACAAGGAGAATCTGGTGAGATTTTAAATCTGTGATCTGCAGCAGGATCTGTCTGCAGACCACAAGATATTAAGCAGTGAGCGCGATCATGTCAGCTGTTTCCTGTCTAAAGTTGCTCTGAGACTCTTACGTGTTCAAAAGGTCAGAGCTCTGCACTTCTAGTTTAGATAGAAAAAACTGTGTTATTATTATTTGTGAAATGTGGTGCAAATCAGATCCAGAATCAGATACTTTGATTTGCAGCTTCACCTCGATCCGTGCGCTGTGTGGATGTAAACAGACACATGTGACTCTTGCCTTTTTACTTTTAACGAATGACTCAAACTGGATTAACAGTGCTGTTTTGTGGACTGGGGTCATTATTTGCAGTGGACAGTTTTTTATGGGTTGTGTCTGAGTTTGTATCTTGTATAGAGTGACCGGATTTTCAAAATAAAAAACTGCGACATCCCGGTTATAAAATTGTGAAACGAGTTTGTAATCAAAGTAAATTGTTCTGCACTCGGCACTAATGTGAGTCAGTATAGTCACATTTTCTTTGTGTTTTAGTCACTTTTAAGCAGCTTTTCTGTATTTTACCTAAAGAAATGACAGTTTATGCCTCTTTTTATTGTTGGTAGGTTTTAAATTGGTCAAAAATAGGGACACCTTGGACATTTCTTGAATTAAACTGGAACAAATAACTAGTTTTGGATCCACAAGGGAAATGATTTGGACACAGCTCACACATCACAATATTATAATAACAAAGAGCTAAAATATAAATGTAATAATATACTTTCATGTTTAAATCGATCGAACTATTTTGTTGTAATTAATTGGCAAATTATTTCCGATTGACAGACAACGTGAACAGAAATGACCCGGTGTTCGACACGCTGAGAGTGGGAGTCATCATGGCCAACAAGGAGCGCAAGAAGGGAGAGAATGACAAGAAGAATGTAAACGTTGAACTGGATTTGACCCGGTTTATGAGGGAAATGAAAAGTAAAAATGTTTATGTTTTATCTAAAGATTATGATGATGGAAGAGGAAGAGGAGGAAAACCAGCAGCCCAAAGAGAATGAAGAAGGAGGAGAAGGTACGATCAGATTTCAGTTTTTTTCTAGTTCCTGTGGTAAATATTTGTCACAGTTTTACATCAGTTAAGAGGCTGTTTGAAGAACTCGAAAAGAAAAGCACAAAAATGCAGAAGCAGTGGTGAGTTTTAAAACAGAATCCATTTTATCTAGGTCATCAACACTGAAAACTCCTTCTAAAATGCAGAGAACATTTTTGTGTAAAACTATGTTGTAATTTAGACTTTAGGTCTTGACCCTTGTTTACATTATGGTTGTTTTTTTATTGAGTTTTTTTGTTTGTTTGTTTGTTTTGTTTTTTGTAATATAATCATGTAAACTGTTTTAGTGAAATGAGGAGTCAAACTCGTCACGTGCACTTTAAAATATTATAACTTTAAATGTTGGAATTCTAAAAGTACAAAAAGAATTGTTTGAAAAATCCACAATATAAAATTACATTAAAGTATTATTTTTATTAGTTCAGATCTGGTTTAGTCCTGGTTTAGTCCTGATTTAGTCCTGGTGTAGTCCTTGTTTAGTCCTGGTTTAGTCCTGGTGTAGTCTGTGTTTAGATCTGGTTTAGATCTGGGTTAGTCCTGATGTAGTCTGGATTTAGTCCTGGTTTAGACCTGTCTTAGACCTGGTTTGGACCTGGTTTAGTCCTGGTTTAGTCCTAGTTTAGACCTGGTTTAGACCTGGTTTGGACCTGGTTTAGTCCTGGTTTAGTCCTAGTTTAGACCTAGTTTAGACCTGGTCCAGGCTGAACAGTCTTTAGTCCTCTTTTTAAATGTGTTTTCTGTTCCAGTATATTCCTGATTTAAAATAATATATATTTAGTATAATATATTAAATCGTGAGTTTAACCAGATTTCAGTGTCTTGCTCGTGGACACAGAGGCAGTCTGCAGTCTTTAGGATTAGAGGAACAATCCTGTATAAACACGTTACTGTTCCAGGAAAACCAGACGACAAAAAGGAGAAAGGAGGAGACAAAGCCGATGATAAGGTCAGAGGTGTATTTGTTATTTGTCTGATTTATCTGAGCTTTATTTTCCTGACACATTCTGCAATTATGAAGATATTTTTCTTTAATTAACAATCAGTTCAACCTCGTGCAGAAACATAAACTGAAATGTGAACTACTAAAGCAATACAAGAATCACATGTATCTCAGAACATGTTTGTAGAAATCAAAACCTTACCAACAATTCTTTAAAATCCTTTTTCTCCTGATCTCTCCCCTGAACAGACCAAGGCGTTCTCTCAGTCGCACTATTACCTGGCTCTGTATCGCTTTAAGGCCATCGAGAAGGACGACCTCGACTTCCAGTGAGTTCACACACGTTTATGTTCACGTGACAGGTTAAATATTAGAGTAAAGCACTGATACATATAAATGTACTTTTGTATTTCAGCCCTGGAGACCGGATCACTGTGCTGGACGACTCCAACGAGGAGTGGTGGAGGGTGAGTTTGGAACTGAAACCTGTCTGCTGAATCTGATTGGCGTGACTGACAGGTGTCTGAGGGGGGTGATTGATTGACAGGTGTCTAATGGGCGAGATTGACAGGTGTCTGAGGGGCGTGACTGACAGGTGTCTGAGGGGCGTGACTGACAGGTGTTTGAGGGGCGTGACTGACAGGTGTCTGAGGGGCGTGGTTGACAGGTGTTTGAGGGGCGTGGTTGACAGGTGTCTGATGGGCGTGACTGACAGGTGTCTGATGAATGTGACTGACAGGTGTCTGAGGGGCGTGACTGACAGGTGTCTGAGGGGCATGACTGACAGGTGTGAGGGGTGTGACTGACAGGTGTCTGAGGGGTGTGACTGACAGGTGTGAGGGGTGTGACTGACAGGTGTTTGAGGGGTGTGGTTGACAGGTGTCTGATGGGCATGACTGATAGGTGTCTGAGGGGTGTGACTGACAGGTGTGAGGGGTGTGACTGACAGGTGTGAGGGGCGTGACTGACAGGTGTTTGAGGGGCGTGACTGACAGGTGTCTGATGGGCATGACTGACAGGTGTCTGAGGGGTGTGACTGACAGATGTTTGAGGGGCGTGACTGACAGATGTTTGAGGGGCGTGACTGACAGGTGTTTGAGGGGCGTGACTGACAGGTGTCTGATGGGCATGACTGACAGGTGTTTGAGGGGCGTGACTGACAGGTGTCTGATGGGCATGACTGACAGGTGTCTGAGGGGTGTGACTGACAGATGTTTGAGGGGCGTGGTTGACAGGTGTTTGAGGGGCGTGGTTGACAGGTGTCTGATGGGCATGACTGACAGGTGTCTGATGGGCATGACTGACAGGTGTCTGAGGGGTGTGACTGACAGGTGTCTGAGGGGTGTGACTGACAGGTGTCTGAGGGGTGTGACTGACAGGTGTTTGAGGGGTGTGACTGACAGGTGTTTGAGGGGCGTGGTTGACAGGTGTTTGAGGGGCGTGACTGACAGGTGCATTAGCCAATTGGGCAAACACATGGTCACTTAAGGTCAACACAAACATGGCGGTTAACCCTAGTTTTAGAAGAGTTTAAGTCCAAATCTTGACTTTGTCTGGTCCAGATTTAATTCTGGGTTTAGTCCCAGTTTCATCTGGTGACTGTGTGAGTGTGAACACACCCTGAGGAACATCACAGATTTTTCCTGCAGAAGAGAAAAACAAGGTCAGATCAGTTATAGATTTCATTGTGAATGCCACGAGGATTTTCTGAATGTGAGACACGTGAGCTTGTGATCGGATTGTTCCAAAATGAGACACTTTTGAGATTCAAACAGAAATTCGGAGGGGCTGGCTTCACTGGATGATTTTTTTTTTTTGTAGCTTTGCTTTATTGATTTTTAAAAAACATTTCAAAACATAACAATATAAATCAAAATGACAAAATAAAAGTCTGGAGTTACAGGTTCTTATTTAAACATGCATTTGGTAATGACACTTTAATGTACTGTTATTTTATTGGTGTCATTTATGAAAGCTTTCCACTTTTCCCATTGCTCACCATATTTGTACTTTTTCAGTTTAAGATGATATGTTATTCTTTCCATCACTGAAATACTCTCCACAATCCTGACACAGTCTTGTTGTGCGGGTGGATCTGGTTGCAACCAACTCTTTGTAATTCTATTTTTAGATGCAGTTAGAACAGTTTTTGTCAGATACTTGTCATTCTTTGTTATTACATCTGATATATTCCCAGTTTTTGTTTTTTTTATTCATTGTCCAAAATATTACAGTGTGAGGTCTTTGTCGATCAGCGAGAACAGTGAGATCTTGTTTATTTTTCAGGGTAAAATGGGGGATAAGACTGGATACTTCCCCACAAACTATCTGATCAAAGTCAAAGCCTCAGAGAGAGTTTATAAAGTCACACGCTCGTTTGTGGGGAACAGAGAGATGGGCCAGATCACACTCAAGAAGGACCAGGTAACATACACAGACACACACTTTAAATACCCTGCAAAGACATTAGAGCTGCACAGTGAGCAAGAAACTAGACTAGGGTGACCAGACGTGCCTATTTACCCGGGACAGTCACATTTTTGAGCTCTGTGTCACCTGTCCCAGCAGATTTATCCAAAACCAACAATTTGTCCGAGTAGACCTTTTTCACAACAGCTGGAAGTGTCCCGCTTTAGGTTTGCAGAACTTCCGGTTAATGGTTTTCTGTGGCAAAATATCTGTGTAAATGTGTATCGTATTTTCCACCAGCTTCATAAATCTGCCCCATCACCAAATCTTCATCCAACGAGGTCCACAAAGGACAAACATTTTAACATGAAGAATTTTGAATTTATCCACAACTATAAAGGGAAGAAAGACGAAAACTTAAAGGAGAACAACGACAATGCATTAGTGACACACTGAACAAAACTAATCTTATGGTTTCCTAGAGATGTCTCGCATCCGAACTGCACAAATCTATCCATCTATGTTAATATCAACATCATGAAATTGATTTTTAATTTTAATTGTAGAATCAGTCTGAGTGAACAAGTTACTTCTGTTTTATTCATGACCATAACATTAGTTTTGTTCAGTAGTTCACTAATGCATCGTCGTTGTTCACCTTTAAGTTTTTGTCTTTCTTCCCTTGATAGTTGTGGATAAATTCTTCATGTTAGAATATTTATCCTTTGTGGACCTTGTTGATTGAAGATTTGGTGTTGGGGCAGATTTATGAAGCTGGTGGAGAGTAGTCAAGACATTTACTCACACACATTTTGCCACAGAAAACCATTAACCGGAAGTTCCACAAACCTAAAGCGGGACACTTCTCGTTGCAGTGAAAAATTTTCCAAGATGCCAAGGCAAAAGCAATCAATCACGTGGCAGAGTCTGTTTCCTATTGGCCGTTTTCATCTGTGTTCAGGGTTTACACTTAAAAAATAAGAGATGAGGTTCTGATGAGGCGAATTCTGACCAATCAGATCACTTCATCGCACCATTTCCCGTTTGTTACTAAGTCAAATCGGATCTACTGTCATATGTTAAGTTATGTTTACATTCTTTCTTTTTTTGTTGTTTTTGTTTTGTTTTTTGTTTTGTTTTCAATGAATCTGAATGTCTGCTTTGTGTGTGTAGTGTATAATACTGTATATATGTAAAAAAAATAAAAATAAAAAAAATAAAATAAAAAATTCGTATCACTTTGGATCGATTGCTTCTGTCTTGGAATCTTTGCTCTTTGCTGAGAATTTTTTTTCACTGCGAATTTTACACTCTGAATTTTGACTGTTGAATTTGAGTTGTAAGGGCTTGAAAATATTTGTGCTCAATATTTAAAAGGTGATTTTTTTTTTTATACTGAATTTTAAACATGTTGAAAAAAGTATACTCAAACAAGTTTTTTTCAGAATTTAAAAATGTGAGTTAAAAGTGAGAAATTCAACACCATTTAAAAATCAAAATCTGATTAAACAAATTTTCTTCCCTAAAAGGTGTTACTTTCCACTCTCGGGTTTAACACTAGACTAACTGAAAATCCTGCGATATGTTACACAATACACAATAACAAACTTCCCTCTCGGTTTTTACGTCTCGTTTCAGATCGTGGTGAAGAAAGGCGACGAGAAGGGCGGCTACCTCAAGGTCAGCACCGGGAGAAAACTTGGATACTTCCCGGCCGATCTGCTCCAGGAAATCACTGTCACATAGAAATACACAAAAATGTTTTATTTACACTAGTGATTGTTGGTTTTAGACGTACACAATCTCAAATATAAGTGTTTAATTGAGATCTGTAACGCTAAAGTCAATACAGTCTAGAGAGCTGGTCGCCATGGTAACTGAAAGTAACCAACTACAGTTCCGGCAGCCATTTTGTGACTGTACAACCCTACTCAAGATAAGATAGGTTGCTCTATTCGTAAGGTAAATTTGTTTTACAGATTTGAGAGGCTGGTCCCACATCTCACATCATGTTCAACCATCCACACTTTTTATTTATTTTATTTATTCAATATTTTACCAGGCAAGTCAATTGATGAAAAATTTTTTTACCTAGGATTCAAATTTTGTTGCCCTTACAGTCACAAGATGGCCGCCGCAATTGCCACGGTAGCAGAATCTTTTGTCTCTCTAGTTTTTATTAAATACCAGATAAAACAATCAAGTCCAGTATTTGTAATTCTAAATAAAATAGAATAAAAACATAAATGATACAGGGTTACTGGATACTAACGCCATCTGAGAGGGGGACGTAAAAAATACAGACTCTCAAAACGGGTGGTGTGAAATAACATAGACTAAAATAACTCTATTTTATATAAGACATGCAGATAGTAACGGTGAAAGTTTATTTATAGAAGTTATCAACATAGTATATTAAAAATAACTTAACAAAATGACGTGTTTGCACTGTGGATGAAGATTTATGCTGTTCATAATCTAAATAATAAACCAGAAGTGCACTTATATCGCTTGTTTTTATTATTTGTTTGATCAGTTCATTCACTACGCAGGTATGTATCACATGAATATATTTTTATAGGTAGTTTTGGTTTTCATGATGTAAATGAAGGTGATATTTATCTACATATAATTATAATTAACACTAACGTATTCGTATGAATCACTAGGCCATTTATGCCATTTAATTTTTATTTTATTTTATTATTATTATTTTTTTAATATAAATAAATAATTACGTTTCATAAAAGTGAATAGTACTATTTTCTAACTTTTTATATTTTATAGCCTAAAATATGGTGATTAAAGTTTGTTTTACGTAAAATAACAGACCGTAAGCGTAATCCATAAAATGCAGACACCATATGAGATCCACGCGCCTCTGCTGCCCTCGTGTGGCCGCCTGAGTGAATTGTAGTTATATTAATCATTTTTTATTTTTTTTTTATTTTTTTCCCCTTTTATCTTTATAGTCTGTACATAGTGTTCTTTATTTTCTCATTATCTATCATAGATTGTTATCTGTATGGATCATGTCTGAATGTTTGTGCTTAAATTACTAAATTAAATAAAATTACTAAAATACCGCAACATTTGAATGGCTTTATCCAGGGGAGTGAGTATAAATATTTGTCACTTTGAATTCACGAGCAGTAAAAAAATAAAGGTAAATCTCCACTTCAAACTTAAACCATAATATGTAGACAACACAAGTAACAAAATTAACTACAACAGATTTACGTCTGATGGAATAACTCTATGTCCTATAATATTGTTGCACTGTGTTCCTATGACCTCTTGTAAATAGTTAAGGTTTTACATTTTACTACTATACTATTTTTTGCTACTTATTTAGAATTTATTATCCCCATTTATATTTTTCATTCTTTTTTAAAATTATATTATATCGTGATGTGTGAGCTACTGTGTCCAGATAATTTCCCTCGTGGATCAATACATTTTGTGTAAGTCTAAATCTAACATACCATAATATATTTTTGTGACTTTTTGCAGGAGAGTGAATTTAAATACTCGGTTGTCACTTTGAATTCAGATAAAGGTAAATTTCTACTGCAGGAGTCTCCAACCTTTTTTTTTCAGTGAGCTCCTTCAAAAAACTTATTTCAGCAGTCGCAAAGAAAGAGTAAATGTAAGAGCCACTGCGACCCTTAGATGGGGAACAGTTAGATGCTTATAAACATAAAATATTATCCATTTATCAGTGCACCAACTTAGGCATCAAACTGAAACATACATAATGGGAAATACTCAAATTCTACTCATTATATGCAGAACATTTATTAATTCAGAAATAGCTCCTCTAAACCGTAGGGCAAGGGTGTCAAACTCATTTTGGTCTGGGGACCGTATCCAACCTACTTTGATCCCAAAGGGGCCAGATCAGAAAACTCATGACATATAAACCCCAAAAATAACAATAAGTTCAAATATTTGTGCAGAGAAACGCAAATCTATTACAGAAATCTTTTTTAATTGATGAACCCTTTCTTTTACAAAATATTATATTATTATGAACAAACCTGAAACTTTAAGAAAAATGCAATTTCAACACAATGTTTTAACATGAACTTGTTTTTCAAATAGGAATAAGTCAATTTTTCATGGAAAATTCTGCACTCGGCTCCACTTTTCTCAGGTTGGACATTTTTCTGATGAGGGTGTCACGGTCAACAGTCAAAACGATCGTCCTTTAAGAGCGTTTGGAAAGAGACAAGTCTTCATTTGTGCTGCTCTGGTGGGAGGGGCCACGTACAGAGACGCTGCTGTGATAAACACCACAGAAAATTACCAATATTTTAATAGAAAATATAATTACAATATTTTAGTAAAAAAATCAGCCGAGGGCCAGATTAAAGGTTTTGAAGGGCCGATTCTGCCCCCGGGCCGTATCAGAAGTTCACCTCCACGAGGAATATCACATGTAACTTACTCCTACCGCGCCAGCTTCTTTACACTCATTTTCCTTTAACATGCAAAAGAAGCCCCACTTGCGCAGGGCATCAAAAAATTGGGTAAAACTCTTATTGTTCCTCTCCACGGAAATCTTTAGTAAAAGGCGAAAGATTTATACGATCTGAAGAGAAACAAGAGTGTACTGAAGAGTATGAGCCGAAGTGTGACGGCCCATTCTGAGCCCTACGAGTCTGGGTCACGGTGCGGCCGCCAGTGACGCTACATATACAGAAACATTTCGTGAAATAAAACGCTACAGCAACGTGAGGCTCGTTTAAAACCGATAAAGTCGATAAAAGTGTAACTAATACTCACTTTTGACTTTAAAATTACTTTAAACTTAAAAACACGCAATGCATTTTGGGAATATGGTGCTGGCCACGCCTCCTTTACACGAGACATGGACAGTTTACTTGTGGAAATACACGTAAATAAAGGTTCTCTCTTCGGTCTTAAACCCGTAGAGTCGCACGAAGATAAATGCGGCGTTTACGTTTCAGTCACTGTTTTTCCAAAGCACGAGGAGCTGAGAGGAGCGCGACTTTTAACGACAATTTCTGCTGTTCGATAAAGCTGCATGTCTGCGCATGCGCATTGCCAAATGCTTCCCTCTTCACATAACTTGAGTTTTACTTAATTTAAGGTAACCAGACGTTCCTGTTTACCCGGGACAGTCCCAGTTTTGAGCCCTGTGTCCACTGTCCCAGCAGATTTATCCAAAACCAGGGATTTGTCCCAGTTTTACACAAAAAATGCCCCAGGAGTCCCTATTTTTGACCATTTTGAAACCTGCCAACAATAAACAGAGGCATCAATTATCATTTATGCAGGTAAAATATAGAACAGTTGCTTAAATATGAACAAAACACAAAGAAAACTTGACTATAATTACTCACATTAGTGTCGAGTGCAGAACAATTTAATTATGCACTCGTTTCACAATTTTATTTTTACCAACCCACCCAAACCAGGGATGTCCCGTTTTTTTATTTTGAAAATCTGGTCACCCAAGCTTAATTATTAATATATAAAATATATTGGTGAATTGAAACTATTATTTATTTTTGGCTAATTTAGAATTTAGATGTAATCTGTTGTTCATTTGAACATGTGGCCTGTGCAAAGACGCTGGGGCACGAGCTGAAATAATTAGGCCCATCTGCTCACTTAAATTAAGGACGTAACTTTCAAATGCATGAAAATGGACGTTTTTGAGAAACACACACAGATCTGGAGTGGAACCAGAGTAAATGTTATGGTCCAATATTATTCTAGTATTTAGACAGACGCAAGAGAAAAACCTGTCATGTTGTCTGTTTGACCCACCCAGGGCGTTTGGAGAAGTGCCACACACCGGTCTCCAAATGTTGGAGTAGAATTCCACTCAGTAATAAAACAATCATATAGACTAGTGCATGTTTTGGGTTGATGGGGGAACAAAATGTAAAACTCTGCTTGGGAGACGGTGTTTGTAGCCTAGCAAAATAAGGCTGAGCTCTGATGCAGCAAGTCTGGACACAACGCTTATCAGTTGGACTGTATCTATAAATGTTTATCTGTAATCGTGAGCATGGTGAGGTTCATTTGAGTGGCACTGAACACTGCACTGCGCTCTACATGATCTTGGTGTTCTTATAAACATTTTTTGTCCGTGTACATTCTTATTCCTATAGCGCACTGAAGGGGGAGTAATGTAATTTGGGGTGACTCAGTGTGAAAAACAAAGGTGAAACATATAAAACATATTAATATAGTACATTGTTTTCGATGAATATAGCCTATTCAAAACAAAATTTGGTGATCTAAACAGTTAATACCCCATAGTAGTAAAATACCCCCCAGTGACTGTGGAGCTCTTCGTTTGCATCATAAACCATATAAAGAAGTGGACTGTATAAAGTGTGTGACGTCACCCACGGTGCTCAGCTCCAGTCAAATGAAGCTCATCGAGGCCGGAGTCCTGCACTACGTCAGGTATTCACAAATAGTTGCTGAAACGGGCAAGTTTTAGTGTTCTGGAATTTTACGGGCAGGTAGTGATTACACACTCGGGCAGGTCAGGTGAATCAAATGAACGACGAATGGGAGAAAAATACCTGATGTGCGTCCAGGGTGTCCGTTGCCTGGAAACAAGAGACATTTTCCGGTCTTTTACTGGAACGATGGCAGACCAGGATGAGAGAGACTTTAGTGTTTTTATTAAAACATCAAACCAACAGCGGAGGTGATCAGCTCACTGGCTGCGCTCCTGGTTTAGTTCTGGTTTAAACCTCTTTCAGTCCTGGTCCAGTCCTGGCTCAGTCCTGGTGTAGTCCTGACAATCAGCTCTGCATGTATATATTTATAATCTGCTAATGACACGGCGTAGGTTCAGTCCTAGTTTAGTCCTGGTTTATTCCTGGTCCAGTCCTGGTTTAGTCCTGGTTTAGTCCTGGTTTAGTCCTGGCTTAGTCCTGGTGTAGTCCTGGAATGTTAACGGGTCTGTGCGAGTGCAGATTTAACTTTGATATAATCTCGGGTTAACAGGCGGGTGTGGTCCTGAACTGCGCCAGTGTGGGTCTCCAAAAACTGACCCGTGCAGGACTCGGCCAATTTGAAGCTCAGGTCCATATTAGGAATAGAAATTTATTTACGGACAAAATAGAAAGTGAATTTAAAACCAAAATGACGAGTCTCACAGCATCTGTCATAGAGAGAGGGGCGACAGTTTTTCAATATAAAGTGAACTGGAGCCAGAGTCGATGGAGCCAAAAGCGCGCCCATGCTCACCTCCTATTTGGAACACAGCCGTTAGCAGGTTAGCTCTGTCCATTTATATATATACAGTCTATGAAGTGCACGGAGAACATTTGAATTCGGTGAGTTCACTTTTTTAGTCAGAACAAAATGTCCCGGAGTTTTGGCAGCAGTGACAGATGGAAACAATTATTCTTCACTTCCATGTTTCTTTATATCAAGACACAAACAGGAGGCGGCTCAGACTGCGTTGATATTAGTGCTAATTAAACAAGAGAAACTTTGTCCGAGCCTGTCCCTCTCTCATTATTCCCCTTAACTCCTCTCGGCTTGTCTCATTTGTTGCCATGAGACTCTGGATTTGCAGCTGAGATGACACAAGCACAGAAGTCCTCAGTAGAATTGTCAGTGATTTTTTTAAAATATATATATATATATATATATATTTCCCAGTGACAGCTTGCGTCACTTTGTCAGCCTCCCGTGGCTAAAGTAATGTGGGAACACTGGGGATGCCTGTCAGGACTGTGCCCGCCTGAGAGAGCTCGTCCCCGGGTTGATGGCTCATAATAACGAACGCCCTGACCAGGTGCTGCAAATGAGGCCGGAGGTAGAGTCCGAGCGCAGGAGTGACGGCACCGGACAGGAGTGATCAAATTAGCTCCGAGTCGGGTTTAAAGATGAAATAACTCACGCTGGTGTCCCGATGTCTAGCTAATGTCAAATGTCCTTCAGCTATTTTTAAACGCGGAACTAGAGAGAAACAGGGGGCCGTGTTGGACAGATGGATTAACAATTGATCGTCGATATAAGCCTGGATGGATTTGTGAGTCGTCCACGGTGTCTCCTCTACGTTCTGTTTGAGAAGGGTCTGGAATCGGACCATGGAGTGTGAAAACCCTCAGTCTAAACGTGACACGGTCCAACCACAGAACACATTTGTATCAGAGTGTCTCAAATGAGGAAAATATCTCTTGAAAATTCTAAAAGAGGCACAAGTACAAGGTAAACATCAAATATAACTTACACAACAACAACTGTAATGCTGATATGTTGTTAATTACAAAAACATTAGACATGATGGAAGTGCTTTTTATGTTATAATTCTGTGATTTGATTCTTGAGACAATTATCCAGTCAGAAAGCAGAATGAGCCTCACGTGAGTCTCTCATTTGTGTTGCCAGTTTCAAAGCTGAAATCCAAATCCTCATTTATTTGTATAGCACATTTAACCTTTACAAACTGTTCATTTCTTAAGTCTTCACAGTATGGTTCAGGTTAAATTTGACCCGGTGTGGTATAGGATTTTGACCCCGCGGTGAGGTGACCCCGGGGTCAACATACCATATAGTATTTTAACCCCAGGGTCAGAATTCTATTATGGTATGTTGACCCCCTATGAAAATCTATATTTTATTAATAAAGAACTTGAATTCTATAGAAAAACTTTGAATATTAACACTATCTCTGCAAATTAAAACATATTGACATATTTAAAAGTGTTTTTTGAAGAACTCAGATGCATTTTTTATGTCGATTATAACTTTTGAATGTTTAAAATTACTTTACTTTAACCCTCCTGTTGTCCTCATATTCTGTATACACCCCGTGTCCTCTGGGTCAAAATGACCCGTCTTCACTAAATCCCCAATATAAGCAGTTTAATTGAATTTTAAACACCAAATTTTATTTAGCTTGAAGAAACATTCACCACAAAATGTGTGAATACTTGAGTTTTCCCTTTTCACCTGCATTTCTATAGCTTTAGAAACAAAAGAAATGTGCAAAAAGGAATTTTGAATGCGTTTTTATTCATCCCAATGAATAAGATTCTTCAGGGGGGTTTTTTTGTTAGTTTTTTTTTGCCAGTGAACAATGTAAGAAAATATACAATCCAAAAAAAAGAATAACTCATTCATCTAATTAGCACATGTAGAGCAGTACGCAAATGCACAGCTCTTGCAGATATATTTCTTACACCTACAACACACAGTATGTGTTTTACAGTCCTTCTTTGGCAGGCAGAACTGACATCTCTTCCTCTTACTTGCCCCAGCTGGGGCAGCGGCTGTGGCAGCTGGATCCTCAGGTTGATCAGGAGCTCCTGCACTCTGTATAGCTTTGACAACTGCTGCAGAGGCTTCTGTGCAGGGGACATGCTTCCTTCTTTCAATGAGTGGAGTTACAAATGCCTTTCCTAGCTGCTCCAGGAACACCCTCCTCTTGTTCTGCTCATGAGGCATCCAGGTTGGGTTGATCTCTCTCCAAATCACAAAGGCATTGTAGGAGGAATCATCAATGATGTTGTGGAAGATGACCAGGGGCCAGTGGGCAGTCATCCTTCTGCAGCTGTATGTTCCAGTCACCTTATTCAGGTTGTACACACCTCCTTTGTTACAGTTGTAGTCTAGGATGATGGATGGCTTCCTGTCCTTGTGATCATAGTGCTATGCCAGTGTCTGTGTGCAGTGTGCTCAGAAGTACTACATTCTTATTTTTCTTTGGGATGTAGGAAACTAGGGTGGTGGTGAGCGTGAAGGCAAATGTTGCAAGCAGTGCAGGTGGGAGCTCAGGTTTGTTCTTTCAAACTGTGCCAACCATGGTGATCTTCCTCTTCAGGAGCTGCTGTCATAAGAGCTGAAGAAATTGTCACATTGTGACCCCTCAGTCCCTCTGTCACATCAAGCACAACTTGCATCCACTGGTTCCTCTCTGGGCCTCCTCTGGTCTGAATCAGAGTTGTCTTGCTGGGTATCTGGAAAAATCAGCTCTAGAGCCTTTTGGACATCATGGATTCAGCACAAAGAGAATTTGGGGTAATGTCATCTGCAGCACCTTTATAACTTCTGGAAAATCCACAGATCAAAGGCACTGTCCACTAGGGCGGCAGTAGTTCAGTTGGTAGAGCATTCGCCCACTGGTTGGTGGTTCGAATCCAGCTCTCGACATAAACATCATAGGTTAAGCGGTCAGACCCACTGACCCACAGGTTGGCTGATGTGATTCCAGCTCCCACAGATGAATGCTGTCATTGTGTCCTTGGGCAAGACACTTAACCCACCTTGCCCACAGTGTCTGTGTGCACTGGTGTGTGAATGTGTGAGTGGTTCCTTGTTGTAAAGCGTTTTGAGTGCCATGAAGGTGGAAAAGCAATGTAGAAAAATGTGACCATTTACCAAGGCCACCTGTCTTGTCTTGTTTACATCTGCTACTGATTGATCTGAGACAGAACTAAAACCCTAACCCTCACATTCTGTGGTGTGTAGATAACTCTGTGACTGTGATTTTAACTGAATTTCACTGTTGGGTCATTTTGACCCGAAGACGACCTTTGTACATTTTTTTGTACAGCATACATGATAATGTGAATAAAGGCAACAATTCACTTTTCCTAAAGTTTGGGTCAATCTAGGAAAAGTCATAAAATTTCAAGTTCAAAAATTATCGTTAAGATGATTTTTTGTTAGTTTTTTAACGTGGTAGCGGGTCATTTTGACCCGAGGACAACAGGAGGGTTAAAGTACTTTACTGAAAATGAGATAAGTAGTTATTAATGAGTTAGGTAATCAAAGTGATGTATAATGATTTGGAATCTTGTTAAAATAGACAGGGCTGATCTATTGAGTAGTTAAATAGTGGGAAACCTATGACTGTAGTAATCTGACCCCCCAGTATGTTTATTATAGTTCTGATGATGTAAAGTAAGAAGTAATGTTAGCTGAATATTGACAATGATCAATTATATATAAAGGAGATCAAAATCCTATGACTATAATAATCTGATATAACACAACATTACTAAATTCAAGGTCATTATTCTTACAAACTTTTGCCTAAATTGACATTATGATTAAGGATTATTGGAACATAGCAAACTAAAAACTGTAACAATGTAAAATACAATATAAAAAGTGACATGTATATACAATTTTAACATAACATTTACACAAAATACCAAGTCGTTATCCATCAAAACATTCCTTAAAAGGAAGTGAATATGTAGCAATATATAATAAAAGTAAATTACATGAGAAATAATGATCAGATAAGTAACCACAAAAGAAAAAAGTAAGGAGAGTCAAAATCCATTTTTTTGCATGTATGAGACAACTGCGGTGTCCTAAGTGAAAACAAACTTAGAAGAAAAGATCTCTCTCCCACTTGACTGACTTCTTTTCCTTATGTGCTCCATATACAGGATGATCACTCCTTTCACTGTTTTGAGATTCCCCTTTGCTTCAGATGTCTAATTCTGGGAACCTGGGGCCTGGGGGAATCTCAAAACAGTGAACTCTTGAACTCTGTCAACACTGTCCCATAAAAAAATACACACAAACATGTTCTGTACAGTTTCAAGATTCCCTCAAACTTCCATTTTCCTTCATTTGACTTGCACTGATAGAACTAAAATCCATCTTAGACCTGAACCAACCTCAGTGTCCAAAAATTTGTAGCACCTGTACAAAACTATAATATTTCAAAATATTTAAATTTTTGTGCATTTTGGCAAAATTTTGGAAAAAAATTTCAGGAGTCTTTAATGTCAAAACGGGTCAAATTTGACCCGACTAGTATGTAAGGGTTAAAACAACCAAAGCTTACCAAAGTGCTGAACAACATTTACAGTGAAATAAAATATACAATCAGCAAATCAAGCAGAATTATAAGCATAAAAACAATAATAACAACAGCAAGGTGTCGAGGTGTCTCTTCTTAACTCTGGGCAAATGCCAAGGAGAAAATATGCATTTGTAGTGCTCCAGTGACTTTGCAGTTCTAATGTGCAAAGGCAAAGTGTTTCACAGTTGTGGACCGACCACAGAGAAGGACCTGTCTCCTCTGGTCCTCAGTCTGGTTCTGGGGACAGCAGGAGGTGCAGGTCTGCAGAGCACAGACCTCAAATAAACTGGAAGGTACCATAAAAACTTCAACAATCAACAATTCAACAAACATAAAAAAAAATAAAATGGATTTGAAAATGTACAGGGAGCCAGTGCAAGGATTTAAGAATAGGAGTGATGTGGTCCCTAAACCTAAAATGCCTCTCTCTAATCTGAATGGTCACATCTAAACCAGCATCCATCCCATCTGGAGGTTCTGAGCTTCCACATGAGGCCTGTCCATGTAGAACAGAGGTGTCAAACTCGTGAGCCAAACTCAATATTTAAATGGAAAATTTCAACAACATCTGCATGTTTTCTCTTCTTTCGAGATATGTAATATTAAACCTTTTCTTATTAAAATAAATGTTTCATAATAGTTTTGCTTAAACGCTGAATCCAGAACAATCATCATATTAAAAAAAACAATAACACAATTTAAAATAAATAATGTCTCTATAGTCTATCTGTAGCTGGTGGGGCAACTGTAATACGTATTTGATATGATCTCACGGGCCAAATATAATTATATCATGGGCCAAATTTGGCCCCCAGGCCTGAGTTTAACATGTCTGATATAGAAAAACCAACCTACCCCCAGTTGGTGCTAGTTGAGATAGTCTTGGTCAGGACAACTACAGCTGGAGGAATGTTTCTTCTCTGCGTGTTTTGGGTTGACCTGGGAAAACAGAGTGACCAGAGGAAAAGAGCTACTTAACCACAGAGGAGATGATCATCAGCCTGGGATCATTCTGCAGGTCAGGAGGACTATAAGCACTTGAGAGCACCCACCAAACACACGAGCACCCACCAAACACACGAGGACTCACCAAACACACGAGCACTCACCAAACACACGAGGACTCACCAAACACACGAGGACTCACCAAACACACGAGCACTCACCAAACACACGAGCACCACCAAACACACGAGCACCCACCAAACACACGAGCACCCACCAAACACACGAGCACTCACCAAACACACGAGGACTCACCAAACACACGAGGACTCACCAAACACACGAGCACTCACCAAACACACGAGCACCCACCAAACACACGAGCACCCACCAAACACACGAGCACCCACCAAACACACGAGCACTCACCAAACACACGAGCACTCACCAAACACACGAGCACTCACCAAACACACGAGCACCCACCAAACACACGAGCACCCACCAAACACACGAGCACTCACCAAACACACGAGGAACCTAAACTCCACAGAGACCAGACTCACTGAGGAAGTTCTAACAGTTTGTGTCTGTGTCACTGAACTAAGTAGAATTTAATAAACTGCCTCCTGCACTTCAGGACACACAGTCACTCGGAGAAGACTTTCACTGTAAGGGTGAAGAGGAAGAGAGAGAAGACAAGAGGAGAGGAAAAAGGCTAGAAAGGAGAGAGGGAGGTGATAGAAGGTGTGTGAGAGACAATATAAGAAGAGAGAGAGGGAGGAGGGAGAGTGATAGAGAAATAGAGAGAGAGAGAAGAGGAGAGGAAAGAGAGATAGTAGGGTAGAGAGGAGAGAAAAAGGCTGGCGAGAAGAGAGAGAGACAGAAAAAAGAGGAAAGAGAGAAAGAAGGAGAGAGCAGGAGAAGGCAGAGAGATAGAGGAGTAGAGAGTGAAGGAGAGAGAGAATAGGAGAGAGAAGAGAGGGAGGGAGGGAGGGAGGGAGGGAGGGAGGGGAGAGAGAATGAAGAAGAGAGAGGGAAGAGAGAGATAGAGGAGTAGCATCAGGAGAGAAAAAGACTAGCGAGAAGTGAGAGAGATAGAAAAATTAGGAGAGAAAGGAGGGAGAGGGGGAGGGGAGAAAAGCTGTGAGAGAGAATATAAGAAGAGAGAGAGGGAGGAGTGAGAGTGATAGAGAGAGAGAAAAGAGGAGAGGAGAGAGAGAGAGTTGAGCGAGACAGAGGGGTAGAGAGGAGAGAAACGAGAGAAAGAGAATATAAGAAGAGAGGGAGATAAAGGGAGGAGGGAGAGAGATAAAGCAAGAGAGAGGAGGAGAGAAAAGGAGGGAGAGAGAGATAGAGAGGAAAAGGCTAGAAAGAAATGAGAGGAGAGAGACAGGAGAGAGAGAGAGGGAGTGAGAGAGAATAAAAGAAGAGAGAAAAAGGGAGAGAAAGGGAGGAGAGAAAAAGGGTAACAAAAAGTGAAAGAGAGAAAAAATAGGAGAGAGGGTGAGTGAAAGAATATAAGAAAAGAGGGAAAGCGAGAGAGAGAGAGAAGCGGAGAGAGGAGAGAAAAGAGGAGAGAGAGAGAGTAAAGAGAGGAAGAGGGGTAGAGCGAGGAGAGAAAAAGTGAGAAGTGAGAGAAAGAGAAAAATACAGAGAGAGAGGAGAGAGAGAATATAAAAAGAGAGACAGGGAGGAGGGAGAGAGATAGAGGGGTAGAGCAAGGAGAGAAATAAGCATAGCAAGAAGTGAGTGAGAGAGAAAATTAGGAGAGAGAGGAAGAACGAGGGAGGGGAGAGAGAATATAAGAAGAGAGAGAGGGGGAAAGAGAGAGGGAGGAGGGATAGAGAGATAGAGGGATAGTGAGAGAGAGAGAGCGAGAGAGGGAGGACAGAAGTGCAGTTGTACAAAAGCAGGTGCTCCACTCTCACTTTCTCTGTCACTTTCCTCTTGAGTGCAGTCTCTTCTCATCCCCTCTCCTGCTCCTGCCTCTGCTCCTGCCATTTCTGCTCCTGCCGCTCCTGCCTGCTCCTGCCCTGCTCCTGCCGTTCCTGCCCTGCTCCTGCCGCTCCTGCCGCACGATGAGAGCCTTGTACCTGAACCTCCTCCTGTGCCTGTGCCTCCTGCTGCCCGCCGCGGTGAGTCCTCCGAGACACTGCGCTTTTGTTTGCCATTAATAATCAGCAGGAACGTAACTTTGAAGTTTAGTCAATCAAAAACAGCTCAATTTTCTTTTATTTTTTTAAAATTTAAAGCTCCACTATGTAACTTTTGCACCGCCTGATCGTCTCCATGGATCTATAACTTACATTTATTCACTTAGAGGTAATATTTTGTATTTTAGTGCTCGAAAAAACCTCGAAAAACTTGATATGAGCGGTCGTCTCTCCACAGATCTGGCTCTGTAACTTTGTGTCTCCGTGGAGTTTAATGCCACGCTCTGGAACATTCAAGACAAACAGACAACGTCAATCCAAAAATGTTGCATAGTTACTAAAAATAATAACATCAACAACGATGATTTTACTGTAATTTTTATAGGTATATTCAAAAAATGTGCTAAAAGTGCATTGCTTGTTGCTATGGATATGCTGGAATGTTCCACAGTGTGACTTTAAACAGCTCTGCCTTACCTTTAGTCATCTACAAGTGGTTTTATAGCTCAAAAATACCTAGAAAACATTCAAGATTCAACTCTGGGTGTGCAAAAAAATTGAAATATCGATGTATTGAATTGTTTAATTTGATGATACAGTATTGATATCGTGGGCTGCTGTATTGATATAGCATCAAGAGGTATATTTTACTAAATTATTTTGTGTAAAAGCTACAATTGTGTTGACATTTTTGTTGTTTTGATGAGTAAAATGGGTGTTTTTCATATTAACTTCGCACAAACTTAGTCGACTTTTAGTATCACAGCCATGATTTAGCCTTTTTTTTCACTGAACCGTATCGAATCAATTTGAAATATATTGCATTGATTTGAAATATATCGTATTGAATTGAAATATATCGTATTGAGTTGTATTGAAAGTGCACTGTATCTAAAAACGTATCATATCGTGGCCTATGTATCTAGGTATGTATCAGGGATGTAACAGTAACCAAAATATCGTGATATCGTATCGTCAAAAGTCTCACAATAATATCGTGGACTGTCACAAAATATCGAATCACAAGTTCCTTTGGTTAAATGCAGGTTTTATAGAAGCAACAGCTTATGAACATTGGGAACTACATTTCCCATGATTCATTTCAGCGTAGACAATATGAAGAAATATGTTTTTTTATTTGAATTCTTGGGATTATGACGGAAATAATTCACATCAAAAAAAGTGTTCAGTTTCTTCAAAACATCGCAATAAATATTCTACAGTGAGATGTATATCGTGATAATATCGTACTGATTGATTTGGATATCGTTACATCCCTAATATGGGATATATTGAATTGTGACAATATATCTTGATATTTAAAGAAAAAACAAAAGTGGCTGTTTGCTGCAGGTGTTCCAGTCAGTGGGAGCAGGTAAAAAGTGCTCTTGGAAAAGGATCATAACTAAAACACAACGGACTCCAGGCACTCCAAAGAATTAAAAATTGCACAAGGAAAAATATAGTTAAAAGGACTTTATTTAAACGGCCAAAGCCAACATGTTTCGACCAACCTCGTCTTCATCAGGGATTAGTTAAAAGAGGTGAAGACCCGGAGTCTTTTTAGTTTTTGTGTTTTTGTGTTTTAGTTATATCATGATATGTATTGTAACGTCAAACTCAAGGCAATCCACACCCCTAGTATCGACATATCACCAAGAGTATTTTTTGGTATATTTTACTAAATTATTTTGTTACAGAGCTACAGTTTTGTTTGTTCAGTGGAAGAAAACTCATTTACATATTCACTGTTTTGATGATTAAAATGGGTGTGTTTCTTACTCAATTTGCACAAGAAGTTGTTTAATTTTTAGACTTTTATTATCACAGCCATGACTTAGCATTTATTTTTATTGAATAGTATCAGATCGATTTGAAATATATCGTATCGAAAGCGGCCTGTATCGAGATATGTATTATATCATGGCATCGTGATAATACCGTACCGTGAGATTTGGATATCGTTACATCCCTAATATGTATCGTATCGGCAGAGTCTTAATGATACTCAGCCCTTATTCTGCCTGTGAGCTGACCTGTAACTTGGTCTGGTTTGGTCTCCGTGAAGATAGAAAGGTTTAATGCCATACTGTGAAACATACTAGACAAAAAAAAAACTGCAGAATTTAATCCTTCCACCAGAAAAGTTACACAATACTCCTTTAGCTGAGGGCAGGTGGACTTCAGTTGTTGTGAATATGAGATTTCTTCACAGATAATGCGTAAGTTGCTCAGTTGGTAGAGCGTTTGTCCACTGACCCACAGGTTGGCAGTGCAATTCCAGCTCCCACAGATAAATATGTGAATATATGATGTTGTCGTGGCCTTGGGCAAGACACTTAACCCACCTCACCTTTCCTGAATGATCTTGAGCTGTATCAGACCAAGTATAAACACACACACTGCAAATTTCTCTGATCTGGCCAAGATTTTAAAACTTATATCAGATTATTTATCTTGTTTTCAGATTTATTACCTACTTACACGTTCTGAACTGGTTGTCTTAAAATTTGTCACATATATTTCTTCCATGACTCAGTTTAAGCAATAAATGTTTAAAAGAAGAAGCTAGAATCCATTAATAACCTTTTTCCCCTGCAACACTTCACTTGTTTTTAAATTCAGTGATACAGATTTGAGTATATTTATCTCAAACTTAGCATCCATAAACTTATTTCCAGCCCATGAACACCTACAAAAGGCTGCTTATTTCTAGTAGAGTAGGAGTTTGCAAAAATATCAAAATATTGATATATCGTATTGTTTAATGTGATGATACAGTCTCTATATCATGGGCTGCTGTATCGATATATCACCAAGAGTATTTTTGGGTATATTGTACTAAATTATTTTGTTACAGAGCTACAGTTTTGCTGCTTTTTCAGAGGAAGGAAACTCGTTTATTTAACATTTTCACTGTTTTGATGATTAAAATGTTTGTGTTTCATATAAACTTTGTGGTTTAACAAAGACTTTTAGTATCACAGCCATGATTTAGACTTAATTTTTATTGAACTGTATCGAATCGATTTGACATATATCGTATCGGATCGAAAGTTCACTGTATCAAGGTTTGTATTGTAATGGCAACTTCTTACTCAGCCCTTGTCTAGAGGTAATTTATTTTAAGATAACTTCTTACGTAAAATGATCTTGCTGCATGGACAGATAATTTCACTACTTTTAAGTCATTTTCTGATAGATTTAAATGTTAATATGTTAAATTTGGGCCAAACTTTTTTGTAGTGCATGGAACCTACCTGGACCACAGAGGGATTACCATATTTTTGGCACTATAGGACGCTCTGGATTATAAAACGCACTGCCATAGAATGGTCTATTTTCGAACTTTTTTCACAAATAAACCGCACCAGACTTTAAATGAAACACAACAGTTGGATGGGTCAGTGGGACTTTGTTTGGTGCGTTCATGGTGACTCTGGGTTTTGTTCAGTTGTGGCGTGTAGGGAGGGTGCTGTCTGGGACCGCTGGATTGTCGGCATGTTCGCAGTGACTCAGTTGTTCAGTTGTGTCTAGAAGTGGCGCATTGCACTCGCTTTTTCGGTTCATTCCTCCGTTCCGTTCCTCGTTGGCATGGAGTGATGAGTGTGGCTGTGGGTGTTTTTCGCCGCGTGGTCGCTGTCTGCTCTGTGCGTGTTTGCGTTTACTGAAGTTGTGTTGGGACACCTGAATAGATTCGTGTATAGGGCGCTCTGGATTGTGGGGCACGCGGTTGTTTTTTTAATGGGGTTGGAGGTTTTTGAGCGTGCCCTATAGCCACAGATATAAGACACATGAAAGTAGAAAAGAAAGTATGATGATTTAATGTTGAAAATCACAGTCTATTGTCTAAATAAATGGTGTGTTTTTTTTTATCATTGTTGTTTCAGAATTGGTATTGAGTAGGGGTGTAACGGTACGCAAAAATCACGGTTCGGTACCTCAGTTTTGAGGTTACGGTTCTGTTCATTTTCGGTACAGTTGGGAACAAAATGCAAAACCATTTGTGTTTTTATTAAACCAACAATTAGTTTTAACATTATACAAACAGGAAAATAAAATAAATGCAAAATGCTGCTTGGTAAAACTAATAAGTTCAATCAAATATTCTCAAGTAAGCAACAAATGTATGAAATACTATAAAAAATAAATTCCTTGCTAAACAGTAAACAAAACTTTTCAAAAAGAAAAGCGCAGCACTAACAGTTCCAGTGTTAAGTTTTACTCAATCTTCATATTTTTGGCCAGAAAAAACAACTTGTCCACATTGTTTGCAGTAAGAAGAGATCTACTGGCGGGGGGGAGATTCTGTGCCCGCAAAAGGCGAAACTGAGGACTGCGGTGTGAAGACCGTAGTTTTGTGAGGATTCACGTGGTTCAGAAGGACGTAGTCAACACACACAAATTGCGCGAATTCACTTGTGCGCAGCCAAGCACCGAACCGAACCCCCGTACTGAAACGATTTGACACGAATACATGAACCGTTACATGTCTAGTACTGAGTATCGAGTGTGTTCTTTAGTATCAAAATCAGGTTTGAATTTTTTTTTGTATTGTGACAACACTTTTAATGCATACGTTGGTACACAAATTGTAAAACATACTATTTGTGAATGATAAACCAACTTTATTAGAAAGACTTTTTGACTTATGTTATTAAAACTGAAATAGAAAATGTAAGAAATTCAGAAGGATGTACTATTTATTTATTTTTTAATCCAATTCTGTTCCCAAAATGACTTGTTTGCCTGTAAGGCTGATGAAAATTGGTGACTGCATTCAGTTGTCTCCATATCTGCACAAGTCCAATTTGAAACAATTTATAACAAAGCTCAAATGTAACTTTCCCTTTGTTATAATTGAGGAAACAAAACATGATTATGTGATTGTTGCCATTATTTATTTTGATACTAAGGAATAGACTTATACTGATTCTGATACCAGGATGATTATAAAACAAAAAAACTCTTTTTATTTAGACAATATAATGTGATTTTCAACATTAAATCATAGTACTTTCTTTTCTATTTCCATTTGTCCTTATATCTGTAAATGTGGCTTTTTTTTTGTATCGATACCTGCTCAAATGTTTCTAGTTTCAGTACTAGATTTGGTCTTGAATAGTATCTGATTTCTGATACTTTTGACGGCCCTAATCCTGTATTATGTGGCCAACTTGATCAAATCTCTAAACATGTTTTATAACTGAGACAGATACAGTATGACAAATACGTGTCTAAAGGCAGCCACACACTACAGGAGAATTTGCCCGATTTTGGCTGTGATTTGTCTTCGTGTTGATGTTGAAGCTGCTGCACTCCTCGTGTGTTTGGTGTCAGTGTGACTCTGAGCTGCTCTGTCAGATCAAAACCACCAAATATCAGCAACGCTACAATAACAGACAAGTTAAACTGCAGCGTCTCATCCACATTATCTGTAAAAATTGTCCCCAGTCCACAAAACTGCACTGTTAATCCAGTTTGAGGTGTTCTTTAAAAGTAAAAAGGTGGGAGTAGTTCCTCACGTGTGTTTGTTTACATCCATACAGCGCACGGATCGAGGTGAAGCTGCAAATTAGTGATAGTGACTCTGCTTCCTGTGGACTTTATCAGACAAAACTGTTCCTGGAAAACCATTTAAAGGTCCTATATTAGACAAAATCAAATCTTGTGAGCTTTTAATCGCGTTATAATGCTGTTACCTCCTCAAAAACAGACCTGGAGTTGTGTTTTGTCTCATTCACATATGTTTGAGTAACACTTTATTACACTTCCGAAGCTCAAAATGCTCTGTTCCACCTTGTGATATCATGTAGCTGTAGTTTTCAAGTGAACATCTATCTTTAACTTTAGCTCAGTAAAGATCTGCAATTCCAGGGCTGAAACGATCCAAATGATTCTGGTGAAGGTGCAGGGATTTTTAAAAATGCACTGTAGCCCTTCCTTTATCACCACATGGCTTCACTGTTGTAGAAGTTTTCAGCTTGTCCAAGAAAGGGTGGAAGTAAAAGGCTGGAGACAAACTGGAGTCTTAAGCAGGAGAAGTTTATTTACCATCAATAATACGAGCCTGGGGGGACATAGTGTGATTCCAAAAGTGAAGGGACTGGGATGTTTGAGTGTTCAAGCCCCTTTACTCTGCGTCCAAAGGAGGAGGTTTATAAAGCAAGTGTGGTGAGACTCTGAAGACCAGCAGGCACCGGTTAGACAGAAATATGCCACAATTTAGATAATGGTGCCAATAATGTGCCAAGGGAAGATGATCGTGTTACTATAGCTCCTGAGAGTCAATGTTCAGACTGCAGGGCTTAATGCTCAATTTAGATTTTTTCGCGAGGTCGTTCACATTTCCAGTTAAATGCGTCTTGTATGTGATCTCCAGTGTGAACTTTAAATGCCCCAAAAGTGTCCCACATGTGCATTGAAGGACACGACAACGTCACACACAGTGAGCGCACTCAGTGTTTACGGAAGTCGCCTAAACATGGATGCAGCTTTAAGAACCTTGTGATTTTAAAATTGCGGTTGTACCAGAGCCAGAACATGTACAGCTTATTTGTTTTAAGGAGGAGATTGAGAAGGAGAAGGATGAGGTTTTTGGCCATGGTGTTTCGTGGGGCAGGGGCAGCAGCTTCTGTAGAAAGGACCGTGTGAGAGCAAAGTCACAGCTAAGAGTGGTGGGATTGATATTTGCTTCACTGCTTCACTCACATGAAGTTCAGACACAGTTTTCATATGACAAGAAGAACATTTGTGCACATTTGTGAGCGTCTACTTGTACCACTCGCTTGTTGATGACGTGTAGGTGGGATGAATGTGACCTGACCATTCAGACTGAAGTCGTATGTCAAAAGATCGGATATGTATCGGTTTTAGGAGCACATATCCAAGTGGTCTGGGTCACATTTGAAAAAAATCGGATCTATGTCATTCAGACTGTCATTAATAGATTAGATACAGGAGCCAGGCTGGCGCAGCCTCGTGGCTCCGCTCAATTTCATTTCTCTCCAGTGACTAGGTCAGGAATCAGAATACACTAGACGGTTTTCAAGAACCCCAGAAGTTGTAGACTTGAAGTTGTAGGCCAATCAGTGAAGAGCTGTGAAGCCATGACATCAAACTCGTCGCATCTGTCTGGGTCCATTTTGTGGTACAGCACAACAGTAAACAAAGCGTCGAGATGGATGTAGACGAGGACAGACATTCTGTGTTGGCAATGATTCCCGAGATCGAGGATTTAAAGCCGGAACAAAGAGAATGTTTGATGAATTTTATCAAGGGGAAAGACGTTATTGCCCTTCTTCCTACGAGATTTGGCGCATTACATGCGTCACAACCAAATAGCTGCGATTGGTTAAATAAAAAAAGTACCCGCCTACCATCAAGCGAACGAATCCTAATGCTGCGAGGTCAGACAGTTTCCACAAAGTGAAACCAGCTACAGATACAGATCGCACAGGGGCAAAAAAAACGGTTTTGGGTCACTTCACTTCTACGTAGTCTGAAAGATGTACGTGGAAGATAAATTACTTAAATTCTGTTACAATTACAAGAATGTTTTCAGTTTTTTTAAAAGAACAACTCATCCTTAATCTGCAAAGTTTGTGTGTTAAACGTGTGAATGAAACAAAACACAACTCCAGGTCTGTTTGTGATGAGGAAACTACATTCAGAAAACTGTGTAAAATGGGCTCTTTAAAATCTTTGTACCTTCTTCACAAACATAACTCTATCCTCACATTGTCCTATAATTACCCATGATGCTCTGCTATTGTGAGCGCCGTGGTGCTTAGCTCACCTCCGCCCGCCTCTGTTGTTTGGCGGGTGGCAGCGTTGGCATCCTGACACCAGCCCTGTCACACACGGGCACCAATTAGAGCAGGTGAGGATTCAGCTCTGCACATTTAGGCTCCCACTATAGACACAGCTGCAGAAGAAGAGAGGGAGAAGAAGAAGAGACGGAGGAGAGAGGGAGAGAGGGGAAAAGGAAGGGAGGAGGAGAAAGAGCAGAGAAGGAGAGGAAGAGAGGGTAGAAGGAGGGGTGGAGAAGAGAAGGAGTGGAGAGCAAGAGAGAAGGAGGAGAGGGGAGGAGAGGAAGAGAGGGAGAAAGGAGGAGAGGAAGATTGGGAGGAGAGGACAGAGGGAGAAAGGAGGGGAGGTGAGAGGCAGAAAGGAGGAGAGGAGAAAAGAGGAGAGGAGGTGGAGAGGGGAGGAGAAGAAGAGAGGGGGAAAGGAGAAAAGGAAGAGAAGGAGAGGAGAGCAAGAAAGAGAGGGAGAGAAGAGGGAGGTGAGGAGAGGAAGAGGGGAAGAGAAAGAGGAGATGAGGTGAGGACGAGAGAAGGAGGAGAGGGGTACAGAGGAGAGGAAGAGAGATGAGGAGAAGAGAAGGAGAGGGAGAAAGGAGGAGAGGAAGATTGGAAGGAGAGGACAGAGGGAGAAAGGAGGAGAGGAGGAGGGGGGGAGAAGAGGTGGGAAAGGAGAAAAGGAAGAGAGGAAGAGGAGGAGAGGGAAGATAGGAGAGGAAGAGAGGGGTAGAGGAGGAAAAGAAGGGAGAGGGGAAGGGAGGAGGAGAAGAGAAGAGCAGAAGAGGAGGAGGACAGAAAAGGAAGACAGGAGGAGGAGATGAGAGCAAGAAGAGAGAGAGAGGAAGAGAGGAGGAGGAGAGCAGGAGAGAGGGAAAGGAGGAGACAGGAAGAGGAAGAGAGGGACAAAGGGGGGAGAGGAAGAGAGGAAATGAGTATGAGAGAAGAGGAAGAGAGAAGGAGAGGAGAGGAGGAGGAGAAGTAAAGAGGGGGAGGGAAAGGAGGAACGGAAGAGAGGAGGAAAAGAAGAGAGGAGGAGGAAAGAAGAGGAAGAGAGGAGGGGAGACGAGAGGAGGAAGAGAGGAGGAGGAGAGAAGAGAGAGAGGAGGTCAGAAGAGATGAGGAAGAGAGAAGGAGAAGAGGAGGAGGAAAGGAAGACAGGGAGAAAGGGGAAGAGGAAAAGAGCAGAAAATGCGTATGAGAGGAGAGGAAGGGAGAGGAAGGGAGAAGGAGAGGAGAGGAAGAGGAGAGGAAAAGAGGGGGAGGAAGATAACGAGACAGGAAGAGGAGGAAAGGAAGAGAAGAAGAAAGGACGAGAGGAGGAGGAGAGAAGAAGAAGAAAGGAGGAGGGAGAGGAGGAGACAGGAAGAGGCAGGGAGGAAAAGAGGAGGAAGAAGAGAGGAGGAAACAGGGAGAGGAAGAGAGGAGGAGGAGAGAAGAGAAAGAGGAGAAAAGGAAGAGAGGGGGAAAGAGGAGTAGAGCAAGGAGACAGGGAGAGGAAGAGAGTATAAAAGGAGGGAAGAAGCGAAGAGAAGGAGGCGAAGAGGAGAGGAGGAGAGAGAAAGCAGTGGCTGAAATAATGACATCCTCGGAGCTGTTTACGGGGAGTGTGTGGAGGATACGTCTGAGCTGTCTCCCGGCGTCACCGCCAAGAGACGGAGAGAAAAAAATAAAACAAATACGCAACAACAACTGTGCCCAACTTTGGCAATTTGTGTCTCTGTGCAGGAGGCGCAGGACGGGTGAGCTGCCTCCAGATGCACACGCACTTAAAGAACGACTTTGTGGAGAAATCTAATCGGTTTACATTTGATTTTTATTTGATTTTTTTTTTTACTTTGGCACAGTCTATCACCCCCTATTCACTTTTTTATTATATATTATATTATTATTATTATATTAGAGGGGTCTATGTGGAGCTTCTTGTCCTCGTCCTCCGCGTTTCAATCGACAAACCTGCTGATTGTACTGAATAATTTTTTGTAAAGTTTACGATAATAAGTGTTTGGATTCTAGGTTTAGTTTTGAAATAGTTCAGAGTTATACTTAGACTTTATTGATCCAGAAGGGAAATTGTTTGGACACAGGAGCTCACTCATCACAATATAATTATTCTGCCTCTTCTAGTGTTTAGGAACGAGGTTTGTTTTTTTTTAAATTTATTTATAATTTGTCAAGTTTGAGGTATTGGACACCCAGTACATCAACAACAAGACAGCCATAACTGAATATAAAACTAACACGCATACAAATAAAATAAAAAAATAATAATAATAACAAAATAAAATAAAAGTAATAAAAATATAAATAATAAATAAAAAAATAATTAAAAAAAAGACTCTTGGTGTTTTGGACCTTTACTGTAGAGTTGATTGTAAAACTGTAACATACAAAGAATAAATGCATATTACAATTAAGTATTCACATTTAAACAAACAAAGAATAAGTAGATCTACATAAAACAATGTATAGCTGCTTAATAATTCAGTATATATGTATAACAATAACAGCATTAAAATCCATTAGCATCTGTAATACAAGCGGTTAGCATCATGCTAACATTAATGGAAATTTACATAGGCATGCTAACGCTATTGGCATCTTATATTTTAGAGGGATTTTCAAACTATAAAACAACTTAAAGTGCCCTACAGAGCTGGTAAACATGTTATAACATTGCAGGTCTTACAGACAGATATTTTTCATGGGGCTAAAAGACAATTTACAGGAATTAAACACTGGCAGAACAGTTGAAAAGTCTAGAACAATATGGTGGCTAAGGTAGCTCAGAGTGGACAAAAGAGATAAACTCAAAACAGAAATATTCTCCACTGGCACTACAATAACATAATAACAAAGAGTAAAATATGAACAGGAATAGTAAAGTCTAAATAAGTAGCAAAAAAGAGCAAGAGACAGGTGTCAAATAAGCCATAATTATATACATATACACAGCGAAAACTGGAATGTTAAAATTGACTCTCACAGAATCAATTTGAAATTTTTTTCAGGGTTTATATGACTCCAAACTGTTCTAGAGTTAATTTAACATTTTTTGGAAATGTTAATTAAGTTACAATGGACTAAAGTTCTTGTTTAACCCCAAAATCAAGAGGCATATTGAGGTTTTGAGAGTAAATGGATAACACTTTGTAGGGTTATCCTGATTTAGCTAAAGAACACACAGAGGTGGTTTATGTTTACACTTTATTTTGGTTAATTTAAGATGTTCAACTGGTTTTCTCTCGTGGGAGTTTGAAGTTAACTCTGGCAAATAACCCCAACTCGATCCCCCATTTAACTTTGAAATAGTTAAAATAAAAACTGAAATATTTCACCCTTAATTTTTAACCTTCCAGTTTTCTGCTGTGTAAATGCACAAGTCAAGATTTAGTTAAACTCTGCAGATTAGTTGTTTTGCTTCTGTCAGTTTGCCCCAGGGCAGCTGTGGCTACAAAAGTCACTTACTATCACCTGGTGTGGCGTGAATGCAGTTAAACTTAGAGTTAGAGTTTATTTATTGATTTATTTAATAGGGACAGTGCATATTAATGAAAATCTACAACACTGCAGAGTAAATATGACAGATTATTTCAAGAACGCTCATTTCCATCTGCCGTCCCTCGCCAGGTCACACCACAAGTGTAATGACGTACAGTAGCACTTTACAGCACTTTGCTGAGCTTCGTAAGAACATAGTTCCTCTTAGGGCTGCGCGGTGAATCCAGTCTTCATCACATCATAATCAAAATATTAAATGATTATTTAAAAAAGCCATTCCATGTATTTCAGAACATGTTTGTAGAAGTTTATACCACAGGGTGAGTAGATTTTATACCTGTTTATAATTGTGTTAGAGTAAACTTTAAAATTTTATGGGTAATTCCAGAGCTGAAGTGAAGGTGTACGGTGTTTAAAATCATAGGGAAGCATGTCCTGTATTACCACATGACATCAAAAGGTGGAACGGAGTGTTTGAGGGAAGAACTCCGCCTAAACATGACACAAAACACAACTCCAGGTCTGTTTGTGATAAGGAAACTACATTATAACAGAGATCATGAATTTAGGTAACAGCAAAATATAGAATGTTAGATCTCGCATTAACTACCGCTGTCTATTGGAACGAATGCGTCAACAAAGCTGCCATCTTGGTACTGGGTAACACTGCTTTAAAATGAATGAAGATCAATCAGGGACGAGGCGATATCCATCCAAGATTAGTCCTGGTTTACTCCTGGTTTAGTCCTGGTTCAGTCCTGGATTCAGTCCTGGTTTTGTCTTGGTTCAGTCCTGGTTTGGTCCTGGTTTAGTCCTAGGTTCAGTCCTGGTTAAGCTCTGGTTCAGTCCTGATTTAGTCCTGGTTTAGTCCTGGTTTAGTCTTGGTTCAGTCCTGTTTTAGTCCTGGTGCAGTCTTGGTTTAGATCCGGGTTCAGTCCTGTTTTAGTCCTGGTTCAGTCCTAGTTCAGTCAATCTGAGTTCAAAACACAACATTTAGTATCATAGGCTTACAAAATAAAATCTTACTTATGAAATGTTTTGTTTTGCTCTTTCGTTTTCTTATTCCGCTCTTTCGCTCATTCATATGTGACGCAAAAGTCCGGCATTTTCTCTCTCGCCAATACTGTGAAAAACTTTACCTTAGACCATGGAACCCCCATACCAAGATGGCGACAATATTGACACACACCAAGAGGTTGAACTCGAGATCTCTTATATCTATGAGTTAACAGTTATGTAATTACATCACATCGGCTGCCCATGTTCAACCAGGAAGTAGAATTGTTCACCAAAATGAAAAAAATAAAAAGAACTGAATAACTAAATAAGATATTTTAGGAAAAAACACAGTCTTAGCTGAATTTTATACTTATTTTCTTTCCTTTTGCATCTGTAGATTGTGTGTCTGGCACCCTCTGCTGCCAAGAGAAGGAAGTGACGCATTTTTAAAAGATAAATTAGCGGCAATTCTACACGTACATCTACATATTCTATTAATGTCTAAATAAAAGTGTAGATTATTTGTAGTGTTTGTTCCCTCTCGTTTGTGTTTACACCTCTGCCGTTTGCATAAAGTTTTATTTATGTCTAAAATCCCATGGTGTCACAAGTCTGCATTGCCGTGGTTACCTCGTGTGCCTCTATAACGGGATTTGTCTGGATTTGAGCGTTTAAAGACACTGCTCCATAAGCTCCTCACTGTCATCGCTACACACACAAAGACAGAGATATACACACACACAAAGATATACACACACAGAGACAGAGATATACACACACACAAAGATATACACACACAGAGACACGCACAGAGACACAGAGACACACACAGAAACACACACACAGACAGAGACACACACATAGACAGAGACAGTCAGAGAGACACACATACACAGACAGAAACACAGACAGACACACACACAGACAGACACACACAGAGACAGAGACACACACACAGAGAGACAGACAGACACACACAGACAGACACACACAGAGACAGAGACACACAGAGAGAGAGAGAGACACACACAGAGAGACAGAGACACACACAGAGACAGAGAGACACACACACAGAGAGACACACACACACACACACAGAGACACACAGAGACAGAAACACACACACAGGGAGACAGAAACACACACACAGACACACAGAGAGACACACACACACAGACAGAGACACACACAGAGAGCGACAGATACACATACAGAGACAGAGAGACACACACAGAAACAGAGAGACACACAGAGACAGACACAGAGGCACACAGACATACAGTGAGACACACAAAGACAGACACAGGCACACACAGACAGAGACACACACACAGACATATACACACATACACACACATAGATATACACACACACACACACACACACAAAGAGAGAGACACACACAGACACACACAGGGTTAAAATTTCAGGGTGAAATATTTCAGAGTTGTTTTTAACACAATAAGAGTTATTTTAACTATTTGAAACTTAAATGGAGGTTTGGCCAGAGTTGATATGGCTGTAGTTAATTCAACTTCCCTTAGTGTTAATTTGGCTCCTCCCACCCACCACTTCAAACTCCCACGAGAGTAGACCAGTTTGAACCAGTTTTGTTCATAATTTCATTTTAAATTAACTAAAATAAAGTGTAAAAATAAAACACCTCTATGAAGATTTAGGCTGTTGTTTAGCTAAATCGGGATAACCCTACAAAGTGTTATCTGTTTACTCTCAAAACATTAATATAACTCTTAATTTTGGGGTTAAACAGGAACTTTGGTCCAGTGTTACTTAATTAACATTTCCAAAAATGTTAAATTAACTCTAGAACAGATTGGACTCACATAAACCCTGAGAAAATGTTAAAATTAATTCTGTGAGAGCCAGTTTTAACACTCCACTTTTTGCTGTGTGACCTTTAACTTGAAAAGTACTGCTTAATGACATCACAAGGTGGAACAGAGCATTTTGAGCTTTGGAAATGTAGACAGACTTATAAACCAGGATTACTCAAACATGTGTGAATGAAACAAACACAACTGCAGGTTTGTTTTTGACAAGGTAACAACATTATTTCATGTCTTAAATCTCACAACAGTCAATTTTGTGTAATATTGGACATTAAATTACCATTACTGGTATTACTGCAATATGAAGGATAACATTTCTATTTAGGCTATCCTCAAGCATTTTCAGTGTTTTAAAAGTGTTTTAAAATATATATGAAAAAAAACGTGCATTCTTTGTCACCTGCTTGTCTCTGTGAAGATAGTTGCGTTTAATGCCATGCTGTGGAACATTTCAGTCAAATTAATGTAAGCAGGTGCCATATGCTCCACCAGAAAAGTTCCATAGTTTGCCTTTAACTTTCTAAAACGCTGTATTGGAGCAGTGTGGTTGAGGTCGGGTTTAAAGCGGAACTGCACCTGGGGCCGTCGTGGGGATTGTCTGTGAATAGGAACCATCATTCTGAGGTGATATCTGTTATAATGTGAAAATGACAAGTCAAAAGTTACCCTGAACTTTATTCAACTCGAGATGAAACGCTGCATATTTAGGCTGAGTTCTTCTCTCAACCTGGTAACACTCTGTTCCACCTTGTGATGTCATGTGGTGATACAAGAAGTGCCCCACTGTGCTTTAGACGACGTTCAGACTGCAGGGCTTAATGCTCAATTTAGATTTTTTGATCATTTTTTGATCTCCACTGTGAACTTTAAATGCCCCAAAAGTATCCTGAGTCTGAACGTAGCCTAATAAATA
The DNA here is from genome assembly GCF_026225935.1 of Boleophthalmus pectinirostris. Lineage (NCBI taxonomy): Eukaryota > Metazoa > Chordata > Actinopteri > Gobiiformes > Gobiidae > Boleophthalmus > Boleophthalmus pectinirostris. The sequence goes on along the minus strand of NW_026571515.1, from coordinate 14,776,105 downwards.
CCATTAAAGACTAAAGTTTGTAATTATGTCACATCGGCTGCCCATGTTCAAGTAGGAAGTAAAATTGCTCGCCAAAATGAAAAAAAAAAGGAATAACTAGGTAAGATTTTAGGTAAAACTTGAGTGTTGGTGGCTGCGATTGTGACAGTGACGGGTGACAGGCAGAAGGAGGTAAGAAGGTAAGGTAGGAAATAAGAAATAGAATACAAATCATCACAGGGTTAGTTATATTTTTCTTTGCAATATTTCCAATGTGTAACCAGTGCGGCTTTTTGGTCACAATAACAATATAATAGTCAATATACTTAATAACTAGACAATTTTAGAATCATATCAAATTGCATATAATTTCTTACAGATGTTTTTTTGACACTTTTTGCTGCTGAACAATTTCACAAAAAGGTAAATGTTGATGTTGTGGTCTAAGTTACAGGTCAGATCTATAGAGAGGCAAGCAATAGTAAGAATCCATCTATTTCCCAGGTATTTTCTTATCAATAAAAACATCTTTGATTGAATAAACGTCAGATTAAAAATGCATATTACGCTATTTCGTCTTTTATAATGTCGTTTCCTAATCAAAAACAGACCTGGAGTTGTGTTTTAGCTTCATTCACACATGTTTAACTCACAAATGTGTATTTGTCAGTGGTCCTGTATCGGACGGTTGTGGTGAAGAGGGAGCTGAATCGAAAGGTGAAGCTCTCAATTTACCGCTCCTCCTACGTTCCTCCCCTCACTTACTCACAAGCGGCCGAAATGAGTTTCCTCTGTAGGGTGGCTGGGCACTCCCTTAGAGATAGAGTGAGGAGCTCAGTCACATGGGGGGAGCTCGGAGTAGAGCCGCTGCTCCTCCATGTCGAAAGGAGCAGATGAAGCTCAGGCATCTGTTCCGGATGCCTCCTGGATGCCCCCCTCGTGAGGCATTCCGGGCATATCCCACCAGAAAGAGGCACCGGGGAAGACCCAGGACACGCTGGAGGGACTATGTCTCTGGGCTGGCCTGGGAACGCCTCGGGGTCCCCCCCCCATAGGAGCTGGAGGAAGTGGCCAGGGTGAAAGAAGTCTGGGAGTGCTTAAACTGCTGCCCCCGCAACCCAGCCCTGGATAAGCAGAAGAAAATGGATGGATGGATCCTGCATATTTTGCTCTTGTCTGAAATGAAAAACACTCTGTTCCACCTTGTGATGTCATGTGGTAACCATAGACCATATATAGGAGTGGCAAACATGAAGTTCTCCAGGAGGCTCTTCCAGCTTCTTCTGACTCTAGCTCCAATTGACTTACATTAGGATCTTGTGGCCCCTTTCTCTGTAACTGCTGCAGTGAGCCTCGTCATTTTGGTCTTAAAATGTTCGTATTAATCTGCTCTACATGATCCTGAATTTATTTATTTTTTTGCTATTTTATCCATCAAAAAAATCCTATTCATAACAACAGCCTGGCTCCAGATTCGCTCCTGTAACCGTGAGCATCGTGAGCATCGTGAGCCTCATTTGAGCGATGCTGTGGGTGACGTCACGCTCGCTTAGTCCACTTCTTTTATACAGTCTACGGTGGAAACACAGGATGTGCTCCACTATGTTTTTCAACTCCATACACCTTCACTAGAATCATTTGGATCATTTCAGCCCAGAACTGCCGATCTCTGCTGAACAAAAAGTAAAAGGAGCTGTTAACTCGAAAACTACCACTTGCTGACATCAAGGTGGAGCATTTTGAGCTTTGGAGATGTAAACAGACTAATAATAAAAGACCTTAAAATAGGACGTTTAATGCCGTAGTGTGGAGCATTCTAGACAGCACACCCTTACTCAGGAACTTACATAGTGTGTACCTAAGTAATTGTATGTATTTCCGCATACCAGACACAAAAACCTGGAGTGACAATTGATTCTGTGTGTGCCTTGGGCTGTGTCTGTACAACTGTCACAAAGCTGCTAAATATAACATTGAATCGCAGCCCGGGCTCTATATGTGTAACTATACGTGGATAATTTGTGGATAGACTTTTGCAATTAGTGAACATTGTACGTTTCCAAACCAAGCACCGTAAACCGTACTCTTGAATCTAATTATTTTTACAAGCTGTTGGATTTTGTGTGAGAGACAGGAGCTTATGTGATGATCTGAAGATGATAGACACTGAGGAAGGCTGAGCTGGGAGGCAGAGGCAGTCGTGAATAATTCCTCCGCAGATATAATGACCTGACAGGTGACAGGGCCGGACACCAGATCTCTTATTCATTTACAGCGAGTAATCCTGCGCTGCGAAACGTAGATCTGGACAGTAAGTGGATTATAGAGAGGGGAAGGGTTATGTTTTGGTACGGATGATGGAAATTCACTAAATACCGTGACTATTTTTATCTTCTAAATGGGACATTTTAATGAATTATATGTACATGTGCTTTGTGTTGGTCTCTGAGGACTAAACGAGGACTGAACCTGGTCTACACAAGGACTAAATGTGGGTTTAAACAAGGTCTAAACCAGATCCAAACAAGGACTAAATGTGGGAGTAAACAAGGTCTAAACCAGGTCTGAAAAGAGGGCTAAACCAGTACCAAACAAGGTCTAAACAAGTACTAAACATGGGTCTAAACAAGGTCTAAACCAGAGCGGAAAACAGGGATAAACCAGGTCCAAACAAGGTCTGAACCAGGGCTGAAAAGAGGGCTAAACCAAGTCTAGACCAGGACTAAACAAGACTAAAGGACTAACTCAGGTCTATACAAGATCTAAACCAGGGCTAAAAACAGGGCTATACCAGGTCTAGACCAGGACTAAACAAGGACTAAACTTGGTCTAAACAAGGTCTAAACCATTGCTGAAAACAGGCATAAACCAGGTCCAAACAAAGTCTAAACAAGGACTAAACTTGGTCTAAACAAGGTCTAAACCATTGCTGAAAACAGGCATAAACCAGGTCCAAACAAGATCTAAACAAGTTATAAACTTGGGTCTAAGCAAGGGCTAAACCAGGGCTGAAAACGGTGCTAAACCAGGTCCAAACAAGGTCTGAACAAGGACTAAACCTGGGTCTAAACAAGGTCTAAAGGTGGATCTAAACAAGGACTAAACAAGGACAAAACCAGGAATAAACCAAGTCTAGACCAGGTATGGGTAAGTCCAAAAAAGATAAATAAATTGAATGCAAAAGTTTGAAAAACTAAAGTGTAAAGGTGTCTGGCGCCCTCTACTGACAAAATTATGGAGTGAAGCCTTTTGAAAAAAAAACAAAAAAAACAATTAGCAGCATAGTTAATGTCCACAGCAACAGTCCTTTTTGTATCTCAACTTTTTTACTTGTTTTCCATAAATACTGATTTATTTTAGAGCTTTCTACTTTGTTATAATGTAGTTCTCTCATCAAAAACATGCTTGGAGAGGTTTTATACTCTTGCAAACTCTCCCGAGGACTATTCGAACCCTCCTTACAGATAGCAGTACTCTACAACTTCACAAACCTGATGCAATGTGCAGTAGTTTCATTAGTAGGATGGCGGTTATGACGCTACACGCCGCTCAAATTAGGTTGGAGTTATAATTTTGCAGCATCAACGGAGTGCCGCCAGACTTTTGGGAGGGACAAGATCAGAAATAAGCATGTGGTGTCAAAATAAACTTCCAATGTCCTTTCAAAATACATTTTCTAAAACCACTACAGTACAGTCACGTAAACACCGTACGTACATCAGGAGCTCGATGAATGACTCATGATAGACTACGGAGGGTTTACGGCTGTGGAGGATAAATATAAAACACTTCACGACATCAGACAGCAACTTTACAAGAACAGCCAAAGTGAAATGGTGAGGAGCTTCATTAATGCAGCACGACAGATACGGCTCGTTATCGCAGCAAAACATCGTCTCTCTTGTTCTCAACTTTTTTTATTGTGATTTAAAACATAATTCCTCCAATCAACTATGAATACATAAGCAATGAAAAAAGTTTAGTGTTTAAACATGAGAATACTCAGAGGCAGCATCACAGGAGCAGCTCTTTTGCGGACTTGTCACAACCAATATTTGGGAAAGACAAAATTGTCCCTACCAATATTTGCCATTTTATTTTAATAGACAAAAATATAAATTCATTCTAATATTTTTCCAAACTTAACACTATTAATTTAACACATTTTGTTTATTAGACGTTCTGAGATGTATTCAGTGATATGACGACAGGGTTACACCTGCCGCTGTTTCATTGGCTGCAACAGAGTGATGCCATTATTGGAGCCAGGAGCATAAACTGGGGAAGCGGCAGGACAGGGCACCTGAAGATGTTGTCTTGAGTGAAGACGCTGCACCAAACTTTGAAAAACTTTTCAAAAGGAACTTCTTCAATTACACTTGTCTTATGAGTCACCGCGGAAAAAGAGCGACTATCAGCACAAGTGCTCCTCCCAAACGGAGCCCTACTTGTGCGCTGTGAGCAGCTCTACTGACAATATTCCATGGAAAAATGTACGAACATGACCACAAATGATCACGAATATCTCATCACCAAAAAGTAAAGGGAAATCTGATACAAAGTTCTACATCGCTGTTATTCGCTAAAGAATCATCTTAGAAGGACAATGGACACAAACTGCTCAGACTCTGTGTGTTTTTGAAAATAATTCATAAAACATATACACAACTTTTTATCCCATTTGACCCTTTCTGATAAAGATGTGCTGTTTAGTCCTGGTTTATACCTTGGTTTAGACCTGGTTTATACCTGTTTTAGACCTGGTTTATTCCTGGTTTATACCTGGTTTAGACCTTGGTTTAGTCCTGGTTTATTCCTGGTTTAGTCCTGGTTTAGACCAGGTTTAGACCCTGGTTTAGTCCATATATGGTGCAAAAGTTTGGCATCTTTGCTCTCTGATTGTTATTTTGGTGAGAGTAACTTAAAAGTAATGCAATAGTCTTACATTTTAAATGCAGTAATACTTTAATGTAACGAATCACTTTGAAATGACAGAAACAAGTCATAAAAAACACATTACAGTTTTGAAGTAACTTGCCGAACAGTGGTCATTGATAATGCATAAATTTTGAATCTAGTTTGTAAGTAGTCGGTTTATTTTCAGTCAGGAAGTTAGTTTGGGCTCACAGAAGACATAAAGCCCTCTGCATGAATGAAGGACTGTCCCACTGTAGCTTCTCTTACAAGGTTATACTTAATCGATTCAAATAATTATAATCTGATGTCTGGTTCAGGGAATGACAATGGAATCAATAAACAGGTCACAGCTCAAGGCAAGGACTGTGAAACGCACGCTCACATTTTAATTTGTCTCTCCGCAAAGTGTCCACCGCAGTAATGGACACTTCTCGACCTTGATTGAAGACATCACTAATCAATACAGTGCGAGGAGACGGCTTTTATGTGAAATGTGGTTCTGATGTTTGGAAGAAGTGTGAGATTTGAGTTCTAAGTTGAGCAGTTCTAGAGAAAAAATCTTTATTACAGAATAGTTACAGCCGTAGAATGTATTCAGGATAGGAATAGGAAGTGAACTTGGGGGCGCTTCCAGCTCTATCGACTCTGGCTCCAGTTGATGTTACATTGAAAAATTGTCACATCTCTGCAGCCTCGTGATTTTGTTCTTAAAATGTTTGTAAAACCTGTGCTTCTCATGCCATCAAAGTTTTACCTAAGCCTAACCTGAAACATTTCAAGATACCTGGAAATGTTCGCCTGGGATTCAGAAAACACACTTCTTCAGGACTTTACAAAGAACCTACCAGAGTTCAGATGGGCATGATTGACAAGTGAATTACCTGCCACCGTCTGTATTAAAACAAATACGGCTGCTTACAAGGAAAAAAGAAGGAAAAAAAATATCACAGAATGCTGAAAAACATGGTGTATTTCTGTGGAATCAATGAGCGAAGGACTAAACTCTGTCCGTCCGCACCCACAAAGACGTTCGGTTTCTTAAGCTCTATCAAACATGGAGAATCGGAAAGGAATCGTCTAAAATATGCACGAGATTAGACCATCTCCGCAAGTTTAGACTGCTTAATATGTTTTTATTAATGCCAAATAAAATATCCAGCACAAATTCTGTATGATAGGCAAACACTGATCATTTGTATATTTTACTTTACGCTCATATTAAGTTTGCAGTACTGCAGTTTATCATCCCAACCCCCCACTCGCGCAATGAGATTTAAAAACGTGTCCCGTGCTGCACTGTTTTGCGTTGGGTCCCGCGGGTCCCATGGGAGGCCAACGGGTGTGCAGGGCTCTAATGCCACGCAATGTAGAAATAGTACTCAACCAGTCCAATGAGGTTCATTTAGTCTATCGATAATTTTTGTTATTAGGTTATTTTTTCAGAACAAGAGTTTGTTTTCATACCTGACAGTTTCGACTGCTCCCTACCGGTCTTCCTCAGAGTCACGTGATGTTGCTGTCACGTGTCCGGTCAGCTAATTTAAACAGATTTTAGTGTGATTTTACTTGCACACACTTGGGATACTGTCCTGAGGAAGTCGGACTGCAGATGCTGCTGTCATCATGAAGACAGCACCAAAATCTGTTTAAATCAGCTGTGCGGACACGTGACAGCAACATCACATGACTCTGAGGAAGACCGCTAGTCTTGAGCAGTCAGAACCCTCAGGTATGAAAACAAACACTTGGTCTGAAAAAAGAACCTTGTAAGATAGTACTCAACCAGATTTGGCATTAATACGGTATGGTACAGTATGGTCCAGCTCGGGTCCTGACTCTAACCAGGAAGTACGAACACATGCGTCCTGTGCTCATGTCTCTGCACTGCCACTGTTGCTCAGAGAATAAACTTTAAAGCGGCTCTGCTTGTGTACAAATCTCTTCAAATACCAAAGTCCATTTGTGACATGTTAGTGCCATATACATTGCAAAAAACAAAATCTAGTCAAGTTAAGATGACTTGAATTAAGAAAATTTTATCACGATTTGTGTAAATATCACTTGACAAGTAAACTGATCTGCCAGTGTAACAAGACTTTTTGTACTTAAAATATGAAATACATCTTGCTACGTGAGTCCGACTCTGGCCGGACCAGCCATGCGCGCTGAGCTGAGCTTGTTTCTTTAGTTCAGTGTTGGAGTCACTGATTTACCCAGATACTATTGGAAGAAAAAATGTGATTGGTCCATTTCCAGTCCATTATATTAACCCTTTGTTTCCCAAGAAATATCAGTCCAAGTTTATAACAATGATCTAGAAATTATTACTAGTGTAGTGTTCATTACTCACAGCATAAAAAATATTCAGTAAATATATTAGTTGTACAAAAGTACATTCAATATTTTTTCTTGAGCCTTCAATGAAGACCTTGAAGGCTCTGATGGTTCCCCTGTGAAAGAAATGCTGTTTGCACAACAAATGTTCATTTGTTTCAAATTTCATTTACATTTCCAATAAAAGTGCGCTATACTCTACTTTTTAATTCATTAATTGATTTTGCGTATAACATGCGATTAATCGCGATCACTCAAACTCATGTGATTAATCGCGATTAACTTTTTTTTTTTTTTTTTGCCCAGCCCTAATTATTTTACTTTATTACGACTCTAATAAAGTAAAATGTTAATTTAGGTAATTTTAACTTACCTAGGTATTGTTTTTTTTTTTTCCAGTGTGAACCATCTCACACTCTAAGGAACTCTGGGCCCTGCCTCCTGCTGTTGCCCAGACTCAGGACTAAACACGGGGATTGTTTCAGTTTCATGCAGCTAAAACCTTTTAGATTTCCTGAAGATGTGAGACAGGCCTCTACGTTGACTGTTTAAATCCAGACTCAAAACGGTTCTGTGGTTCCGTTTACCTGCGTATGATTGAAAGGTTTTTGTTCTGCATTCTCTCTCATTTATTGTCTCTCTCTTTTTAAATTTAATTTATGTTTGTTTATATTGTCGTTTTAATGTCTTTCTTATTCTGTAAAGCACTTTGAATTACTTTGTGTACGAAAACTTGCCTTGCTTTCCAAATGGTATTTGTATTAAAAAGAAGAAAAAGACTTCATGGGAAAAAAATGTTAAACTAATTTTAGTTTTTGAATCATGACAGCTAGAGATACACTAGTGGTGGCAATGAAGAAGAGATGAGGCTTTCTTCATACTTCATTAAGGTTAATTATTGTACAGTTATTTTGATGTGTAGCCCAATTATTTGTATTAATTTCTTGTAACATTTGTCTTATTCTTATTCTTCTCACAGGTCCCTGAAGTCTCCAAACCTGTGATGGTCCAGAGTCCACCGTGGAGGGACGACAGCAGCTCCTCTGTCAAAGCCAAGCACATCTCCAAAGACTTCCAGATCATCTCCACCAAGCAGAAGACCCCTGCTTACCCCTACGGCTGGCCCCAGAACTTCTCCCAGGCTCAGGACCAGTACCTTTACCGCCACCCTCCACCACCTCCTCCTTTCCTGCCGAAGTCCAAACCTCCAGCAAAGACCTCGCAGAAGGCCAAGAAGATTCTAGGATGGGGCGATTTTTACTTCAACGTCAAAACTCTCAAATTCAGTCTTTTGGTGACGGGAAAAATCGTGGATCACATCAACGGGACTTTTAGCGTGTACTTCAGACACAACTCCTCGCGACTGGGCAACATTTCCGTAAGCATAGTCCCGCCATCTAAAGCTGTAGGTTGGGAGGTTCTAAATGAATCTCAAACCAAGAATTCGGTTTTGATTCCTGATGTACTTTCAACAGTTGCAAGCGCTCCTCAATCCACGAGCATGCCTCCGATGGAACAGAAAGACGTGATGATGGTTACGGAGTTGAATTGTCGAATCGAGTATCAAAGAACGAACAGGTCCAAGAAAACGAAACCGTGTCTCTACGATCCTGGGCAGACTTGTTACTCAGAAAATACGCAATCGCAAGCGGCGTGGATCTGTGCGAAACCGTTTAAGGTCATTTGTATCTTCATCGCTTTCACTGGAACGGACTACAGACTGGTCCAGAAGGTGTGTCCGGACCATAACCACCAGACTGAGCCAAGTCAGCAGATCTTTGGGTGAAGATGGTGAAGAAAGGAACTTTAAGAGTTTCAGAACTTGGTCAATTTTGAATAATTTGATGTTAAAACTAGAATATGAAATCCACAACTGCAAAAGTATCTTTGTTGTGGATAAAGAAAATGAAAACACTGTAAAAAGAGTTTTTACAGTGGGATGTAGGGGTGGAAGAGATATTCGCAAAATGGATATTCTCTCAATTTTGTTTTGGAGATATTTATTTAAAATTATATCATCTAGAATTTAAAAAATTTACACTTTGCAGTGGCAGTCAGTCACGCTGGGGGTGTTCTACATGTCTATGTGTAGAATGTTCAGCAGCTACCATGGTGACACACACCCTACACACATTAACAAATAATAATAAAAATAATAATAATAAAAAAGAAAAAATAGAAAATGGATTTAAAGAACACATTTTCAGGACCCTGTGATCAATACAAGCGTTATTTTATGTGTAAGAGATGGTATTGTAGCACTTGAGAGCGGCCTTGAGACCACTTTTTTCTGGTCTTGGTCTCGTCTCAGACTCAAGCGCATTTGGACTCGGTCTTGTCTCGGTTTTGATGGCGCTTGGTCTCAGTCCTGTCTTGGTCTTGATGGTGCTTGGTCTCGGTCTTTTCTCTGCCTTGATGGTGCTTAGACACGGTCTTGTCTCGGTCTTGATTTCGCTTAGTCTTGGTGTTGTCTTGGACACTTGGTCTCGATCTTGTCTCGGTCTTGATGACACTTGGTCTCGGTCTTGTCTCGGTCTTGATGGCGCTTGGTTTCGGTCTTGTCTCGGACACTTGGTCACTTGGTCGGACACTCGACGAGTACGATCATATTTCATTCTGGCCGGTAGTGCACAGACTGTTAAATATCACCGCAAAACCAGAGAATGCCACTGTAAATGTTATAAACTTGAAAAAACTCACTTTCTTCACTTTGAAGTTGTTTTCTGAAAAGTGCCAGTGGAAGCAGGATTAAAGGAGAGGTTCGCAAACTGTGGGTGAGAGTCCAGAAAAGGGGCACAGACTGTTTAAGTGTAGTATAGTTTGCTTGGCTTATTTTAAGCTTAAATGAACATTAACTAAATCAGATGGAGAAATTTATAAAAACATAGATATATATCTGCCAAAATAACTGTAAAATACAAATAAATGTAGGAAATGACAAAGACGGTCTTGAGTTGGTCTCGATGGGCCATGGTCTCAGTCTTGTCTCGGTCATGGCCCTCAGATGTCTTGGTCTTGTCCTGGTCTTGGACTGGTCTTGGTCTTGATTAGAGCGCTCTTGACTACAACACCAGTGAGAGACTTGTTTAACAGTGCAAACAGTCTGACCTGTAGTAGTTCCAGCTAGGTCAGGTCTTTCTGGTCCAATTGTGTTAAAATAATGCACAGATTAAAGTCTGACTTGGGTAATAAAGCATCAGACAGAGCAGTGCCTACAGTTAGTGTCACACTCTCAGGCAATCCTCATGACATCAGCTGCAAAGTATCAACTGAAAAAACCTCAAAACAGAAATGTCTAGGTGTAATCTCCCAAACAAGGATATAATGTGACATAGTGCGATAGTAGGTCAGTTGGTAGAGCGTTTGTCCACTGATCTGAAGGTTGGCGGTGTGAATTCAGCTCCCACAGATGAATGCTGTTGTTGTGTCCTTGGGCAAGACACTTAACCCCCCCGCCGTGTCTGTGTACACTGGTGTATGAATATGTGTGTGAATGGGTGAGTGGTTCCTTGTTGTGAAGCGCTTTAAGAACCTTAAACGTGGAAAAGCGCTGTATAAAAATGTGACCATTTACCATTTCTTATGCTCTGTTCACATTAAGAGCAATACATAAACCTCAACCAAGGCACATTTTATTACATATATTACATTTTTGTCAATATCTCCCACCCCTAACGATATGTTAACAATGTTTCATCAAACTTTGTAGTAAAACCCCAATACAAGCAAAGATCAAATTTTTATGTCTGCTATATATTGGTTTAAAAATGTACATACTCGTTATTTGAAAGTAAATGGCTGTGTTTCACCACATTCTTAATAAGAAAGTATATTTATTCTGTTTTCAGTGTGACGGGAATGGTCCTATATTGTGAGATTTAAAGGGACAGTCTGGAATTTTGGACATAGGACCTCATTTCCTAGTGATCCAGAGTGTTGGAGATGTGTGGACACATTTTTTAAAATATTCCGTCCAGTCCTTGTATTTGCAGCGGTCGCTGGTGCTAGGCTAGTGCATGTCAATGACCATAGTTATCCTGCCACTAAAAACAGTCTTACCCACTCCACAAAACACCCAAAGAAAATCTATTATTACGCCAGACTGCCCATGTAAATGTGTTGATAGAATAATGTTTGAAATAAAACTAACCTTGCATCGCATGAATCGTCGCATGTTGAGGGACTATGTTCTCAAAAGCAGCGGAATTTTACTTTGTTGGTAAGATAGGTGCTAGGTGATATCAGTCCGCCGCTGCCAAGCTTTTTATCAGGATCATGGATCTATTAAAATAATGGGATAGGGTGTTGCTTTTTGTAGCTGCCCCTAGTTGACGTAGTGACACTCACTGGTACTACAGCGGAAAAAATCCTCTGGGATGAGAGAGAATTTTTCTCATAGAGCGCTATGTAATCAAAAACTGTTTGTGTTCGGCTGACAGGGACCTACAACTTTCAAAAATGTCATTTTGTGGCGATTTTTACCTATTGTTAGATCATAAACTTTTTCTCAGCTCAAAATCCTTCAGTTGTTGTAAAAAAACACTTTATAATCGTTAGCTCTAGCTCCGCTCTGCTCCTCTCGCTCTGATTGGTCAAAGCGATCATGTGATACACGAGACCATGCTCAGTGCGTGTGCTCGTGTGCATTGGCGTGTGCCCGCAGGAGAAAGGCACACGCCAATCGGCCCAGAGCCACCAGAAGTACCTCGCCAGGCTAAAGGCGAAGTCATGCGCCATTGAGCTCGGCCCATTGACTTGAAATGGCCGCTATTTTTGAAACCCCAGGGCTTGATCAGGAAGTACAACTCGCTGCTGCTGCTCAGACATAAATCCTTCAAATGCAAGGTTGGTTTTACTTCTGAAATTATTCTATCAACACAGACATTTACATGGACAGTCTGGTGTAATAATAGATTTTCTTCGGGTGTTTTGTGGAGTGGGTAAGACTGTTTTTAGTGGCAGGATAACTATGACCATTGACATGCACTAGTCTAGCACCAGCGACCTCTGCAAATACAAGGACTGAATATTTTAAAAAGTGTCTCCACACGTCTCCAACACTCTGGCTCACTAGGAAATGTCAAAAATTCCGGACTGTCCCTTTAAGACATCATGCTATAATGTTGTTACTTCCTCAAAAACAACTCTCCAAATCTCAAAATGCTCTGTTCCACTTTGTAACGTCATGAAGCGGTAGTTTTCAAGTTAATAGCTTCTTTCTACCTTTAGTTTAGTAGAGACTGGCTGAAATCATCCACATGAGTCTAGTGAAAGTGTATGGAGTTTAAAAACACTGTACCAGAGTTTGTGTGTTAAATGTGTGAATGAAAGAAAACACAACTCCTGGTCTGTTTATGTTTTTGATGAGGAAACAACATTATAACACAGATCATAAAATGGCATAACATGGGCCCTTTAAGTGATGGAAGTCCGAGGAAGAACAAAGGAGGACATTTTTGTAAGGACCCAGTTTCTGTCCTTGATCTTAATGATTTTTTCCTGGATGTTTATCGACGGCAAAATCAAACCGAGGATTTTCTGTTGAGCTGTACAAAGTTTTACACTGTGGACAAAGAACCCTCCATTGGATTTATGTCATTACATTTTTAAGACAATCAGAAGTGTTGAGGACCAGGCTGGAAGGAGATGCAGCGTGAACCACAAAGGATAACCACTCTGCCATCGTAGGAAAAGCAAAATTCAGTTCCAAGGTTCAAGGTTCAAGGTTCTTTATTTGTCATTCAAGCGAGAGAAACACATGACAGAATGAAATGTGTTCCTCGAAGCCAGGTGATTAAGTGAGTTTGCCAACTGGACAAAAGAAAAGGACAAAAGAGGAGCTAACTACAATGAAACTACTCTGAAACTAACACATCTACTTGTTTACAGTTTCAGTTTGTTAGCTCGGTCTATTGAACTGCACTGAGTCAAATTTGCATAATCAATCAGGTCTCTAAACAAAAACTGTAAACAAGTAGGTGTGTTAGTTCCAGAGTAGTTTCGATGTAGTTAGCTCCTCACCTCAGGCAGATACAGAACTGATTTTTTTCTTTTGTTTTGGATCATATCTGGACGACTGGGTTATTACACAGACACTGCCATTATGCAAAAACAAACTGTCTAAAGACTTTTGCGATTCTCACCGAGTCAAAACTTTGATATGATCTTGTTGAGGAACTTTGGAATGGTTTTATGTTTGGTAACACTTTGAAATAGCTGCACACTACTACAGCAATAATGAGGAGTTGGTTGATAAGTAACTGTTTCGTAGCCTTAGACTTCGATGAACTTTATTGATTCACAAAGGAAATATTTGGACACAGTAGCAAAAACATAAATGATGGTAATGATAAATTCAAAATAAGTAGCAAAAACAGGTGTCAAATAAGGCAAAAGTATATAAATGTGTATGTACATGTAAAAATAAAATATAGAAAATATGATAATACAAATATATCTTTTATTGTTGCTGTTTTGGTTTGGTCTTCTCTGGGCCTTACGTGTATTTGAGACAGGGGCGGGTGTAGTACTGCCCACATTCATCAACCACTGATGAGCTATTTTCAAGTGTTACCATATCTCACATATTTACTGTCTGATACTGTTTCTGTCCACGGCTCAATACATTTGACTAGTTACACTCAGATAATGAGTTGGTTTTATTATATTGAGTTCTGAGTTTCTTTTATGCTGCGTTAAGACAGCAACCTCATGTTGATGTGTGGTAATCAATCATATTTATTAATTTATTTAAATAGGGACAATCCACATTAATAAACATTTCTGTAAAGATCCCACTATTTGCTATAAGACCATTTTCCAACTGTAGTCCCTGGGCAAGGTGTAAATCGATAGCCTGATTCATCAGCTGGTTTCACTTCGTAGAATCCGTCTGACCTCGCAGCATTAGGATTCATTCACTCAACAGTAGGCAGGTACTTTTTTTATTTAACCAGTCACTACTACTTGGTCTTAATGTATGTAATGTGCCGCAAACAGAGCTAAATGGTATATTAAGCTTTTCCCAAAGCCTGTAGGAAGAAGGACAATAACGTCTTTCCCCTTGATAAAGTTCACCAAACGTTCCCTTTGTTCTGGGTTTAAATCCTCGATCTCGGGAATTGTTACCAACACAGAATGTCTGTCTTCGTCTACATCCATCTCAACGCTTTGTTTACTGTTGTGCTGTTCCACAAAAGGGTCCCAGACAGGTGCTTGAGTTTGACGTCATGGCTTCACAGCTCTTCGCTGAGTGGCCGGTGCGCGGTCCACAACTTCTGGGGTTCTTGCAAACCATCTAGTGTGTTCTGATTCCTCACCTAGTTGCTGAAGAGAAATGTAATTGAGCAGAGGCACTAAGTGGCACCAGCCTGGCTAGTAAATCTGTAGTATAAAAGACAAAATTTACTTTATATACGAAACATGCCGCAGAAATATTGCACTAGCCCATACACTTTTGCCCCATAGACACCCCTGACCCCGTGGACTAAACAGCTTTGACAAAACTTCACAAAAACAAGTGGATCTAGAGCTGTATCATGTCCCTTCGATTCCAGAGTGCAGGTGGATTAACTAATCAGAGACATGCTCAGTTGGCTTCAAAAACAAAACAAACGTGGCTGCTTATACATTAAAAAAAAGGATTGAGGATTGAGAAACAGCACAGAAACAGAAGCACCAAACTTTCATTTAAGGTAAACAAGTTATATATTTTGTTCTGAAAGTTATGGGAGTTTGAGAGACACGGGGTACAGATTAGCAGCAGGGGTTGGACTGTTCTGTGGCCTGATTCCAGGCTCTTCTAGTTTCGAATAGACTGTGTAAATGACCGGCTTGTTTAGTAAGCAGGCAGTGACCCTATTTTCACCTTTTTTTTTTTTTTTATTCATTTAATTTTCGTCCCAGTTTGAACACTGTGGCTTCCAGACTGTGATCACGTGGACTCCGTGCTGCATAGGTGAGTGTGTCCTGACTCTTTGATGCAGACAGCGTTTTTCTAAAGTCACATTTTAGAACCATAGAACTCATCTGTCTGGGTCCAACAGGCACAACAGCCAAACAAGGTCAGTCTGCGCTGGAAATGTATGAGCAAAAAGACGACATTGTTTTGTTGCGTAACTGTCTGGCTTTGAGTAGGCTGTTGAAGCTAATTTGTGTAAAGCTCTTTATTGAATGGTGGCCACATTTCAAAACGTATTTGCAGTGATGTAAGAGTTCATTTTGAGTTAATTTAAATGAGCATTGCGTAACTTTTCTGGTAGAGGGTCCGTCAAACGCTTTTCTCTGTGTAGATGTTATTGCTTTGTCTGGAAAGTTTAACAGTATGGCAGGTTACAGGTCAGATCTGTGGAGAGGCGACCCCACTCACAGTCAGAATTCCTGTTTTTTGAGGCATTTTTGAGCTATAAAACCACCTACACTGCAAAAAAGCTTGGCCAAAATGTAAGATATAAACTTAAATCTATCAGAAGATGACTTAAAAGTGGTGAAATTATCTGTCCATGCAGCAAGATCATTTTACTTGACAAGTTATCTTAAAATAAACAACCTCTAGACAAGAATTAAGACCTTTTTAAAACCACTTAAATCAAAATTAAGACCAACATCGTGCTCATTATGCGGGTGAAAAACACCAGATCCAATTTTAAAAATGACCCACCAACGACCGTATTTTCTGGGCTATTGGGCACTCTGGATTATAAGGCACACTGTCATTAAATGGTCTATTTTAGAACTTTCTTCACAAATAAACCGCACCAGACTTTAAAGGAAACACAACAGTTAGATGGGTCAGTGGGACTTTGTTTGTTGCGTTCACGGTGACTCTGGACTTTGTTTGTGGGTCATTTTTTTGATGGGGTTAGAGGCTTAAGAGCACGCCTAATAGCCCGGAAAATACGGTACTATATCTAGAACAGGTTTGCCCACACTTTTTCAGGATGCGAGCTACTTATAAAATGACCAAGTCAAAATGATCGATCTACTTCAAAGCCAAGAAAAGGCTATGTTCAGACTGCAGCCTGAAGTGAGCCAAATCCGATTTTTTGGCCCCTATGTAACCTGTATCTGATCTTTTAATGACTGTCTGAATGACACAGATCTGATTTTTTCAAATGTGACCCAGGCCACTTGGATATGTGGTCTTGAACCCGATACATATCTGATCTTTTGACATGCGACTTCAGTCTGAACGGCCAAAGTGCATTTATCCGACCTACACGTCATCAACAAGCCACAAACATCACTATTCTGCACTGAAGTAGGCAAAAATTGTTAATGAACTCGAAGCACATCACCACTCACCACTCTTGGCTACGTCTCCACATCCACACGTTCCTTTCAACGGACGTTGCTGCCGCTGTCCCACAAAATGCCACGGCCAGAAACCTCATCCTTCTCCTTCTCAATCTCCTCAAAACAAGTAAGTTGTTCATGTTTTGGCTCCGGTACGAGAGGAACTTTAAAATCTCCAGGTGCTCAATGCTCGCGTCCATGTTTGGACAACTTCCGTAAACACAGAGCACACTCCCTGCGGTTGAGGTCGTCGTGTCCTCCAGTGCCCGTGTGGGGCACTTTCGGGCAGTTTAATGTTCACACTGGAGATCACATACAAGACACATTTAATTGGAAATGTGAACGACCTCGCAAAAACATCGGATTTCACAAAAAAACTCAGAATTTGTTAAAGAATCACTGGTTGGAACCAAATATGCAGAGGAAAAAAGTATTTTATTTACAAAAATAGTCTTGGCGGGGGGATAGATTCCAGGGGAGGCAGGACGGGTCCGGGTTGGCTGCAGATGGGAGGTCTGTGGAGATGAAGGCTGACTGGAGGCTTACAGAATCTGGTGGTAACGGGATGAGGCTGGCTCCAAAACGGAAGAACTGGGGAACGGATAAAAGAAAACAGGTAAGAGTCAAAAATCTTCAAAATGCTCAAAAGCACCACTTGGTTGACGGAACGATCTGGCACTGGGGAGCAGGTCAGCAGGTCTTTTATTGCAGGAGATAATTACTTGACGAGGATCAGGAGTGGAGCTCAGCAGGTGAGTGATTGGGGTCCGCCCAGGAAAAACCAAATAGGGTAAGGAGAGAAAGAGCAGGGAAGGGAGGGGTAGGAGGGGCAGGATGAAACCCTCAGAGAATTGAGCGTTAAGCCCTGCAGCCCTGCAAAATGTGCTGCACTGAAACACTCTGCGCCTCTTTTT
Source organism: Boleophthalmus pectinirostris (assembly GCF_026225935.1). NCBI lineage: Eukaryota > Metazoa > Chordata > Actinopteri > Gobiiformes > Gobiidae > Boleophthalmus > Boleophthalmus pectinirostris. The sequence goes on along the minus strand of NW_026571515.1, from coordinate 14,758,667 downwards.
GGACCCTCATCAACAGTTTGAGAACCCCTTCTTTAAGAGAACTTCCACTGGCACTTTAAACGAAACTGTGAAAAAACTGAAGAAAGTGGGTAGGATTTTTAAACCTGTTTGTTCAAGTTTCTAACTGGAGTTACATTCTCGTACTGGTTTTGTAGTGGGATTAAGCTTCTGCACATTTACCAAACCAAACACACATCATGACAAACACAGATGCATTTTTGCACTTAATAGACTTAATAGACAAACTTCAACTTCACATTGTTGTCATTTTTTTTTCTCCTCCATTTAACATTGCACTACAGCCTAACTGAGTATAAAAAAAATATGCTAATGAAATTTAAGACCTTTGTAAAAATTAAGACTTGGACAGCATAATTTAAGACTTTTTAAGGCCTTCATTTTGGAACATGAAATTTAAGACCTTTTAAAGACTTTTAAGACCCTTCGGCTGCACTGAAGATGAATAACCTGAGTTTTTAAAAAAAGAGAAATTTACAGAGTGTAATTGAGTACATGTAAGATAGAGCTATTTCATGTTATAATGTGGAACATTCTAGGCAAAGCAATAACATCTCCATGGAGACAAGTAGGTAGCAGACCTATAGTGCACCTTTAAGCCCGGTGTATACAGCAGGATTATTTTTTTGTGTGTGTTATCAGATTGTTGGATGTCACACTACACGACGTGAGGAGTTTAAATGGTACAACAGTGATAGTTTGTCTGAGTGAGTATCAGGTTTCAGGGTTTGTAAAAGTAAGCGGTTGAAAGTGAATCACGGAGAGATGGCCCTGAGTTTTTCTGCTGTTACTCTGAGAAACGTTTGCCTTTACTGTGGCCACAAAGATTCATCACAGACACAGCAAGAGAGAGAGGAGGGCTCACTCTGTGACCCAAATTTAAAACATCACACAGGCTGATATCAGTGGCAGCTCGTTTTTGGTGATGAAATTTGATCTTTGTCCCGGTCTCACTCTGAGATCCTACGATTTTAAGCTACGACTCAAGATTTCTGGCCTGGTTTCACTTCGTAGAAACAATGGTTAGGGTTAGAATTCGTTCACTCGATGGTAGGCAGGTACTTTTTATCATTTAACCAATCGCTGCTATTTGGTCGTGACGTATGTAATGTGCCGCTAATGGGGCTAACTGGTATATTAAGCTTTTCCCAAATCCCGTAGGAAGAAGGACAATGACGTCTTTCCCCTTGATAAAATTCACCAAACATTCTCTTTGTTCCGGCTTTAAATCCTCGATCTCGGGAATCGTTGCCAACACAGAATGTATGGCTCTTCGCCGATTGGCTGGTACCTGAACTTCTGCTTCCGGGGTTTTTACAAATTGTTTAGTGTATTCAGATTTCTGACCTAGTCGCTAGAGAGAAATGAAATTGAGCAGAGGCACTAGGTGGTGCCAGCCTGGCTACAAGACTTTCCTCACAATCAGAAATTTTCATTAAACTAAGGCCGCTTTCAGACACTAGGTTGAATATTTTGTCTGCACCAGGGTATAAAATAGTTCTTCTGTATCATATAGACTCCAGTGTAATCTGTTTTCACATCTGCAAACTAACCAAAACTGGTCCAAAGCGGAAGTCAGTCTCCAGACTCACAAACCTATGGACCACCAGCCGTGGGTCAGGCATCCAGAACCAACCCCGGCCCCAGTCACACTCTTTAACCGGGTCACGGGGACCCACGCGCTCAATTCGGGATGGTGAAAATTGAGATTGAAGACCGAGGGGGTGGGTTGGTGCGCTCAATTTCGGAGCTCGAGCCTGCCCTCCCATGATGTATTTCCAGTAGTTAATTTGGACCTACTGTCTATGGTTTGGACCAGAGTTTGCGTTCTCATCAGATTTAGTGCGGATGTGAGTGCGATTGATGCTTTCACACCAACAAAAATGAACCGAACTAAGAGCTTTTGTGGACTAACTCAAAAAATTTCTCAAACCAAGACTCAAGCAGGACTAAACTAATACCAACACAGAACTTTAACTAGGTGTAATTAAACAAGAAGATAAATAAATACAAGAAAATGCAAAAATTAAAAAAGGGGCAAGAGAAGACAATTTCCAAAATAAGACCCAGAACCAACCATATACAAAATCAACGCACAGTCTGCTCTTACACATTTAAAATGTATATTATATTCAGTACTCTAAATGTGTTGAACATTTAGTTCAAAGCAACTACAGCAAAACAAAGAAGACTTTCTTTCTTTGGCTTTCTTTTCTTTGAGTCAAATTCTTCTTCTTCCCTGAACAAATGCCTCCCATGCTGTTAATTATCAAAAAGGACACAACTCTTTGTTTAGAACAAAGATCAGACTTGATGTACCACACTGTTCTCCGTCACAGGGGTCAGTACAGTAATATGGAACATTCTGTACCACAGTAAAAACACCATCTGGACTTAAGCAGCACATTCAAGGCCCTCGCTCTGAGCTGGGGTCAGGGCCCAAGTGACTCATGCTGAACACAGCCTGTGGAGAGATGGAAGTATAAAGTTTAAGAGACATATATTTTTCCTTGAATGTGTAACGATCTCCACACTATTCAAACCCTCCTCACAGTACGAGTCAGTACAACATACAAGCTCCCACGTGCAATTTGCCATAAATATACAAGTACCATATTTTCTGGACTAAGTCACACCAGCCAAAAAATTTATTTTTTCAAATGTGACCTAGGCCACTTGGATATGTGCTCCTAAAACCGATACATATCCGATCCTTCATCATTCATTCCCACCTACACATCAGGCTCAGAGTCTTGTCAATGGAGGGACTGCGAGGTTAGCGAGTTTATTAATATTTGGGGGGATTGCTGTATTCAGGACAAATTGGAGGAGTCTTATCTGAACCGGGCCAAAGAAAAGAAATGTGCGAGCGCGGCTACAGTCGGTCCTGGCTCCAATCTCAACGAACAATAAAGAGCCTGTGAGCCAAGACAAGGAGGTTAAAGACTCAAACAAACGAAGCGGCCGTGGACGTGTAACCTGTCCATTTTACCAAGAACTGGACTGTATTTTGGGAGACAAGCCCAGGGTTTAGGTGACTTCTGTAAACACTGAGCATGCTCGCTGTGTGTGACGTGCTCATGCGGGACACTTTTGGGGAGTGTAAAGTTCACACTGGAGATCACATGCAAGTCGCATTTAATTGGAAATGTGAACGACCTCACAAAAAAATTTGATTTCACAAAAAAATTTGAATTGAGCATTAACCCCTGCAATCTGAATGTAGCCTACGTCACAGGAAACACCCAAACCATGAAAAAAGTGTGACTTATAGCAGAGTCCTGCACTGGTACGTCACACACAAATTACAAGCTTTCTAACTGAAGCATCAATCAGAAAACAAATGAAAAATTTACAACTTCAAGAATTACAATCAATAAATGAAATGAAGCGGTTATACTTTCTTCAGTATGAATACGAATTTACAGGCGCAACTTGACTGTCATCACTTCACAGGATTTATTTACTGAGCAGAAGACTGATTGAGATGCCGGATTTTGCACCTCATACAGACTGAACCAGGACTGGTGATTCCAGGACTAACCCAGAAATAACCCAGGACTAATGTAACGGTCGCAGATTCTCCGTCAGGCCATATACAGAAGACAGGACACAGTGTGGAGTCAGTCCACTTTATTCCTGTGACATATAAATACTCCATTAATATTTCTCTGCGTATCAGCACTGGCTCCCCTCCTCTGCAGTTTCCAACGTGCTACTCAGAGGGACTTACACTTACAAACTGGCTAATTTATGTAAATCATGTATGAACAACAAAATAATTTCAAATCCAGTACAATGGAGCAGCTACCTGGAGAAACAAATGCACAATTCACACCCTTCATAAAAATAAAACTAAATAAAACATACCTGTGACATATAAATACTCTATTAATATGTCTCTGCGTATCAGCACTGGCTCCCCTCTGCGAGAATGAAAACAGCACTGTTAAGACGGCTGTTAATTTTAGCGGCACTCAGCACTAGGCTATGACATTAAGCTAACTTTTACAATACAAATAAAATATACAAAACTCAAAGCCAGTGCACCACAACACATTCACTACACGAAAAAAAAGTTATCTTATCAATATGTGTTCTTGTATTTTTGCTAAACATGCGCTGTTTTTGTGAAATATATTCATTTATACTCTGAGAGAACTCACCCTCTGCAGTTTCCAACATGCTACTGAGAGGGGAAGTTGAACTACCAAAATAAAATACACAGGGGAGCAGTGCCAACTTCCGGTTTTCAAAATAAAAATGTTAAAATGATAAAATTCACATAAATTACAATTAAACATGAAATACAAAAAAAAAAAAAAAAATAGTAGCATGTGCATTTTTAACTCCATTACACTAACCTAGGACTGATTCCAGGACTGAACCAGGAGGACTAAACCAGAACTGAACCAGGACTCGGAGTGGTGGTCGGGTGAACGCAGGTGAAAGAACCAGCACAGAACTCTTCGGAGGTAAGCACAGCCGTCGCCTGATCGTGCTTTGCATACACCCTGCTCCATGGGCTCGGGGTTCTCTCTCTCTCTCTCTCAAGTCCCAAGATTAGTCCTGGTGTAGTCCTGGTTTAGTCCTGATTTAGTCCTGACACGCCCATGTGTAATTACTTCCAGAATGTTAAAACTCTACTCGGTGCAGGACTCTAACTTATAGTCGAAAAAAATACGGTAGTTTCATTTGCATTTCCGCCTACACCACAGGGCTGCTCTGTGATTGGTCAGCTCTGTATGCCCCAATCACACCTGACCTGACCTGGAGCTGGAACCTGATGGAGTCTTACTCAGAATTCACGTTGCAAGTCTAGATTTTAATACGTCCCCTTTAAAAGTTGCATAAGTTTGACTGGCAACTTTGATTTCCAAATATTCCGAAACACAGATCCAAAAAAAAAAAAATCACACTCCAATTTACTCACGGCTTATGGAACCCTTTACGAACAAGATGAAAGCCCCGCATGTTTACGCAAGCTAAGCCCAAAATGCATTTGTAATAGGCTAAAGTAACCCCCCCCCCCCCTTTACGTAACTATCACACCGCTACACACTACAAGCTTGATAAGCAGTTAGCAAGTCCGAGGATTCTCCAAACATTTTATTTAATGTTGTTGTTTAGACTTCAAAAGGCGTCTTACCGCTCTCCCCCGTGGCCCCGCCCCCCTCTGCGCCGGGGATTGTAATTTGACGTGATGAAAGAAAATGTATTCGGCGTCAAAGGAGCCATTAAGGACGATAAACAATAAGAAATACATATTAAACAAAGCATCGCGTGGCTTATGGGGCAAAAGTGAGCGCTAAAAAGGCATAAAGGGACTCTGTTTATTCTTTTTACAAGCATTTTACTGGACTCTGGAGATTAACACAGTGAATATTATGGGATGTGGTTCATGTCTTTTTATGATTATTGGTCTGTTTGAACGCCAGACGTAAAAAATAAAAGGAAAAATAATGGGGAAATGTGCTGTGTTTGAATATAGTGGTTGATAGTTTGATCCCGGCTCTGAACAGTAGCGTAAAAATAAGACTGTCCTCAGATTCACGAATATTATATCAAGTGAAGTCATCCAAAAAGTGCTTTATTCTATTAATTACGAGGGCTGAACAATTAAAGGTTGTACGGAGGGTGTTTTTTTGTTTCAAATTGTCAGTAAAAGTTCAAAATAGCCATAGCCCCTTAACGCCGACTGTCACGAATATTTAAGAAACTGATAAAGATATAGGAACCTTTGGCAAGCTCTTTTTTCTAGTTGTCGCAAATTTGTAACATACCCAAAGTTGTTTTTTTTTGCTATAGTCAAATTAACCATCTCAACTTAATTGACCATCTGCTTAAAGGCAAAAACACACACAAAACTTTTTTTTTTTTTTTTTTTACATACATCTATATAAATTCAGGTGTAAAGGGGTTATAGTAGGGTGACCAAACGTCCATTTTTCCCAGGACATGTCCGCAGTTTTTTGCGTCCTGTCCTGGGCATCCGGGTTTGTTTGTTTTTTTAAAGTGATGTAAATGTCCGGGGTTTCATTACCTTTCATTGGGGCCATTAAACTGAGCGGTCAGTCTGCAACACGCCGAAGAGCAAATGCACATTTAACGGTCAGGACAAGTGGGAGGCCATGGCACAGGTTGCGAGATGAGAGTAGCTCAATGTCGAGGCCCCACCACCCCACTCCCGGTAAGGTGTCCGGGTTTTCACAAACAGAAATATGGTCACCCTAGGTTATAGAGATAGTCTGATTCATCAGTCGGTTTCACTTCGTGGAAACCGTCTGACCTTGCAGTGTTAGGATTTGTTCGCTCAACTGTAGGCGGGTACTTTTCTTATTTTACTACTCGCTGCTATTTGGTCGTGATGTATGTAATGCGCCAAATCCCATAGGAAGAAGGACAATAACGTCTTTCCCCTTGATAAAATTCACCAAACATTCTCTTTGTTCTGGCTTTAAATCCTCGATCTCAGAAATCGTTGCCAACACAGAATGTAGGTCTTCGTCTATATTCATCTGGACAGGCGCTTGAGTTTGACGTCATGGCTTCACAGCTCTTCACTGATTGGCCCGGTGCACGGTCTACAACTTCCGAGGTTTTTGCAAATTGTTTAGTGTATTATGATTCCTGGCCTAATCGCTGGAAAGAAATGAATTTGAGCAGAGGCATTAGGTGGCGCCGGCCTGGCTATTATAGAGTTGCAGCAGTTTGTAATTGTAATTATGATGACCCAAAAAAAAGAAATGAACATCTATCAACTGTGAACTTGGTGTGGCCATATAAACATCATCTATCATAGTTAACGAGGTAGCCTTCTTATCTATTGGTGCTGGGATTACATGGTTTATGTTCGTCTCTCATGCATTCCACATATGCAAGACGCTGTTTACTCAACCAACGCAGTGTTACCTCCTCAAAAACAGACCTGGAGTTGTGTTTTTGAAGAGAAAAAAACATTATAACACATATCAGAAAACAGTGTAATATGTTCCTTTTAAACACTGACGTCATCTGAAAACTACCAGTGTTTCTGTGATATTGTTTCGTGTATAACTAAAAGTGACAGCGTGTTTGTGTTTGTGTTTGTGTTTGTGGTGACAGAACCTGGAGCAGAGGGCTGTCCAGGACACGGGGAAAACACGAGCTCATACATAATACAAATATATGGACAGAATACAGAATGAACCACAACCCCCCGTCTGACTGTAAACACCACGTCTACAGGAGCTGCCGCAACTCATCTCAAAGGAGCTTTTTGACGCTGTTTTAGGATCTATGTTATAATGTTGTTTCCTCATCAAAAACAGACCTGGAGTTGTGTTTTGTTTCATTCACACATGTTTAATCCTGCATATTTAGGCTGAATTCTTCTCTCAAACAGAAAACAAGGTTCCATCCCATCTCCAAAGACCTTCTCTAGAATCATTTGGATCATTTCAGCCTTGGAATTGTAAATCTCTGCTGAATTAAAGGTAAAAGGTAAAAGTTTGTTAACGTGAAAACTAACACATGATATCACAAGGTGCAAAAGAGCATTTTGAATAACTCTAGTTAATGTTTTTAATAAGGTAATAGCATTATAACATGCTTTAGTATAATATAGGACAGGGGTCTCCAACCTTTTTCCTCTAGTGAGCTACATTTACAAAATGAAAATGCCAGAGAGCTACTCATTTTAGTGGTTCCAAGAAATTGAGTAAATATCAGAGCCTTAGATGGGGAACAGTCTGATGCCTATAAAACATTTACACAACTATTATCCATTTATTAGTGCACAAACACAGGAAATGATTTGTTTACAATGGTAATGAAATAAATTTTTTGTTATTCAGCACAATACAGATGATTCAGAAATCCCTTGGCGAGATACCTGGAAGGGGGTGGAGAGCTGCTGGTTGCTCCCGAGCTACAGGTTGGAGACTCCTGATATAAAGTAAAGATTTTATTGATGGATGTGTCAAATGCAGAGAATATCTATGCCAGATAAACGTGAAATCAGGATGAGGAGTAATTTTTATTTAGTTTTAGTCTTCATCTTTGTACAAAAATATTTTTGTTTTATTTTAGGCAGTCCTGTGTGATGTCACATAACACTTGAAATTGCAGTGGCCCCTGGTGACAGCACACACTCAGTTTTTGAGTGTTTTTAATCACAAAGCTGCAAAGTTATAGCCTGATTGACCAGCTGGTTTCACGTCGTGGAAATTAGATACTTTTTTTATTTAACCAATCGCTGCTATGTGGTCATGACATATATTAACCTTTTCCCAAATCCCGTAGGAAGAAGGGCAATAACATCTTTCCCCTTGATAAAATTCACCAAACATTCTCTTTTTTCCAGCTTTAAATCCTCGATCTCGGGAATCGTTGCCAACACAGAATGTCTGTCTTCGTCTACATCCATCTCAACGCTTTGTTTACTGTTGTTCTCTTCCACAAAAGGGACCGAGTCAGACGCTTGAGTTTGACGTCATGGCTTCACAGCTCTTCACTGATTGGCCAGTGCATGGTCTACAATTTCTGGGGTTCTTGTAAACCGTCTAGTGTATTCTGATTCCTAACCTAGTCGCTGGAGAGAAATGAAATTGAGCGTAGGCACTAGGTGGCACCAGCCTGGCTAACAGAGTTACACAGTTTGCGCTAAAATGGCCAAAACAAGAACAGTATCCAAAGCTATTAAAACACCATATAGTATAACCTATGTAGTAGCAAAAAAGTTTAGTAGCAAAACAAGGAAAAAAGTATTGATTTTTGATTGCTGCGGACACCGGCCCATATTGACTAGTTCTGTAAATGTTCTGACAGTTTTTAAACAGGTTCCGTCTCCTCCTTCCTTAATAGCGCGGCGTTTCCTCTCCTCTGTCCGTCCTGATGATGTATTGTCACTGACACTTTTGCTGCAGCTGCTCTTTGGCTTTGAGGCAGCTTCAGGCCAGACATCGAACTCATGAGGACACTGCGCTGGAGTGGCCTACATGACTCAGGTTAACTACATTTAACTATATTTAACTATATTTAAAGAAGACATACTTTTTCTGTTATTTAGAGATGTGAAATAATTTACACGGGTGATTTAAGTTTGCTCATTTTTAAGGAAAACCATTTGAATTAATGTTACTCTTCCCACTGCTGTTGAAGATTCAAAGACACTTTATGATCCAGTTCTTTGTGTATATATAGTTTTAATTATTCCAGCTCGGTGAAGAAAGCTGATGCAACTTCCCTCTCCTCTCCTGTCTCTGATAGAACTCACCTGCACAGCTCAAAACAAGTAAAAACACACTTTATTTGACAGTTGGGGAGAGGCTGATAGACTTTTGTGCATAAACATTAAGTTCTATAAAGAACTTTTTCCACTGTGACTTTCGCATCTGACTGATGTGTAACCTCAGATGGTTTAAGATAGAATAGTACTGAATCTATCCCCATAGCATTTAAAAGCACATATGAATATTGCTTGTTTTACTCTGAAATACACTGACAAAATATTTACTTTATATATCTATTTTTCTTTAATGCCAATTTTCTTTCCTCTGTTAACATCTCATCTTCTAAAACAAATCGTCATCTTGATTAACTCGTACTCATACGTGCATTCAGAGAAGAGTGTGGTTTGTGATTATAAATGACATAATCCTACATAATATAATAATAAGATAGGATGTGAAATGTGCATACAGTGTGTCCCTAAGTTAACCGTGCTCTCTGTATCTGTAGAATGTGAAGGTCATGTGACAAATTTTTAGAACAATGCTCTCAGTTACTTGCTCTTCAAGTGCACTTGTATTTCTCATCTATTGCTCACATTTGCTACAAATCAAATTTACACAAGAATCAAAATGAATTCAGCTCATCACAGCAAACCTGCAAAGGAAACCTCCTTCAAGGACAGCAAATAGATCATTTTAAACATATTCTGGGAGGATCTTTTGGTGTGGTCGCTTGATGCTTTCACCCTCAAGACTTTCAAGGTTGTGGTTGTGAAAGTCCTGAAGGACGCTGGGAGCAGCGTGGAAAATTAAGTGGAGATCTTGGAGTTGAGCCTTTTACAACCTGACAAATACAATATACTTCAAGGATCAGGACTTCAGATGCCTGGGATTAACGTGTGCTATGGTCCAAAGCAAGAAAAATATCCGATGAAGGCTTTTTTTGCTGAAATATTATTTTGGAAATAAATAAGCTTTTGGACATTGGCCATCTGAGTGTGCTATGCATTTTTTTTCACTTTTGTGGGATTAACCTTAGACCTTAGACCAGAGCCTGCAGCACTTCGTCAAACACAGAAACAAGTTCCTCTCTCGAAGAGAGGCTGGGATCATCCATGCCGACCTGAAGCCGGACAACATCATGCTGGTGGACCACAGTCATAGGTTTTTTTTAAGTCAAACTCACTGACTTTGGCCTGACTTGTTACACCGGCATGATGTGATCCATCCTTTACAGTACCGGACTCCAGAAACCACTCTGGGCTGTGAAGTCATGTGGTCTCTAGGCTGCACTCTGGAGGCCTGCTTCACTGGCTCTATTCTTTTCAATGGAGGCTCTTCCAACAACAACCTGCACTCTTTCGTCAAACTGCTGGAATTTCCCACCACAAAAGTGCTCCATAAAGGTGTAATGTCCCAGCAGGTCTTTATTTTAGACAATTTAAACCAGCGGAAGTTTAAAAGCCCAGAGGAGTATCACCCAGTCCCTGAGAGGAGGATCAGTTCCAGTTGATTTGACTCCTCCAAGCCCCAACCTGCAGGTCCTGTATTAAAGTACCTGTTGAAAAAATGTACGTAAAGAGTAAGAAGTTAAAGTATTTTAGCAGAGATTTTTAAAAGAATTAAAAGATGAAATGTAGTGATTTTGAAAAAGATTTGAGCGGATTTTAAATGATTCATTTGGTTTCTAGATGTTTTTGTGTATTTGGTTTGCTCAAAGTTGGGACGTTAACTCAAATGAATGTGTAAAAAAAGTAAAGTCTCAACCATTTCAGCACGTCTCACATCATAAAGAAAAGTACTTTTTACTTTTCAGTCCAAATCTAAAATGTAGTGGAGTAGAAAGTGCAGATACACATTCTCAAATGTAGTGAAGTAAAAGTAAAAAAGTATCCACCTTTGTAAGTAACTCTTGAGTGCAGACATTCTATAGTTAAAATATAATGTATGTTAAATATTCCAAATATTATATAAAAATGTAAAAATGTGGTTCCTTCTCGGTGTGACTCTCACTCTGTGTCTGTTCTGTCAGACCCTGTTTCTGCCACACTGCCTCTCCTCTCCGGTGACTTCTGTTTTTATGTTTTATTTTTCTTATATTTCTCCTTCTTTATGTTTTCTCTGTGTCACCTGTCAATCACTCACCTGTCCACCTGTCAGTCTGTCTCCTGACCCTCAGATCACCCATCTGCTGCAGGTCTGTGTGGAGTTTGCCTGGAGTTTCATGAGCTGCTGTCCTAAATATTTGCCCCGTTCACTTTACTTATTCATTGTTTTAACTACCGTATTTTTCAGACTATAAGTTGCACTTTTTTTCATGGTTTGGGTGTTTCCTGCGACTTATACTCCTCATATATTAAAATTTTCACTCTGACAGCTGCGAGAGGTTCTAGTCTTGTGGGTCAGTATCTGCTGCTCCTGTTCCTTCTGTACCACTGTCACTTGGATCTACTGCACATGTCTCCTGCAGAAAGAGCGTCTGTTCTGTCTTTATCATGTCAGTCGATCGCACCATTACTTCTGCACCACTGAACAAGTTAGCATTTAAACAAACTTATAAAGATGACTGAGAAGACTGAACACAAATGCCCCCAAAAAGAAAATCATAGTTTGCAGATTACAAGCCGCAAGTCGTGAAATCTGCAGCTGAAAACAGTAATCGAGCAGCAGAAAGAAAGTTTGGAGTGAAAGAGAAACTTGTGACACCGGGAGGATGCACCATGAAACTTTCCTGAAGTCACTGGATGGATGGTCAAAGTCTGGACTTCAGTGACACTGAAACCATCCTGTCGGGATTCAGAAAGGCCGGAATAATTCTAACTGGAACTGATGCTGAGTCTGACGACAGCTACACAGAAGAGGAAGTGACGCTCCGTTTACCTCCGGAGGGCGACGAGTTGCTCAGAAGTGACACTGAGGATGAAGAATTGAATGGATTTAATGATTTGGAGTGAGATGGAGAGTTTGGTAAACTTGTTCTGTTCTGTTATTTATGCTATAGTTATCTGAAGAACTGTTCATATGTGACGTTAACAGTCTGTTGTTCTCTGAAGTGTTCCAGAGTTTGGGACTGGTCACAGAGAAGATCCTGTCCCCCCTGGTTTTAAGTCTCATCTTAGGCCCCATGAGCTGAAGCTGGTCCATGGACCTCAGAGTAAATCTGGACATATTGTGGGACCAGTCCATTCAAAGCTTTAAAAACAAACAATAAAATCTTAAAAACAACTCTAAAACGATCTGGAAGCCACTGCCAGAGGACTGAGGGGTTTGAAGAGTGCCTGGAAGAGATTGCATAGATGACATATAAAACCACTTAAGGCGTTTTTGTGTTTTTTTGTTTGTTTTGTTTTTTTTTTTTTTTTTTTTTATGAAGGAACAACATTATAACATGGTAGAAAGCTAAAAAAAAAAAAAAAAAAAAAAGCACAACACCCCCTCTTTAAAGGAACTGTATGTATTTCTCTCTTGCAATTTTAAAACAGGTACTACAATCACAACTGAACCTGTGTTTCCAGAGCCTTAACCGGCACACAGAGGAGACAAATTTTTCTCATTCTATGGACAGGCCTCACCTGAAAATGTCACGTTTATTATTGTCCTCTTCTGTTTTTGAATCTCTTCTTAAAACACACTTGTTCACTTTGACACAGTTTAAGTTGTTGACATTCATTCATATGTTGTTTTATTATTTTTATTGCTTATGTTCTGCAGCGCTTTGGTCAACCTGAGTTGTTTTTAAAGTGTTTTATAAATAAAGTTGCAATTGCAATAGAAAAAAATAAATAAAAGCAAGAATTCAAAATCTGCTGTACAGATCTACTTTCTATAAACATCATATAGAGCACAATCACAAAGCCACAAAGCCTTTGTTGTGTGACCCAGAGCTCTGTGCTGCATCACCGAGCTTGACCAGAGGGGGGAGCTGTTTACTTGGCCCTCCCCTGTGCTTTTCCTCTCTGACCAACGACAGAACAAGAACAAGAGCTCTGATCACAGTTTAAGTAAGACCAAAGTAAATCCTGAAGGAGGTTTTAACATATTTGGTTTATGGAGAATTTGGACTTGCATACTATGCTGAAAAAGCTTGTCTTCATGTTATTTCTTTACCTGGAATGTTCCACAGTATAGCATTAAATATATATCTAAACATGTCTTACTTGACTATCTTTAATTTATTTACTTTACTTATCTATCTTTAATTTATTTCATTTATTATAAGTGTTTTGAATACTAAAATATACCTTGTAAACATATATTCTTGCTCTTGCTTGTTTCCATGGAGATAGAGAAGTTAAGAAAGCACCTGTATCTGATTTTTAATCAATCAATCAATCAACCACTTTAAAATAAAGTTCGCACAGCTCTAGTCATGCACAATCTATAAATAATAAAAGAAAAACAGACACCATACATTTAAACGTCAGTGCATCAGGGACACAATAGCAAATTCACTTTCCATTTAAAAGTTTTATGGCAGAAGGAATAAATGATTTAGCGTAGCGGTTAGTCTTTTGCTGTGGGGTGACATAGCGTCTCCCAGAGGGCATTTTCATGAACTGTGAGGGCAGAACATGGTTAGGCTGGCTCAGTATGGCCTTTGTCTTTTGGAGGACCCGATCTGAACACCACTGATTTTGTCGCACACTTTTACTATCTGGTTCAGACTGTTCTTGTCCTTCACACATAATCCATAAAACCAACAAATAAAAGAAAAGATCAGCAAACTTTCGAAAAAGGAATGATAAAAATTATTTAAAATGTTAGACGATACATTAAAAGAGTTTCCGCATCAAGTGAACCCTCTGCTGTCCTCGTTTGATCATTTGCTCAGTGTTCTTATCAAACCTTAGAGAGGAATCAAACACAGTTCCCAGTTACTTATAAGACTTCACCATTTCTACTGCTTCCCCATGGATGGAGCTGGCTATTGGGCTGTGGACTTTTTTCTGGAAGTCCACAACCATTTCTTTGGTTTTAGCTACATTTAGACCCAGGTAATTTTTATCACATCATTCAATGAAAGTGGGTATTTTGTACCAAGTATTTAAGTAAAATGTGTCTTTCCCCAGTACAGATATATTATATAAGCAGCAGCTGAGGTCAAAATAAGTCTGCTGTGTTGTCTCCATCTATAAAGTGCTTTCTTGTCTAAGAATTAGGAAGTGAGTGCTAGCATTCTGGTTGTTGCTTATAAAATCATTGCAGTGAAAAATTGATGATGTTCTGAACATATAAGGAAAGTGAGGAATAACTTTAGACTGCAAACTATTTAAAATGATCTAGTTATTTTGTGCATGTTTTAAGACAATAAAAATCAGATAAAACAAAAACAAGCTCATGGCAGACCACCAAAAAAGTTAGTGTAGCTTATCTTAAAAGTCCTACCACATGTTTTATGCATTCGCTGGTTATAAAAAGCACCTGTTGTGATTGTTTTGCATTTCATTTGTTGTGTTGAATCAAAAGCCTCTGAGCACCTGGAGTCCTGAGTCCTCGTGTTGTTCAGGTTAATCCTCCTGTAGAGCCCTCAGCTTTTGGGGTAAAGCCTGGGAACTGCAGCTGCCCAATGAGAGGCAGCTCCAAAACCACTCACGCCGCTTTAACATGCATTCATTTAAACTCGAGAGGCATTCATTATTCAGCAGAGAGTTCAAAACAATATTGTCAGGTCAACTTGATTTGGGTTTCATCAGGTTCAGCATTTGTGGGTTTAGCTTTTGGATGTTTCACAAGAAAAACGGGCTCTTCTTCATATCAAACATAGATACTTCTTCAATATTGTGCAAAAATGTGAGTCTGGTCACTTGTGAATCTCCCCCGAGTCCATATCCAAACAAATGTGGCTGCTCACAAGGAAATAATTAAGCCAAGAGGCTGAAAAAAATGGTGGATTTCTGCAGAATCACTGAGCAAAAGCACCAAACTCTGTTCATCTGAGGTGAAAGAAATGAGAGAAATGTCTTTTTGTTGTAAATGATGAGGAACCAATGAGCTCCTTTGTTTCACATGGTTCACTGGAATAAATAAATCTGATTGGACGATCTTGTAAAGTTCGGACATGAGATGGGACAGAGGCTGTGGGGACCAGACTGATATCCCTTTGTATAAAAAATATAGATCTGGACTGGCCTGGCTACAGATACAGTAAAAAAGATCACTTGTAGATGTAACTGTTTAAACTGTTTAAAGACTTGAACATCTTAAAGTAACAGTATGTTTCCTGAGTCTTAACCTGCAGATAAAGGACACGTACATGTTTTTCTCATTCTCAGTACCGTATTTTTCACACTTTTTTTCATGGTTTGGGTGGTTCTGACATATACTTAGGTGCGACTAATATATTACAGTATATAATTTCATAT
This sequence comes from Boleophthalmus pectinirostris, assembly GCF_026225935.1. Taxonomy (NCBI): domain Eukaryota; kingdom Metazoa; phylum Chordata; class Actinopteri; order Gobiiformes; family Gobiidae; genus Boleophthalmus; species Boleophthalmus pectinirostris. Next base: position 14,743,075 of record NW_026571515.1, on the reverse strand, counting down.
GTTTGTTATTTTCACACTGACAGCCAGTATCTGCTCTTTCTATTACTCCTGTACCACTGTCACTTGACACTACTGCACATGTCTCCTACAGAAAGAGCCTCTGTCCTGTCTGTATCATGTCAGTGTCTTGTAGAATTTCAGCAGATTTCAGGTTCTCCCAGGGGTGGGGATAGGTGTATGGATCAGGTATGAGTGAATGTGCGGCTACTGAAGTTTAAGACATTTCTTCTCGTCATTTACGCACTCACCTGTTTTTAAAACATACAGGTCAATTAAGACGTATCTCACTCACTAATGTTAATTTAGCATCATAACTTATTTATCATGTGCCGATAAACTGTTAATCATATTCTGCAGATTACAAGCTGCAGGTAATGAAATATGCAGCCAAAAACGGTAAGAAGCTTGTGTGGGACTGGTGAAAAGCGGAGGATACTCTATCTGCAATGAAGAAAACAAAAAAGCTAATCGCGGTGATTTGCTCAGAAGTGACACCGAGGATGAAGAACTGAATGGATTTAGTGATTTGGAGTGAGATGGAGAGTTTGGTAAACTTGTTCTGTTCTGTTGTTTATGCTATAGTTACCTGAAGAACTGTTCATATGTGACGTTAACAGTCTGTTGTTCTCTCTTCTATTGTTTTTACTAGAACTTGACTTTCAAGATGAAATGTCAGTTCCTGGTCTCTGATTTTATAAAATAAATTTCTCCCAAAAAATGCGACTTCAGCACAACTTATATATGTTTTTTCTTCTTCATTATGCATTTTTGGCTGGTGGTCCGGAATGACTTCTAGTCCGAAAACTACAGTATATGGACAGGCCTCATGTGAAAGCTCAGAACCTCCTCCCTGAGCTGCAAAGGCTACACAAGCACTGACTCATGATGTCTGCAGGTGCTCAGGTGACCACTCAGATCAGAAAGAATCCTTTTAGGTTTAAACCAACTGGATTTAATCACTATAAGTCATTTTTGTTGTATTTTTTTAAGTATAGGCAGATGTTTTTGCACTCATCACTGGTGTAGGTCTCATTCAAATATTACACATAATATTTCGGATTTTTTTTTAAAATCAGGTTTCTCAAGTTTCTTTGCGGTTGGATATATTTCTCAAATCTTTTTAAGTTCAGTGTAATGGTAGTTGTAACAATTGCCAGCATTTCTTCATGGATATTTTATTCAGCCTTGGGGCCCCTGGTGGTTTGAGGGCCCCTGCACATGTGTGATAAGTATCTGCGCTCTCAGGGGCCGGATCAGCTGCTCTGTTTGTGTTTGGGGAAGGTCTTTGATGATGTTGATGCTGTGAGGAAACGCACAGAGGAAATACCAGCAAATTATGACAAGATGGACGACGTAAACAAGACGATGCAAGAGACAAAGAGGATCAAATGAGAAAGACTGCAGTGAATTTGAAATAGAACGACAGCACTGGTCCTGCATGTAAGATTTTGATTTGAAATTGCATAAATGTGACCCGTGTCCCCAGATACGAAGTAGACATGTTCAAATGTACTTTTACTGATAAAACACTGATTTATTCTTAATTACAAAAATACTGGGCGTGATGGCCAAGTTGTTTTTGTTACAATTTGGTGTTTTAGTTCACGACGACTATCGTTTGTGTCTTTGTAGTTTCTCTGGTCTTGGCGCTCGATGACACAGAGCAGCGTCTTCTGTTGGAGCACGTTCATGAACAGAAGCATGATGTGCATAAACTCTTTGTTGTGCTGAGGTCCAAGGGTGTAGGTTTGCATAGGGACGGTGGGGACTTGTCACAACCAATATTTGGGGAAGACAAAATAGTCACCACAAATATTTGCCATTTTATTTTAGAATTCTGATATTTTTCCAAACTCAGTAGTATTAATTGAACACGTTTTAGTTCCCATTTTGTTTATTAGATGTTCTGAGATGTATTCAGTGATATGATGACAGGGTTACTCCTGCCACTGTTTCATTGGCTGCAAAACTTTGAAAAACTTTTCAAAGTTTGGTGCAGCTTCATCTTCATTTAAACTTGTCTTATAATGAGTCGCCGCGGAAAAAGAGTGACTATCAGCACGAGTGCACCTCCCAAACAGAGCTCTACTCGTGTGTTGTGAGACCCCGACTCTACTGACAATATTCCATGGAAAAATGTACGGACATGACCTCACAAATATCTCATCATCAAAGAGCAAAGATAAATCTGATACAAACTTCTACATCGCTGTTATCTGCTAAAGAATCATTTTTAGAAGGACAATGGTCACAAACTGAAAGATTAAACGACCTCTCACTTATTTTGGAAGCAAGATTTTTATAGGCTAATGTTATTTGTTATCTGAAATGTTTTTTTTGTTGCACAAGAGCCCAAAATATTCTTAAAATCTGAAAAAAGGAAAAAGTTAAGTGTTGAAGTATTCAGCATAGTGTGACTGTTTATGTGTGTGTTTCTGATAATGTCTCCACCAAAGCTGAGACCAAACCTACGGCCTTGTTGCGGTCCATCAGTGCCCAAAGCGACCAAAGCCAATGGTCGTGTAAACACTCCCCGGCGGCCCCAACTGAACCGTGCCAGTAGAAAAAGCGGCTCCAGACTGTTCTGTGCCAGGGGCCTCACATACACAGGAGCGGCCCTGCACACGTACACAAACATGTCCCCAGCTCCTCACAATGTCCTCACACTCACACCACAAAATCCTGCGCAAACATAGAGCCGATTACTGTAATGAAGAGGCCTTCACTGTCCTCACCACAGTGGGACGTTTAAGTTTACAGCAGCACTTCCTGTCTCAGTGCTTTTGTAACTTCTGTCAGCAACCAAATTCAAAAGTTCACATAACTTCTCTTCTTTCTCTCCTCCTCTCTTCTTGAAAAGAGTAAAGATGACTCATGAAAAGAAAAAAAAAAGCTGCATAATGCATCTCCTTTAAAACACAGGTTTTTGAGGTGGAAATAGAACTTGATTTTTATCTTGTAAAACATGAAAAACAGAAGTGTTATTTCATTTTTAATGCAGTGCTCCAAAGTTATTCCTCACTTACCTTATGCATTCTGAGCATCCCAATTATTCACCACAATGAAATGTCAGAGACCAGAGTGGAGTTTTGCCGTCATGGTAAGATAACAACAACGAGCAATGTGCTAACAGTGAACTTGTTGATTCTTGGTCAATAAATTGTTTTATAATCAGATGCAGACAGCACAAAGCAGTCTTATTTCTACCTTGAGAGCTGCTTTTACAATATATTTGTATAACGAAAAGCTCCAAAGGACTTTATGTTTTATCTCCTTTTTACAGTCACCATAAAAGCTAATTTACACAACACAAACTGGAGGGTCAGAGTAGTTTTTAACACAAAAAGTGTTATTTTAACTATTTGAAATGTAATAAAATAAAATGTAAAAATAAAACACCTCTGTGTGTTGTTTAGCTAAATCAGGATAACTCTACAAAGTGTTATCCGTTTACTTTCAAAACGTTAATACAACTCTTGATTTCGAGGTTAAACAGGAACTTTGGTCCAGTGTTACTTAATTAACATTTCCAAAAATGTTAAATGAACTCTAGAACAGATTGGACTCATATAAACCCTGCGAAAATGTTATAATTGATTCTGTGAGAGTCAATTTTAACACTCCACTTTTTACTAGTCATAGTTTTATATCAGCTTTTCTCTGTCTCGCATCTTTTTTTGCATCTTAAAAACCGCAGACTTGTTGCTGATATAAAACTGCGGCAGATGTCAGCTCTCATTAGAAACAGCTCCTCTTCCTCAGAGACACAGCAGCTGAGTGCAGGGTCGGAGGTCACAGCGGGGGTCAGAGGTTTCTCTCCGGTCATGGTGGAGGCAGGAGAACGTGCAGCTCTCTCCGCTCGTCTCTGCTCCTTCTCACGACCAAGACGCCGCTTTAGATCCTCAGGGACCAGTTTGTTTGTTTTTGAAAAGTGTGGATGATTTCTATAAAGAAAGTGCAGTTATTGGCTTTCTCAACGTGTTTACAATAGGCCGTTTAATTACTCCCTATTCACAGTGGTGAGCACGGAGAAGTGTTTTGCTCAAGGACATAACAGCACAAATCTTCTAGTTAGAGGGTTTGTTTTGTTTATTAATATGTATCTGTTTGGAAATAAATTAGAAGAACAATAATGGCTATAGGACAAATACGTGCCTTACCCATACTACTGAGTTTAATGCCTTACAGTGGAACATTTCAGGCAAAGAAATAACATCTCCATGGAGACAACCTTCCATCAGAAAGGGTACACAGTGCACTTTTAAATCAAATTATTCAATATGGGTGAGTGGCTAGAATTCAGAGGTGGAAGGTAACAGTGGAAGTAAAAGTAGTAAAGTGCTGTACTTAAGTAAACAATTTAGGTATCTGTACTTTTTTATTTGTTTACTTTTACTTTACTACATTTAAGAGCAGGTATCTGTACTTTCTACTCCACCACATTTTTGAACAGGACTGGAAAGTTGAAAGTGTTTTTTTATTATCATTGTTTGAGACCTGCTGAAAAGTTTGAGCAAATAAAAATATACAAATAAAAACAGCTATAGGGAAAAAAAATGATTCAGTTGTTTCTGCAGAACAAAATTCCGCTATAATCTGTTAGGGTTGGGCGGTAATACAGTATTACAGTATCCTGCTGCATCAGAAAGTAGCAACAGTATCAGTATCATTACAGTCATTAAAAAAATCTGCAGCACATAAGGACCTAATATAGTAATATCATTTATTGATACCTAAATTAGTTTGCTCAGCACAAATGAATGTGTGGTTGTATTTTCAGTTTAGTGCATCACGATTTAAAACTAATAGTGTCTATAATGTTTCTTTTAACTGCGTGGGGGGATGACGTTTGATTAGTTTTGTTCCGTTGTCACGTGACGCTCATAAGAGACCAAGACAAGACGACAAGTCCGGCCGCAAGTGAGTTGAAAAAAACAAAAACTAGTGCTTCTACAATTTGGCAGCATTTTGGCTTCAGGCACATTTGTTTACATTTTACAGAAACAAACTTAAAACCACATGGCTCATTTGTGTAAACTATAAAGCGCTGATACTATTGTGCGCTGATGCGGTTCAGCTTCTGTCGGACTAAAGGACATGACTCAGTGGAATATGAGTGTTCTTTTTGTGACAGAGGGATGTTCTGCTGATGGTGAGTCTGTTCTGTGTTTCTGTCGTGTTGGAGATGGTTCATCTGAAAAATTATAAGTCTGCAGGTCGTACGCACAGACCTTACAGCATTGCAGCTTCATATCTTACCAATGTTACTAAAACATTTTGATAATGGTAATGGTCACATTTTTCTATAGCGCTTTTCCACCTTCAAGGCACTTTACAACAAGGAACCACTCACCCATTCACACACACATTCACACACCAGTGTACACAGACACTGTGGGCAAGGTGGGTTAAGTATCTTGCCCAAGGACACAACGACAGCATTCATCTGTGGGAGCTGGAATCACACCAGCCAACCTGTGGGTCAGTGGATCTGACCGCTCAACCTGTGATGTTTATGTCAAGAGCTGGATTCAAACCGCCAACCTGCAGATCAGTGGGCAAATGCTCTACCAACTGAGCTACTGCCGCCCGTATTAATATGGTAATACAGTACACCTCGGTAAGATACTGAGAAGGTTTAACAGTATAAAAATTTGGATGCTGCCCAACCCTACAGTCTTAATCAACACATCGACATTTGAAGTTTTATTAGATACTTTTACTTTTTACTCCTTAAGTACTTTTTTAAATGGGTACTTTTATACTTTCTCATGTGATACTTTTACTTTTTTTTTTTTTTGCCCTGGCATCTGTACTTTTAGTTAAGTAACAGAATCACATTCTAATTTTCGAGTAGGCGAGACATTTCCACAGACATTTTGCCACAGAAAACCATTAGCCAGAAGTTCCTCAAACCTAAAGCAACGCACTTCCGGCTGTTGTGAAAAAGGTTTATTTTCAGACAGTAGGTTGTTGATGGTGGTGAAGAAGAGGAGACGGAGAGGCTGGTGGTTCGTGGTTCTGCTGCTGCGATATCAGAAGGGATAGGGAGTGCATTTATAGGCGTTAGTTGAGAGCAGCGGTGTTTTCAAGTAAATGATCGAAATGTCTCATCTCTCTCTCCTCTCTCCCTCTTTCTCTCCTCTGACCTCCTTTTCTCCTCACTTTCTCTCAGTCTTTTATGGACAGGAGTGACAGGAGTGACAGGAGTGACAGGTGTGACAGGTGTGACAGGTGCAGCGTGGACAGATGGATCCGTTCCAAAACAATGGCACCTGTCTGTCAGCCCCAAACACACACACACACAGAAGCGACGCGTGTGTGTTAGTGTGAAAATGTATGAAAATGTATGAAAATATACAAATATACGAGACAATGTTCCACAAAGTTATAATTTATTTAAGATTTCATTATCTTCAGACCTATTTCTACCACATAATTACATTTCTTCCAATTGAGACTTTGCAGTGAGTTCCCTCTGGGGGTGTTCTACATGTATGTGTGTGGTGGAATGTTCATCAGTTACCATGGTGACACAATGCATGCACGAAAAAAATACAAAATGGATTGAAACGGCAGACTTTCAAGAGCCTGTGATCATTACGAGCATTCATGATTCTATTTAGGCATTTGATTTCCAAGTCAGCTCTTTATGGTCAGATTGTGTTAAAGTAAAGCTCAGATTAATTAAACTTCAGACAGAGCAGTGCCTACAGTTAGTATCACACCCTCGGGGAATGTTGATCAGCTGCAAAGTATCAATATGACACAAGAACAACATGTACAACTCAGTCAGTGTATGAGAGCAAATATTACAAATACTCATATGATACACACAGAGGCTTAAGTGACATAATTTGTGTTTTAGTCCAAAAAGTTTCAGAGTCTCATGGTGTGAAAAAGTCTGGCTCTTTTACTCTCAGATCTGTTTAAAATGGTTCAAAGTCAGAGTGGGAGTGTGTTTACCCTTTGAAATTATGCTGATTCTATTTCAAATGTTGCAGTACAGTCATAATAATGAAGACTAAAGGCCACCACACGCTACAGGATTTTTTAGTCTTAAATGATTTATAAAAGTGCGACAAAAAGTGTACACCACAGACACGAGGAGAATCTATGAGATTTAAAATCTGCAATCGCAGAAACTGCAGCGGGATATGACTGCGGACCACAGGATATAAAGTTGTGAACGCGATTATGTCAGCTGTTTCCTGTCTACAGTAAAAGACTCTTAAGTGTTCAAAAGATAAGAGCTCTATACTTCTAGTTTAGACACAAGTCAAAACTGTGTTGTTATGTGTGAAATGTGATGAAAAACTTCAGATATATGTTTTTTAAAGCATAAAAGAGGAGATAAAGTCCACAGGAAGTTGAGTCAGTATCGATAATCTGCAGCTTCACCTCGATCCGTGCGCTGTGTGGATGTAAACAGACACGCATGAGGAACTACTCCCACCTTTTTACTTTTAAAGAACGACTCAAACTGGTTTAATTGTTTGCAATAGTCAGATTAATAATCTCAATTTAATTTATCATTTACTTAAAGGCAAAAATACACAGAAAACTTTTTTTTATATACATCTCTATAAATTCAGGCATTAAGGGGTTAAATTTATCACTTTGGCTGCACGGTGGCTGAGTGGCTAGCACTCATGCCTCACAGCAAGAAGGTTCTGGGTTCAATCCCCAGGTCGCCTGGGCCTTTCTGTGTGGAGTTTGCATGTTTCTCCCCGTGTCTGGATGGGTTTCCTCTGGGCGCTCCGGTTTCCCCCATCAACCCAAAACATGCTACAGGTCTCCATAAACAGTTGCTAGTCAAGGTCAGTTAAATACAATCAATTCAATCATTGTGTCCTTAGGCAAGACACTTCGCCCACATTGCCTAGTATGAAAGTGGTGTGTGTGAGTGATGGTGGTGGTCGGAGAGACTGATGGCGCCGAGTGGCATGGCAGCCGCGCTTCTGTCAGTGTGCCCCAGGGCAGCTGTGGCTACAATAGTAGTTTACCATCACCAGGTATAGAGTGAATAAATAATGCTGTGTAAAGTGTCTTTGGGGACAGAAAATGTCTGTGAAAGCGCTATATAATTATAGACTTACTTACTTTACGAGAGGTGAGTAATAAATTCTTCTCATTATTTTCGCTCTATCCTGAATTTGTATCTTGTGCTTCTGTGTCCATCACTCCTCTGTTTTATTGTCTGTTATCATAGAGTTGCTGATGTTTGGTGGTTCTGATCTGACAGAGAAGAGAAGAAGACACAAAGTTGGATCACGCCTCCCTGAAATCTGGGAGAGGCAAATCACAGCCAAAATCAGGTAAATTCTCCTGTCGTGTGTGGCAGTTTTAACTTATTACACTGCCAGACATGTTTTTGTGTATAAATCTCTCACTCGTGTTTCCTGCAGGACGGGGCTGGGGGGTTTTATGGTCAGTGAGTGATACATTAAACTTTGCTGTCAGGTTTCGTATTTGACCTGCCTTTTAATGAGTAGAGGACAACCACAGAGTCCAGGAACACGTGTCCAGATCTGAGCCGAGGTCAAGCTCAGAGTTAGAGACATGTCCCACAGTGGACAGGTCAGAGACAGGTCCCACACATAGACTGTAAAAATAAATGGACATAGATAACCTGAAAGTGGCCACGTTCCAAAAAGAAGTGAGTATGGGGGGCAACATTCGTTATACCATTCATTCTTTTGAATTTCAATTAGGAACGAAAAACAATAAAATGGGAAAACTGTTTATTTTATTATTCCGTTTTAGTGTCAAACAAAAAAGTGTATTTCCAGTAACACCAATCAAAAAACAGTCTCTGTGCCTGTTTTAATTCTGACATTTTATTCTCTCTGGTTTATTTGCCCCGGTTTAGCACGCCGCGTGTGAATTCAGTGTCCGCTGAACAAAGGAGAGTTTATTGCTGCTTCCTGTTTCTCGTCTCGGAGATTATTACTTTCTAATAATTACTTTCTAAGACGTGAAAGTAAATGCGTTGCTATGTATCATTCATTCATTCGTTTTTTCAATATAAAACCAAAAATAAGAAAATGAAAAAACAACAGTTATTTGTCTCCAAAACCAAAATGAAAAAACAGATAATGGTTCTGTTTTTTCATTTTTCAATTTTGTGTTTAAATGAATAATGGAAAAAAAGTTTAAGGGTCGTTTCCCGTTTACATGACTTAAACTGCGAGGAAACCAGGACTGAAAACAGGAGTAGAAATCAGGACCAGGACTAAAACCAGGACTGAGAACGGGACTAGACTGGGACTCAGACTTGGTTTAGTCCTGGTTCAATTCTGGTTTAGAGCTGGTTTAGACCTGTTTTAGTCCTGGTTCAGTCTGTATACGGCACAAAAGTCCAGCACTAAGACTGTTTTTTGATCGGTGTTATTGGAAATAAACTTTAAATAAAATATTGGAAATAGAGGTTTGACACTAAAACTGAAAAAATGAAATAACAAACAGTTTTCCCATTGTATTGTTTTTCGTTCTTAATTGAAATTCAAAAGAACAAATGGTACACGAACCCATTTCCGGCTCCAATTGACTTTTTATTGAAAAATTGTCACCCCTCTCTCTGTAACTGCTGCTGTGAGCCTTGTCATTTCAGTTTTAAAATGTTCATATTAACCTGAACTACATGATCCTGGTGTTTTTATTTTGCTATTTTGTCCATAAATCAATTCCTATTTCTGATATGGAACTCGGCTCTAAATCCGCTCCTATAACTGCCAGCCTTAGTGAGCTTCATTTGACTGGAGCCGAATCCTGTGACATCCACTTCTTGATACAGTCTGTGATGTGGACACAGTGGACGGGTCAGAGACAGGCCCCACAGTGATGAACAGGTGAAGGACATGTCTCTGAGGACGTCTGCAGTGCTGGGGACGTGTTCAGAAGTCAGGTCCCTCCTTCTTCAGGTTCTTGTAGTCGGTGGTAATCGCCATGAACTGTGGACAAAAATCAGACTCAGTGAGGACAGGACACAGTTAATCTACTTCCACTTTCCACTTTATGTATATATAGCACATTTTACAAACAAGGCAGATTCCAAAGTGCTGCACAGAGACCATAAAATGATGACAACAAAAAGGTAAACTGCTAAAATTTGGTCATACCAGTCCTAAAACAATAAAACCAGTAAAAGCAAATAAAAGCAAAACCATAAAAATAATAAAATAGCAGTAAATATTAGAGGTGTAATGGTTCACAAAATCACGGTTCGGTACATACCCTGGTTTGGAGGTCACGCTTCAGTTCATTTTCGGTACAGTTTGGGAACAAAATGCAAAACCATTTGCTTGATGTTTATTTGTGTTTTTATTTAACCAACAATTTGTTTCAACATTATACAAACAAGAAAATAAAATAAATGCAAAGTGCTGCTTGGTAAAACTAATAAGTTAAATAAAATATTCTCAAATAAGCAAGAAATGTATGAAATATTATTTAAAAAATGAATTCCTTGTAAACAGTAAAGAAAACTTCTCAAAAAGTAAAGTGCAGCACTAACAGTTCCAGCATGAACTTGAACTCAATCTTCATATTTTTGGCCAGAGAAACCAACTTATGGGGGGGGGGTTTGGTACACTGTTTTTTTATGACCTGTCACCCTTGGGTGTTTGCCACACCCTATTTAAGATGACCACCTGAGCTCTCATTCTGTTTGCCTGACGAAGCCCTAGTGCCGAAACGTTGCACGGTTTGTCCTAATAAATCTCACAATTTGCAAGTAAGACGGTGTGCGGGATTTTTCTCCATGTCCTGGTGAAAGGCGAGAGTGAGGACCGGGGCACGACAACCATAGTTTTGCAAGGATTCACGTGGTTCAGAGGGACGTAGTTAAGGCAGGGGGCAATTGTTGTCATGACAGCTGCCCTAACTATAAAGCGCTGAGGGAAACACTGTCCCAATCACGGACAAGTTTCCTTGTGAATATTAAAGAGCCGAGCCTCCGTGTAACTGCACATGTACTGGTCGAATGTAAACATACACACACGCAGGAATTCACTCGTGTACAGCCCTGCACCGAACCGAACATCCCATACCGAAATTTGGCACGATACATGTACTATTACACCCCTAGTAAGTAATTTTTAAAAAACAAATAAAATAAATAAAAGACACAGAGGACCACACAACTCACTCACTGTTAAAAGCCAAAAGGTTAAAGGTCATATATTACACAAAATGGACTCTTATGAGCTTTAAGTCATGATATAATTTATTACCTCCTCAAAAACAGACCTGGAGTTGTGTTTTGTTTCATTCACATGTTTGACTAACCCTGCATTATTAGTCTATATTTCCAAAACTTAAAATGCTCTGTTCCACCTTGTGATTTTATCTTTAGTTCAGTAGAGACAGCGGAAATTATCCAAATGATTTTAGTGAAGGTACATGGAGTTTAAAACACAGTGGAGTATTTCATGTTTGACGACATGACAACACAAGGTGGAGTGTTTTAGTTTGAGAGATAAACTCCTAAAAGCCTAAATATGCAGGGTTTGTATGTTAAAACGTGTGTGAATGAAACAAAAAACACAACTCCAGGTTTGTTTTTGATGAGGAAACATAACACAAATCAGAAAATAGTGGAATGTGAACCCTTTAAACCAAGATGTATTCTGTTTCAGGAAGTATACATTCCAGTGGCTCTTTTTGCCTTTTGCTCTCATGTCCGTCCTTATATTTATCATTATTTTTTTTACCTTGTACTGATACGTGGGATCCAGCTTGTTCCAGGGCTCAGGGTTCTTGGTCTTGTTCCAACTACAACACAAAACACAAAACACAAAACCACCACATTTTACCATCTACCATTTACTGTATTCTGGTGTCTTATTGTGTCAGAGCAATCGGGCCAATCAGGAGCAAGGAGCAATATACACAACCCTTCCTGCTCGTGCCAAACAAAGACTGCTGTCAATTAAAAGTTACACAATGCCTCTTTAACGAATCCTCAAAAAGATACACAAAGATTATGAAAACTAAGCGATACAATAAACACAAAGATTCAAATTATTTCACATTGTCGATATAAAGATTTTGTCACTTGTAGAGTAGTCAAAACTTTTACTCTTTTTAGGTTGCACAATACAGGATTGCCATTGTGCGATTTTTGGTCCTTTTTGAGACGATTTTTCACTCCTGCAACACTTTTTAGCCAGCCAATTAGCGAAGAGTCAGTGTTGGCAACGATTCCCGAGATCGAGGATTTAAAGCCGGAACAAAGACAATGTTTGGTGAATTTTATCAAGGGGAAAGATGTTATTGTCCTTTTTCCTACGGGATTTGGGAAAAGCAGTTACCGTCACATACATCACGAACAAACAGCAGCAATTGGTTGAATGATAAAAAGTACCCGCCTACTGTCGAGTAAAGAAATTATAACACTGCGAGGTCAGACGGTTTCTACGAAGTGAAATCACACTTTTTGGGATCGAGAACAGATTAATACCTCAAGACCAGCTCCTGATAGGCAATCATAGGTCGCACGAATATCAAACCTGTTTGAAATCCAGTCGCCTCTCGTGAGGGTTTTGCTCTGTTGAAGTCGTTCCATGAAGTTTTAAACCCTGCGATTTGGACCTTCAATTTGAGCTGGGGCTGAATGAAATATCAAAATGATATCACAATGTATGTAGAGCATTTAACGATTTTTAAACCTGCAACAAAAAGCGCAAATTGCAGACAAGAGTAGAATCTTATGAGACTTAAAATCTACGACTGCAGCGGGATCTGTCTGCGAACAACAGAATATAAAGTTGTGAGTGCGATCACGTCAGCTGTTTCCTTGTTGAGAGTAAAACTACTCGCTTTGAGACTCTTACACCAGGCGTACACTGTGCGATAAGATTTAAGATCATTTTACTCAGCCCCAGCTCAAACTGTACGACCAAATCACAGGGTTTAAAAGTTCACAGCTCAGAGATTCATGTTCTCACACTGTACGAACGACTTCAACAGAGCGAAACCCGCACGAGAGGCGACTGGATTTCAAACAGGTTTGATCTTCTTGTGACCAACAAATGCCGATCAGGAGCTGGTCATGAGGTATTAATCGGTTCTTGTTATCACATGCACACAAAGTACGACACACAATTTAGCCAAAACTTGTCTCGATCCCAAAAACAGTCACACGAGTGAAAAATTTACTCAAAAAGGACCAAAAATCATACAGTGTACACCTGGATTTGAAGTTTTCAAAAGATCAGAGCTCTGCACTAGTTTAGATAAAAGTCAAAACTGTGTTACTATTATTTGTAAAATGTGGTGAAATACTTCAGATACATGATTTTTAATGCACAGAAGGTTGGAGATAAAGTTCACAGGAAGTTGAGTCACTATCACTAATCTGCAGCTTCACCTTGATCCGTGCGCTGTGTGGATGTAAACAAACACACATGAGGAACTACTCTCACCTTTTTACTTTTAAAGAACATCTCAAACTGGATTAACAGCGCTGTTTTGTGGACCTGGATCATAATTTGCAGAGGACAAATTCTATAGATAAAGTGGATGAGATGCTGCAGTTTAAATTTACAACTTTATGAGAGATGAGTAATGACGTCTTATCATTATTTTCATAATTTCCTGAGTTTTTATCTTGCTTTTATCCAATGACTCTGTGTTTTTTCAGCTGTTATCATAGAGTTCCTGATGTTTGGTGGTTGTGATCTGATAAAGCAGCTCAGAGTCACACGGACACCACACACACGAGGAGCAGCGGCTTCAAAAGCAACACGAAGACACAAAGTCGGGTTCCCGCCCCTTGAACTCTGGAAGAAGCAAATCGCAGCCAAAATCTGGCAAATTCTCCTGTAGTGTGTGACGTCCTTTACACTCTCACATGAATAAAAGTACTAAATGTAATGTCGCTGAGTCACAGTGGTGGTCATTGCTTGTGTATTTTGCGGTGTTGCTTTGGGCTCTTTTCTTTTTCAAACCAAACAGTGTTCCTTTTAACTACATCTTCAGATCCAGCTTGTTAATTAAACCGCGGTAGCTGAGCGTAACATAGGGGGTCCATCCTGTGCTCTGTCAGCCACATCATTTCAATCAGAACTGAAACTTCTGCACCAGATGTCCAACCACCCGGGGTTCATTTAAGACGCTTTTTCCCAATCTGTGGTGCACTGACGCCTTTACAACACACAAGCAATTTGTACTAACATTCACAACCTCCTAATTCTGCGTTTCAGTCAGTCACATCTCAATCTCAGTCGCCGCTCCGCAGATCCGACCTGTAACTTGGTCTGGTTTGGTCTCCGTGAAGCAGAAAGGTTTAATGTCATACTGTGTAACGTTCCAGACAAAGCAATAACATCTCCACAGAGACAAGCATTTGACAGACCAGAAAAGTGACACAATACACCTTTAAAGATGCACTGCGTATCTGCGGATTTTTAGATCAAGGGACCATCACCGTGGAGATGCTATTGCTTTACCCATAATGTTCCACAATATGGCTTTAAACTTAAATAAGATTAATTTATTCAGTTATGGTTCACACGTTTACCTGGTTTAGTTCTGGTTTAGTCCTGGTTTTGTACTGGTTTAGTACTGGTTTAGTCGCACAATAGATTTCACTCAGTCCTGGTTTAGTCCTGGTTTAGTACTGGTTTATTTCTGGTTTCGTCTCAGAACAGATTTCATTTAGTCCTGGTTTAGTTCTGGTTTAGTCCCGGTTTAGTTCTGGTTTAGTCCTGGTTTAGTTCTGGTTTAGTCTCACAATAGATTTCATTTAGTCCTGGTTTAGTTCTGATTAATAGAGATTTCCACAGTTCTGGTTTAGACCCAGATCTTGGCCTTGGTGCAGATCTTAGTTGGACCGGATATAATCTGGGGTCCTGAAGGGGAAATGATTCTGATGCCAAAAGCTGACACAGCAAATAAATAAAATGAACAGATAAATTGTTTGTCTGGACTTGGACCAGGACTGGACTAGAAATGAACTGGGAATTTATAGGTCTGGACTAGAGCTAGACTAAAACAGGACTGAACTAAGTCAGGACTTGAATTGCACTAGACTTGAACTTGGACTGGTCTTAGATTGGACTTGGTCTGAAGTTGGACTGCTGCTGGCTGCAAACCATCTTCAGAAGTGTCACTGGTGTTGGTGGTGACGTGAAAGTAACAACAGCTGATACTCGACAAATCACCACCAACACCGGGGACAGTTCTGAGGACGGCAGCAGCAGCCGAAACATGTCAACAAGCTAAACACACTTTACTGCATTGCCTTTAAAAAATAACCCAAGAAGTTAAAGCCTCATCATCTCCTCTTCTTCTCACTAGCAGAGGCGGTGCTACCATTAGGCAACAGTAGGCAGCCACCTAGGGCCCCGGAACCTGGAGGGGCCCCCAACCAATTTGCCGTCAGTGACACTAATGGAGCAATTAGATTTTTTCTCTGTACGACATTAAATGAGAGCAGTTTTACTTTTAAACAAGAAAACACCATCAAAATAGTATCTGATTGTCAAATCTATTTTAACTGTCAATGCGTTCCCCCTTTCATGTTAGGATGGACGAGTAATCTTGACCCTGATTTGAACATAAGCATAGCATAATCATAATCATATGTAATGGATGTAAACAAAAATGTAATTGTACTAGCACATAAAAGTACTAGCAATAAAAGTACTTTCAGGTCTGGTTATCTAGTAGGTGACCAAACTAATAAGAGTGCATTATAAACAGTGCATTATAGTGAGAGCCTCAATCTCAAATTCACCTTAGGGCCTCCAAAACTCCGCCACTGCTCACTCTCTAGCACCAGATTATCTTTAACTATATCACTCTTTAGGATAATAATGGACTATGGACTCTGTTCACGCTTACACCACAAAACTGGAAGAATTTGGAAACATAACGACTTCCTTTGGGTTCTGTTTGTGAGAGTAACCCGGTTTTCTTCATATAGATGTCATTGTATTCTTTCTTTTTTCCTTATATAAATTGCTTATTAATTTGTGTATTATAATTTATGAAGGCGCTGCTGTTGAATCCACGGTTTCATCACATGCCCAGTGTCAGTAACTGCACCAGAAGTCATCATCTGCATGTTTCCAAATGTCTTCCGGTAAGCCTGAATAGAGTTTATAAAATGTCTATTGCATGTGTTTATAGTGTTGGTGGGCGTGTTCTTACGTCACATGGGGTCCCTTGGCCAATCGGAGCAGGTAGACGAAAGCTCCGCCCATCCCCAAACAGATGAACAAGACCTGCGGCACCAGCTGAAGACAGACACATGAAGGATATTAAAATAAAGGATTTAAATTACTTGAAGACAAATAATTATGTAAAAAAAAACGAAGACTACAATGTGTAAGTAGTAACAGTAACTCATTATTCAGCACCATAGACTGTATATAGAGGTGGACTCACAGATCGCTTTCACACCTCTAGTTCGATTATATGGTCCGCAGCAGGCAATAAAATAGTTCTTCTGTATCATATAGACTCCAGTGTGTTCCTTTCACACCTGCAAACCAACCAAAATTGGTCCGATTGACTATAGGCTCCTGCGCACAGCGGGTTCGACCACTTCCCCACACTTTCCCCCTGGAGAGCTCAGACGTGCAAACCTACGGACCGCCAGCCATGAGGCAGGTGTCCGGTCCCATGCAATCTGGCCTGGTGCAGGCACAGGGCAACCTGGTCGATCCTGCCAGTAGCTTGTCTCAAAGATTAAGCCATGCAAGTCTAAATCCACACAGCCAGTTCAGGGAAACTGCGAATGGCTCATTAAATCAGTTCTGGTTCCTTTGATCGCTCTGCCATTACTTGGACCACGTCGGGCCACGGTCCGAGGTTAGGCCCATGTCCTCTTCACTCACCACAAACAGGAAATAAATTAATTAGTATCCTCTCATCATGCATTTCGACTAGTTAGGTTGGACCTACTGTCTCTGGTTTGGACCCGAGTTCGTGCTCTCACCAGAGAAACTGCACCAGAGTTTGGCATTTGGTGCAGAGTCAAGCGGATCGAGACCACCTCTTTTTCTCTGTCTCGGTCCACTTGATTTAGCACAGATCCAAGTGCGACTGATGCTTTCACACCAACGAAAACAAACCAAACTAAGAGCTTTTAGTTCCAATTGAATGTCTGATGTGAACCAACTGCTGTCAATATGAAAGCACCCATAGACTGTATGAAAAAGTAGATTAAGGGAGTGTAACGTCACCTATAGCGTTTAGCTCCAGTCAAATAAAGCTGGTTGAAGTTTGCCGTTACAGCAGCTAATTTGGATCTGTATTTGGAAATCCGAGCATCACAGCAATCAGGCGAATCAGGAGCAAGGTTGTTGAATATAAACGACTTGCTTCCTGCTCGTACTGGTGGTTTGGCGGGGGGTGGGTGCCTAGCAAAGAGCTGTCAATTAAATTTTACACAGTGCCTCTTTAAAGAATCCTCAAAATTGGGTATTTAAGTCAATTTTGAAAGAGTGATAGCACAAATGTCATGGCAAAATCATTTCATATTGTCGACATAAAAATTTTGTCACTTTAGACTTTCTCACAGTGAGAGAAGTAGTCAAAACTTTTACTCAAGTAAGTGTACTGTAAAATATTAAAAGTAAAATCTTAATAAAAACTTGGCATAGAAAAGCACTATACTAAATTTAACATGGTTGAGTAATAACTGCATTACATTGGCCTTTAGTTGTAATCGTATGTACAGACACTCCCTCTAGTGGCCATTTTCTTAATTTTGCCATTTTTTTCCCCATAAAGCGTCCAATATTTTTAATGATTTGCTCTGTTAACGTCACCTCCAGACCCGTAGCTGCACTTTCTAAACCAGGTCTAAAACTTTAAAAGTTATTCAGGAGTTGCATCATTTTGGGTGAAACAATCGAATTAAATAACTCCGTATTTCATCATCCCTCACAGTAATAAGACCCAGCAAGGAGTTTTGTATATGCAGATGAGACAGAAGAGAGTTTCGTCATTATGCTGTGAATGCCAGGTCAGAAATATGATAAAGAATTGAGCTTTTTAATTATTTATTTTAAAGATGCACTGCATAGTTTTTTTTTGTTTGGGGGAGATGTTTTTGCTTTGCCTGTAACGCTCTAAAAATATGGTTTAAACTTATATAAGATGTGTTTAAAGGTGCACTATGTCATCTGCTTGTTTCTATGGATACGTCATAGCTCTGCCTGGAATGTTCCTCAGTGCAACTTTAAATATCTCTACTTTACATTTGCCACGTTTACATGATGTTTTTGAATTCCGATTTAATTATTCCAAATTAAATTGTTCTACTTCTAGTTTACATGGAAATAATAATTCGGAATTAAGGTTTACATGGAAAACACGTTAAATCAACTTTATTTAATTCTGCTCAACGTCTGCCAGTGGGGAAGGGTTCTGATTGGACAGAGACACGATCGTATTTACGTCGACCGAAATGATTTTTTTAAGCGGACTAAACGTTTACATAATCACCAAATAAATTAATTCGGAATAAACCACCCACTTAATTCGGATTTAAGTTTAATTCCGAATAAGGTTAATTCTGAATAATCATTAGGAATTAAGTGTTTACATGTTCGTTTTAAATTGGAATACATTTTTATTCAGAATATAATAAATTTAATCGGAATTAAAGACCATAGGTGGTTTTATAGCTCAAAAATAACAATAAAAAACAGGTGTTCGGACTCTGAGCGGGGTCGCCTCTCCACAGATCTGACCTGTAACTTGGTCTGGTTTGGTCTCCACACAAAGCAGCAACATCTCCATGGAGACAAGCATTTGACAGACCATGGTTTAGTCTTTGTTTAGTCCTGGTTGAGATATTGTTTAGTCTTAGTTTAGTCAGTTTAGTCCTGGTTTATTAATCCTGGTTTAGTCCTGGTTTGGTCTAGTGCAGGTATAGTCCAGATTTAGTCCTGGTCTATGTCTGGTCTCACATTTTAATCTTGTTTTTAGTCCTGGTTTAGTCCTCCTGTAGTCCCTTATAGTCCAAAATTCTCCCGGTGTAATCCTGGTTTAACCCTGACTACACGTTTACCTGTTTTAGTTCTGGTTTAGTTCTGGTTTAGTCTCACAATAGATTTTATTTAGGCCTAGTTTAGTTCTGATTAACAGAGATTTCCACAGTCCTGGTTTAGTCCGGGGTCTTGGCCTTGGTGCAGGTTTTAGTTGGACCGGTTATAATCTGGGGTCCTGAAGGGGAAATGATTCTGATGCCCAAAGCGACACTGCAAATAAATAAAATTAACTGAAAAATGGTTTGGCTGGATTTGGACCAGGACTGGACCAGGACTGGACCAGGACTGGACTAGAACTGGACAAGGACTGGACCAGGACTGGACTAGAACTGGACTAGAACTGGACAACGACTGGACCAGGACTGGACCAGGACTGGACCAGGACTGGACTAGAACTGGACTAGGATTAAACTAAAACCAGACTAAAACTGGACTTAGCCTGGAGTAGGACCAAACTTCGACTGGCCTTAGACTGACTAGGTCTGGACTGGAACTGGACTAGAACCGAATTTGGTCTGGACTAGGACTGGACTAAATTTGGACTTGGATTGCACTAAGACTAAACTTGGCCTTGGACTGGACTAGGTCTGAATTTGGACTGGACTAGGAATGAACTTGGATTGGACTGGTTTTAGACTGGACTTGGTCTGGACTTGGACTGGACTTGGACTAAACTTGGACTGGACTAGAACTGGACCTGGACTGGACTTGGACTGAACTAGATCTGGGCTAAATCTGGACTTGGACAGGCCTGGTCTTAAACTAGACTAGGTCTGAACTTGGACTGGACTTGGACTGAACTAGAACTGGACTAGGTCAAGACTTGGACTGAATTTGGACTGGACTAGGTCTGAACTTGGACTGAACTAGAATTGGACAAGAATTGGACCTGGACTGGACTTGGATTGAACTAGGTCTGGACTTGAACTGGACTTGGACTAGACTGGTTTTAGACTGGGCTAAGTCTAAACTTGGACTGGACTAGGACTGGACTTGGACTAGACTGGTCTTAAACTGGACTAGGTCTGAACTTGGACTGGTCTTGGACTGAACAAGAACCGGACTAGGACCTGGACTCTAGTTGGACTGCACTCAGATTATCTCAGGCGTTTATCTTTAGTCCATGTTCTTCTTTTTGTCACAGTCAGAGAATATTCACTAAAGTAAAACAGTGAAATAAAAAAATAAAAGTTAAAATATAAAACTTTTAATGAGGCAGATGGACGCGCAGATGCTTTCATTATTTAATCTGTAAAAAGTGACATATTGTGCATTATTGTCAGGGAAGACAATTAGATGAGTGTAGTCACCGTAGCAACGAGCAGGTCTGAGTTGCTCTTATCTCTGAGCTTTAGAAGTATTATTTTTATTTGTTTTATATACGTCAGTTCCATAATTTAATATATGTTTTATTTTTCCTCTTTCAAGCTCAGTTTTACCATCTAGTGCAGACATGTCAAACTCAGGCCCGGGGACCAAATTTGGGCCGCGATATAATTATATTTGATCATGTAAAATCATGATCGTGTAAAATCAAATCTGTATAGAGACATTTATTTTAAATGTTTATATATATATATATATATATATATATATATATATATATATATATATATGTGTACATATTATGCTTGTTCTAGATTAAATTTTTAAGCAAAACTATTATTAAACATTTATTTGAATAAGAACTTACATATCTTGAAAGAAGAGAAAACTTGCAGATGTTGTTGAAATTTTCCAATAAATCTTTAGTTTGGCCAATGACTTAATCCCAGTTTTTAATTTTGGCCTCTGTGAATTTGAGTTTGACACCCTGTTCTCGTGGGTTAAGAAAATTGTGTAAAAGAAGAAGAAGAAAGAAAAGAAAACAATGCTACAGATTATTTAGTACTTCTATTTTTAAAATTTGAAAACAAAAAAATAAGACAGTGAATGTTTGCGTGTCTTCTATTCTATTTTTCTAATTGCACAAAACCTTGAATTCAGATTATATATTTTTTTAAATATATGTATAAAATCTTAAAGCCAACCTTATTGAAGTCATATAAATCAAAACAAATGTACATTAAATCGGGATTCATAGTTTTGCATTGACCAAATTTTTACCAAATTGTTGACTTTTCAGTGTTTTTATTTTCAGTTTTCATATTTTTTGCAATTTCAAATAACATTCCACATTAAAATCTAAACGAGAACTCTGAAATTTTTTGTTAAAACATTGATTTTAACCACAAATTCTAACATTTTGCAAATGAAAAGTTCAGTAATTATTCTTGCAATTTTTAAAAAATATATAAAAATGTATAAATATTGTACTTACGCCCGGGTGCTTTCTGGCTTTCTCCACTGCAAACTTGAACAGCATGACTCCTCTGAAAGTAGGTCTTGAGTCCGGTCTCTGGTCTGGTCCTGGTCTGGTCCCTGGTCTGGTCCCTGGTCTGGTCCTGGTCTAGTCCTGGTTTAGATCTGGGTCTGGTCTGGTCAGTGAGATGAGAAGGACTGGAGCCTTTGAAAAGTCCAGAGCCAGAGCAGAGCTGATTACAGCTTGGACCCAGAGGACTCGAGGGGGCGGGGCTAAAGGGCAGGCGGGGAGGGGCTAAACATGACAGGTGACAGGGCAGGCGTGACAGGGCCATGACAGGGGAATCAGGACAGGGGCCCAGCAGGATAAGCATAATTGGTGAAAGGGTAAGCATGACAGGGGCACATGACAGGTGACAGACACATGACAGGGACAGGTGACAGGTGACAGGGCATGACAGGTGACATGGGTAGAGCAGGACAGGTGTGACAGGTGACAGGGCATGACAGGTGACATGGGTAGAGCAGGACAGGTGTGACAGGTGACAGGTGACAGGTGACAGGGCATGACAGGTGACATGGGTAGAGCAGGACAGGTGTGACAGGTGACAGGGCATGACAGGTGACATGGGTAGAGCAGGGCAGGTGTGACAGGTGACAGAGGTCGAGCAGGAAAGAGAAGAAGGGAGGAGGAAGAGGAGAGAGACGGAGAGAAAAGAAGAGGAGGAGACGAGAGGGGGACAGGAAAAAGAGAGGAAGAGAAGAGGAGGAGGAGAGAAGGTAAAGGAGAGGAGGAGAAGAGAAAGAAGAGAAGGGGGATAGAGAAAAAGGAAAGAGAATAGGAGGAGGGAGAAGAGAAGAGAGGGAGGAGGAGAGAAGGTAAAGGAGAGGGGGAGAGGGGAGAGAAGAGGAGAAGGAGAGAGAAGAGGAGGAGGAGATGAGAGGGAGACAGCAAAGAGAGAGGAGGAGAGAAGGAGGAAGAGGAGAGAGAAGAGTAGAAGGGAGGAGAGGAGAGAGGAAGAAAAAAGAAGGAGAGAGAAGAGGAGAAGAAGGATAGAGGAGAAGGGAGGAGAGAAGAGAAGGAGAGAGAAGAGGAGGAGGGAGCAGGAAAGGAGGATGCAACGAAGACAGAAAGCAAAGGAGAGGAGGAGAGAGGGGGAGAGGAGAGAGAAGAGGAGGAGGAGATGAGAGGGAGACAGCAAAGAGAGAGGAGGAGAAAAGGAGGAAGGGGAGGTGTGAGAGAGGAGGAGGTGGAGGAGGAAGAGGAGAGAGAAGAGTAGAAGGGAGGAGAGGAGAGAGGAAGAAAAAAGAAGGAGAGAGAAGAGGAGAAGGAGGATAGAGGAGAAGGGAGGAGAGAAGAGAAGGAGAGAGAAGAGGAGGAGGGAGCAGGAAAGCAGGATGCGAGGAAGACAGAAAGCAAAGGAGAGGAGGAGAGAGGGGGAGAGGAGAGAGAAGAGGAGGAGGAGACGAGAGGGGGACAGGAAAAGGAGAGGAAGAGGAGAGGAGGATGAGGAGAAGAGAGGAGGAGAAGAGAAAGAAGAGAAGGGGGATAGAGAAGAAGGAAAGAGAATAGGAGGAGGGAGAAGAGAGGGAGGAGGAGAGAAGGTAAAGGAGAGGAGGAGAGAGAAGAGGAGGAGGAGATGAGAGGGAGACAGCAAAGAGAGAGGAGGAGAGAAGGAGGAAGGGGAGGCGTGAGAGAGGAGGTGGTGGAGGAGGAAGAGGAGAGAGAAAGGGAGGAGGGAGCAGAAAAAGAGGATGAGAGGAGGAGGAGAGAAGGTAAAGGAGAGGAGGGAGAGGAGAAGAGAGGGGGAGAGGGAAAGGAGAGAGGAGGAGAGGAGAAAGAAGAGGAGAAGGAGGAGAGAGGGAAGAGGAGAAGGAGACGAGAGGGAAAAGAGGAGAGAGGAGGAGAGGGGAAAGAAGGAGAGGAGAAGAGGAGAAGGAGACAAGAGCGGGACAGGAAAGAGAGAAGAGGAGGAGAGACAGAGGAGAGAAGGCAAAGGAGAGGAGATAGAGAGGGAGAAGAGAGGAGGAGAGGGAAAGGAGAGAGAAGAGGACAAGGAGGGAAGAGGAGAGAGGAGGCGACAAGAAGAAGCGAGAAGAGGAGAAGAAGGATAGAGAAGAGGAGAGGGAGGATAGAGGAGAAAGGAGGAGCAGGGAGAAGAGGAGAGAGGTGGAGAGAAGGACGCAGAGTAGTGAGTGAGAGAGGAGATTTTGGAGGAGGAAGAGGAGGATGAGGAAAAGACAGAGAGAAGAGAAGAGGAGGAAGAGGAGTGGTTCCTGTGGAGATGCTCTGGGCTGTTGTTGTTTATTCCAAACCCTGTGGGACCAAACAGGGAAATGGAAACACAAACACACTGTCCACTTCCACCGGGACAAAAACGAGAGACTCTTACAGCACGGACGAGTGTTTGATGAACGAGTGCTTCTGTTACTCGCACCGAATACACCTGATGCCCTCCCACGTCCACACACACACACAGATATCTCACAGTATTTTACAGTATTTTCGTTCTGGAGACGTTCCTGAAGAGCAGTTTGCGGTGGCATCGTTAAACGTCCGTCTTCTGCAGCAGCTGTTTCCTGTTTATCGTCGCACGCCTCACGTCAAGATCTGATATTTCCAGAACAAACTGTAAAGCTCCTCACACGAGCCAGGCCCACGGTGTTACGTAAGGAGAAAGTCAACGGAAGAAAATGTCGAAATGTCCAGGAAGATTTTATCACCAAGTCAATCAAAACAACTGGACTGACTGAACTTCTGCAGCCGACGTCTCAATACCAACCGGGACGTTTTTTAACACTCCAGCTCCACCGTTACATCTGCCTCGAGTCACAGTCAGTTTTCAATATCAAATTAAATTAAAAATGTCTCTCATATTTTCCAAAAGCTTCGTAAATTCGCTCAGTTAATTCTAGAATTAATTCTGTCTGAGTGAACAAAGTTACTTCTGTTTTATTCATGATCATAATGTTAGTTTTGTTCAGTAATTCACTAATGCGTCGTCGTTCTCCTTGATGTTTTCATCTTTCTTACCTTGATAGTTGTGGATAAATTCTTCATGTTGTCTAGAATGTTTATCCTTTGTGGACCTTGTTGGATGAAGATTTGGTGATGGGGCAGATTTATGAAGGTGGGTGAAAATACGCAAGACATTTCTTCAGATATTTCGCCACAGAAAACCACCAAGGAGAAGTGACATTTACCCTACATCGCTGCATTTCTGGCCATTGTGATCAAGGTCTATAACCCTTTATTATTAGTCTGTCCATATCTTCAAAGGTCAAAATACTTGGAGTTTTGTGGTTTAAAAACTCAAAAACCTGAAACCACCCTCCAGAGTGGAAAAGTTGAATACACTCCGCCGTAGCGTTTCCATCTACACTGCCCAAAACGCAAAACTCTGGTTAGATCTGCTCAGGTCACGTTTACGTCACATTCATACAGTAACAGAAACAAACATGTCGGATCATTTCCATGCACTGGACCTTCAAGCTGCTCTTTCAGCTCTAATAAACTTACAGGAGGCTCCCAACAAATGTAGAGAATCTGCAGAGATACTGTTAGTGAACAGAGAAAGATCTGCAATAATCTCTGTCAAATTCTGGATGCACCAGGTCGTCACAGGGGAGTCGGGCGAATATAGACGAGACCTGGAGAACCAGTCGATGGTGGGACAAGTTTGTGGAAGGAGTAACTGATGAAAATGCGTAGTGTGAAAACTTCTGTATGTTCCAAGACGCCCTTGTTGCTTTAAGTACAAACATACACAATCAAATTCCACACACTTTTGCGTCACTGTATGTACGCAGATTTCCTCCTAAAAAAGCTTGTCTAAATGCAGAATAAAAAGTGAAGATGTGACGCCACGTAGCCTAAATCTGCAGGTTTGTGAGTTAAACATGTATGAATGAAACAAAATACAACTCCAGGTCTGTTTATGATGAGAAGTAGTAGTTTATTCAATCATTTTGCAGCCCATTATAACATAGATCAGAAAACTGTGTAATTTTGTCCCTTTAAATCAAGGTTCTCGAGGTTTTACGTAATCTCTCTTCATTAAAATCCTAAAGATAATCCAGTGTCCGTGCCGTGTGTGGTGATGTCCAGAGGCACATGTCCACACGCACGCTCATATTGTCTCTTCTTCCTGTATGTGCCCGGTCCCTGGCCCCTGCCCATTTCTTCACACTCTGGGCGTTTGTGAGGGGAGGGGCCCCGGCGGGGGGACAATGGACAGGGCGCGAGGGACCCGAGGCCTGGGCTCGCCTGGGGACCGCCGTACGTGTGGAGCGCTGGCAGACCTGGGCCTGATCTAATGCCCACATGTGAAAGACGGGCTGATGCTGACGCCACTTTAACAGCTGCAGATGTGATTGTAAACAAACTTGGGACACGCTGTTGTTGTGATTTAAAGGTCCATCTGATGATTGCCAGGAATGTTCCACAGTACGGCATTAAACATCTATCTATCTTGCATTTATTTAAGTATTTTTATTGCTCAAAAATACATAAAAAAAGTAACATAAAAAAAAAATTGTCCTGCTTTAAAACTGGTTTAGTTCCAGTTTAGTCCTGGTTTAGTTCCAGTTTAGTCCCGGTTTAGTCCTGGTTTAAACCTGGTTTAGTCCTGGTTTAGACCTGGTTTAGTCCCGGTTTAGTCCTGGTTTAGTCCGGGCTTAGTCCTGGTTTAAACCTGGTTTAGTCCTGGTTTAGTCCGGGTTTCGTCCTGGTTTCGTTCGGGTTTAGTCCGGGTTTAGTCCTTGCTTAGTCCTGCTTTAGTCCTGGTTTAATCCTGGTTTAGTCCTGCTTTAGTCCTGGTTTAGTCCGGGTTTAGTCCTGGTTTAGTCCTGTCTTAGTCCTGCTTTAGTCCTGGTTTAATCTGGGTTTAGTCCTGCTTTAGTCCTGGTTTATTCCTGGTTTAGTCCTGGTGTCTTACTGATGTTCAGTGATGTTAAAAGTCGCCTGCATGAAGTTGGAAATGATTTGCTGTTACAAAAATCATTTATGAATGCTCTTTTAAAAATAAATGGAAATATAATATTCAAAAAATATATTATCAGTTCTTACTGAAACTCGTCATTGCAAGAACACAGCAACCCTGCTTTACATCAAAAACCTGATACAAACTGTGCACAGAAACTTAAAATTCTCCTCTTTAAACGAAATATAAAATGCTTTTTTCCTGATGATTTACAATTTTGAATTACAGTGGGCGGGGCTAGGGAGTAGGTGAAAACTGCAAATTTTAGAGCCTCAAATGCAGCACAGTTCAAGAGATTACTGAAGCTTGCAGGAATCACTCAAAATGCATAAGTCATTTTCTATTTCATATGTCCCTTTTTTCTTTTTTTTAATTTATAAGCTTTTTCATTTTGAGGGAATGAATATCCAACACATTAATAAATCCAATAAATAAATAAATAAAATCCAATTTGTGGACAAAAGTTTATTTTGGTTGAAGCAGCTGTGAAACATGTGTATTTATATTTTAGGGCTGTCTAATCAAATTTGCAATTACATATTTTCTGTTCCCTTATATATTTAGTTTTCTGTTCATTAATCTTTTTTGTTGTTACTTTTTTTGTCATTTCCCAGAGTTCAGATCAAACGTTTATCTTTTATTCTAGATGCAGTTCTGAATGACACGAGCACATTTGAGAGCAGAGATAGAGGGGCCGGGCCAGGATACATTTTTACTTTGTTGTTGTACCCAGCGTTTCACAGTGACCTGGTCTGAACTCAAGTCCAAGAAAAGATCAGTGGCTTCTTTCCCAAACAAAAGCAGTTGTTTTAAAGACCAGAGCGGACCCAGCCCCAAAGCCTGAAGCAGATCTGGCACCAGCGCTCGGTTCCCATCGTCTCCTCACGTCCAACTGAGACCAGAAAAACACGCTATTTTAGTTGGAAGTAAATTTAGGTAACGATGATAACTGACTTTAGATACTTTTATTTTCCTAATCCAAAAGATTACATCATATTTAAAGGTGCATTCTGTTAATTTTCTGGTGTGTGTGGGTGTCTCCATGGAGATCTTATTATTTTATTTGATCTATTCATTAAACGAATATGTGTTGTTTTATTATTGGTCAGAAATTCTGTAAAAAACGCAGATCTGACTCGTAGCTTGGCCTGGTGGTGTGACCTCACTCCTTGTCTCCATGGAGATAGATGGGTTTAATGTCATACTGTGGAACATTCCAGGCAAAGCGATCTCTACAGACAGTTCACGTGTATAGTTCCCCCCAGAAATGTTACGTAGTTCATCTTTAATAATAATAATAATAATAATAATAACATATTTAGAGCACCATGTTAGCTTTTATTGTTTTAAAAATGAAATATTTGCCAAAAACATTGTATTTATAATAAGTTTTACTTTTGTTTTTGATGCTCTGAGTGGATGTTCTCATGGATCATGGATGATCTAAAACAGAGGTGTCCAAACATTTTTTCATCAAGGGCCACATGTCTAAACACAGATGAAGCAGAGGGCCGACTGAGGGCCATAGACTGGTGCTTAGTACAGGGAAAAATTTAAATATGTTTAATGCGTTAAAATGAGCCATCAGTCTTTATTCATGCTAAGATCCTTAAAACCACACACTAAATATTCACTTTATCAAGGTAGATTTTCAAAAAACTTGCAGTAAAAAAATATTTTTTAAATTGATGCAAGGTAATTTGGGCCAATTCACCTGGAAGCCTGAGGGCCAAGAAAAATTTGTCTGAGGGCCGCGTTTGGCCCCCGGGCCATAGTTTGGACATGCCTGATCTAAAACCTCTGCAGGCAACCTCTGTTTTTGATGTGGGAATAACGTTATAACATTGTAGAAAGCTTTAATTCCTTGGCATGGTGAGTAGCCAGAAATTGTACTCAGGTAAGAGTACTGTTACTTCAGAATAATATAATGAATAAAAAATAAATACATGAAATACATTATTCAAGTAAAAGTAAAAAAGTATTTAAGCAAACTACTATTCTAGTTATACCAAGCAATGCTACTCAAGTCATAACTAACTTAATTAGTGCTGTCAAAAATATCACGTTATTAACACACTAAAATTATTTTGCGTTAACGGCATACAGTTTTTTATTGCAAGATTAACGCTCTTTGTGACCTAGTTTTGTTCATAAGCTCTGGCCTCGACTGCCCATGCACATGCACAACTTTACTATGTGAGCCCTGTGTGCGCGCTGGTGTCTCTCATACGAGGAAAACACCAAATAAAGTCAAGGTGGCGAATCCACGTTTACCTTCGATAAGGACTGTGGACAACGACAGAAGTTTTGCAGCCTCTTTTCTGTCTGTCTCCATAAACTCAAGGAGGAGAGGGTATCGCAGTGGGACTCATATCAGCCTCAGTATTTAATAGATATTTATATTTCTGCTGCTGGACTTATTTTCTCTGCTTAAAGTGTTAGCTCTGGTGCATATAAACAAACAGCGCTGCGTGATGACGATGATGATGTCAGTGGTTCAGTTGTGCAGGTGTGAGTGTGGAACATAAAACCCAGAGCAATCGAGCTGGAGCACGGCACGTCATAAAAGTGGAACATGCGATTAATTTGAGATTAATAGCGAGTTAACTATGACATTCGTGAGATTAATCATGATGAAATATTTTAAGCGATTGACAGCACTAATCGTAATATAATTTTAGGAACAAAACAATGAAATAATGCACAAAATCTGCACAAATCTGAGACAAACTAAATCACATCTGAAGGAGCGCTGCAAGAAACACAAATGTTCATATTATTTTATACTGTAACATAAAGCTGAAAAGAAAACAGTCGCTTCCTTTAGAGTTGGTTTGTGTAAACAGAGACAGGACAGAGTTTGGAGCAGGTGCCTGGTCTGGTTCACATGAGAGGGACAATAAGAGCTGATTACACAAATTCTCCTTTCACAAGAGCACAAAGAGGATTAAGGCCTCACTCTGGTCCAGCTCCTCATTTAGACCAAGCACAGTCAAAAGAACAGACGTCACAGAGCCTTGACTAATATAATAAACATGCACAATATGGAAAATCTACTCTTACTCTTGACATGAGTAAGGTTAAAGGTCCTGTATACAGCCTACTCTTATGGCTCTGTCCAAATTTGTTAAAATTGTTACGTCTATAAGAGGCTCCTTTCTTTATCACTGACCCGACCGTTTGGTGAGATCCACTAAAAGCAGTGACAGCTCCTTCTCCGCACTGGTCTTGGTCCTTATAGTTGACCTCATGGAGTTGGTTAGAAGTCACGGACCAGGCAAAGTAAAAGGAAGGAGGTATTTTTACATCATTTCAGACTGAGCCCAGCTTTTAAACGGTGCTACAAACAGACAGAGGCAAAGCACACAAACAAGGTTTTCTCATTCTCAGTAACAAAGAAGAAAAAAACATATATAAGTTGCATCGGACTATACGTCACACTTTTTTGGGGAAATTTATTTTATAATCAATTTTATATCATCTTGAAAGTCAAGTTCTAGTAAAAACAATAGAAGAGAGAACAACAGATCATCACATATGAACAGTTCTTCAGATAAACTATAGCATAAACAACAGAACAGAACAAGTTTACCAAACCCTCCATCTCACTCCAAATCACTAAATCCAGTAAATTCTTCATCCTCGAAGGTAAACAGAGCGCCGCTTCCTCTTCTGTGTAGCTGTTGTCAGACTCAGCATCAGTTCCAGTTAGAATTATTCCGGTCTTTCTGAATCCCGACAGGATGGTTTCGGTGTCACTGAAGTCCAGGCTTTGTCCATCCAGTGACTTCAGGAAAGTTTCTTGGTGCATCCTCCCGGTGTCACAAGTTTCTCGCTCACTCCAAACTTTCTTTCTGCTGCTCGATTACCGTCTTCAGCTGCAGATTTCATGACTTGCCCCTTGTAACCTGCAAAATCTGATTTTCTTTTTGGGGCATTTGTGTTCAGTCTTCTCAGTCGTCTTTATAAGTTTGTTTAAATGTTAAAATTGTTCAGTGATGCAGAAGTAATGGTGTGATCGACTGACATAATACAGACAGGACAGAGGCTCTTTCTCTCTTTCAGGAGACATGTGCAGTAGAGCCAAGTGACAATAGTACAGGAGAAACAGGAGCAGCAGATACTGACACACAAGACAAGAGCCTCTCCTCGCTTCACTTTCAACATTTTAATGTATAAGGCACAGAAAACACCCAAACCATGAAAAAAGTGTGACTTATAGTCTGAAAAATACGGATATATGAACAGGCCAGGCCTCATGTGAAAGAACACAGAGTTCAGGCCTCACTGAGCTACAGAGGCTGCACTAGCACTGATTCATGTTTGGCTGCAGGTTCTGGGGTTTAGGTAGTGATTATTCAGGTCAGAGAGAGACATTTAAGGTTTAAACCAACTGGATTTCAACGTTGAAACTGGCAACACAAATGAGACAAGTGACATCATTGGCCCATCTGTCTGAGAACGTGACGACTCAGCGCTCCATCTCGTCATCGCAGCCTGTCAGTGGTGGAAGAAGGACTTGGTTTTGTTACTGAAAAGTGCATTAAGTAACTTTTCTGGAGGAGGGTTCATCAAATTCTTTTCCGCATAAAGATGTTATTGCTTTTGTCTGGAATGTTTCACAGAGCCTATTATAACAAATCAATGAAGAAGTGGGTCATTAAGAATAAATAGTAGTAGTACTAGTAGTAGTAGTAGTAGTTTATTCGGTCATTTTGCAATACTACAAAACAAAACAAAACAAAACAAAACATAGACAACCCCATGGATCATGACCGAAAGGGTTTAGGGTGAAGTAAAAAATACAAATGCCAAATCCTATTAAACAATGACAGAATTCCAAGAAAAAAACAGAGTATGAACAGCAAGTTAACATTTACAATTTCACTTATGACTTACTGTATATATAAGAGACAAAATATAAATTAAAACAAACAAAATTTCATGCATAATTCATTCATTCCAGAGCTCTATATCTTTCAAAACATAACGCATTATACTCTTTTTTTAAAGGCTTCTACAGTGTTAGACTTTTTAAAAAAAATCATCACTCAGATTATTCTAACAGAAATACAATTTTTTTTTTTTTCTTATTCCCCCATATTTCCACACAATAGTTTAGGTATGGAAGGAATAAACTAATACAGTAAATAAAGGAAATTTTGATTTAGAAGTCTTTTCATTTTACTCATTATAGCAAGAATTTTAGCAAACTTTATCTGAATTCAGTAATACAGCTGTCACCAATAAAAGCGATATTTGATTTGATGTTTACCTCATAACTCAGGACAGATTTATGAAGTTTAAAATTTTACATGCAGTGCCTTTAAATTTTAAACATGGCAGATTTAAACAGATGTTCATTCCACATTTGACTCCTTCACTCACCACTGACACATACAATACACTGTATTCTACTAACAACACTATTTTACTCTTTCAGCAAAAACAACTATTACATTCATTCTTCTACACTGACCTTTATAGATTTAGAGCTCACTCATCAGCACCTTTGTCTGACATGTTTTTATGAAGCCTGTTTGCTGCTTTCACTTCACCTCCTCTTGTACTCAACAAAGAGTTATTTTTACTAATGGCTTGAGTAATCTTTATTGTGACCTGTACAATCTTGAGCCTTAATAGATGCCACTTTATCCACTGATGCCACCAACATCACCAACACCATTGTCGAACCCACTGGCTGACCCACAATTTAAACACGCTTGATTCACTTTATTTTAACTTTAATTAACTAGGTTTGCTGACACGCCGCACTGCTGCTTTTCAACCAGGCGCAGTGTTGTACCTGAACTCAACCCCACTCACCGTGTCATACTGTGGAACATTCCAGGCAGAGCAATGACGTATCCATGGAAATGCACTTTAGAAAATGGGGGCGGGTGGGGGCTGTGTTTTTTTGTTTTTTTTTTAAAAGACTGTACTTGACATTCAATATTTTTAACTATTTATTCTTATAATTATCTATGCTGCTGTTGACCTGGACCTGAGTGCATTGTTTCGTTTCTGTGTATTTTTTATACTGAAATGACAAATACATTTTGATTCTTTTTTTCATAATTATGATTTTTAAACTCATAATTATGACTTTCTGTGAGGCTTTTATTTTGTTATTTTCTGGCGGAAATGGGCTTCCATACCTTCCTCCAAATATTGTAAAGTAAAAGTAAAAAGTATCCACTGTAAAATCTACTTAAGTAAAGTAGAGATACCTAAAATATTTAAGTACAGTCCTTTTACTATGCCACCACTGCAGCCAGTAAGTGAAAAGCTGCACCTCCTAATAAGAAACCTGAGCTAAAGAAAGTGTATGAGCATAGTTCAGGAGTTAATGCGGTCCAGACTTTTTTTTTTTTTACTTGAAATTGTCACTTCGTTTGGTCATTTTATATCGATCTAAACTCAAATTCACAGAGGCCAAAATTAAAAACTGGGACTAAGTCATGGGCCAAACTAAATATTTACTGAAAAATTTCAACAGCATCTGCATGTTTTTCTCTTCTTTCGAGATATGTAATGTTAAACCTTTTCTTATTAAAATAAATGTTCAATAATAGTTTTGCTTAAACATTGAATCCAGAGCAAATCCGAGCAAAATATAAAATAATAACAACATTTTAAATAAATAATGTCTCTATAGTCTACCTGTAGTCTGTGGACCAGCTCTAATACATATTTGATACGATCTCGTGGGCCAAATATAATTATATCACGGGCCAAATTTGGTCCCCAGGCCTGAGTTTGGCATGTCCGATCTAAACCAACATAATAAAAGAAAGAAATGTTCACTCCTGTTCACATTAGAAAACTGCGGTGTCCATTGGGGCTGATGTCACTGTAAACATCAACACAACAAAGCAGCGTACAGATGTTGGTACCTTCGATCAACAGCTGCACATCACACTAGCGAGGAGTGTTTTTTTTTATTTTATTTTTAAAAATTATACTGAAATTATTACGCTGCTGAATCCTACGTGTATCATCGATTAAGAAAATTAAACAGAACAACATTATAACATGGCTGAAAGGTGCACTGTTTAACTTCAACGTCAAATGATTTTTAATGATGATAATGATGATCATTAAAGCATTAAACCGTTCTATCTCCATGGAAACCAGACCAAGTCACAGCTCAGATCTGTGGAGAGGCGACCCCACTCACAGTCAGAATGTTGATTTTCTGGGTATTTTTGAGCTTTAAAACCACCTATAACTGAATAAAAGTAAGAGACGGCAATGACATATCTGTAAAAACAAGCAGGTGACGGACCCTCCACCAGAAAAGCGACGCAATGCACCTTTAAAGCTCACAAGAGTCACTTCTGTGTAATATAGGACCTTTAAAATCCCTCCCTGTGCGGCTCCTGTGTGTGCTGTGGCCCTCAGCTCCTCGGTTAAGTGTATTCTCCGCATAATGGTGAGGATTATTGGAGATAACAGGCGCTCGGGCTCGGCTGGAGACAATGGAGCAGATGAGGTGAGCAAAAAACAGACTGTAAAGGAAATATTCGAATGTAAAAGTTTTTCTTAGACTTTAGACAAACTTTATTGATCCACAAGGGAAATTATTTGGACACAGCAGCTCACAGATCACAATATAATATAATTACAAAGAGAAAAAAAATATAAATGGTAATAATAAGTTCTAAATAAGTAGCAAAAAACATGTATCAAATAAAAGATAATTATGTAAATTTAAATGTACAAGTCAAAATAAAATAGAAAAATAAGTAATAAAACATAAAAAAATAAAATAATAATAATAATCTGGTACATAAGGTTGAGTTGCCGTATACTTGTATGGAGTATTATCAGTCACATAAAGGTGAATTGCTGTACAGTTGTAGGGAGTATTATCTGTTACATAAGGGTGAGTTCTGTACAGTTGTAGGGAGTATTGTCTGCTACATAAGGGTGAGTTGTTGTACAGTTGTAGGGAGTATTATCTGTTGCATTAGGGGTGAGTTGTTGTACAGTTGTAGGGAGTATTATCTGTTACATATTAGTACATACATACAGATTGGTAAACAGGACAATTTAAAGGTGCAGCTTTTTTGTCGAACTGTCTGCCACCAGTCAATTTCTACGTAGATGTTGTTGCTTTACCTGGAATTTTCCGTAGTATGGCATTAACCTGACTGACTGGGATCCAATACAATACAATACACGCTTCAGTACTTTATAAACAGTTGCTTCAAGGCACAAAGAGCTTTACATGAGGGATCCACTCACACGTTCACACACTCACATGTACACCAGTGTGAATCTTTTCCAACTGAGCCACTGTGGCCCATAAAGATCTGAGTCTGGTCTCTGGTGAATCTGCCCTTTTTCAGATGGGCATGATTGACAGGTCCCTGAGTGCCACTTTAAAAGAACTAAAGCTTTAATTATAGAAGAATGTAGTGCTGTAGTCAAGACCGCACTAAGACCAAGACCACGGCCCACAAGACCAAATCAAGACCATCTTTGACATTTCCTACATTTATTTGTATTTTACATTTATTTTGGCACATTTATATGAATGTTTTTATAAATCTCCATTTTATCATATTAATGTTCATTTAGGCCTAAAATAGGCTGAGCAAACTGACCAACCTTTTTTAATCTGACTTCCACTGGCACTTTACAGAAAACAACTTCAAAGTTTATCAAGTGAGTTTTTTCAAGCTCACAACATTTACAGTGACATTATCTCTTGGTTTTGCAGTGCCTGCTCATTTACCGGTTGTAATGAAATATAATCACACTCTTCGCCTGTCAGACCTCGAGTCCGAGACAAGACGAAGACCAAGCACCATCAAGACCGAGACAAGACAGAGTCCAAATGCACTCAAGTCCAAGACGAGACCATAGAAAGAGGTCTCGAGGCCGGTCTCGAGTGCTAGAACTCTAGAAGAATGTCAAAGAATATTTGATACTCGGTTTATTAAATGGTCTTTTAAAAGTGTTTGTTGATGTATTCATAAAGAAAAATCCCACACACTCTCTTACTTGCAAATCGTGAAATTTATTAGGACATAAACAACATTTCGGCGCTCAGCCTTCATCAGGCTTTTTGTCTGTAAGTACGACAGTGTCTGGGATTTTTTCTCTGTGTTCTTGGGCTGCTCCCTCTCTCCTCCCACACGCCCGTTTCAAGAAATTGATGTGCAAAGTTCTCATTCATTTATATCGTTGATTTATTCATCAAATATTCTTTTAAAGGCGCTTTTAATTAAAGCTTTACTTCATTTAATGTGGCACTAAAGGTGTAACCAGACTATAAAGCTCAGAGCAGAGGAACGAAACAAAGTAAAACCGATAAAGTTCTGTACTTAAGTATCTGTACTTTACTGAAGGAAAGAAGGAAGAAAGACAGATAGAAAGACATATAGATAAAGATAGATAGATACCGTAAATTGTGGACTATAAGCCGCTACTTTTTTCTCACACTTTGAACTCAGCGGCTAATAAAACGATACAGCGAATATATGGACAGATTTTTTGTTTGTCACGTTGTCCTTTCATATAAACGGTCTATGGTTTGACAACACAGTGGATACATGCAGCCTGAGTGCAGAAAACATCGCTGTTTGTGCGGTCACACATGGATCTAGAGTTCACATGAAGTCGCTACACGAGCTCGCGATATTATCAGTGCACTCAAATAGTTTATGGCCATGTGATAAAATAAGTTATGATGTTAAATGAACATTAATGAGGAGGATACGTCTTACCCATGTGTGTAAATGACGAGAAGAAAGTGGCCGGACATCCACTCATACCT
Organism: Boleophthalmus pectinirostris; assembly: GCF_026225935.1. Classification (NCBI taxonomy): domain Eukaryota; kingdom Metazoa; phylum Chordata; class Actinopteri; order Gobiiformes; family Gobiidae; genus Boleophthalmus; species Boleophthalmus pectinirostris. The sequence continues at coordinate 14,706,995 of NW_026571515.1, read as the reverse complement.
AGTGATGGGCGAATGGAGCCTCCTGAAGCATTGACACCTCAGTCGCAATATTGTCTCAAATGGTTCGACGTGTCTGAGGCCTCGGAGAAACACTGACCTCTAGTGGACAAATTTAACCATTGGCATGCAGGTGTCTCAGCATCGATGAAGTATTGTTAGTGCAGAGCATACACCGTACCTAACAACAACAATAATAATGATGATTTAAAATAATATGTAAAGAGCAACATAAATAACATGCTGTAAATAAGAAAATAGGTGTTACCTTGTTAGGTGGAATTAGATCAAAGTGATTCCAAACCATGGATCACTTTTTTCCACTTGTAGATGCCATCGAAAATGAAACAAATGCCAAAAGTCGCCAAAAGTCACCAAAATTACCACTAACATCACACAATACGCCTCACTACCCAACATTTTTAAGAAATATTGGTGCATCTTTTATACTGTAGCAGTTTAGCGCTTGTCAAACCACAGAAGTGCGCTGAACACTCTGAAGCACTCTGAACCAATCGCAAAGCGGAACATTCACTGAGCCAATGAAACGCTTCGATACACTGAAGCGATTGACACGCAGAGTGAAGCAGTCGGGGGAGGGGCCGACACTTCCACACTTTGGTCACGTGAGCGGCTGCTGCGAGACGAGCTCCGAGGCAGTGCTTCGGAGCAATTTGTTTCAGAAAGAAGGAGACGTGCTCCGGAGCTCATATCTGATCCATACACCTATCCCCGCCCCCGAGAATCTGAAATCTGCAGAAATCCTCCAAGACACTGACATGATACAGACAGGACAAAGACTCTTTCTGCAGGAGACATGCACAGTAGAGAAACGTGATGATGTGCCGAGGAAGATTGCTTATTTGATTGTGTTTTGAACAGTCATTTTGCGCTTCATACACAAACCCTCCACATGGAAAACACACGAAGAAACGCAGACAATGCAGCTTTTAACTTAAAGACGATTGATGTGGCTGTCGAAGAAAGAAACAGAGCTGCTGCACGTGAGCTTGACATCAGTGAGCCGACGGTGAGACGTTGGCGACGGCAGCGTGACAAACTGACTCAACGCAAAAAGACAACAAAAACTTTCAGGAGATAAAAGCAGACGGCCCCAAACTTAATAACGTTCTTGAAGATGTGAACACCTGCGGCTTATATTCAGGTGCGACCTACATATGTAAAATTTTTAAATTTTATTAAAATTTAGTTGATGTGGCTTATGTTCAGGTGCGGCCTATATATGTACAATTTTAAAATTTTGTTAAAATTTAGTTGATGCGGGGTATATTCAGGTGCACTTAATAGTCCAGATTTTACGGTAGATTCTTCAGCAGCAATGATGAAACATAATAATAATAGGTCACAGCAGTAATTCATCATTTATAACGGTGCATGGTAGAGACGTATGAATACTTTTTACGTTTACTTCACTACATCTGAGAGCAGGTAACTTTCTACTCCACTACATTTTTAACTGGACTGAAAAGTAAAAGTTTCCAAACCTTTTCCAAAATGGCTGCACACTGGAAAACCTCAAATGACCTCTTACCAAATCTCTCCTTCCTCCTTCCTCCTTCCTGATGAACTCCAGTCATTAAATGAATAATGTACAATTACAATAGAGCTTTGTTTTCATTGTAATCCTCTAGTTCAGTCTGAGCCGATCATAATCACACACATGGGTTTTGTTTGTTTCTTGTCTTGGATTCTATGAGGACAAATGTCAAACAGCGGTTCATATCTGTTACTGTTATATAAGTTTACAGAAGTTAAATATTTTTAGCTCTAGGTTTAAAACTAGGGATGTAACAATAACCGAAATATTGTGATATCGTATCGTCAAAGTTCTCAAAATAATATCGTGGACCATCACAATATATCGAATTACAAGTCTTTTTGGTTAAATTAAGAGTTATGGTGCTAAAAAAAAGACAGAGGAAACTACATAGACCATGATCCTTTGCTCCATTTCAATGTAGACTACATGAAGAAATAACAGTTTTAAGCACTTTTCAGTCTTATTTCTTTGGATTAAATCTTGTGAAGGCATTTTAAGAGGAAAAAGTTGCATATTAACAGATTTAGCTGTTTAGCCTCCACAAAATATCACAATAAATATCATACCGTGAGATGTATATTGTGAAAATATCGTACAGAGAGATTTGGATATTGTTACATCCCTAATCATGAGTCTCCCCACCATATCGTGAGCTATATCGTAATATCGTATCGTGAGACTTGGACATCATTACATCATTTAAAACAGGTCAGTGTGATAAAGTTTCCTTATCACAAACATCATAAACAAACAGATCTCTACTGAACTAAAGGTGAAAGGAGCTGTTAACTTGAAACTACCGCTTCATAACATTCATCACAAGGTGGAGCAGAGCATTTTGAGCTTTGGAGATGTAGATGTCCTCTCCAGGTGGGTGGAGAGTCCCGCCTCAAGTGGAGGAGTTCAAGTATCTCTGGGTTTTGGTCACGAGTGAGGGGAGGATCGAGCGTGAGATTGACAGGCGGATCGGACCGTTGTGGTGAAGAGGGAGCTGAGCCGAAAGGCAAAGCTCTCGATTTACCGTCATTCTTCATTCCTACTCTCACCTATGGTCATGAGCTATGGGTAATGACAGAAAGGACGAGATCGCAGATACAAGCGGCCGAAATGAGTTTCCTCTGCAGGGTGTCTGGGCGCTCCCTTAGAGTTAGGGTGAGGAGCTCAACCGCACAGGAGGAGCTCGGAGTAGAGCCGCTGCTCCTTCACATCAAGGGGAACAGCTGAGTCTCGGGCATCTGTTCTGGATGCCTCCTGGGTGCCTCTCTCGGGAGATTTTCCGGGCATGTCCCACCCTGAAGAGACCTCAGAGAAGACCCAGGACACGATGGAGGGACTGTGTCTCTGGGCTGGCCTGGGAACAGCTGGGACCCCTGGAAGACCTGGAGGAAGTGTGCGTGGAAAGGGAAGTCTGGGAGTCCCTGCTCAGACCTCTGCCTCCGCAACCGGACCTATAAAGTCCACATTTTGCTACCAAACTTTGGTGAGGTTTATAATTTTACATCCTGGTTGGAAAAAGACGAGAGCAGCTGTGACATTCAAAGAGATGATTCTGTTATAATAACTGTTATCAGGCAACCATGTTAATAGGGGTCAAAACCAAAAGCCCAAATCACACAAAAATAAATGACAACACCTTTATTTTGTTCAATGACACTTTTTTTTCTCCTTTTCTTCTATAAATGGTTTGGTTTATTCGGCAATTCTTCATATTTGTTGAAATATTATTGAAATATCTTAAAATACAACAAACATTTGGATTACACATTGGGAAAAAAGTTCTCTCCAAATATGTGATTAAACTCAAGCAAAGGGACAGAACCTGAGTTTGTGTGTGTGCTGGCGTCATCTAGTGGTGAAACACTGAACTGCAACTAATAATATAGAGAACGATCTACAGAAGCTGTTTAAAGGGCAAATATTTAGTTATTTTCTGATCTGTTATGTTGTTTACTCATCAAAAACAAACCAGGTAAACCATGTGATGTCATTTGATAATACAGGAAGTGCTCCAATGTGTTTTTAAACTAGAGTCATTCACATAATCTCAGGACTGGAATTGCCAATTTTCTAAAATATCACAATTTCAAGTGCCTCGATTTACTAATTAAAGGTGCTTTGTGTAACTTTTAGTGGTTGTCAGTCACTTATTTGCCTCTCTGCACATGTTATCACTTTGCCGAAAATGATCTGCACTATGGCATTAAACAGCAAAACCAAACAAAAGTTTGGTAGTTGAGTAAATGCAAGATATATACGCTCAATGTCATGCTGTGGACAATTCCAGCCAAATCAATAGCAACTTTAACTAATAAATAATCGTGTTACATAAAAATATGTCAGCAGCCATTTTCTTTTTGAATCTTTATGTCAAAAAGTACAAAAATCATATTTACAAACACAAATATGATAGAAAACTACTTATTAAAACCATTCAATATGAACGATCTCTCACTGCTCCACACCTGTTCAGGAGGTGACCATGGCGACATGGGAGCTCCCTGTCACCATGGCGACAGATGCTGTTGGTGCGGCGGAGTCGGAGGTGATGGCAGGGGCGGCAGGAGCGGCGGGTGGGGCAGGGACGGCAGGTAGGGCAGGTGGAGCGGGTGGGGCGGGTTTGACGATCCTCAGAGGCACAAAGAGGTTGGAGGCGCAGTGTTCACTCAGATACTCGCCGCCCTTCTCCTCGTAGTCCTGCCTGCTGATCCAGCCCTCGCCACCGGGGGCAGGAGGGTGCTGCAGGGCCCAGTCCCTCGCCCCGTACCAGGCATCCAGAGAGGGACGCGACGCCATGCTCACCTGGAACAGAACAGTAAAGAAATAATACCAAAGCTCAAAACACAAACACAGAAACACAGAACGCTGCTAAAGACCCAGGCCTTACATTTGACTTTTTACAGTTTTTGTTTGTTTGGAAGCTTTTACATTGTTTTTTCACAAATAATTTTAAAATGGACTGTGTTTAGTTCAGTGTTTAGGAGATGTTATTTCCTTGTCTGTTCTAGACAAGGAAATAACATCTCCAATAGGGATGGGCATTCAAAGAAATTATATTAATGGATCGTCGGGAGAATTAACAATCAATTTTCAATTAATCATTAACGTTTTTATATAAGTAACATCATTATCATTACTATTACTAATCTGCATAAATAAACAAAATTTTACGACGTATAAACCATAACCACTCTAGAGCCACATCAGCCCGTTTGAGATTAGAATGTATTTAATGGCTTTGAGGAAGTCTTAAAGAAACAAAACTAAAAACCGCATGACTAATTTGCATAAATTAAGAGGAGAAAAAAACACTCTTGCGCTGATGTGGTTCAGCATTAAAGGACATGACTCAGTGGAATATGAGTGTTCTCTCTGTGACAGAGGGATGTTGATGCTGAAGGTGAGTCTGTTCTGTGTTCGATGTTTTCAAAGATCGCACGTGTGCAGGTTTATCGCAGCTCTTTATGTTGCAGTAACCGGGATACTGTGTTTACATGCACCATGACGAAACCGGGATACAGATGTACATCTAAACGCTCTCACTGAATGGTACAGTGATCTCCAAGGAGGTGCCAGAGCCCAAACGTGGGACTGAGGCCGCAACTCCAGTATTTGCGCTGTCAGACGCAGCTTCGTTTCTAAGCACAGAAACCTACATTTGGTTTGTCGATTAGAAATGAAGGTAATTGATGAAATTTTTAATGATCAATTATCGATTAGTCGACTAATCATGACCATCCCTAATCTCCATGAAGACAAGCAGATGGCGGACACCTTTAAAACCTTATTAAAGACGGTCACTGGTCAGTACCTTGAAGTGAGACTGGAAGGGTCTCATGGCGAGCAGTTCCCTCTCCACTCTCTGCTTCATCCCCGGGTACAGCATGTTTCCTCCTGTCAGGAACACGTTACTCACTAGCGCCTCCTGCTGCTCCCGACTGTACCTGCACCCACAATAGAAAAGTTGTTTTAGTGGTTGGTAGAGCAGGTTATCTTTAAAAGGTAGTATATTATACCAAATGGATTCTTGTGAGCTTTAAGCCATGTTAGAAAGTTGTTACCTAAAGGGCCTCTGCTTGTACAAGTCTCTCCATGGTCGAACACCAAAGTCAATCTGTGACATGTTAGTGTCATATGAACCATGTGGCACTTTGAGGAGCTCAGGGACTGACATCCTGCTGGTGCCCAGAGTCACGACTAAACACACCCGTATTTCAGTTTTATGCAGCTAAAACCTGGAACAGTCTGAAAATGTGAGACAGGACTATACTTTGACTCTGTTTAAATCCAGGCTCTAAACTGTTCTGTTTAGCTGTGTATGTAAGGTTTTCATTCTGCACTTTTCTCTCTCATTTAATGTCTCTCTCTTTTTTAATTTTATGATGATTAGTTATGTTTTTATTTGTTTGTACAGTGAAGGTTAGAGTTATGTATTTATTTATCTGCCAGTGACCGCAATTGACAGCCAGAGCACGATTGAAGCTCTGCAGGACTGTCTCAGGGATGTACAGACTTGGCTGAGCACAAACTTCCTAAATCTAAATCATAAAAAAATGAGAAAAGTAAAGCCCTACCTCCCACGGGCAGAGTTCGAAAAAGCAATCCATGCTTTCATAACATCACGCCTGGACTATTGCAATTCTTTCTATGTAGGGTTAGACCAGGGCTCCCTGCAGCGCTTACAACACATCCAGAACGCTGCAGCTCATCTGCTCACAAATACTAAGAAACGTGAACACATCACACCTGTTCTGTGTGACCTGCACTGGCTCCTGTCTTATATCAGGTGCAATTTAAAATGTTATTAATTGTTTTCAAATGTTTGCACTCCACGGGTCCAGTCTATTTAACGGAGCCCTACAGCCCTGCAGCCCTACACTCCGCCCAGACCCTGAGATCAGAACAGCTCCTGTTGATCGTACCCAAAACTAATCTCAAGATGAGAGGTCACAGAGCTTTTTCTGTGGCAGCGACAAGGCTGTGGAACAACCTTCCTCTTAATGTCAGACCTTCACAGTCTGTAACACAGTTTAAGACGAGACTGAGAACTCACCTCTTCTCCCTGGTGCTTAGTACGAGCTAGTCAGGTTCTCTTGGTGTCTTTTTTATTGTAGTTTTCACATGTTTTCTGTATATATGTATTTGTAACTGTTTCTTCTATTTTGTTGACATGTATGTGAAACACTTTGGTCAGATGAAGTTGTTTTAAATGTGCTATATAAATAAACTTGAATTGAATTGAATGTATTTCTTATTCTGGAAAGCACTTTGAATTTGAATTACTTTGTGTATGAATTGAGTGATACAAATAAACTTGCCTTGCCTCCTTCAAAACATATATGAAGTTGTGTGTTGTTTTTTTGCATTCACACATTTGAGTAACCCTTTATTATTAGTCTGCCTACAAATCAAAATACTAAATATGCAGGGTTTGTGTGTTAAACATGTGAATGAAACAAAACACAACTCCAGGTCTGTTTATGACGAAGAAACGACATTAGAACAGATCAGAAAACAGAGTAATATGGGCCCTTAAATATAATAAAATGTAAAAGACCTGTCCAGAACGTATTGCAGAGTCTCCATCAGCCCCATCTGGTCCTCTCCGGTGAGGGAGGGCTGGAACAGGATCTCAGGGCAACGCAGACGCTCCGTGCCCACAAAAAGCTGGTGATACTCGGCCAGGTTGAACACAGGCTGAAGAAAACAACAAATGTGAACAACAATCAAATTTTATTCATTTCATACTTAAAGTTTGCTACAATTAAAGTGCAAAATGTTCTGCTCAGTGCCCTTGAATGATGCTTCTTTGTCTCTTTGTCACCCTGATGCTGTGAATCCTGCTGTAACATCATTAAAAGTAGAACAGTAGAACGATCTCTGTGCTTATTTTTGCAAAGATAAAACAAAAATCGACACAAGTATTAAAGCTCCTATGACAGATTGAACAACACATTTCACCAAAACACAGTTAACGTCATTATATTTAAGATTCTACAACAGATTTAACTTTTTGTTTCCCAATCTGGCTATTTTTTAAAGTTGAAAATTTTACTTTCTGTTGGGAAATCAAGACATTACACCAGGGAATTCTACAACCTTAATAATTTACTGCTCTATACTACACAGAAATGATAATTTGATTAATAAAAACACAACAAAACACCTTTATTTTGTTGCAATAATGATTAAAATAACAGAAGAAATTCTTGATTCTTGGGGGTAAATATAGAATTCTCCCCAGTGTGCTGTCATCAATATGTTTAGAAGTCTCTACGTCCTGTAATTTTCCACAACTTTTCTTCTCAAATTGCAAATTGATTTGTTTAAAACTATAATTTATATTTACAATATAATTAACAATAAATTAACAATACAATAGGTATTTTTAACCCTCTAGTTTTTGCTGTGCACCTTGTGATGTCGTGAAGCTGTGATTTTCAACACCTAACTTTTATCTTTTGATAATTCCAGGGTTGAAAATTATCCAAATGATTCTAGTGAAGGCATGTGGCGTTTAAAAACATGACATCACAAGGTGGAATAGAGTGTTTTCTGCTTGGGAGAAGATCTCAGCCTAAATCTGCAGGTGTGTTTGTGTGTTTAAACATGTGCGAATGAAACAAAACCCAACTCCAGGTCTGTTTGCAACAAGGAAACAGATCAGAACATGAGTTAAATAAAAGTATGTGGGTGTTCCTATGCTCATACCTGGACTACATTAGTCGGTTTCTCTGGCAGCGTCTCCTCTGGGAAGTCAGGATCCATCAGCCCCACCGCGTCTGCCTCGTCTAAGGGCTGCTCCAGCTCCGAAACCTGGGGACGAGAGCCGGAGGATGCCCCCGGGCGCACTGTCAGCCAGAGCTCACTGGTACCACACACCCACACCACATGCCCACGTAATGAGCAACTGGAATCTGAATATAAGCTTAAAGATGAAGTCCGGTGGGATCTTTGACTCGAGATTTTCCAGTAGGTAATTCTCTGGACAATCTCGTTAGTGTCAAAAAACGGAAGATTTGCATACGACAAAGAGGCCTCATGTGAAATTTGGTGATGTTTATTTTTACTTTTAATATAACTGCATGGTCCAATATTACAGAAAATTTACTGTTGTGAGCTTTATTAAAGGTGCATTGTGGAACTTTTCTGGAGGAGGATTCGTTAAATGCTTGGAGATGTTATTGTTTTGTCTGGAAAATTTCACAGCATTGCATTAAACCAGAGCAAGAGGAAACCCTGCTCAGTCAGAATTCCTGTTTTTCAAGGTATTTTTTCAGGTTTTACAGCTGTGAGTGTTCATATTTTTTTTAAATTAAAACTGTTTTTACTTTTTTTTTTTTATTTAAATTAAAATTTTTAAATTATTATTATTATTTCACATGCTTTAAATTAAATTATTATTTTACTTAGTCATCATCTAATTTTAGCTCTTCATTATTTTTATTTATTTATTTATTTTTATACTATAACCTTTAGGAGCTTTATGTTTCTAAATTGTTGCATATATGGAAGAAACAATGGGGTGGAGCAGAGCAAGTCGTGACTTGGTCAATATTTTTACAACATGAGGACTTGATAAAATGGACTAAGACTTGGGACTTGACTAGGACTTCAGGCCTGTGACTTGAGAAGACTTGATGCCTTTCCTAAAAAACATGTTTTTAGAAAATACTTTTCTCTTTATAGTCGACACGTGCGGTGCTGAATTTTACGAGACCAAACTGGAACATGTCCCTCACACTTCTGTTTGTTACTTTGGATGTAACTGAAGTACTGTGATATGGTATCCTCAAATGTACTACAGTAATACACAGTACAATACAGTAAAACAAAGAGAACTACATAGAACGTGATCCTTCATAACGATTGAATCACAATAAAATCTAAACAAGACATTTAAAAAAGAAAAAAACTGCATTTCTACAACTCTTATTTAAATACTCATACATAAATATACCATAACCAAGTACAAGTTTGTTTAAAATTCATATAAATTGCAAAAATCTAAGCTATATTTGTTTTTTTTTTGGTTTGGTTCTTTTTTGGTTTAAAGCCTTGAAATGACTTGAAGCTCAAAGCAGATAACTTGGACTTGACTTGGACTTATGGGCCAGTGACTCAAGACTCGACTTAGACTTGCCTGTATTTGACTTGGGACTTGACTCGGACTTGAGGTCAAAGACTTGAGACTTACTTGAGACTTGCAAAACTTGGTCCCACCTCTGGATTAGGGTTGCTGTTGTTTTTAATCACTGTATTTTTTTTTCTACTTTGTGCTATACAAATAAAGTTTGACTGACTGATTGATTGTTTTCTGAGCTATTAAAACACCTGTAGTTGAATAAATGTAAGGTAGAGCTGCTTAATGTCATACTGCAGAACAATGACATATGCATAGAAACAAGCAGGTGACAAAGCCCCAACCAAAAAGTTACACAGTGCACCTTTAAGTATCTGTCAATATCTCATATTCACCAGTATCCGTCTAGGAACAGAAAATGGTATCACTTCCTTAAAACACATTTAACTTATTAAACAAGAGATCCAAATGTGTTATATAACTGTTATTTATCCTTCACATCACTAATAAACCCCTTCATGTGAATAAAAGCACAAAAATATGAGACGTTTTAGGCTAAAATCTGTCTGTAAATAAATTTCTTACATCTATTTTAAGGCCCACTCAGGATATCTGCTGAATCGATATCAGGAAACCGATATCAGAGACAGATCATTTTTCAGTATTGGCGCCAATATTTGATTCCAGAATTGTTATCAGAGCATTTCTATAATTATGCAGTGATAGCGATGAGCAGATGGGTTAAGTAAACGATTGGAAATGTGCTAAAATATGCCTGTAAGTGTCTAAGAATGAAATATGACACCAAAAGTGATTGATGTGACTGTTAAACTTGTGTGTGAAAAATTACGCTGTATGTTTAATTTCTTTTATCACTCTCAGCACCTTTTAGTCATTTCAGTTTTGACAGTTCAGTGGCGTCTTGTGGAGAATACATCAACGCCTTTAACGCACAGAACAAAGTTTTAAAATTTCAAAGAATGAGCAGAATCTCTTATTCATGAAATTATAAACGTTTAACCTTCTGTTACATCGGTATAGGATGTATATATAAATTTATCTGTAACTGCACAATAACACTGTTTTGCAAGTGAAAAAGTCAGGAGTAATCCCCAATTTCACAATGTCACAATTTTTTAAAACACAAATTAAATAAAAAAAAATGCATTTGATTAATTTCCAGCCCTCACAAGACCTGTAATTTAATTTACAATCTGTTTATATTTTTGTAATAGTTATGTTATTAAATCATTCATGACAGAAAATTTTTTGGTTATATATTAGTTGTCAGTTATTGTGAGCTTTGTACACTCACACTGTTTTGTATTAAAACAATCATTACTATTATTATTATTATTATTATCATTGTCATTTTCAATTATCAATTATGTTGCTCTTTGTTATTATATTATATTGTGATGTCTGAGCGACGGTGTCTAAGTTTTTTTTTATCAATAAAGTTTATCTATGTCTAAAGGCCGCCACACTCTACAGTACAGTAGAATTTGCACGATTTTGGCTGCGATTTGTTTCTCCCCGAGTTTGAGGAGGCATGACACGACTTTGTGTCCTCGTGTGTGATTTTCTCCCCGTGTCTGTAGTGTGCGCTTTTTGTTGCACATTCAAAAATCATTTAAGACCAAAAATCCTGTAGTGTGTGGCGGCCTTTAGTCTAATCAGAACACTGAAACGTGAGATTGTACCACCGCACATTATCTGTACAGCAGACTGGTCTCTCTGTACCCACCTCAGTCCTCCCTTCGCTGGGTTCAGTCTGCAGCCTAAGCCTCCCCTGCTCCACACACAGCTGGAGCTTGTGGATGTAGGACTGGAGCTCCTGAGCTGAGTCCATGTTCAGCTCCACCAGACTCTTATGGAACTGCTCCACCAGGCCGTCCTCCAGCAGCTCCTGAACACAAACACACAGACACACACACACACAGGTTCATAGTAACACAAAGTAGTTTACTGTGTGCTCACCAGTGGAGGTAGTATGGTATTAAACCTTTCTATCTTCATGGAAACCAAACCAGACCAAGTTACAGGTCAGATCTGTGGAGAGGCGACCCCCCCTCACAGTCAGAATGTCTGTTTTTCAAGGTAGTTTTGAGCTATAAAACCACCTGTAATAGAATAATTATATAGTATAGCACAACATTCACGGCAGAGCAATGACATATCCACAGAAACAAGCAGGTGATGGACCCGAAACCAAAAGGTACATAGTGCACCTTTAAGTAAAAGTACAGATACAAAGGTAAAAGGTTACTCAAGTAGAAGTATCACATGAAAAAAATCTACTTAAGTAACAGTATTTAAGTACCCGTTTAAACTATGTATGTTAGAAAATGTAAAACGTTAAAGGGACAGTTCGGAATTTTGGATGCAGGGCCTCATTTCCTAGTGAGCCAGAGTGTTGGAAACGTGTGGAGACACTTTTTAAATATTCCATCCTGTCCTTGTATTTGCAGAGGTCGCTGGTGCTAGACTAGTGCATGTCAATGGCCATAGTTATCCTGCCACTAAAAACAGTCTTACTCACTCCACAAAACAGACTGTCGATGCGAATGTCTGTGTTGATAGAATAATTTTAAAAGTAAAACCAACCTTGCCCTCAACGTGCAACTATTCATGCGATGCAAGGTTAGTTTTATTTCAAACATTATTCTATCAACACAGACATTCACATCGACAGTCTGGCGTAATAATAGATTTTCTTCGGGTGTTTGGTTGAGTGGGTAAGACTGTTTTTAGTGGTAGGATAACTATGGCCATTGACATGCACTAGTCTAACACCAGCGACCTCTGCAAATACAAGGACTGGATGGAATATTTTAAAACGTGTCTCCACATGTCTTCCACACTCTGGCTCACTTGGAAATGAGGTCCTATGTCCAAAATTCTGGACTGTCCCTTTAAAGAAATGTCTGTAACATATTAAACAACACAATATTGTCCAATGTTACAGGTATGAAGTGTTTACATTGTTCTGGGGTGGTTTTCTACTCAGATTCACTCATTGTAGTTATTGGCCTTGTTGTATTACTCGTAAATAAACGGATACACACTGTACTGCTGCAAGAGAGACCGGTACCAGGACTAAACCATGATCAGGACTAGACTCTGAAGTAGGTTTACAAGAGAAAAATACCAGTTCCAGGGTATTACTTCAAGTCAGAGGAGGGAAGTGCTCCAGTTACCAGTCAATAAAAGTAGTTCAAATAGCACAAAATAAAATAAAAAGTGAAATGTCTGACAGTTAGGACGCACCTGCACAGCTAAGAGTCTGTCCAGTCTCTCCTGGTCCTGCTGGAGCCTCTCCTCTCTGCGTCTGGCGTTGATCTCCTGGAGGCGTCTCATCTGCTGGGCCTTCCGCTCCTGTCTCTCCTCCACGCTCACCAAACCCCCAGGGCCTTTAGCTGAGAACGGCAGCTGTATCCGGTGAACCTCGCGCTCGTAGAACTCCGGGCTGCGCCATTTCTCCAGCTCTGAGGACAATTCAACGTAAGATATGATAAAATAACCGTGCAAAGAATAAAAGTGTATGGTAAATTATAACTTTTATCCACATTTTGATGGTTTATTTTTTATTCAATGTCAAGGTCTCCTAAAGTAGCACAGTTTACATATTTTATTAGTTATTGGTAAAATTAAACGTATCATTGAAGGACTGAGATAATGATACCTACATGAGTACCATATTTTTCGGACTATAAGTTAGACTTTTTTTCATGGTTTGGGTGTTTCCTGTGACTTATATATTAAAATTTTCACAGTGAAGCGTCAAGAGAGTGAGATGAAGAGTTTGGGAAACTTGTTCTGTTCTGTTGCTTATGAATAATTGTTCATATGTGATGTTAACAGTCTGTTGTTTTCTGTTCTATTGTTGTTACTAGAAGTTGACTTTCAAGATGAAATGTCAGTTCCCCGTCTCTGATTTTATAAAATAAATTTCAACCAAAAAGTGTGACTTATATATGTTTTTTTCTTCATTACACATTTTTTGGCTGGTGCAACAATACTCCAGAGCGACTTATAGTCCAGAAAATACGGTAAATAAAATCACATACAATATCATTAATAAAACATAATGTGTGTGATATAATGATGACTAATCCAATCAGCAAGTGTAAGAAGAATGTATTTTTTTTGTTCTTTGTCTTTAATTACTGTACAGTCTTTTCACTTTATTTACTGATGTGTAACATTAAAGGCGCTGTGTTACCCTGGTGATAGTCGACTGCAGTGTAGCTGTGCTGGTGCAGTAGCTCCTCCATGCGGCTCAGGGTGATCGCTGCCACGTGTCCGGGATATTTGAGCTGTAGGAGGCGCTGCAGGTACGACGCAGCCTGGCTGCCTGCTACATTCACACGTTTACAGTTCACCGCATCCACCCTGACACACAGAACAACAGAGAACAGAGAACAGAGGTGCTGTTAGTTTTAAAGTAACTGTCATAACATTTACAGTGTGAGTGTTGAATACATTTAAGGCTTGTGTGCTCCAAAAATATTTTTTTCACTTAACCCTTATCTCTCCCCTCTTCTTGTCAATAAGTTGCATATGACTCAAAACATTCACACCCGGGGTCATAATACACACTCTGATTTCTCTGATCTGGCCAAGATTTTAAAACTTATAACTGGTTATTCGTCTTGTTTTCAGATTTATTATCTACTTACTAGTTCTGAGATGCTCAATTCTTGTCTATAGGTCGTTTATTTTGAGAGAACTTGTCAAGTAAAATTATCTTAATGCATGGAGAGATAATTTCACTACTATTAAGTCATTTTCTGATCGATTTAAGTGTTTATATCTTAAATTTTGGCCGAGCTTTTTCGCAATACACAGTCAATGGACCAGTTACTAATATTAGGCCATTTTAGACTGTGGAAAAACAAGTATTATTATATAAAATATGAATCAAAAGCAGGTTACTAAAGACTGATACAGACTTTTCCACAGCCTGAGATCGTTTATCTTCACTAGTTTTGTGGAGTTTTGCTAAAGCCGCTGCCGTCAGCTGAGCAGGAAATATAACAGCACAAATAAAAACTGTCACAGCACAAACAAAATACAAACATTTCATATAGTTTCCTTCCTGTTTTGAGGCTGTTTAACATTCTGAGGGGTTGAATGACGTCATCGGCCGAAAACAAAACCGCTAATATCTTAAGAAAGAACCATAATCACACAAACAAAATTTTATGCAGCACAAAACAGCACCAACGAAGCACAAACAATCAACACCATTTTGGGTGTTTTAGAGCATTTTGAAGCTTCTTGGGGGCTGGCTGACTCTAATTTGACCTATAAAGGAATCATTAATATCTTCAAAACTAAAGCAGCACAAACAAAACTTTTTGCAGCACAAACGAAGCACAAACAATTGACATAGTTTTTGTGTAGGTTTGCGTTTGATGGGGGGTCAATTTCACACAGGTCTACAGAGTCCTTTGTGGTTCTGACCTGCCGTTGATGACAGGCAGGACGTGGGAGCAGCTGTAGCCAGAGGAGAGCACGATGCCGGTGTGGGGAGGGGCCGTGCTCTGCTGCAGGTTGTGGTGGTAGAAGCTGTAAAGACTGTCGATGCCGTAGGACACAAAGGGCACTCGGTAACACTCGAACAGCAGCTCCGACATCATCTGCCGACAGTGCAGAGGGTTACAGGGAGCCTCCGTCACCACCAGGGGGTGCTCCACGCTACCCTGGACACACAAGAACAGCATGGTAAGTAGAGCTGGATATCTTTAAGAAGCTGCAAAACTGTATCACTGTGACAAAATAATTTAGTAAAATATACTAAAAAATACTCTAGGTAATATATCATCACAGCAGCCCACAATATCGATACTGTATCATCACATTAAACAATACCATATATCGATATTTCAGTATTTTTGCACACCCCTAATGGTAACGAAGACGGATTATGCTTTTTATCTGGTATTATTGTATTATTGTACTAAACTATTAATTTTTTTTTTTATTTGTTTGTTTACTGCATTATTGATTGATCTGAACCAACTTAAAGGTGCACTGGGTATCTTGGTATCTTTCCTGGTAGAGGGTGTCCCACCAGCTTCTCTCATCGTGAAAATGTTGCCTGCAATGTTCCATAGTGTGGCATTACACTTATTTATCTCTACAGACAGAGACAGCAGGTGATGCTGTTAGGTGACGGGACAAAAGTTTAGATCTGTGAAGAGGCAAGCCCACTCACGTTAACAATGGAAGTTTTTAAGTCAGTAAAACCCATGTTATGAGTGAATGCAAGATTTATAGACATAACGGGACATTACAGACAAAGCAACAACATCTCCATGATTTTCAACAAAAATCTGAGAGTGACGAACTGAAAACTGTTTCTGGTCAGACTGTGTTAACATAAAGCTCACATTAAAGTCTAACAAGCTTCAAACAGAGCAGTGCCCACAATTAGAATCACACTTCCAGTAGAGGTGTGCAAAAATAGTGAAATATCGATATATTGTATTGTTTAATGTGATAATACAGTATCGATATCGCGGGCTGCTCTACTGATATATCACCAAGAATATTTTTTGGTATATTACTCAGTTATTTTGTTACAGACTTACAGTTTTGATGCTTGTTTAGAGAAAGAAAACTCATGTAACACATTTGACATTTTCACTGTTTTGATGATTAAAATGTTTGTGTTTTATATGAACTTTGCACAAGAAGTGGTTTAACAAAGACTTTTAGTATTACAGCCATGATTTAGCCTTTATTTTTCATAGAACCGTATCAAATCATTAAGTGCTTGAATCATCATTTAAATATATCGTATTGAACTGTATTGAATCGAAAGCTCACTTTATCGAGATATTTATTGTATCATGGCCTATGGATCGAGCTATGTATCGTATTGTGGCTTATGTATCGAGGTATGTATCATATCGTGGCTTATATATCGAGATATGTATCGTATCGTGACCTATGTATCGAGATATGTATCGTATTGTGGCTTATGTATCGAGGCATGTATCGTACCATGGCTTATGCATCAAGGTATGTATCAAATCGTGGCTTATGTATCAAGGTATGTATCGTATCGTAGCCTATGCATCGAGATATGCATCATATCGCAGCCTATTGAGGTATGTATCCTATTGTGGTTTATGTGTCAAGATATATATCGTATCGCGGTCTATGTATTGAGGTATGTATCGTATCGGCAACTTCTGAACGATACCCAGCCCTAATTTCCAGGGAATTTTGATGAAACCCACTGCAAATTATCAATAAGTAAATATTTATGCCCTATGACCCAAGAAAATCCGTGAAGGCATTTTATTTTATTATAATTATTTTTATTCGCCCCTTGTCCCCGGAGCCGGACTGACCTCGGAGCCGATGCCCAGGTGACTGAACACATAGTCGAAGATGAGCTCCTGGATCTCGAAGTTCACCACCACGTTCCGGTCGAACTGACTCTTGAGCAGCCAGCGCAGAGGCTCCAGGCTCGGGATGTCGTTGCCGATCTGCGTGTCGCTGCGGGCGGCTCCTCTGCTCCGCGCCGCCACGGACCTGAACGAGAGCCGCGGAGAATCGAGTCCCGGAGAGTCGAGTCCCGGCGCGGACACTGCCCAGCCGGCCCGCGTCTGGAACGAACCGTTATCTATGACGATGGGCACCGGGGCCGGGCTCAGGCAGCAGGCCGGGAGCTCATAGACCGGGTCCGGGGACGTTTTGGGGTCGTTAAATGTGAATATCTGACACACAGGCGGCTTCTCGTGCTCAGGGGCCGCCATTTTGGGAGGGTGTTTCTTCAAAATACAACCGATGGGAAATTATACAAAGCTAAATTATAGTTCCGAGTTCGCTGTAGGCAAGTTATTATTATTACATTAAAGGTAACATTTCACACTTTGAAAATAGGCCTATAAAACATTTAACCTGTTTATCATGTTTAATAAATATGTCTAAATATGAATAACCAGCATTTTGTATGAGTTATAGCGTAATAGCCTATGCTAATACAGGTTTCAATCCAATTCAGTCCAGTATATTTCGTTTGCACATTTCACAAACAGTTTCCAAAATGCTGCACAAATACATAATAATAATAACAACAATAATAAAATGATAAAATAAACTACTAAAACAATCATACTAGTCTTAAAATAATAAAACCAGTAAAATAAAATAAGAGCAAATTCATAGAATAGCAATAAATAAATAAAACCAATAAAATACAATACAGAGACACAGAGGACCACACAACTCATGCAGTGTTAAAACCCAGAGAATAAAAGTGGGTCTTAAGACTTAAAACTCTCCACTGTGGGGGCTGCTCAAACGGGAAGGGGCAGAGCGTTCCACAGAGAAGGCCCTGTCCCGCCTGATTTTAAGTCTTGTCTTAGGTTTACTTTATTATTTACAAACCCCACACTTTGTCCAGTTTTTGACAGAAAAGTATACAGTTTATTGTGTCATTGCCTCTGAAATGAAAACATAGAACAAATAAGCAATTTGAGTTGGAAAAAAATTGTGGAATCAATTTATAGACCAAAATGTAAACTTTTGATTGATGAAAGTGTCCACCTTTGGCAGATATAACACACTCATGGCTCATTCTTTTTACAACAGAAATCAAATATTCATCAGAAAGCTCTTCCCAAGTCTGTTGAAGTAGTTTCCATAAATGTGTGACACTTGTAGGTTGCTTCACTCTTCTGTCCAGTTCATCCCAAACCAGCTCGATGGGGTTTAAGTCTGGACACTGTGCTGCTGGATACTCCAGGTTTTCAAGCTTTACCATTCTGTTCCTTTTTTTCTAAGGTAGTTTTGGCAGAGCTTGGACTTGTGTTTTGGGTCATTTTCGTTTTTTTAACCTCTGTCTGTTCTTTGTACCATTTCAAGCTCTTCATCGGACTTGCACGACTTGAATTTCAGTTAAATAACTGGAAAAATCAGGGTGTTCTAAAACTTTTGAGCAGTAGTGTATGTCTAAAATCTTACAAGGTCTATATTGTAGGCTTTGATTCTGTCATCAGTTCTTAAGTTCCTTTTCTTGTAACATGCATAAAATTCCACCAGATGGCACTGTATCTACTTTTTTCTGCTCTGGTCAACTATTACTGCAGTAAGTTATTCAAAACCATTTTTCTCAGCCTCCAAGCTGCAGCTGCAGGTTCACATACAGGCAGAAATCAGTTCCCAGAGCATGATGGACTGTGGCAGAGCCAGTGCTTCATAAAAAGATGAAGAACAAATGTTTCCATTCCTCTGGTCCTTCTGCACGGTCTGGTGGAGTTGTAGCCTTGGAGGAGTCAAAGGCAAAGTTCTCCATCCTCTGCTCATTACTCTCTGTGCAGTCTGGAGCTCTCAGGGTGGGGAGTCCACAATGAGAGGAGGGAGCTGAGGTGACTCTGGCTCAGACGCCCCTGGTCTCCCACATGAGACAAACATCTACACCAGTGTTTCCCAATTTTATTTTCTGGGGCCCTGGGGCAGTCCGGGTGCAGGAGGAGAGAGCAGCACCAGATAAGGAGCAGCATTCAATCTGTTTCTGAGCTTTGTCTTCATTTTTGTGAGCACAGAAAATCCCTATTCACACAAATATGTAGTCGTGAAGGGAATAAGCAGAGAAACACTGGACTTACTGAGAACAGGATGTCCTGACCAAATGCTGATCTAGAATGACAATAAGGTCACAGATGCTTAGCTGTGTAGATCATTGTTTCCCAAAGACTGGGTCGCGGCCCTCAGGTGGGTTGCAAGAGATTTTTTTAGGTCTCATTGTCACGATCTGTATGTAGCTCTCATCTGTGAGTCCAGCCCTCTGCATGAGACAGAGATTTCAGAGTCCTCAGTCCTGTCTCACGGTGTCCCTGTCCTCTTGTGTGTGTGTGTGTGTGTGTGTGTGTGTGTGTGTGCGTGCGTGCGTGCGTGTGTGTGTGTGTGTGTGTGTGTGTGGGTGGGTGGGTGTGTGTGTGCCTGTGTGTGTGAGGAGCTGATGTTGTGTGTGTCTGGGGCGGGGGCGGAGGGTCATGTGAGTCAGGATGGTGTGTCATGGCCCTCACAGTTCACTGCTCTGGCACAAAGTCCCCCCACCCTCCTCTTCCTCCTCCTCTTCCCCTCCTCCTCCTCCTCATGATGATGGTAATAAGCAGATCTGGGTCAGCGCTGCCCCTTCACACACACACACACACACACACACACACACACACACACACACACACACAGTCATGTATCTTGTTGTTCTTTGCTCCTGAGGGTAAGACGTGACATTGTGCCATCTCCACTGTCTCCACTGTCCATAATATAACCCACAGCTCCTCCTACACTCACT
Organism: Boleophthalmus pectinirostris; assembly: GCF_026225935.1. NCBI lineage: Eukaryota > Metazoa > Chordata > Actinopteri > Gobiiformes > Gobiidae > Boleophthalmus > Boleophthalmus pectinirostris. The sequence goes on along the minus strand of NW_026571515.1, from coordinate 14,687,039 downwards.
CTCTCTCTCTTCCCTCATCTCTCCCTCTCTCTGTCTCTCTCCATCTCCTCTCTCCCACATATCCCTCTATATATTTCCCTCTGTCTCTGTTTCTCTCTTTCCCTCTCTATTCTTTTCTTGCTTTCACTCTGTCTTTCTCTCTACCTCTACCTCTCTCGCTCCCCATCTCTCTTTCGTGCTCTCTTTGTCTCTCTCACACTTTTGCTGTTTCTCTCTTCTCTCTCTCCTACATGTCCCACTCTCTCTCTCCTTTCTCATCACTCTTTCACTTCACTTTCCCTCTCTTTCTCTCTCACTCTCCATCTCTCTTTCTCTCCTCTCTCTCCCACGTCTGCCTCTCTCTTTTCTGTACACTCTTTATCTTCATTTTTCTCTCTCCTTCTCTCTCTCTGTGTCCCTCCTACTCTTTTCTCCACTGTCTTTCACTCTCTCTTTCTCTCACTCCCCATCTCTTTTTCTTGCTCTCTTTCTCTCGCCTCTCTCTCATATGTCCCTCTTTTTCTTTTCTCTTTCTCTCTCACTCCCACAGGGGTCCCTCTCTCTCTTTTCTCACTTTTCTCTCTCTCTCTTCTCTCTTCCGCTTCACTTCTCTCTCTCTCTCTTTGTCTCTCTGTTTCCCTCTCTCTCTTTTCTCTTGTCTTTTTCACTCTCTCTTGCTCCCATCTCTCTTTCTGGCTCTTTCTCTCTCTCCATCTCTTTTTTTCTACTCTCTCTCCTAAATGCCCCCCTCTTTTTTCTCTTCACTCTTTTCTCTACTCTCTTTCACTCTCTTTGTCACTCTTTCTCTCCTCTCTCTACTACATGAGAGTCAATATTGTGGATAATTTCGGGCCTTTAAACACAAAAACACAAATAAAATCTAATAAATTCATACAAAACACCAAAACATGAGCCTGTTCTTTTTCACGTTTTACTCTCTCTCTGTCCCTCCTACGCTTTTCTCTCTGTTTCTCTCTCTCCCACATTTCCCCCTCTCTTTTTTCTCTTTTCTCTTCACTTTTCACTCTCTTTCTCCCACATGTCCCCCTCTCTTTTTCTCTTCACTCTTTCTCTTCACTTTCACTCGTTCTCTCTGTCTCTTTCTTTCTCCCACATGTCCCCTCTCTTTTCTCTCTTCAGTCTATTCTCTACTCTCTTTCAATCTGTATTTCTCTCACTCCTCATGTCTCTTTCTCATATCCCTCTCTCTCTTTTCTCTTCCTTCTTACAATTTGCTTCACTCTCTATGTGTCTCTGTTTCCCTCTCTCCCTCCCTCTTTTTTCTCTTCTCTGTCGATCCCACTCTTTTCTCTCTATCTTTCTCTCTCTCTCTCCCACATGTCCCTCTCTCTTTTCTCTTCACTTTCTCTTCACTTTTTATTCTCTTTGTTCCTCCCACTCTTTTCTCTCTCTCCCACATGTCCCCCTCTCTTTTTCTCTTCACTCTTTCTCTTCACTTTCACTCTCTTTCTCTCTGTCCCTTCCACTCTTCTCTCTCTCTCTCTCTCCCACATGCCCCCTCCTCTTTTTTCTCTTCACTCTTTCCTCTTTACTTTTCACCCCCCCCCACCCCCACACACACACACACACTCATTTCTCTGTCTCTCTCTTTTCTCTCCACTTTCTCTTGACTTTTCACTCACTCGCTCTCTCTCTCTCTCTCTCTCTCTCTCTCTGTTCCCACTCTTTTCTCTACGCTCTCTTTTCTCTTCTCTCTTTCACTCTCTCTTTCTCTCCCACATGAGAGTAAATACTGTGTATAATTTTTGGGCCTTTAAACACAAAAACACTCATAAAATCTAATAAATTCATAGAAAACACCCAAACATGAGCCTGTTCTTTTGTGCGTGTGTTTGCTGGTCATGTTGGTGTTTGTTTTGGTTTCTTTTCCTCTTTCGTCTCGGGGCGTGTGGGGGTCTGTGGGGGTCTGTGGGCGGTGTTTTGGGGGGGGTCGGACGCCGCCGTGGCTCCGGTCTGAACCTCGGGGCGTCTTGTCTCAGTTAGTTACAGTGAGTGGATTTGATTTCCGTGTCCTACATTTGGAGCGTCGAGGATTCACACACAGAGCGCTCGCGTAACCGGACATCAGCCACAGATCTCACACACACACACGACTCCATTTTAGACGCAGAGCAGCTCGTCCGGGGCTCAGTGTGTCACCGCAGAGATGGGGTCTAGAGTTAACACGCAGACAAAATGGCTCCTGATAAAATGATCTGTGAGGGCTTAGATTTGGTTTAGTCCAAGTAAAGATTCATCACTTCTAATCCACTTTATTTCTATAGCACATTTCATAAACAAAAGAATTTCCAAAGTGCTGCACAATATAAATAAAACACATCCAAAATAATCTGTCCATATGAAATCAGCCGTCCTCCTTTGAGCCATCCAGATTTTGCTGAAAAAAAATGTCTAAAAATGTCTAAAAGAATCTAAAATTTTTGTTATGAGAGACAAAGGCCATACCCACTTTTTCGGAAACCTTAATTTCAAAAAACCGGAACAAAGAGAATGTTTGGTGAATTTTATCAAAGGGAAAGACGTTATTGTCCTTCTTCCTACGGGATTTGGGAAAAGCTTAATATACCAGTTAGCCCTGTTAGTGGTGCATTACATACGACCAAATAGCAGCGAATGATTAAATAAAAAAGTACCCACCTACTGTCGAGTGAATGAATCCTAATGCTGTGAGGTCAGACGGTTTCCACCAAGTGAAACTGGCTGATGAGTCAGGCTAGTGCTGTGGGTCCCCCAAAATCTCAAATTTGGTTAGTTCTGGTTTAGACCTGGTTTAGTCCAGATTTAGACCTGGTTTAAACCTGCTTTAGACCTGGTTTAGTTCTGGTTTAGACCTGGTTTAGTCCAGATTTAGACCAAGTTTAGACCTGGTTTAGTTCTGGTGTAGTTCTGGTTTAGTTCTGGTTTAGACCTTGTTTAGTGCAGATTTAGACCTGGTTTAGTTCTAGTTTAGACCTGGTTTAGTTCTGGTTTAGACTTGGTTTAGTTCTGGTTTAGGCCTGGTTTAGTCCAGATTTAGACCTGGCTTAGTTCTCGTTTAGACCTGGTTTAGTTCTAGTTTAGACCTGGTTTTGTTCTGATTTAGACCTGGTTTAGTTCTAGTTTAGACCTGGTTTAGTTCTAGTTTAGACCTGGTTTAGTTCTGGTTTAGACGTAGTTTAATCCAACTTTAGACCTGGTTTAGACCTGGTTTATTTGTGGTGTAGTCCAGGTTTAGTTATGGATTAGTTCTGGTTTAGTCCTGGTTTAGACCTGGTTTAGTCCAGATTTAGACCTGGTTTAGTTTTGGTTTAGTGAGGTTCCTTACAGAAATTTTAATTAAAAAACACCTCAAAAATAAAATAATAATAAAATAATAACAAGTTTAGTTGAGTCCTTGTTGTTTCCTTGTGCGGCCCACTGTTTTTAACAGTCTTGATTCAGTGGTGTTTATCTCATTCTCTCCAGAGACACATTTCCCTCACAGTCCATTTACACCACATGTGCGGGTTTAGACTCTGCTGTTTTCTCTCGTGCGCCTTCAGTGTGAGCAGCTGTGCGGGCAGAAGGCTGCGGCTCTGTCAGATGGAGACCAACTTGTGGCGCAGTGACGCGGCTGGTGGCGCAGACTGCGGCTAAACCACGGGGACCAGCACCACGGACAGCTCCTCAGTGCGCCAACCCGATTCACCATGACAAACTACAGTCCTGGTTTAATCCTGGTTTAGATTTGATGTGAAAATGGTTCGGTCCTGGCTCTAGTCGTCCTGGTGCGCGCGCAGATACCACGTACTGTAAACGCAAACGCAAAATGATCACGCGCGTAATCGTTTAGTGATATAGCAGTTTTAAACATCTGATGCAATTTCGTTTTTGACATTTTCCAGAGGCAGTGGACGGGACTCAAACTGCTCTTTCCCCGCCTCATCAGCGCGTCTCTGTGCGTCTCTGTGCGTCCCTCCTCGCGCTCACCCAGCTCCTCCTGCGCCATTTAATCTGGAGTGACACGCGCGCGGACACGTCATTATTTTGTGCAGAGATTACGCACGAGAAGCAAAGAATCTTGGATGATTCGAGGCGCTGTTTTTGCTGAATGTTGATAAGTGACAATATCGTCTTTTAAAATGATTCGTGGGAAATTAAACACAAATCTTAAATATGATAAAAGGTGCGTTATTAAACAGAGCCGCGTGGTGCCACTGGTTTGGTTTTCTCTAAGTAGTTGTCACACAGTTTTGCTTTAGTGTTTCTAGAGACTCCGAACTGTAAAAACATTACGGGGGTTCATTATCTCTTTATTTAATCTCTCAAAATACAAAAATAACAAAACAAAATACACATATTTTATAATTTTACTTCATACCTGGACTAAAGCTGCTCTGGTATTATTATTATTATTTTATTTTATAATGATTTTTTTTGTAAGGAACCCCACTAAACCAGGACTAAACCAGGTATAAACCAGGACTAAACCAGGACTAAACCAGGTCTAAACCAGGAATAAACCAGGTCTAAACTAAGCCTAAACCAGAACAAAACCAGTACTAAACCAGATCTAAACCACAACTAAATCAGGACTAAACCGGGACTAAACCAGAACTAAACCAGGACTAAACCAGAACTAACACAGAACGAAATCAGGACTAAACCAGAACTACACCAGATCTAAATCAGGACTAAACCAGGACTAAACCAGATCTAAACCAGAACTAAACCAGAACTAAACCAGATCTAAATCAGGACTAAACCAGAACTAAACTTGGTCTAAACCAGATCTGAACCAGAACTAAATCAGGACTAAACCAGAACTAAACTTGGTCTAAACCAGATCTAAACCAGAACTAAACCAGGACTAAACCAGGTCTAAATCAGGACTGCTTTAATATTTTTAAAGGCCCCGTTCTGTAAAAATATTAAAATGGCCCATTATCTCTTTATTCAATCTTTCCAAATATGGTCATAAAGGCCTATTTTTCCTTCCGCTGTCTTAATCAAACACTAGAGAAATTACAGAAATGTTGTGGTGCGTCTGAATCGCGGCCTGTGACGTTTCTGACCGTCGTAGTGATTCGACGGAAACCGTCCCGGGATCGCGGCGCACGCACAGGTTTAATTTTATCCTCCGCCCGCGGACACACAAAGTGAAAGCGCACATTTCCGCTCGGCCTGCGCCTCCGCAGCTGCTGTGTGCGTACGCGCGCGCGTGCAGCAGGCCTTGTTGTGAGCGCGTGCGTGTGCGCGTGGCGCATCTGGGTAGCGTGAGGATGTGCGCGCGCGGGAGGAGGTGGGCGGCTCGAGCAAGGACGGAGGCTCCTCGAGGCGCCCGCGGATCCCTCCCCCCACGTGCGCGCGCGCGCACACCCCGGGCTCGAGCTAATGTCACACGCACGCGCACATCCAAACAGCGGCACGCGATGAGCGCTCGCGGACAGTCCAGAGATCTGAATACTGAAGAGAGAAGGAGCGTTTGACTTTTCACAAATTATGAAAAAAAAAAAAAAAAAAAAAATGAAAAAAAAAAAAAACTAAGCCGGCAACACTGCACTTTAAATACAAGCGTTATGGATGCAAGCAATGATTTTGGAACCTAAAATTTAATGCAAAAACAATAACTGGGCAATGTTTGATCTGACAGAAAAGCGTAAAGGTTGAGAGCTGAGAATTTAAATTGACATGTTAAATGGGTCTAACCGATTTGAGACTCAATTTGAACAACTTTAAATAAAAATAACTATGGTTCTAATTAAACTTGCATTTGTTGTAGGCCTATGTTTATTCGATATTTGTAATGTTTTATGCCTGTATCTTTTAAGTCCTTGTAGATTTTTATAATAAATCAAACCCATAAACACAGAACATTCAGCTGGATCTCTGTGGATGTTCCCTCGTGTTCCCTCCGTCTGCTCGGTTGCCGTGGAAACCGTTTTGGGTGTAAAAAAGTACAAAGAAACGGATTAACTCTGCCTTTAACGCGCGCGTGCAGCCGAGCACAGACGTCACGTGCGGCTGTGTGCGCGCGTGCAGGACCGAGATAGGCACGAGCTCATTTCCCGCGCGACAGGCCCTTCACGAGGCGCGCGTGAGGGGCGTAATCTCTGATAGTCGCCATGGAGACGGTAATTGGACAGGCCGCGAGCGAGTTTAGAGGAAAAGGGTTTATCCACAGAGAAAGACCGCGTCAAGTGTCCTGTAAATGAAATAAAGCCTAATAAATATAGAGTTTTTTGTTTTATAGGCACTAGAACAGTACAGGTTATAAAAATAAAAAAGGAGCAAACACAGAATGTACGGTTAATTTACCAGAGAGGAACCCCAATACACAAACACGGTTGTGAGGCAAACGCAGCTTTGTCTTGTCTAGACTCTGGACTCTTAACTCGGTCAATAAACAAATTAAATAGACAGACATGTTCTTGGTCTATAGTTGACCCCGTTCAGAAAAACAGGAACAACAATAGACTGACCAAGATCTTATAGACCAGAGAGCTCGTGGTTGCTCGCTGATCCGGGACCTGACAGACCGTCTCGGGCTTCGGTCCATCAGTCAGAGCCCCTCCGACCCGCCGCTTTAAGATAAATAAGAATTAATAAAATAAACATATTTTATCATTTTACCTCATGCCTCCTAATACAAGCTGTATCGCTTTTATTTGTATGTTATTTTTTAGGTGTCTTTTTTTAAATAAATTTTTTGTAAGGCAACCTCACTAAACCAGAACTAAACCAGGATTAAACAGAACTAAACCAGAACTAAACCAGAACTAAACCAGGACTAAACCAGAACTAAACCAGAACTAAAACAGGACTAAACCAGGTCTAAACCTGGACTAAACCAGGTCTAAACCAGGTCTAAACCTGGACTAAACCAGGTCTAAACCTGGACTAAACCTGGACTAAACCAGAACTAAACCTGGACTAAACCAGGTCTAGACCAGAAATAAACCAGGTCTAAACCAGATCAGAACGAAGCCAGGTCTAAACCTAGACTAAACCAGGTCTAAAATAGAACTAAATCAGGTCTAAATCAGGTCTAAACCAGGACTAAGATAGGTCTAAACCAAGACTAAACCAGATCTAAACCAGAACTAAATCAGGTCTAAACCAAGACTAAACTAGGTCTAAACCGGGTATAAACCAGAACTAAAGCAGAACTAAATCAGGTCTAAATCAGGTCTAAACCAGGACTAAACCAGGTCTAAACTAGGTCTAAACAAGAACTAAATCAGGTCTAAAGCAGGTCTAAACCAGGTCTAAACTAGAACTAAACCAGTCTAAACCAGGTCTAAATCAGAAATCAACCAGGTCTAAACCAGGACTGAGCCAGGTCTAAACCAGGTCTAAACTAAGACTAAACGGCTTTAGTGGTTTACTGTTTTGTTTTTGTTTTTTTTATAACGAAATACAATTCATATTTTGCAGATTTGAGTTCAGCATTTTGGCCTCCACAATATTTTCTGTTTCTCATGGCCCCATAGAGAAAAATAAATAAATAAATAAATGCCCACCCCTGCAGTAAATGAACCATTAACTGAACATTTCGACCCATTAACTGAACCTTCACTTCGGACTTTCCTCAGGTCTTAAATTCCCGGGCGGACAGCGGAGTGACGGGGCGGACCGCGGTGACATTTCCGAGGCGCTGCGCAGGTGAAGCCCTTTTCCCCCTCGCGCTCTCCCTTCTCCCGTCACGTGCCTCCGTCTTTTTCTGTGGCACTGATCGGGAGCGCGCTTCTTCCCTACTGCCCCTCTCCTCCAGGCGCGTGCACGTCTCCCCTCCCGCGCGCGCTCCTGTCGTCGATGCAGAAATTCCATCGCTCGCGCTGTCACCGACGGAAAATAGCGGCCAGTGGAGGAAATATGGACTTTTCGTATTTTTAGCGGACAAAAAACGCATTTAGGAGGTTGTATTTTTTGTTTTTTTTTTGTACGAATTCGAGGCTGAGGAGCGGTTGGAGGATTAACATGGAAGAGACAAGCAAGAAAAGCGGGTGAGAATTGGATTTTTTTTTCTGGAGAGGCCTACCAAGGTGGTTCGAACGTCGACGCGCAGGGAGGCAGCGATGACTTCTGTTTGGCATTTTTAGAAATATTACGAAACGAAAACGACGTATTTTCACACTTTTATCGCCAATTCCATTCGCTTACACGCAAGAGGACAAAATGGCACACCTAATCCGCCACAAAATCACCAACAAAATCACCAACACTGTCCACACGGTCTCCAACAAGTCGCAGGCCAAGGTCAGCGGAGTGTTCGCCCGGTTGGGGTTCCAGGCGGCCACCGACGAAGAGGGGCTGGGTTTTGCGGAGTGCGACGACCTGGACTATGACTACCGACAGGGAATGCAGATGGACGTGATGCAGCGGGAGGACTCGGGGCACACGGAGGACGGCGGCGGGGAGGACGGGGACATAGACGGGGACAGTCACTACCAGCGCGACGGTACCGGACCACGGGGTGCGCTCAAGAGCACCGGGTCTCTGGAGGAGGTCAAGCCCAAGATAACGTCGTGGGAGGCGGGATGGAACGTCACCAATGCTATCCAGGTATGAAGCTGTCAATCAAAGTCAATGCAGGGGGAGGGATTTGCGCGCGTAATGGGAAATGTGGGATTATGCTGTGCGTAAATGCTATGCGTAACTGTGTTCCGCTTGCATTAAAACACCATCCACGCCATCCAAGTGATAGGAAGTTCATTCTGGCAGTAGTAAATGGATTTGGAAAACACAGGTGAACAAGGACTATTATCCATGTACCAACATTTAGCTTAAATTGTGCGTAAATGCTGTGCGTAATTGTGTTCCGCTTGCATTAAAACATCATCCACGCCATCCAAGTGATAGGAAGTCAATTCGGGCAGTAGTAAAGGGATATGAAAACCATACGTGATGAACAAGGATTATTATCCGTGTCCCAACATTTAGTTTATATTGTGCGTAAATGCTATGCGTAATTGTGTGCCGTTTGCATTAAAACATCATCAGCGCTATCCAAGTGACAGGAAGTGCATTTTGGCAGTAACAGAGGGATCTGGAAAGCATAGGTGATGAACAAGGACTATTATCCGTGTACCAACATTTAGTTTATATTGTGCGTAAATTCTGTGCGTAATTGTGTTCCGTTTGCATTAAAACACCACCAACGCCATCCAAATGACAGGAAGTCCATTCTGGAAGTAGTAGAGAGATTTGGAAAGCACAGGTGATGAAAAATGGTTATTATGCGTGTACAAACGTTTAATTTATATTGTGCGAAAATGGTGTGGGTAATTGTGTTCCGTTTGCATTAAAACATCATCAACGCCATCCAAGTAATAGGAAGTCCATTTTGGCAGTAGTAAATGGATTTGGAAGGCCTTGGTGATGAACAAATCCGATTTGGAAGGCATAGGTGATGAACAAATCCGTGTGACAACATTTAGTTTATATTGTGCATAAATTCTGTGCGTAATTGTGTTCCGCTTGCATTAAAACACTATCAACCGCCATCCAAATAATAGGAAGTCCATTCTGGAAGTAGCAGAGGGATTTTGAAAGCATAGGTAATGGGTAATGGTTATTATCCATGTACAAACGTTTAATTTATATTGTGCGTAAATGTTGTGCGAAATTGTGTTCCGTTTGCATTAGAACACCATCAACGCCATCCAAGTAACAGGAAGTCCATTTTGGCAGTAGTAAAGGGATCTGGAAAGCATAGGTGAACATAGACTTCTATCCGTATGCCAACATTTAGTTTATATTGTTCGTAAATTCTGTGCGTAATTGTGTTCCGTTTACATTAAAACACAATCAACGCCATCCAAGAGATAGGAAGTCCATTCTGGAAGGAGTAGAAAGATTTGGAAGACATAGGTGATGAACAACTACTATTATCCGTGTACCAACGTTTAGTTTATATTGTGCGTAAAATGTGCGTAAGTCTTTTGCCATTTTTGCCATTGCAGTGCCAAGAAAGCTGTCCTTTGTCTTGGTTAACCCATATTTCAGCCCTAGCCATCCAAGGCCTTATACTTAACCTTAGCCTACACTGTGGACCGCTCCTCGCTGCGCTTTCTGAGTCGCGGCGCTGTCTCTTGCCTGGATCCGGGCCTTGACGTTAATACCCTACGCTGTGGAGTCAGCAGGTCACGTGGCATTGACGGCCCACCTGTCACAGACGTCAGCGCGCGCGAGATTCACTCCGGGCCCGAGGCTACAGAAAGAGAAAAAGTCACCTTCACATTTTACGCACGGGGTTTTAACGTCATATATAGACCAGATTTTAAATGTACGAAATAATTGATCAAGCGTAATAGCCTACATTTTATGGCATTTCTTATTTAAAACGTTTAAACCACAGAAGCAGTCACATGGGGCCTAGATGTTTCTATTTACCCGGGATAGTCCCAGTTTTGAGCCCTGTGTCCCCTGTCCCAGCGGATTTATCCAAAACGAATTAATTTGTAATTTGTCCAAGAAAATTATACAAGAAATATCCCTGGTGTTCCTATTTTTGACCAATCTGATCCCTGCCAAAAGTAAAGAGAAGCATAGATTGTAATTTGTTTAGATAAAATACAAAAAAAAATCTTCTTAAAAACGACCAAAACACGAAGAAAATGTGACTATACTGGCTCACATATTCGTCATGAATGGTCTCTGCGTAACAATTTTCTTTAATTACGCACTCGTTTCACAGTTTTATTATTACAAACCACTAAAAAAACAGAGATGTCCCAGTTTTTTTTTTTTTTGAAACTCTGGTCACCTAAATAGGGCTTATGTAAGCGCACACACCCGATACAATGGGCCTAAGAAATCCGCTGCGTAAAACAATGTCACTTTTGAAAAGTAGTCTGTAACCCAAAATCTATTCACAATATATACAGATATTTTTGGTTCAGTTGCTTAACTTTAATCAATTTCTGTTTGTTGTCACCGTGCGTAAACCGTGCGTTCCTCCACCCTTACGTTTAAATTAATCAAAGCTCAATAGTTGTACAAATAGAAATTAATTCAATGCATTACATTTTCAATCGTGTTTAAGTCTTGATTAAAAAGCGAGCACTTTATTGACTATTGTAACGTAAAATATCGCTAGTCTTTATACATAGAATGGTCTAAATAGTCTAAATTAACACGCTTTATGTTTGTTTGCTTATAGATTTATATATCGTTTTTTATTTCTTCTTTTATTGGCCATTGTGTATCCTAAAGCTCGTTGCCTCATAGTGAATCATCCTTATGTAATCCAGCCTATTTTGTTCCAACCAGAGCCAAAGAACTGCACGTATTACAAAAAAAAAAAAAAAAAAACAATATTTACGCACGCATTTAATTTAAAACACATTTTTAGATTAATTTTGAATGGGTAAAAACACCATCTACGTTACGATAATAAAAAAAAAAAACATCAAATATTTCATCACGTACGCGAACTATGCCACTACAAAGGCCTTAAACGTTTGCACTATCTTAAAACAAATGTATTTTCGGCTCTTTTCACGCCGTAATTGCGAATCTTAAATCAACGCATTTAAATTCAAATTAAATTCAAATCTTTTTATCGCGACGTAGCAGAGCCAGGGCCGCGCGCTGATAGCCCCGGGGCGCACGTGATACGCCGCGATCCACGCACACACCGAGGTGCACGCACGCGCCACAGTTCCACGCACACACCAAGTTCCACGCATCCATGTTTGCTCTTTTTTTAATCGATACCAAGCGGTTTAATCCGGTCAAACGTGTGTCGCTCTGTCGTCGAAGCTCTGATGCGCGTTCTGTGTCGGGAGCGCGCGCACGAGGCCTGGACGCGTCAATAAAATAAAATGGCGCAAGGAGGAGGAGGAGGAGGAGAGAAGAGGAAGAGGAAGAGGAGGAGAGAAGAGGAAGAGGAGGAAGAGGAGGAGGAGGAGAGGGGCTTCACGGAGACCAGGGCGCACGCAGCTCACGACTGTCACCGTTTTAGAGCGAAATGGAAGTGGATTTGTTGTTGCGTAAGAAGGAGAGAAGGAGACAAGGTGATAAGGAAAGGAAAGGAGGATTAAGGAGGTATAGGAAGGGGGAAGGGAGGAGGGTGGAGGATGGAGGATGTTCACGCTCAGGCAAAAGCAAATAAGACAGATCAAATTAAAGTAAGAGGCAGCAGAAAATTATGTTATTTATCATTTTAGCTGCAAAATCTCGGCAAGTCCAGTTGTTTTGGTAAATTTATCTTTTCCCTGGACATTTCAAGATTGGTTTCAGTTAATATCATAACACTTATTTTAATTTTTATTAATAGTCAAACATTTTGTAAGGAAGGAGCAGTGTCCCTTTTGTCCTTCAGGCACTGTCCAGTTTACCAGCGTGATTTTAAATGTGAATGTGGGCAGAGTCAGTGGCTCCTGGTTTAGTCCTAGTTTAGACCTGGTTTAGATCTGGCTTAGATCAAGTCTAGGCCTGGTTTAGAACTGGTTTAGGCTAGATTTAGACCTTGTATAAACCCAGTTTAGACCCACTTTGGATTTAGTTTAGACCCGGTTTAGGCCAGGTTTAGACCTAGTTTGGACCTGATTTGGACCTGGTTTAGGCCTGGTGTACACTTAGTTTAGACCTATTTTGGACCTGGTTTGGACCTGGTTTAGACCTGGACCTATTTTGACCTGGTTTAGAACTTTAGAACAGTTTATTGGACGTGTTAAAAGCCTGAACAAACACTAATTTAATTTAACATGAAACCTGTAGTAACTGAACCAAGGGGCCTCCAGTCGTGAGGACAATGTACCAAACTGCGTCGTCTCATTTTTTTCTTGGGGAAAACACTTGGCTCACCTGTCGTAGTTGCATGTGGTGTCTGAGTGCTGGTCGGAGGGGCTAATAGCGCAGATTCCAAGTGCAAATTATCATATTATTAATTTAAAAACAGTAAAACACAGTCTCACCGTCTCCCCTCTGTTCCTCCAGGGCATGTTCGTGCTGGGCCTGCCCTACGCCATCCTCCACGGGGGCTACCTGGGCCTGTTCCTCATCATCTTCGCGGCGGTGGTCTGCTGCTACACGGGCAAGATCCTGATCGCCTGCCTGTACGAGGAGAACGAGGACGGCATCAAGGTGCGCGTGCGGGACTCTTACGTGGACATCGCCAACGCGTGCTGCACCCCTCGCTTCCCCACGCTGGGCGGCCATGTTGTCAACGTGGCCCAGCTCATCGAACTGGTCATGACCTGCATCCTCTACGTGGTGGTGAGCGGAAACCTCATGTACAACAGTTTTCCGGGGTTCCCTGTGTCTCAGAAGGCCTGGTCGGTCGTAGCCACAGCCGCCCTGCTCCCGTGCGCTTTCCTCAAGAACCTCAAAGCGGTCTCCAAGTTCAGCCTCCTCTGCACCCTGGCCCATTTCGTCATCAACATCCTGGTCATCGCATACTGCCTGTCCCGTGCGCGAGAGTGGGCCTGGGAGAAGGTCAAGTTCTACATCGACGTCAAGAAGTTCCCCATCTCCATCGGGATCATCGTCTTCAGCTACACCTCGCAGATCTTCTTGCCGTCGCTGGAGGGGAACATGCAGAGACCCAGCGAGTTCCACTGCATGATGGACTGGACCCACATCGCCGCTTGCGTCCTGAAAGGTCTGTTCGCGTTGGTGGCGTACCTGACGTGGGCCGACGCCACCAAAGAAGTCATCACGGACAACCTCCCGTACTCCATCCGCGCGGTGGTCAATCTCTTTCTGGTAGCTAAAGCGTTGTTGTCTTACCCGTTGCCGTTTTTTGCCGCTGTTGAAGTCCTGGAGAAATCGCTGTTCCAGGACGGAGGCAGGGCCCTGTTTCCGGACTGCTACGGCCCCAATGGGCAGCTCAAAACCTGGGGACTCGGACTGAGAGTGGCCCTGGTGGTCTTCACTTTACTCATGGCTGTTTTCGTTCCACACTTCGCCCTCCTGATGGGGCTGACCGGGAGCTTGACCGGAGCGGGGTTGGCCTTCCTTCTCCCCAGCCTCTTCCACCTCAAGCTGCAGTGGAGGAACCTCCTCTGGCACCACGTTTTCTTCGATGTCGCCATCTTTTTCGTGGGCGGGATCTGCGCAATCTCCGGACTCATTCACTCCATCGAAGGGCTGATCGAGGCGTTCAAGTACGATCTTCCAGACTAAAAAAAAATATCCAAATAATCAAAATATCATCATCAGATATCATCAAGAGGAAATATTTGTGTGAATTGTACATCTTTTTATTTTGCCTTCGTGATAATGTGCAATAATGAACTCTAAAAATCATAGTATCGTAGTACAAAGTATTTGCTGGGGAAGTGCATGAGGCTGTGGCTTTGTGCGCGTGTGTACAGTGTGTGTAGTGTTTTCTCTGGAGATAAAAGTCTGTGTTAAACATGTCCGAGGAGACATGAAGCTGAAAGAGCCACTGGAGGTTCTCTGTCCGCACAGGGCTCAGGCCGCAGCACTGACAGCAGCTACGGCAACATGGAAGGGACACGTGAAATCTAACTATGCACCAGTTCTAAGCACAACACTGTGTCTCAAAGTGGCCAAATGTAACATACAACACTACACCTAATCATTCGTGCAGGATATACGTTATTAGGTTCTAAGAGGTTTAAGGGTTTGTTTTCATACCTGACAGTTTCGCAGTCTTACTCAGAGTCACGTGATGTTGCTGTGACGTGTCGCTCAGCTGATTAAAACAGGTTTTGGCGCTCACTTTCTACTGGTGGAGGCAGGACGACAGCGCCATCTGCAGTCCAATGAGGCTCATTTGGTATTCCGATTGGCATTATGTTATTAGGTTCTTTTTTGAGACCAAGAGTTTGTTTTCATACCTGACAGTTTCGACTGCTCACTAGCGGTCTTCCTCAGAATGGTCATGTGATGTTGCTGTGATGTGTCCAGTCAGCTGATTTAAACGGGATGAAGCAAACATTGGCACAGAGGAAAAAAAAACACCGTCGCTGAATTAAAGAGGCAATCGAAATATAGAAAACGTGTCCCTGGGACTATAAACCGGGATGAGGGGCTTTTTTACTCTCACACACCTGGGATACTGTCCTGAGGAAGTCAGACTCCAGATGGCGCTGTCGTCCTGCCTCCACTGGTATGAAGACAGCACCAAAAATTTTAAACTTTAAATCAGCTGAGCGACACTTCACAGCAACATTATGTGACTTTGAGGAAGACCTCGAAACTGTCAAGTATGAAAACAAACTCTTGGTCTGAAAAAAGAACCTAATAACACAGCACCATCTGCCATCCAACTTCCTCAGGACAGTATCCCAGGTGTGTGAAAGTAAAAAAGCCCCCTCCTCCCAGTTTATCATCCTGTGGGCACATTTTCCATATTCCGATGACCTCTTTAAACCAGAGATGATGTTTGTCGTCCTCTGTCCCAATGAGTTTTGCTTCAGGGAGCAGTCCAAACTGTCAGGTATGAAAACAAACTCTTGGTCTGAAAAAAGAACCTAATAACATAAATTATCGGAGGAACAAATTTACCTCATTGGATCATTCATGCAGGTTGTTTTGGATGTTTTTCTGTCAGATGTCCTTCCTGACGCAACCAACAACATTATGAGAAAACCAGAAACCAGAAATGTGTCTAATGTGAGCTCTTGGGCTGAAATGTTGCATGGCATTTATGTTCTTCTGGTAAGATGTGGTGCCCCAAAATCATGTTTCCAGATTGTCTTTTGAAGGAACGAACAGCAAGTTTACCACACAGAAAAGAGTACTTTAAAAAGTATATGCAGTTGTCATATGAAACTAAAATATGTGGAAGGTAAAGTATACATGTTGTAAGTCGAAAGGGCATTATTTTAGAGCTTTAACAATGGAAACGTTTGAAAACATGCGATGACTTCCGGTGTAGTTCCCGACACTGGGTTCACCGACCGACTAAGATAAAAATGTGATCAGCAGTAAAATGAAGACTGCATACGTATGTGCTCTTTGGCATCATCTTGAATTTGGCGCCTCAATGCGAAGTTGTAATTGCATATTTCCAAACGTCTTCCTGGTTTGTGACATACATTACCGGTCAAATGTTTTAGAACACCAAATTTTTAACTTTTTACTGTTGACCAAAAACGTATTCTAAACTTTTGATTCATGAAAGTGTCCATCTTCGGCAGATATAACAGCTGAACACACTCGTGGCTCATTCTATTTACAATAGAAATCAAATATTCTTCAGCAAGTTCTTCCCAAGTCTGTTGCAGAAGTTTCCATAAATGTGTGGCACTTGTTGGTTGCTTCACTCTTCTGTCCAGTTCATCCCAAACCAGCTCGATGTCATTCGTTCATTCGTTTTTCAAAATAAAACCAAAATAAGAAAATGAAAAAAATAACAACTTTCTTCATTATTTATCTCCAATCCAAAATGAAAAAAAAAAAAAAAAAAAAAAAAAAAAAAAAGATAATGATTTGTGTTTTCACTTTTCGATTTTGTGTTTAAATGAATAATGGAAAAAACGGATAAAGGCCGTTTCAGTTTCCATGACTTAAACTGTGATGCCGGACTTTTGCGTCGCATACGGACTGAACCAGGACTGAACCAGGACTAAAACAGGGCTAAAATGGGACTGAACCAGGAATGAACCAGGACTAAAACAGGACTGAACCAGGAATGAACCAGGACTAAAATAGGACTGAACCAGGACTAAAACAGGACTGAACCAGGAATGAACCAGGACTAAACCGTTTTCAGTCCCGGTCTCAATCCCAGTCTGGTCCCGGTCTGGTCCCGGTCTCAGTCCCGGTCTTGTCTCGGTCTCAGTCCTGGTCCTGTTCTCGGTCTCAATCCTGGTCTCAGTTCTGGTCCTGTTCCCGGTCTCAGGCCTGGTCTCAATCATGGCCTGGTCCTGGTCTGGTCCCGGCCTCAGTCCTGGTCTCAGTCCTGGTCCTGGACCCGGTCTGGTCTGGTCTGAGTCTGGTCCCAGTCTGGTCTCGGTCTCAGTCCCGATCTCAGTCATGGCCTGATCCTGGTCTGGTCCCAGCCTCAGTCCTGGTCTCAGTCCCAGTCTGGTTCCGGTCTGGTCGGACCTGGTTCAGTCCTGGTTCAGTCCTGGTTCAGTCCGGCATCACAGTTTAAGTCACGGAAACAAGAAACAGTCGTTATCCATTTTTTTCCAATTTTCATTCAAACACAAAATTGAAAACTAAAAATACGAATCATTATCCATTTTTTCATTGTGATTTTGAAGACAAATAACGAAGAAAATTGTAGTTTTTTCCCGTTTTCTTATTTTTGGTTTTATTTTGAAAAACAAATGAACTAATGACACACAGATTCTGAACGACTGAGGGATTCTACACGCATCTATAAGTAGTGTCTTGCTCTTGGACACAATGGCGTTAAGCGATCACACCACAAACTCTACACCTACCCTCAAACTTCACTGTCACAATCAAACCGGATGCCCTCCCGTCGCTGCAGCGTGAGCCCTGTGCGCCTCTTTACAGATCTCTTTATTTTGTGTCTCATCTTGGTCCTGTTGAGTTTCCGTGTTTCAAGTGTTTCAGATGTTTCAGGTGTTGGATGAACTTTTGCAGTGAAGCAGTGGGTCCTTCTTGTGTTTTTATGATGAAAACAGTTTGTCTGATAATATACTCCTCCTCTTGAAGTTGTTCAATGTGATTTCAATGGATCTAAATCATGGTGTGTGAGAAAAAGACTATTTGTTGAATTAAGAGAAACGTAAATAAATCAAATATTTTATGGCCAGTGATTCAAATGTGTTTCTTGCGGCTTCTGTGACTTTTGGGGCTTTAAATGTGCATTATGTAACTTTTCTGATGGAGGAGCTGCCACTTTCTCGTCTCTGTGTGTTTTTATTTTGCAGGAATGTTCCACAAATTTAACTTTTCTATCGCGTTTAAAACAAGTAGGTCATAAAGAAAACAATTAATGTTATATAGACATTCAATCTGTGTGTCATTCGTTCATTCGTTTTTCAATCTAAAACCAAAAATAAGAAAATGAAAAAACTGTTTTCTTTTTTATTTGTCTCCAAAATCAAAATGAAAAAACAGATAATGATTTGATTTTTGTTTTATTTTGTGTTTAAATGAAAAATGGGAAAAAAAAAACAAAAAAACGATAACGACCATTTCCCGTTTTCATGACTTAAACTGTGATGCCGGACTGAACCAGGACTGAACCTGGACTAAACCTGGACTAAACCAGGTCCGGGACCAGACCGGAACCAGACCGGGACTGAGACCGGGACTGATCGGGACCAGACCAGAACTGAGACCAGGACTGAGAGCAGGGGCTGAGACTGGGACCAGACCAGGACTGAGACCGGCAGTGATCGTGACCAGAACAGAACTGAGACCAGGACTGAGACCGGGACTGCGACCAGGATCAGGCTGGGACTGAGAGAATGACTGTGGCCGGAACAGGACCAGGACCAGCACGTGCTTGAAAACGGGACTGAGACCAGGACTGAGACTGGAACCAGAGCAGGACTGAAAACAGTTTAGTCCTGGTTTAGTCTTGTTTTAGTCCTGGTTTAGTCCTGGTTCAGTTCAGCATCACAGTTTAAGTCTCGGAAACGGGAAACAGCCGTTTTCCGTTTTTTCCATTTTTCATTTAAACACAAAATCGAAAACTGAAAAAAACTTATCATTATCTGTTTTGTTTTTTTCATTGTTATCCTGATTTAGCTAAACAACACACAGAGGTGGTTTATTTTTACACTTTATTTTAGTTAATTTAAATAAAACTGGTTCAAACTGGTTTTCTTTTGTTACTGTTGTTATTACTATAACTTGGCTTTCAAGATAAAATGTCGGTTTCTGATCTCTGATTTTATAAAATACATTTCCCCAAAAAATGCGACTTGTAGTCCGGTGTGACTTATATATATATATTTTTTTATTCTTCATTGCGCATTTTTTGGCTGGTGCGACTTATATGCCAGAAAATACGGTAATAGTATCAATGGAAGTTGAATCTAAATACGGACATTGTGGATCATTTGATGCAGGTTTTATGTCTCTATCATCATTAGTTTCTGAGATGTGGCAAAAGTGTAATTTCTTTGGGACTTCAAGGACCTTGATTAAACAATAGGTCCTGAATTGTAACAAATGTAGGGCTTAAAACACATTATGTAACTTGAAATTAACAAATTAATTAGAACTTAAAGACCTGAAACTGTGAAAAGTAAAATCTTTAATACAGGTATGATTATATTATCAGATGTGTGCACTGTAACCTACTTGTCTAAGCAGGAACTCCCAGACTTCCTTCACCCCGGACACTTCCTCCAGGGTTGTGTGAACAGAGCTCACCAGAAGTCGTCATCGCATCTTTCCAAACGTCATCCTGGTTTGTGACGTAAACATGTTTCAATCTCCACTGTAACCAGCAGAGGGCGCAAGACACCGAAGACTCCAAATGAAAAGGCCTGTCATTACAAAAGTGTAAAAAACTGTTTTTGCTTGCTTTTTTTGGTTCAGTCTCACTTCCCTTTTTCTTTAAATTTTCTTTTAACGGCAGACGTGACATGAGAACAACAGACATATGTAAATGTAAAATATTTTAATAGAATGTGTGAGTCCTGAAGGAGGAACCATGTACGCACACGCACACACACACACGCACACACACACACACACACACACACACACACACACACAGACACACACACACACTACTGTATTAGAGCAAAGGACAAGATCCGCTTTCTAGAGATTTTAACAAAGATACAAACACAAACACACACAAATGTACAAACATGAACTGTTGTTGTACGGCCTGATCATGAACGCTCGGGCAGAGAGTCCGTCACTTCCTCAACTCCATGTAGATCTTCTTCAGGCCACATCACAAGGCCAAGTTACAGGTCAGATCTGTGGAGAAATGGGCCTGATCACAATCTATTTGAAAGTTAAATGGGGGTTTGAGTTGATACGGTCCAAGTTAATTTGGCTCCTCCCCACCCACCACTTCAAACTCCCGCGAGAGAAGACCAGTTTGAACCAGTTTTGTACATAAATTCATTTTAAATCATCTAAAACAAGCACAATCAGAGACAGCAACCTGGTCCCCATGAGGCATCAGTGGGGGCAGTTCATCACCACAGAAGCAGCTTATGAGGAGCCCAGTCCATATTACATGATTGTTATATCCACAATGTAATGTGTGTATCTGTACAGGCCCATGAACATTTGTGTGATATTGGCCACACATGAGAATGTCTGTGTTTACTAGTGTGTAACAAAATGTAATTTTTCATGAGTTGTGTATATGTTAGTTGTGTGACTGTAGATCAGTGTGTTGTGTATCACCAGAAAAAGAAGAAATGGAAATTATTTTCATTCCAATTAGAATTTTAACGGCATACACTGAAAGAGAAAATAAGTGTTATAATTAGTGATTATCTCAAAAACTATTAATATTTTACTATACAAATGCATAGAATTATAAATAGATAATATTTTTTCTGAGATTTTGAGACCACTCCCGTTGCTCGAGCTAGATCCTTCGCGGAGTTATGACCAAAAACACATATTTGACCTTGGTTACCTCGACCTTCAAGTGACCTAGACCGGTTTCAACCTGTAAAATCCAGTGTACTCCTTTATAATGACGTGACCTTTCAATTGACCCGTGTGACCTCGGATCATCACCAAATTTTTTTTTTTGCAGCATCAGGCACGGGGGCTTGACGCACGTACCAAATTTGGTGACAATCGGTCCATAAATGGCCGAATTATCGCGGGTGGACAGACACACATACACACACACAGGGTGAATACAAAACCTGGTCAACCCTTCATGGACCAGGTAACAATATCTCGGTAAGTTAAAATTACTTAAATCACGAACATTTTACTTTATATGAGTAGATTCAACTTAAAAAAAATTATATACCAATGGAATACGTGTCTTAATTTAAGTAACATAAGTAACATTTTGTTTCTTATTTTAAGTGCAAAAAGTATTAGATAATTTTACTTGTCAAGTGAAATTTACTCTAATCATGATAAAACTTAATTCAAGTCATCTTAACTTGACTAGATTTAGTTTTTTCCATTGAAGTGTTATCTGTTTACTCTCAAAATGTTAATATAACTCTTGATTTTGGGTTTGGAACTTTGGTGCTGTGTTACTAAATTCACATTTCCAAAAAATTTTAAATTAACCCTAGCACAGATTGGACTCATATAAACCCTGAGAAAAATGTTAAAATCGATTCTGTGAAAGTCAATTTTAACACTTCACTTTTTGTGTGTATATGATTTTGCGGTCCTTTTGAGAAATAAAAACGCCTGTAAATGAATAAATACAAGATATATTTGCGTTAAGATATAGAACGTTACTTTATGTCAGATTAGTTTAAAATACGAGAATACAAAGAAGCTGTTGACTGATGTAAGTTTTAGCACATTTTTACCACAAAAAAGCAAGTGTGAGGTTTCAGCTTCCTGTTTGTCTGTGCCATTTTAAGGACTTTCCCCTTTTCTAAAGATGTAATATTTTGTTGATTTTTACGGATTCCTACAGCAACAGGGCTTTTTGACAATCCTTAAGTGTTAGGTTATTTGTTATGAGTTGAATAAACTGTTTATAGACCTGGTTTAGACTTGATTTAGCCTTGGTTTAGATCTGGGTTAGAAGTAACCTGGTATAGACCTGGTTTAGACCTAGTTTAGACCTGATTTAGAACTGGTTTAGGCTGGGTTTAGGTCCTAGTTTAGACCTGGTTTAGACCTGGTTTAGCCTTAGTTTAGACAGAGTTTAGTCTTAATTTAGACCATAATAGGCTTAGTTTAGTCCTAGTTTAGACCTTGTCTAGACTTGGTTTAGACCTGGTTTAGATCTGGTTTAGTCCTAGTTTAGACCTGGTTTAGAGGTACTTTAGTCCTATGTTATTAGGTTCTTTTTTTCAGACCTAGAGTGTTATTTCATACCTGACAGTTTCGACTGCTCACTAGCGTCTTCCTCAGAGTGGTCACGTGATAACATAGAATATTGGAAGACCAAATGAATCTCATTGGACTAGTTTAGTCGTAGTTTAGTCCAAGTTTAGATCTGGTTTAGACCTGGTTTAGTCCTAGTTTATAACTGGTTTAGATTAGACCTGGCTTATTGGATCTATTTTGACCTGGTTTAGAACTTTATAACAGTTTATTAGGCGTGGTTACTAAACCCTGAATAACATTTATTTAAATAAAAATGAAACTCCACACGTAGTAACTGAACCAAGGAGCCTCCGGTTGTGAGGTTAATGCACCAAACACTACACCGTCTCATTTTGCCGCGTGGCTTTTCAAATACCTTCAAAAACGCGCCATCAGACATTGTTCCTTCTCTTTTCTCACTTCAGACCACGCTCTCGGGTAAGTTTCATTTTTGACTAAACCAGGAAATGGCCCTGCCCAGAACAAAAGCGTCGGGAGTCCGCACGCACGAGGACACACGAGTCCGCACGCACTGGGATGAGACGCGCGTGCAGACGAGCGGGGGACGCACGGTGAGTTTAATGCGCTGTAAAACTTTGACTTTTACAATATGCATCTTTATTTTCATGTCTATGTGCAGGTTTTGTACAGCAGATGAGACAGAAGTGACTAAAGACATTGTTAAATAAAGTTTTAACTACGAAGCTATTTTGCAAAACTCTTCTTGTTACCTTAATTTTTTGTAATTCAGATTATTACGGAGCAGTGGTGGAACGTAAAGAGGTAAAAGTAGTAAATAACTGTGCTTAAGTTGGCATTTTAGGTATTCTGTATCTGCTTAAGTAGATTTTACAGTGGATGCTTTTTACTTCACTACATGTTTTGACTGGACTGAAAAGTAAAAGTATTTTCTGTTATAGTTTGAGACCCGTTCCAAAGGCTAAAGGTTTTACTGCATTTCTAACACGTTCATACTCAAGTTTGAGCAAAGAAAAATATTCAAATAAAACAATTAGGGGGGGAAAAATATGAATTCAGTTGTTTCTGTTGAACAGAATTCAGCACTATTCTAAATCACTACATTGTAAGATTTATCTGCTGAAATACTTTTACTTTTTACTCTTTAAATACTTTTTTTAATGGATGTTCTTCGTGGAGACAAGCAGGCCACATCATCAGGCCAAGTTACAGGTCAGATCTGTGGAGAAATGGGCCAGATCACAGTAAGAATACACGGCAAAAACTGGAGGGTTGTTTATATCACAAAAAGTGTTATTTTAAATGTTTGAAAGTTAATTCTGGGTTCGAGTTGGGGTTATTTCCCAGAGCTGATATGGTGATGGTTAAGTTAACCGTATGGATATGGTTAAGTTAATTTAACTTCCACTAGTGTTAATTTAACTTCCTTTAGTGTTAATTTAACTTCCACTAGTGTTAATTTAACTTCTCCTAGTGTTAATTTAACTCACACTAGTGTTAATTTTAATTCTTGTAGTGTTAATTCAACTTCCGTTAGTGTGAAATTAACTAAAATAAAGTGTAAAAATAAAATACCTCAGCATAACTCTACATAGTGTTATCCGTTTACTCTCAAAACTCTTGATTTCGGGGTTAAACAGGAAGTTTGGTCCAGTGTTACTTAATTAACATTTCCAAAAATGTTAAATTAACTCTAGAACAGATTGGACTCATATAAACTGTTAGAAAATGTTAAAACTGATTCTGTGAGAGTAAATTTTAACACTCCACTTTTTGCTGTGTACGCGGTATTTTTGAGAAGTAAAAACACTGTTAAATAAATAAATACAAGATATATTTACGATGGCATTACCATGGAAACAAGCAAATGGCGCAACTACATTTGAAGCTTTATCACATCTCAGAATCTGCTGAAATACTTTTACTTTTTACTCTTTAAGTCCGTGTTTAATTAGAATTTTAGATAACATTATTGTCCTCCCCTCCAGACTCTCTGTAAAAATGCTGTCTGCTATCTCCTTCGTGTTGTGGTCACTCGCTCTGGTCTCATGTGTCCGTGGAGAAAACCCGGCGGTCCAGCTGGCTCTGACCGACAAAGGACTCCAGACCGGTGAGAAAAGTCTAGAGTCTGAAGTTTTTCTGTTTTTGAGTCATGTTTTTTTTAAAGATTTAAATGCTCACATCTGCTCTATGTTCAAACACCAGATTACACCTTTTACATAAACACAATCTGATGCTCATACATGATGTCAAACTTGTCGTGTCTGTCTGGGTCCTTTTTGTGGAACAGCACAACAGTAAACAAAGCATCGAGATGGATGTAGACGAAGACAGACATTCTGTGTTGGCAACGATTCCCGAGATCGAGCATTTAAAGCCGGAACAAAGAGAATGTTTGGTGAATGTTATCAAGGGAAAGATGTTATCGCCCGTTATTCTACGGGATTTGATGCATTACATACGTCACGACCAAACAGCAGGTTGGTTTCACTTTGTGGAACGGTCTGAACTACCTCAGCCAAAAAACAAAATCTAGCCAAGTTAAGATGACTTGAATTAAGAAAGTTTTATCATAATTTGAGTAAATTTCACTTGACAAGTAAAATTATCTGCCATTGGAAGAAGATGTCTAAGACTTATAATATAATATAATATGATGAAATACATCTTGCTACACTTAAAGGGCCTATCTCATGCAAAATCAACTTTTCAGAGCTTTCTACCTTCTAAGAGTGATGTGTGGGCCTTGTATTTGTCGTCAGAGTGGTTTTTAGATTGATTCGGCTTTTCTTTAACAAATTGCAGCATATTTCTGCCACCCGAACTAAAGCTGCTACAACAACGTAGTAGAAAATGCTTCCCTTTTTATGAGGATATAACATTGAAAGATCATTAACAAACTTAAAAATCTGTTTGTCATCACCACATCAGACCTTTTTTTTTTTGTTTTTCAGTGCGCCACTTTGCAGCTGGAGTGATTCAGGATACATTGTCTGAGCTGGAGCTTCCTGAAGTGAGCGGTCACATCATGGGAGTCCACTATTTTCTGTCTGGGTGAGGTTCCACACAGGGAGGGACAAAACACTCTCATTATCGAGTAGTACTCAAGCAGAAGTAACATGCTTCAGCGGAGGAAGAGGAGGATGGCGCGTCAAGAGAAAAATAAACACGTTTTTGGTCACTGCATAAGAAAATATCAAGAGTGTGTGAATAAAGAGGATATGAAGAGAGCTGGTCAGAAGAGCAGAGGAGAGGGGTAGAGGAACATGAGAGGGTCAGAAGAACAGAGGAGAGGGTCAGAAGGTGCAGAGGAGAGGGTCAGAGGAACAAAGGAGCAGAGCAGAAGAACAGATGGAGCGGAGGAGAGGGTCAGAGGAGCATGAGAGGGTCAGAGGAACAGAGGAGAGGGTCAGAGGAACAGAGGAGAGGGTCAGAGGAACAGAGGAGAGGGTCAGAGGAACAGAGGAGAGGGTTAGAGGAGCAGAGGAGAGGGTCAGAAGGTGCAAAGGAGTAGAGGGTCAGAAGGTGCAGAGGAGAGGGTCAGAAGGTCCAGAGGATGCAGAGGAGAGGGTCAGAGGAGCATGAGAGGGTTAGAGGAGCAGAGGAGAGGGTCAGAAGGTGCAAAGGAGTAGAGGGTCAGAAGGTGCAGAGGAGAGGGTCAGAGGGTCCAGAGGAGCAACGGAGAGGGTCAGAAGGTGCAGAGGAGAGGGTCAGAAGGTCCAGAGGATGCAGAGGAGAGGGTCAGAAGAGCAGAGGAGAGGGTCAGAGGAGCATGAGAGGGTTAGAGGAGCAGAGAAGCAGAGGAGAGGGTCAGAAGAGCAGAGGAGAAGGTCAGAGGAACAGAGGAGAGGGTCAGAGGAACAGAGGAGAGAGTCAGAGGAGAAGAGGATGCAGATGAGAGGGTCAGAAAGTGCAGAGGAGAGGGTCAGAAGGTGCAGAGGAACAGAGGAGAGGGTCAGAAGGAACAGAGGAACAGAGGAGAGGGTCAGAAGGAACAGAGGAACAGAGGAGAGGGTCAGAGGAGAAGAGGATGCAGTTGAGAGGGTCAGAAGGTGCAGAGGAGCAGAGGAGAGGGTCAGAAGGTCCAGAGGAACAGAGGAGAGGGTCAGAGGAGAAGAGGATGCAGTTGAGAGGGTCAGAAGGTGCAGAGGAGAGGGTCAGAAGGTCCAGAGGAACAGAGGAGAGGGTCAGAGGAGAAGGGCAGAAGAGGAGAGGGTCAGAAGGTCCAGAAGAGCAGAGGAGAGGGAACATATTTTTAGAGCATACAGTATTCTATATTTTACATTAAATACAAAACTACTTTATTGCTACATGAAAGCGTTCTGTTGTGTTCTTGAGCAAGACTCTTCTCTCTCTTTACCAATAACCATGTGTGAGATTCACAGTGGTCAAATTCCAACTAATAAACATGTAATTGAATATAAATTGACACAGTGGACTTGGACAAAGACACAACAACAAATGCAGCTTCAGAGTTGAGATTGAACCTTCAACTCCACTGTTACTGTGTGTTTCAGTATGAAGGTTACCAAGCTGGACTTCCCTGAGCCTGAGGTGCACTTCTGTCCTTTGAGCTCTGGACTGAAGCTGTCTGTGATCGGCCTCAGTGTGGCTCTGACCGGGGACTGGCGCACACACGTGGGCTTCATGTGAGTGTTACTACTGTGGGATGGATGTCCAGATTTTACAGCGTTATGAGAGTATGATAATCATACAATAATCTTTTAATAATAATAATAATAATAATAATTTGAATTTTAAGTACTCTTGTGATTACAGTATTATGGGATGGATGGTATGGATCTATTTATGAAGCACTTTTAAAAATTAAGTTTACGAAGTGCTGTACAAGCAGCAAAGAATAATGCAAAAAGGATAAAAACAGCATAGAGAAAGCACAAAAACAGACAATGATGCAAACAATTCAATTAATTATACTTAATTAATGAAAGAAATAGAATAAAAATAAATATGGAATAAAATCAAGCTAAAACCAGTTAAAGGAAGGCCAACCGATAAAAATTTGTTTTAAGAAGTGATTTAAAAGATGATACTGATGGTGTGAGTCTCATCTCCTCAGGCAGGTCGTTCCAAAGTCAAGGAGCTGTATCTGGCCAAAATATTTGGGTCTAAATTTTATGCAAATTAATTTATATTTAGTGGATGCTCAAGACACTTGAATATTGCCCTATAGCCTGTACTATAACACAGTGGACCAAATAAATAAGGTGTATTTCAATTATTTGTCATTTTATTCTGCAAACACAAACTGAAACTTTCATAAAAATTACTTACAAAGTCTGTAAAAGTGACTTAAAAGTGCAGCTCCACTGTGTCTTTGTTTGCGGCACAACAGATGTGCCTGTGTCTTTGACACCTACAGTAGAAACAGTTTCTGATCTTCATTCTTTGTTCGGCTACAGTTAAAATCTTGACTAAGCTTCACCTTGTTTCAGCAACATTGACACTTTCTTGGAATGCACAGTTTTAGCAGCTTCTGAAAGTCTGCATCATCAGCCCAGTCTGCTGCAGGGGAACTGTTCAAAATATTTTTGGCAGATCAAGAGCTTCGAAGAAACATATCATGCTGGTGGTGACAAAATCACAAAATCATAATCTGCTTGATTAAGTGCGTCACGTCACTTTGGTGGAACTTCTGAACCTTCCTTTTCCATAATATTGTGAAAATCAGCTTCTTCTTTTCTTCTGTCACAATAGAGTTGAAGAATTCCAGGCCAACTATTTCTTCACTCAAGTAACAAAGACATCGGCCGAAAGCTGTTAAGGCACTTTTTTCACAACTGCATTTTCAGACAGTGATGGCTTCTTAAAGAAAATCAGATCATCTGCAGGAGCTTCAAAACTCCATGCACAAACTTCACGCAGCTTGAGCAACCTCTAAAACCTCTGGTTTTCTTCCAAATTTCTTCCTAAATCATGTTTTGGATGCTAAAACCTAATGCAGGGTTCTAATCAAGGTTATCTGAAACTTTATTTTTTACCGCGCTTTGATGGACCCTAATGTACATACAGTATATTACATTTATATTTTCAACATTATAGTATTAAGAATGAGTCTGTCCCAGGGCAGCTGTGGCTATAATAGAATTTGGAGTGAGTGAATAATGCTCTGTAGTCTGAAGATTATTATAATTAAAAGCTTTATTTTGACAGTAATAAATAATTTTTTGCACCTTCAGACACGGTTTAGATTTGGACATTTATGGACTTTTCTTTAGCGCCCAAAATTTGTCAAATATTTTAGGTTTTTCTAGATTGTATCTGAATCTACTGTAGATTATAAACCAGATGTTATGTCTTTAACTCTTATTAAGTAATATTATTTAAAAGTGAAGGTATAATAATAATAATAATTTGTGTAATTCATTGACAGACCTTAATACTTTTGAGTTTTTTTATATAAATGACTTTGGAGGAATTGTGAAGGAGGAAGTGCGTATTGTTAAATTTCACTTCATGATTTCTCGTGCGCTTAGTGTGACTTTTATTATAAATACTCTGAATCATTCTGAATCAGGAACTATTTCTAAAGTCAAGTGGTTTAGAGCCTCATGACCAAAATATGATATTACATGTCAAGGTTCAGGTGATGTTTTTTTTTTATCTTGTCAAATTTTAGCTTCTTATTTTAAAGGTGCACTGTGGAACATTTCTGATGGTGGGTCTGTGACCTGCTTGTCTCCATGGAGATGTGTCTAAAAATTATGGAGTAAGAGAGTTATCAGAAATATTTGTGTGCACAGTGTGATAGAAACCATGTATATTTAGAGATGCCGGACTTTTGCGCCGCATACGGACTGAACCAGGACTAAACCAGGACTAAACCAGGACTAAACCAGGACTAAACCCAGGACTGAACCAGGAAGACTAAACCAGAACTGAACTAGAACTAAAACGAACAAAATCAGGACTGCACCAGGATTGAACAAGGACTAAAACAGCTCTAAAACAGGACTGAACCACGATTAAAACAGGACTAAAACAGGACTAAACCAGGACTGAACCCTGGACTGAACTGGGAGGACTAATCCAGGACTAAAACCGGACTAAAACAGAACTAAATCAGTACTGATCCTAGGACTGAACTGGGAGGACTAAAACAGGACTAAAACAGGACTGAACCGGGACAAAAACAGGACTGAACTAGGACTGAACTGGGAGGACTAAACCAGGACTGAACTAGGACTAAAACAGGACTGAACCCAGGACTGAACTGGGAGGACTAAACCAGAACTGAACCAGGGCTAAATCAGGACTGAACCCAGGACTGAACTGGGAGGACTAAAACAGGACTGAACCAGGGCAAAAACAGGTCTTTAACAGGACTAAAACAGGACTGAACGAGGAATAAAACAGGTCTAAATTAGGTCTAAACCAGGTCTAAGCCAGATCTAAACCAGGTCTAAGACAGGACTAAACCAGAACTTAACTGAGTGTCGGGACGGGCGTGGAGGTGCGTCCGTGTAGACTGTTGGGTGACGGCAGGTGAAAGGACCAGCACAGAACTCCGAAGAGCTTGAGTTTGTGGAGAGAGAGTTTTTATTTTTATGCTCAACTACAGCCAGATATGCACTTTTATTTCTATCCTATGTAAACTAATATTTCTGAACGCTTTCTTACTCCATATAGATTGTTCCACATTATGGCCATCAACTTAAAGGTGCACACTGTGTAACTTTTCCATTGGAGGGTTGGTCAAATGTTTTTCCACAGTATGACATTAAACAGCTCACAAAAGACATGAAACACAAGACACTTTCAGGATTTGGCCTTGTATGATTAGGACTGTTCTATACTTCATGTGTTTAATAGTTTTCATATGTTATTTATAATCCCGTCTGTAGAATCCACTGACCCTTGTCTCTTTGTCCCTGTGCAGTTATGATCAAGGGACTTTCAACTTGGCCGTCTTTGACCTGTCCCTGAACTCCGTCCTGGGGCTGGACATGGACAGCTCCGGACGTCTCTCTGTGTCCTCCGTGTCCTGTTACACGGACATACAGTCTGTGGACATGCATTTCTACGGAGGAGCCAGGTAAACACACACAAGCACATATACAAAAGCGTACACACACATACAGGCGCACACACTCACATGGCTCAGTTTCTGCACGGATCAGTTTTTGGAGATCCACAACCGCACAGTTCAGCACCACATCTGCCTGTTAACCCGTGATTATATCAAAGATAAATCCACACTCACCCAGACCTGTTAACATTCCACCCGTTACCCGCCTGTGCCCGTGATAAATCAGGGTGAGCCTGACAGCCCAATAGTCCAGGTCTAAACCAGGACTAAACCAGGACTACACCAGGACTAAACTCTCTCTCAACCTGGTCCATCGTTCCGGGAAAAGACACGGAAATGTCACTGTCACTTACACATACAGTACATCCTGGACACGTGTCAAATATTTTCTCCTGTTTGTCGTTCGTTTGATTCACCTGACCCGCCCGTGTGTCATCACTATTCGCCCGCATACCTGCCCGTAAAATTCCAGAATGTTAAACCCGCCCGTTTCAGCAGCTATTTACAGGCACCTGACCCTGTGCAGGACTCTGATCTGCCGTGGCCGCCCTGGGACAGACTGACAGAAGCGAGACTGCCAATCTGCGACCACCACCAATCACACACATCACATTCATACAGGGCAATGTGGGTGAAATGTCTTGCCTAAGGACACAAAAACCTTTTTCCACTATCGCGTGCCTGTGGCTCCTGGTGTTTCCAGCCGTCTCCCATCCAAGTCTCCCACTAAAGCTCAGCAGGGCTGGGGCTGGGTGGAACCCCGGCCCTGAGACCTGACGGACCTGACGAGATCAGGCTCCGACAAGCTAAACACACACAGACACAAACAAATCCCATGGGGAAAGGTTTGGCTATAATCTTCTACTGTACGCATAAGAATTATCTCCATGGAGAATGTTCTGAAGTGGTTTTAACTTTCAGTTTCCAGGGAATCATGAAGGTGACGCACATTTCCAGAAAGTTACATATTAATACTTTAAGTTAAATGCACACACACTTCACTTTGGATCACTCTGTTGGCTGTTGTTTAATTCCCTGTGATGCAGTATTGCTAAGTTATGTTTTTATTGAATTTTGTACGAAAATAATGTAATTTCTTTCTCTCTGAAAACAGTTGGGTGTTTCAGTGGTTGGTGACATTTTTTCAAGACCACATCAGGGACAGGATACAGAACAAAGTGAGTTTTATAAATTATAAAAACACGTAACTTAATCTTCTATTTATAAATACAGTTTATAACACTACCTCTGTCTGCTCAGATCTGCCCGTGTGTGGACAGCGCCATCGAGGGCTTAGAGCGATATCTGCAGGCGCTCAACGGTACTGCAAATTTTAATTTTTTCTGCTGCCTTATAGAGTTCAGTTGAATTAATGTAAGATAGATACATTTAATGCATTGCCTTGGGACATTCCTGGCTTTAAAATGTATGTAATTAAATAAATGCAAGCTAAATAAAATCAAAGCAAGGACCAAAAGACGCAAAGACAGTTTTTTTCCCAAAGACTATAACACACATGCACTGACTATCTCCATATTCCTGTCTCTCGATTCCCCCATCTCCTTCCATCCATTTGTTGTGCAGGTTTTTTATACAGTTTAATACAGTGCAATATCTTTTTTTTTTTTTACTGAGTATACTAGTTAATGTTTAACACAGTACAATATTTCATACAGTGCAATATCTTGCTTGAGTGTTGCCCTAGTCTTTTTATGTCTTGCGCTAGTACTATGTTCTTCTTTATTTATTCTGTTTTATTTTTGTACTGTGTTGTAAGTGTCCCAACAGTTTGCAGTGGTCCAAAATAATTTTATTCCTCAGTTTTTGACCTTAAGAGTTATACACATATACATATTGTTTTTACTTCTTTCGGCTACATGTAAAAAGATCTAGTACAGTACTGTGGAGGTGGTTTATCCTGCAATAGCAAAGTTATATATTTGGATGATCTTTAACATGTTTAAATCGTTGTCTTGTTTTTTTTGGGGGGGGGGGTTTGTGCTCTTAGTGTCTGTGGATGTGAATTCTGTGATGGACCTGGACCTGCCCCTGACGGATCCTCCCACTGTGGACTCGGACAGCGTCAACTTTGGACTCAAGGTACGACTCGGAGCTGGAACGAAACAAAGTCA
Organism: Boleophthalmus pectinirostris; assembly: GCF_026225935.1. Lineage (NCBI taxonomy): Eukaryota > Metazoa > Chordata > Actinopteri > Gobiiformes > Gobiidae > Boleophthalmus > Boleophthalmus pectinirostris. The sequence goes on along the minus strand of NW_026571515.1, from coordinate 14,655,020 downwards.
AAGTAGAAAATCGCCCTACCTTCACTATCCAACAGGGGTCCCCCAAGATAGTATTTTAGGACCTATTTTATTTAGTTTATATATCAGTGATCTTCCTAAAATGTGTCCAGCTGTATGTTGATGATGCTGTGATCTTTACACATGCCAAAACTGTACAAGAAGCTTCATAAAAGTTAACATCAGCCATGACTCATGTCCAAAAGTGGGTCAAGAACTCAAGAAAACTGTCTGCATGATGTTCAGTTAAAAAACAACTGAGCTACAGCGGTCCAGTGTCTTTCTGGACAACTGACCGATTCAGCCTCGTCCAAGAGTTTAAATACCTGGGACTAACGTTGGACTCGACATTGACATTTAAGAAACACATTAAGAGCCTCACAAAAACTGTTCATTTTAACTTAGTGAATTTTAGACAAGTAAGATCCTTCAGGACTCTATATGCAGCATGAATGTTTTTACACTCCATGATTCTGTCTCATATAGAGTGTTGCATAACCACATAACTCAAACCAGTCGAATCACTTTTTTAAAAAGGCCGTAAAAATACTGGAAAAGAACACCACTCTCATTTCACCACTGCACTATTTTAGACAAGTGCAACCTGCTTAATTTGAATAATTTTGTTGATTTTAAATATGGATGTTTTATCTATAAAGTTTTGCATGGACTTGCCCCCCTCTGTTACAGGATTTTATTAAAGTAAAGACTGTCAGAGGGATGAGAACTAGGGCCTCGTGGGGAACTATGAGTTCGCACACAGACCTACCACATTTGGACAAAGTGTGTCTCAGTCAGAGGCACAAAATCTTTGAAAAGTCTCCCAATATCAATAATCCAATCCAATCCAGCTTTATTTGTAGAGCACATTTTACAAATAAAACAGTTTCCAAAGTGCTTCACATGGCAATGCAACATTTTACTTTAAACAAGAAAAAAAATTTAAATAAAAAAATTATGTTTAATAAAGACACTAATAGAAAAATTAAATAATAATAATAAAATCAATGAACAAAAATCATAAAATCAATACATAAAAGCAGTACTAAAAATAAAATAGATAAAAACAATAAATAAATAAAAGACACAGAGGACCACACAACTCATTAAAAGCCATTAATAAGAGAGACTCCAACACTGGACACTTTCAGATCCCACTTGAAACAGTGGCTAAAAGAAAACCAGACTTGTGGACACTTTTAATAAAAATAAATAGAAAAGCACTCTTATTTAAAGGTGCACTGTGTAACTTTTCTGCTGGAGATGTGCCTGGAATGTTCTACAGTATGACTTCCATTATCCAAATCGTTTTCTTTCTCCATTACCACATATGTGACTATGTGTTGTTCCTGGGGCGTCCTGCAGGGGGAGTTCTACTGCCGCGAGTGTCATAAGGACCCTCCGTTCGTGGCCCCGTCCTTTTTTCTGCCCGTACACAGTGATTACATGTTATCAGTGGGCGTGTCTGAGTACAGCGTTAACTCCGCCTCCTTCGCCTACTACATCTCCGGACACCTGCAGGCGCTCGTCAATGACAGCATGGTACGGAAATTATTATTCTAACATTATTTATTTATTCACAAATTTATGAAAACAGCTCATATTTCTGTATTTTTTCAGATTCCTCCCTACTGCCCGATCCGTCTCAACACCACCTCCATGGGGAGATTTATTCCGCAAGTATGATTATTACTGTAACATTATTATTGTCATGATTTTCTGGGAACTAATGAAGAAATGTGGGTTAAAATAGCCAATGGCCAATTATACAGAGTGTCCCAAAATATCTGACATTATTGTGTATAAAAGGAGGCACAGTGGGCGGTCCAGCAGCATTGTTAAGTCCTGGTTGAATCCTGTTTTAGACCTGTTTTAGTCCAGATTTTGACCTGTTTTAGTCCAGTTTTAGACGTGGTTAAGTCCTGGCTAAATCCTGTTTTAGACCTGTTTTAGTCCTGTTTTAATCCTATTTTAGTCCTGTTTTAGTCCTGTTTTATACCTGGTTTAGTCCTGTTTTAGACCTGTTTTAGTCCTGGTTTAGACCTGGTTTAGTCCTGATTTTGACCTGTTTTAGTCCTGTTTTAGTTCAGTTTTAGTCCTGTTTTAGACCAGTTTTTAGACCTGTTTTAGACCTGTTTTAGTCCTGGTTTTGACCTGGTTTAGTCCTGTTTTAGTTCTGGTTTAGTGGCGCAAATTTAACCTTCACCAACCTGTGCCATCTGTGCCTTTAAAATTTTTTTTTCATTCTAGCAGTGACTCGTGCACCACAATTTGAGAAGCACAATATTAAATCTAATCATATATTTCTAAATCAAAAACAAACACTGGACAAAATTTTACCCTTTGCTTACATTTTAAATACTGTATTTTTCGGACTGTAAGTGGCACTTTTTTTCATGGTTTGGGTGTTTCCTGCAACTTATACTTCGGTGCGATTTATATATTAAAATGTTCACACTGAAGCAGCGAGAGGTTCTAGTCTTGTGTGTCAGTATCTGCTGCTCTTGTTCCTCCTGTACCACTGTCACTTGGCTCTACTGCGCATGTCTCCTACAGAAAAAGCTGCTGTCCTGCTGCAAGTAGTGAAATATTCAGCTGAAAACAATAATCGAGCAGCAGAAAGAAAGTTTGGAGTGAGAGAGAAACTTGTGACACCGGGAGGATGCACCATGAAACTTTCTTGAAGTCACTGGATGGATGGACAAAACCTGGACTTCAGTGACACTGAAACCATCCTGTCGGGATTCAGAAACACCGGAATAATTCTAACTGGAACTGATGCTGAGTCTGACGACAGTGACACAGAAGAGGAAGGGCCTCTTGTGAGTTTGGAGTGAGCGAGAAACTTGTGAGGGACTGGCGGAAAGCGGGGCTGGAGAACACAGCTTCACGGCAACTGGGAGGATGCACCATGAAACTTTCCTGGAAGTCACTGGATGGATGGACAAAGCCTGGACTTCATCCTGTCAGGATTCAGAAAGGATGAAATAATTCTAACTGGAACTGATGCTGAGTCTGTCGACAGCTACACAGAAGAAGAAGCGGCGCTCTGTTTACCTCCAGAGATCGTGGAGTTGCTCGTAACACCGAGGATGAATAATTGAATGGATTTAGTGATCTGGAGTGAGATGGAGAGTTTGGTAAACTTGTTCTGTTCTGTTGTTTATAATTATCTGAAGAACTGTTCATATGTGACGTTAACAGTCTGTTGTTCTCTGTTCTATTATTATTACTAGAACTTGACTTTTAACAGGAAATGTCGGTTCCTGGTCTCTGATTTTATAAAATATTTTTCCACCAAAAAGTGCAACTTATATATGTTTTTTTCTTCTTCATTACACATTTTTTGGCTGGTGTGACTTATTCTCCAGAGCGACTTACAGTCCAAAAAATATGGTACTTTTTACCTTCAGAAGCCGCTACTTTGAATCTAATCTTTTGTTTTATTTTCCAGTTGGTGCAGTTGTTTCCAGACCTCCTGATGGTTCTGCAGGTTTACGCTCGTCAGACCCCGATGTTCTCATTCGAGTCTGGGTTTGTTAAACTGGACCTGAACAGTGCCGTCAAAGCCTTCGTGGTTCAGGCCAACAAAACCCTGACCCCCATCTTCAAACTGCACGTGGTGAGGAGGAGGAGGAGGAGGAGGAAGAGGAGGGTGTCTGGTTTGGTTTAGTTTAGTTTAGCGCGCAAAGACTTCACATTTTAAAATAATGCTTGGCTGTGGGTTCAAACTGAAACACAAAGGAGTCGTATGTAAGATTTTATTCTATCTGTCTCCCCAGATACACAACAAGTTCAAATCAAATACAGCTTTTATTGGTAACACTGATTATAACACTGATTTATTTTTTATTACAAAAACATTGGACATAATGGACAAGTTGTTTATAGCCTTATTCCCAAGGGATAAGTACAATCTGGGGACGTCTGGTAATTTGCAAATTACTTAAATTTACTGACATTGACTGAGACTGAATGAGAAAAGAATGTGGAAAGAGATAGAAAAGTCGCACAATTACAACAACAAACAATAAGATGCAGATTTGCACGGGACTAGTATTATTACGGGATGTTTGTGCTTGGTGAAATATAAACCCTATTCGCACGGATTAATATGACCTGTGAACTTTTGGTGATTTGTAATAATTGCGGAGGATGCCTGAGATCTTAATCCCGTGCGAATGTGCCATGTCTATAAATTTCACTGCAAATTACCTACTATATATCGCCAAACACAGACATCTGGTGATAAAACTAGTCCAGTGCGAATCTGCATCTTAGTGTTTGTTGTTGTAACTGTGCAGCTTTTCTATCTCTTTCTTTTCTTTCCTTTTCCTTTCTTTTCTCTTTCAGTCTCTGGGTCAATGTCAGTAAAATAGAGTAATTTACAGACATAAGCCCTATTCACACAGGATAAGTACAACCTGGCAGCGTCCTCCACTGGGATGAGTACGGGCAAATAGTTGCTGAAACGGGCAGGTTTTAACGTTCTGGAATTTTAAATCAGGACTAAACCAGGACAACACCAGGACTAATCTTGGACTTAAGAGAGAACCCTGAGCCCACAGAGCAGCGTATATGCAAAGCGTGATTGGGCAACGGCTGCACTTACCTCCGTGCGGTGCGGAGCTCTGCACCGGTCCTTTTGGCCGCAGTCACTTAAAGGACTACGCGGGCGCACCTCCTGCCCTGTGAGTCCTGGTTCACTTCTGGTTTAGTCCTGGTTTAGACCTGGTTTAGTCCTAGTTCAGTCCTGGATTAGTCCTGGTTTAGTCCTGGTTTAGTTCTGGTTTAGTCCTGGTTTAGTTCTGGTTTAGTCCTGGTTTAGTCCTGGTTTAGTCCGTGGTGTGTGCGGCACAAAAGTGCGGCATCTCGATCAATTATTCTTCTGCTTTATAAATAAAGCCTGTGAAGTGATGACGTATTTTTGACAGTCAAATCATGTCTGTGAATTCGTGTTTGTACTGAAGAAAACAACCTTTCATTTTGTGATTATAATTCTTGAAGTGGTAACTTTTCAATTTGTATTCTGATGGATGTTTCAGTTATAATGCTTTTAGTTTGTGTGTGATTTATCACGGGCACTGGCAGATAATGGGTGGAATATTAAAAGGTCTGGGCAGGTGCAGGTTTAACTTTGATATAATCACGGGGTAACGGGCGGGCGCTGGTCTCTAAAACAGACCCGTGCAGGACACTACAACCTGGGGACGTCTGGTAATTTGCAAATTACCGCCCCATCTCTGTGTTAGCGCATTTGCACGGGATAAGCGAAGTCCATAAGTCTGTAAATGACTCTATTTTACTGACATTGACACTGAGATTGAAAGAGGAAAGAACACGGAAAGAAAAGAAAGAGATAGAAAAGGTGCAATTACAGCAACCAACACTGAGATGCAGATTCACACTGGTCTAGTACTGTCACCAAACGTCTGTGTTTTGCAAAATATACTAGGTAATTTGAGGTGGAATTTTTACTTTACAAATTACAGACGTGACGCATTCACACAGGATTAAGATCTCAGGCATCTTCCACAACTATTACAAACCACCAAAGCTCCATGGGTAAAACAATCCCGTGTTAATAGGGCTATAATTTGGCATTTTTGTTCTCAAGACTATGGTCCAATCAGAAATAGTCTCTCATTTCTATTGCAGTGCTGAAATCCAGTTGGTTTAAACCTAAAATTCTGGGGAGGGAATTCTGGAGGTTCTGACTTTCACATGAGACGTTGTTTGTGTCAGTTCCATTTCCTGTTGGGAACATAACATTTGCTTCTATTTTTTTTTTCTTTTCTGTTTGTTTTTAATGTGACTGATGTTTGTGTTTCTCCAGGACTCGGCGCTCAGGGGCAAAATGTGGGTGGACAGTGAGAAAGTCAAGAGCAGTGTGAAAATGGACAAGTGAGTGGAGCCGTGTTCAAGTGTTTCAAACTGTGTGTGTCTTTGTATCTGTGTCTGTACTGTGATGTTATGTGAATTATATGTGCAGGTTTGAAATATATATTCTATGTAACTAACTAACTAAAGGCCGCCACACACTATAGGAGAATTTGCCCGATTTTGACTGCGATTTGCTTCTGTCCAAGTTTGGGGAGGCGTGACCCGACTTTGTGTCTTTGTGTGTGATTTTGAAGCCACTGCTCTTCATGTTTGTGTGTCAGATCGTAACCACCAAGTTAGTCCTAGTTTAGTTCTGGTTTAGTTCTGGTTTAGTGGTGCAGTCCACATGATGTACGGGAGGAGGGACAGTCCACAAGGCGTACAGGAGGGGGATGGTCTGCTGTTTAAAATGTCAAATAAAAATGCCAAATAAAATATCCAGCATAAATTATTCATGATCTACTTACATTCATCATGTGTATATTTTACTTGACTCAGATTTAGTTTGCGGGACTGCAGTTTATCATCCCACCCTCCCTGGTTTTACTGTAGACAGGAAACAGCTGACGCAATCGCACTCACAACTTTATATCCTGTGGCAGTGTTGGGAAGGTTACTTTTAAAATGTATTCCCCTACAAATTACAGATTACATATCCCAAAATGTAGTTTGTAACAGACTCCATAAAATTACTTAAAGTGAGTAACGTAATCTGAATATTTTGGATTACTTGATTTGCTGTAGAGAAGCAAAGACGAGGAAATCTTCACGTAAGATGTTTTGTCTGCTAAAAGACAATTAAAAGTCCAGTCTTTACTTAACCAGATTAAAAATATTATTGATAGAAGAGGAGACACAGTCCATGCAGCATGATTTAGTCCTGTTAAAACCTGTTTTAGACCTGGTTTAGTCTTGGTTTAGAATTGGTTTTAGTCCTGGTTTAGTCTTGGTTTAGACCTAGTTTTAGACCTGGTTTTAGACCTGGTTTAGACTTGGTTTTAGACCTGGTTTATACCTGGTGTAGACCTGGTTTAGACCTGGTTTTAGACCTGGTTTTAGACCTGGTTTTAGACCTGGTTTTAGACCTGGTTTAGACTTGGTTTTAGACCTGGTTTATGCCTGGTGTAGACCTGGTTTAGACCTGGTTTTAGACCTGGTTTACTGGTTTTAGACCTGGTTTAGACCTGTTTAGACCTGGTTTTAGACCTGGTTTTAGACCTGGTTTACCTGACCTGTTTAGACCTGGTTTAGACCTGGTTTTAGACCTGGTTTTAGACCTGGACCTGGTTTAGACCTGAATTAGACCTGGTTTTAGACCTGGTTTTAGACCTGGTTTTAGACCTGGTATATACCTGGTATATACCTGGTTTAGACCTGGTTTAGACCTGGTTTAGACCTAGTTTTAGACCTGGTTTAGACCTGGTTTAGACCTGGTTTGGACCTGGTTTAGTGTCCAGCAATGAGTGGAATTACTGAGGAAAAAAAAAAAAGGGATATAGCCCGAAATGTGAAAACAGGAAAATACTGCTGTGTAATCCATTTATTTCAACAAATTACCACTCATTAATACAGTAACTGTAACTGAATACAGTTAACCATAATTTGTAATCTGATTACGTAACTCCGGTACATGTAATCTGTTACTCCCCAACACTGTCCTGTGGTCTGCAGACAAATCCCGCTGCAGTCTTTGCGATCTGAGATTTTAAGTCTCATAAGATTCTCCTTGTGTCTGTGGTGTGCACTTTTTGTCACATGTTTAAAAATCATTTAAGACCGAAAACTCCTGTTGTGTGTGGCGGCCTTAACTCAGTAAATCTAACACTGGAGCACAGGAGTGTTCCAATCCCCAACATCATGTGGCAGCGATCGTTTTAACCTGATTCAAACTGCCTCAATCCTCTCTTATGTAAGGAGCTCATTGTTGGGACAGTAGTTTGATGAATTATCTCATGTTTTTTAAAAGTACTTTAAAACCTGAACTGAATCCTTGTTTTTGGACTCATGTAAGAAACCAGACGAGTAATACTTTTGACATTTAAGTCTATAATATGTTTTTTCAGTTTCACCCTGTCTCTGGCCAGCACTGAAATTGGACCCTTTCAGGTAAAATTACAACAAGTGAACACAAAAAGGCACACTGTGTAACTTTTCTGGAGGGTTTGTCACCTGCTTGTTTCCATGGAGATGTTATTGCTTTGGCTTGGAATTAAATTAAACATTAAACATTAAACAACACTAAACATTTCCATCTATCATTTATTCACTGCAGGAGTTTCTGTTGCTCAAAAATGCACAAGTTCTTTCTGTGAATAGAGTTAAAGACAAACAGGCGGCAGACCCTACACTAGAAAAGTTACGCAGTGCAACTTTAAATTATAAATACATTTTCTTTACAGACAGACAAGTTGGAAAGTATAGCCAAGGTTGGAGCAGGCAAAGCAGTGGATATGCTCAACAGTGAGTTTAAGAATTAACAATATTCGATTTTAAATGACATTAAACAAAGACATACAGCTGAATTGATTAATGCGAGGTTAATATCTGCGTTTGTGACTTCAGAATACCTGGCCAAGGGTTTTGATTTGCCCCAAACCAGATGTGCCCAGCTGCTGAACTCTGTGCTGAGTGTGGAGGAGGTGGGTTTGACACCTTTTTGTTTTTCATCAGCCTGTATCTGTTTAATATCTGTAACTTTTGTATTTGTTCATTTCAGGGCTTCATCGTCTTCTATTCAGACGCCAAATTCCAGTCGCCATTTTAACTGCACTTTTTTGTTTTTGTTTTCTTTGTCACTTTCACAAAATGAGGGAATGAGTTATTGTTGCTGTTGATGTCGAATGTATTTTCTTATTTTTGTCTGTACTTCCAGAGAAAGTGATGTGTCCAGATTTTCAAAATAAAACTTGTTGTTAATAATAAAATTGTGAAACGAGTGCGTAATTAAAGAAAGTTGTTCTACTTTCGACCCATTTATGACTTACTCAACACTAACATGACTCAGTATCGTCACATTTTCTTTGTGTTTTCCGTATTTTTACCTAAAGAAATGACCGTTTATGCCTCTCTTTACTGTTATTAGGCATCAAATTGGTCAAAAATAGGAACACCTGGGACATTTCTTGTATAAAACTGGGACAAATTGCTGGTTTTGGATAAATCTGCTGGGACAGGGGACACAGGAGTCAAAACTGGGACTGTCCCGGGTAATTAGAAACGTGTGGTCATCCTAAGACAGGGGTCTCCAACCTGTAGCTCGAGAGCTTCCAGTAGCTCTCCACCCCCCTCAAAGTAGCTCGCCAAAGGATTTTGAAATTATACAATTGTGCTGATGAATAACTCTTTTTTTTTGTGCACATAGAGCAGATGTCTCAGTGAAAAACAACCAAGGACCAAGGTCACCCTAAATCTTTGTTTCCCAAAAGACTGTGTCGCAACCCTCAATGATTTCTTTGGGTCGCCTTTTCACGATCTGCATATAGATCTGACATATAGATCTGCATATAGATCTGCATATAGATCTGCATATACAGTTCTGACACATGAGCGAGTGAGTCAGTCTTTTTGCAATTATTTTATTGACTTTTGTTCCAAAATTGCTGGTTCAATTGAATGTTAGATATTTTAATTGCTGGTTCAGTTACTGTTTTTCATTGTTTAAAACTTGAGTAATACTAGTCCAATGATATTAATTTGGTCTTCTGATATTTTATGTTATTAGGTTGTTTTTACAGACCAAGAGTTTGTTTTCATACCTGACAATTTCGACTGCTCCCTGTGGTCTTCCTCAGAGTCACGTGATGTTGCTGTGACGTGTCGCTCAGCTAATTTAAACAAGTTTTGGCGCTGCTTTACTACCGGTGGAGACAGGATGACAGCGCCATCTCCAGTCCGACTTCCTCAGGACAGTATCCCAGGTGTGTGAGAATAAAAAAGCCCCTCATCCCGGTTTATCGTCCTGTTGGCACGTTTCTGTATTTCAATTGCCTCTTTAATCCAGGGCGATGTTTGTTTTCCTCTGTTCCAGTGATGTTTGCTCTGTCCCAGTCCAGAATGTGCTTCTCTCTTTTACAGCACAGAACAGAGTTGTTCCTGTTTTGCTTTGTGTTTTGTTGCTCGTGTTTCGCCTTCGCTGTTTCCTTCTTGCATTCTGTTTTGTGTTCCTTTTTGTATGTTTTGCTGCAGGACATGCAGGGTGTTTCATATATGACATTACATTTATGCTCCGTTTCTATTTTGTGTTTCGGGTGGACGAGTAATTGTCTTTGAGTTTTCTGTACGGTTTCACTGGTGTGTTCATATTGTGTTTTTTCATCGCCCTCTGCCCTGACCACTCTGAGGAAGACCGCGAGCATTCAAAACTGTATGTATAGGTATGAAAACAAACTCTTGTCCGTAAAAATAACCTAATAACATTGAGTAATACTAATTATTCAGAGACACGATCACTCAGCCAACAATAAAATATCCTCATTAATGTTCAATAATGGTCAAATCCATTTTGGATTTGTGAATTATGTCTATTGACTTTGGTCGTGAAGGTTTGTGACTTTTAAAAATATGGGTCCCCAGAAAAAAAGTTTAGTAAACACTGATCACTGATGAAGTTAGCCCCACTCTGATCTTTTTTTTTTTTTTTTTTAATACCAGTTTTTCTGTATTTTACCTAAAAACAAAGAAAAACGTGACTATAACTGAGGCTGTCCCAGTTTATTTTGGTATTTTGGTATTAGGGTGACCAGGCGTCCTTATTTACCCGGCACTGTCCAGTTTTAAGCTGTTTCATACAAAATATTTTCATATTGGTGACCCTATTTTTGACCAATCTGATGCCTAGTAACAGTAAAGAGAGGTATAAATTGTCATTTGTTAATTTTTGTTGAAAATCAAACTCTTAAACAGGATCATGAACACTCGTTTTGATCACAGGCTTCTGAAAATGTACTGTTTAAATCAGTTTTCTTGAGTTTTTCTTGAGCTCTTAAAACTTTGTCTGTTTGCTAATGTGTGTGTATTGCATAACCATGGCAACCGCCGAAAAGAACTAGTCTAGAAATGACAACGAGCAACAACCCAACGTCATGAAACAATGAACCTCTTTATTTGAAACATCTCACTCTTTGTCTGTTTTTTACATTCGTGGAATGTAACAGCACCAAAAATATAAATATGACAATATTTACAGCCAACAACACTGTCATGGTCTGTAGAAAAGACGACGTGCGGTTTATAAACGGGGCGGGTCTGCGGAGAGGAGAGGCGATGAAGCATGAAACGATGTCAGAGGAAAAGAACAGAGCAGGGTTTTGTGAGTTTTAATTCCAACAGGCTGCGTTCATGTTTTACCGTCGGATAAAATGCCAGTTTCTGTTTCATGCAAGACAAAAAGAAAAGAAATATCTGCTGCACAATTCTGACAGTTTTCCGTTGTTACAGCAGTAACAAAACTCAAATGAATTAATTCTCAGTCGGCAAAAGTCTTCACAAGTCTTCACAGGGACTCCCAAAAATACTCTGCATTTTATTCATATTCACCGGAGCTGACAGACTTGGGAAAACTGAGCTGTAATTCTTAGATAATAGAAAATTAGAAATAAATATCAATTATAATGATCCAGTAAATGGTATTAAAAGGTGTATAGCTGCTAATTGTACAGTTGTTTAGTGAAGGTCAGAATTAAAATGGTATTTTTTTAAAATGCAGAGAATTTAAGGAGTCCTCGTGAAATCAGTCAAAACAAGAAGAAAACTTTCACCTTAAAATCATGAATCGGTGGAATACGATGTTATAAACAATGTTATAAACGATGTTATAAACGATGTTATAAACGATGTTATAAACGATGTTATAAACGATGTTATAAACGATGCAGCCTGTTGGGAGTTTTGGGTTTGGAGGAGCACACAGGAGCAGTGTTTCCACGGTAACGCGTAGAAAAGGCACATTACGGAGCTTTTGTCAAATATAAACAGGTTAGACTAAATAAATCGTTAACAAATTAAAAAACGACACTAACGACCTCGTGAGAAACAGATCACAAAGAAGTACAGTCATTTTAAAAGTAATAGTAATAGTAATAGTAGTGGTAGTAGTAGTCATAATAGTAATAGTAGTAGTAGTAGTCATAATAGTATAATAGTAATAGTAGTAGTCACAATAGTACAAGTAGTCATAGTAGTTGTAGTCATTGAAATACTAGTACGAGCAGTCATAGTAGTACTCGAAGTCGTAGTAGTAGTACTAGTGGAGCAATCATAATAATACTAGTACTAGCAGTAGTAGGTACTGGTCAGTAGTAGTAGTCAAAGTAGTAGTTGTAGTACGAGCAATCATAATAGTCCCAGTACTCGCAGTCATAAAAGTACTAAAAGTCATAGTAGAAGTAGTACTCGCAGTCATAGTAGTACTAGTACGAGCAATCATAGTAGTACTAGTACGAGCAGTTATAATAGTACTATTAGTCATAGTAGTACTAGTACAAGAAGTTGTAGTAGTAGGGACTGATAATAGTAGTAGTAGTAGTCAGTACTAGTAGTCGCAGTAGTAGTCATAGTAGTACGAGCAGTCACAGTAGTACTAGTACTCAATAGCTGTTGTCATAGTGGTACTAGCAGTCATAGTAGTCATAGTACGAGCAGTTTTAATAATAGTACTAGTAGTCATAGTAGTTGCCATACTAACGCTAGTACAAGCAGTCATAGTAGTACTAGTACAAGGAGTGATAATAGTAGGTAGTGATAGTAGTAGTCAGTACTAGTAGTCATAGTAGTAGTAGTTGTAGACATAGTAGTACCTGTACTCAGTAGTAGTAGTCATAGTAGTAGGAGTTGTAGTCATAGCAGTAGCAGAAGTAGTAGTTTTAGTAGTATTTTCGGTTCATCTGTTTATGCTCCTGTTTACTTCTCCAAACCCAAAGTACATTTACAAGTACCATTTAGAGCAAAATAGTTCTTAAATACACAAAATACTGTTCTTTGTACATAGACCATCTCGAAAAAATAGAATATCATGAAAAAGATCAGTATTTTTGTCATTTTACACCAAAAAATATCAAACTTTCTCATGATATTGTAATTTTTTTTGATAGTCTGTGCTTAGATCCATGTGGGTTTTTCACATTAACAAACACTGAAAAACAAAAACCAAACTTTTTAAATAGTTAACAGCCATCGCCACTCATTCATCTGAACTATAAATACGACAACAGTTTCGTTTTAGTTGAACTGCAAAATAACACTACGGTAAATGCAAACTGATTTCTTCACAGCCTTCCACGCTTAAAAAGACACACTGTGTAACTTTTCTGGCGGAGGCTTAGTCAAACGCCTTGTCTGGAATGTTCCGCGGCACGTTTTATGACATTTAACCTTTCTATCTTCACGGAGACCCAAGTTCCACGCCAGATCTGTGGAGAGGCAACCCCGTTTATAGTCAGAATGTAGTTTTTCTAAGTATTTTTGAGCTATAAAACCACTTGTAATTGAATAAATGTAGATGTAAATGTAGAGCTGCTTAATGTCACAGTGTGGAACATTCAGAGCAACGACCACGTGACGGAGCCTCCACCGGAAAAGTTACGCAATGCAGCTTTAATGTCAAAATAAGTTAACATTCAAGTATGAAGCACAAACCAAAAACACAAACAGACAAGGTAACATGAGGAGATTAGAAAGTGACTAAAGGCAGACCGACCAGCGTCTACCAGGACTCAAGAAGTACTTTTTTAGTACTATTATTATATTTTTAGAGATATGGTCCCCTGCCGTATAGCTGCTAATTGTACAGTTATTTATTGAAGGTCAGAATTAAATGGTATTCTAAGAAGAAAAAAAAAAATGAAGCAGTCAGTTGTAAAGCTATTCTCAGGTTTTAAAGTGTTTTTTTGTTTTTGTTTTTTTTTGTAAATGGTGGCACAGTAACTAGCAGAGGTGGGACCAAGCGTCGTTTTGTAAGTCTCAAGTCTTTGAACTCAAGTCCAAGTCAAGTCCCAAGTCACATACAGGCAAGGCCGAGTCGAGTCTCAAGTTGGGACAATTTAAGTTGAAGTCGGCTTTGAGCTTCAATTCATTTCAAGTAGAGGTCTGCGCGGGACAGAATTTTCAGTCCCGCATCCGCACCCGCAAAGAATTGTAATTTTTAGCGAATGGGAGGAGGCGCAGTGGCCGGTCTGGCGGCATGGTTAAGTCCTGGCTAAATCCTGGCTAAATCCTGTTTTAGACCTGTTTTAGTCCTGGTTTTAGTCCTGGTTTAGACCCGTTTTAGACCTGTTTTAGTCTTGTTTTAGTCCTGTTTTAGACCTGAATCGTTACGGTCAGAATAGAAAGAATTCAGATTTAAAAGTGCTTCTCAAGTCTTCTCAAGTCACAGTCAAGTCCCAAGTCTTTGACCTCAAGTCCGAGTTACGTCCCAAGTCAAATACAGGCAAGTCCAGGTTGAATCTCGAGTCAAAAGTCCAAGTCCAAGTCATCTGCTCTGAGATTGACAAGAGTGAATCTTATAGAGTGAATCATTACAGTCAGAATAGAAAGAATTCAGATTTAAATGTGCTTCTCAAGTCACAGACAAGTCCCAAGTCTTAGTCCATTTTATCAAGTTAAGTCGCAAGTCCAAGTCACCTCTGGTAACTAGCATTTTTATTTTATTTTAACTAATTTTCCACATAATATCAATCAATATAATATCATAAATACACAAAATTATTAGAAACTGAAATGAATTATGGTGGAGAATTAGTTCACAGTTGCCCATATTTTTAGTAGCTTTTACAAAATACTGGACAACACAGGCCTTATTTGATCTTGGCTAAAAAAGTTGTCAATATTTAGAACTTTAGAGGATACTTTAGAAGATTACCACTAAATTAAAAAGAAAATAACATGTTCAAGTAATTCTGTAAACTGGTTTTGAGTTAGAAACTGTATAAATATTTGAGAAGTCAGAGCTGAAAATACTTAATACTAATTTGTAGGGAGGGTAAAAGATCTCGTGCCTCAAGATCTCCTGAGACAAAACTGCCACAAGACTCTAGACACGTGAGAAAAATGATCTTGTGCGATTTTTTTCCAAGTGTTTACATTTGGATTGGACAAAAAAGGGTCACGAGTTTTCCGAGTTACATGTCTTACAGTTCCAAAAAGTTGTACAAGAACAGAAACACAAACATTAAATCACATAAATACAAAATGTGAGGCCAAAATTGGGAACTGGATTGTGAAATTTATACATTAGAAATTATGTTAAAACTCGTCTTGTTTCATTCTCGTGGTCCCAATCTCGTCTCGTCTTGTGGAAATTGTGTCTCATCCCACCCTTACGAATATGGCACACGAGAATTTCCAGAGTTAGTGTCAAACGTGTATCTAAAATATAAACTTAATACAGTAACACTTAATTCAAACGTGTGCATTAAAGGTTCTATATTACACAAAACTGACTCTTGTGAGCTTTTATCCATGTTCTAATGCTGCTACCTCCTCAAAAACAGACCTGGAGTTGTGTTTTGTTTCATTCACATTCTCAGTTTGAGTAATCCTGTTAGTTTGTGTACATTTCCAAAGCTCAAAATGCTCCGTTCCGCCTTGTGATGTCAAGTTAACAACTCCATTTTACCTTTAGTTCAGTAGAGATCAGCAATTTCTGGTCTGAAATTACCAAAATAATTCTAGTAAAGGTGCACAGAGTTTAAAAACACACCGTTATAATCACATGACACCACAAGTTCAGGGTTCCCGCTCTTTATCACGGACAAAATTTTAAAGCTTTTCGGCAACTTCTTCATGATCTAAAGTGAATTTTCCATGACTTTACAGCACTTTTACATCTAAATATGAAATGTTAAACCTTTCCACTCACTTTGTAGTTTGGTTTTATAGTTTTTTAACATTCAAAATACCGTCAGTGCATTTATTGTTGTCTCTTTTAAGCAATAAAAGGTGCAGACATTCGGAAATATTCATAATAGCCTCATGAGAACTTAACAAAACGCTGAAGTTGTGTGAAAGAGACACACAGACCATGACTTTTCCAGGATTTTCATGATTGTGGGAACCCCGCATAAGTGTTTTCAGAGTATTTTCTGTTCAAGATGTAAGAACTCAGCCTAAATATGCAGGATTTGTGTGTTAAATGTGTGTGAATGAAACAAAACACAACAATGCAGGTCTATTTGTGATAAGGAAACAACATAAAAACTCAGAAAATAGCATAATTTAACATGTATACTATGTATATTTATGTTTCCTTCACAATTTAACACCATAAGAGTAGTTTTACAAATGCAATAGTTGAGCTGCTTGTGTCCAGTTCAGGATAATACCAGTTTTCAAAAGGTCTAGAAGGAGTCAGCCATTTTGTTGCTTCAGAAACGATAAACAAGGGGCAAAACAGATACGAAAAACAAGATGGAAGAAAAGCTTTGCTGTGAGAAGGAGGAGGAGGAGGAAGAAGTACGTGTAGGCACTGAGTGAATTCAAAAAGAGTTTGGCAATCACAACTTGGCGAACCTCAAAGATCTACCTGTCATCGGCTCGAAAGTACAAAGATGGCAGATGCGCTGGGGTCGTGTTGTGGGCTGAGACTGTAGAAGAAGAGGAGGAGGAGGAGCAGGTTTGTGCATCTAGAGTCCATTGGTTCATGAAAGGAGGAGACAAGGAGGACAGGACAAGGAGGAGGAGGAAGAGAAAGAGGTGGAGGGTCATTTGTTGGTCATGGCGGCGGCCATCGGCGTTCGGATCGTCCCCCTCGCCGTCGCCGCCAGTTCTTCGATTTCGCTGTTGAGTCTCCGGATCACCCACTCCATCGCCTCACGCCCCTGAGAAAAACGAGGAATGATGGGTACATAAGAGAAAGAAGAGCGATATAAGAGTTTCAAAGCAATATCTGACCATAGACCGTATAAAGAAGTGGACTAAATGAGCGGAACGTCGATGATAGCGTTCAGTTCCAGTCAAAAGAAGCTCATCGAGGCTGGGAGCGAGTTTGGAGTTAAGTTCCATGTTAAGGCCGCCACACACTACAGAATTTTTACATTTTGTCTGTCTCCGCTATGATATCACTCTAGAACAGTGGTTCCCAAACTTCCCTGAAACTTCATGATAGTCGTGTACCCCAGACTGTGACACACTTGAGGATAAAGTTTGTTGACATGATATTTTCTTATATAATAGTTGGAATATTTGTAATTATGTCAAAGCATGTGCAGCACTTTTAAAGCTGTTGGGCAGGAGATCCAAATAATGCAAACATGAATGCCTTAAATACAGGCTCTCCTCTCAGTGCACTATAATAATAATTTCTTAATTGGATTACTTTCTGAAAAAAAATTACATTTCATAGACCACATTTTTATACCTCACCCACCACAGAGCATTTACTGTGTGAATCTTTAAATACAACAGTCTCACCAATAGGGCTGGGGTATCAGAAGTTGCATACCTCAATACGTAGGCCATGATACGATACATATCTCGATACAGTGAGCTTTCAATTCAATAGGATATATTTAAAAGCGAGTCAATACTTTTCAATAAAAATAAAGGCTAAATCATGGTTGTGATACTAAAAGTCTTTGTTAAACCACGGATGCAAACAGCTGGGGAATATTTTACGCACAAGACGGGCTGTGCTCAGGGTGAGTTCTATTTGAAACTTTAATACCCCCCTGTCCATCATGCCTGTGTTTTTTCTTTCTTATGAGAGCTTTTTATTCATTAGTAGGCATGTCACAATATCCAAATCTCTCGGTACGATACTTACACGATATGCAGCTCAAGGTTCGATGTCTACTGCGATATTTTGTAGAGGTGAACTGAACTGTGAATATGATGCATTTTTCTTTCAAAATGCCTTGACATGACTTTGATTCTGTCCTAATCCATAGAATTAAGATTTAAAACAGTTATTACAGGCACTGAAACGGAGAAAAGGATCATGGTCTAAGTAGTTCCCTCTGTTTTTTTTTTAGCTATTGCTGCACAATAACTAATCATTTAAGCAGAAAGACTTGTAATTTGATATATTGTGATGGCCAATGATATTACTGTGAGACTTCTAAGGATATCATGATATTTCGGTTACTGTTACATGCCTTTTCATTAGATTATCTTCATTAGATGTCATCTGTTTCATAGCGAGGCCTGGAGTAGCACCTGCTCGTGCTCAGGGCGTCACTTTGATATGGCACAGCTTTTGTTTAGAACCCTGCGTCCCAGGTTATAACACAGGAGACATACAGAGACAGACTCTTGCTCCAGAATAAAAATAGACAAACAATATAAACATAAACACGGACATAAAAGTGATATGGCAAAGCCCACTGTGCACCGTGTGGAGGATTGACACCCACATGTCAATTTTATTTTATCATGTTCCCCCATGACGCCGGGTGGTACCGCAGTTTGGGAACCACTGCTCCAGACCTTTATGTATCTTCCAAAATGTCACAATATGGAGACTTGTCCATACTTTTACACAGTTACAGCTAGGGATGGGCATGATTAATCGATTAATCGATAATTGATCATTAAGAATTTCATCGATTACGTTAATTTTAATCGACAAACCGAATGTAGGTTGCTGTGCGTAGCGTGACCAAACAGGTCCGTACATGTAGCTCTCTGCACTCAGAAGGAGCGAGCAAACAGAAACATTCGGTCAGTCTGCAATGTACCAAAGCACAAATGCATATTTAACGATGACTTGTTCAAGAAATTCCACACTTTCCGTTGCGTCCGGGACAAGTGTGAGTCCATGTGCACAGTGTACAAAGCAGGAACATATGTTTCGGTGTCCAGTGGGAAAAAGCTTTGCCAGGTGAGAGTCGCACAATGTCGATGACGAGGTCCCACCTCCCACCCCCTGTACGGTGTCCTGGTTTTGACAAACGCAAATATGGTCACACTAACCTGTATTCCACTGAGTCGTGTCTTTTAATCCGACAGAAATTGACCGCATCAGCGCACAAGAGCTGTAGTTTTATCTTCGCTTAGTTTATGCAAATTAGAGATGCGGCTTTAAGTTTCGTTTCTGTGAAAGTTGCGCAAAATTGAATTAAACACATTATAATGTCAAACGGATTGATGTGGCTCTAGAGTCGTTACGGTTTATATGTCGTAAAGTTGAATTTATTTATGCAGATTAGTAGTGCAGATAGTAATAATAATGATGATCATTTTAATATAAAAACGTTAATGATTAATCGATAATCGATCATTAATTCTTCCGATGATCGATTAAGAAAATTTGATCGAATGCCCATCCCTAGTTACAGCTACAACACGACCTCAGGTGTTCATTGAACACAGTAGAATCTTAATTCTGGCTCCAGTCCTGGTTAAATGAGTGTGTACCTTTCCGGCGTTGGTGGAGATGGTGTTGGCCATGAGCCCCTCGAGGTAACTGCTCAGACTGACCCCCTTCACACTGATTAGAGCCTCCTGCGTCAGCACAGTCCTGAGAAAAACAGGTCAGAGGGCAAAGGTCACACAAACAATCAGCCAGAGCTCTGTGGTAACCAACGTCCATTACAGGGTCGTTTTTAGTCCAAAAAAAAAGAAAAAAGACTTCTCTTTAGGTGAGCAGTCATTGTTCTTCATTACAGCACAAAAAATGTATATGTAACATATATATATATATATATGTTTACAAACATTACAAAACTGTAACAGGAAATCCAGACACCTTTCAATACTAAAACTTTTATAGAAACTAGATAAGACGACTGTGTGGGTTTTTTTGGTTTTTTTTTTTAACCAATACAGAATGGTATTTTCTTAGTATAATAAGAGTCTGAAATTTTAGTTTAGTGACAGCTCTAAACTGTAGTGAGTGTTAATGATTTAAAGTATACATTTGTGAACACTTAATTTTGGCAAAAGAGCTCTTTGCACTTACTTCTGAGGGTCTTGTGGGTGTGGTTTGTAGGTTAACTTCTCATCGACTGATACTAGATTTGTGAAGGAGATCTGGAGAACAAATAATTATATTCATTATTGTAGATTTTATGATTTTAGGTTAAGCAGTTCTATAAAACCATTTTCTACTTACATTTGTGGACTGTAGTTCAAATGTCTTCTCTTTAGGGTCGATTATCGAGTGCTCTTGGACATATGTGCATGTTCGTGTTACACCAATTATCTGGGGAAAAATAACAATACAAACTGTTCAGGCTTCAGTTATCCAGTATATTTTTCAACATAAATGTGTATCACAAACACAAGTTAAAGGCAGAATGACTTGGAAAATGTATCCCACTGAAAAAAAGGATAGTAAGATTTGAATGGACACTTGCAACATTTACATGAGAGTTTTAATTCCAAATAAAAATAATTTAATTCTGAATAAGAAATAATTCCATTTTAAAAAGACCATGTAAACATTTAATTCCTAATGAAAATGATTATTAATTCCAAAGTAAGTGGGTGGTTTATTCAGATTTTAAAGCTGAATTAATTTACTCCTTGATCATGTAAACGTTTATTCTTCTTAAAAATAATTGCAATCATTCAGTTCATGCTCGTTGTGTCTCCCTTCTGACACGATCCGGACAATCCAGCTCCACCAGTCGTGGCCTTGGACTTTCATCAACGTCTCTTTGGATTTGCAAGCAGGATGCGGGAGTGGGCTGAGGTAGAGCAGCCTCACACTCAGTTTGTCTTCTTCCTCCCTTCTCTGACACTCTTCCCTCCTCCTCCTCAGCTGACAGACGTAAAGCGTGATGAGAGAATTCTCCAGCTGCTGCGCAATTATCATCGGAACAACTGCGAAATAAGTTTGAATCGTGTTTGTGTCCGTGGCGTAATGACAAACCGAGATGACAGAAAAGTCGGTAGCAGTTGAAGTGTGTGTTTTCTTCTGGTCGACGTAAATATGTTTCAAATTAGAACACTTCCCCACCCCCAGAAATTGAGTGGAATTAAATAAAGGCAATTTAACGTGTTAAACTCGAAGGAGAATATTTTCATTCAAAACTATTTCATTCAGAACAATTAACTCAGAATTTTAAAAATATTATGTAAACGCAGCCAATGTCAGCAAATCGCGAAGGCTACAATGATTTAAGTCCTTCACAAATATCAAAACACCCTGTGTTATTCTGCATAAAAGCTGCTAGGGATGAATGTTTTGAAGCGGTAATTTTCACGTTAACAGCTTCTTTTAACTTTAGTTCAGAAGAGACTGGCAATTCCAAGGCTAAAAGTGAACAAATGATTCACTTTCCTGTTTCCTGTTTGAGATAAGAACTCTAAATCTGCAGGGTTTGTGTGTTAAACATGTGTGACTGAAAAAAAACGCAACTCCAGATCTGTTTTTAACATAAACATAGATCAGAAAAGGGCGTAATATGGGCCCTTTAACTGTATTATTTTCTCTTTCTCTTGTGGGTGGACTCACAGACTTGGCGATGGCGGGCAGTCCCCACTCGGTGCTGAGGAGCCTGGTGCTGTGGAGACGTCCGGCCGTGTCCACGTTCCGGTCCAGCACGTCCACTCCAAACACACTGGGGTTCATGGGGTTGGGGTATTTCTGCATGGCTGCTTTGGTCACCGTCTCCCAGGGGTGGCTGTTTGAGAGACACAGGTTCAACGTTAAAGGCTCTACTTTTACTCTTACTTTTACTTAAGTGTTGACACGATACTAAAATTTCAAACTCGATTTCGTTTCTAAGGACCAGACTCGATACTCAACACCAATTCCGCTACCACAGTAAGCTTAATACATTTATATGATTAAGCCTCATTTGACACTAGTCTCTTGCTATTTTTCCAACTTAATTAGAATTTATTATCATCTTTTAGATTTGTTATTGTCATATATCGTATTTTTCGGATTATAAGTCACACTTTTTTTTCATGGTTTGGGTGTTTCCTGTGACTTATACTCCGGTGCAACTTATATATTAAAATTTCCAGACTGACAGCCACAAGAGGCTTGTGTCTTGTCTAGTCTTGTGTGTCAGTATCTAGTACTACTATTACTCCTGTACCACTGTCACTTCGCTCTCTACTGCTCATGCCTCCTGTAGAGGCCGCTGTCTTGCCTCAAATTGTGAAATATTCAGCCGAAAAAGGTAATTGAGCAGAAATTTGTGAGGGACTGGCGGAAAGTGGAGATGGAGAACACTGAGCGGGTGCGCCCTGTAACTTTCGTGGAAGTCTCAATGAGAACTGAAACCATCCTGTCGGGATTCAGAAAGGCCGGAATAATTCTAACTGGAACTGATGCTGAGTCTGACGACAGCTACGCAGAGGAAGCAGCGCTCTGTTTACATCATGGATCTATGGTTTATCTCCAGAGGTCGCGCAGAAGTGACACCGAGGACAAAGAATTCAGTGGATTTTGTAATTTGGAGTGAAATGGAGAGTTTGGTACACCTATGTTCTGTTGTTTATGCTATAATTATCTGAATAACTGTTCATATGTTACGTCAACATATTAACGCCTGTTCAGTCTGTTGTTCTCTGTTCTATTGTTATTACTATAACTTGACTTTCAAGATGAAATGTCGGTTCCTGGTTTCTGATTTTATAAAATAAATTTCCCCAAAAAGTGCAACTTATATATGTTTTTTTCTTCTTCGTTGGACATTTTTTGGCTGGTGCGATTTATACTCTGGAGCGACTTATAGTCCGAAAATAAGGTAATGTGATGTGTGAGCTACTGTGTCCAAGTATTTTCCCTTGTGGATCAATAAAGTTTGTCTAAATCTAAGTTAGAAAGCAGAATATAATTCTCAATATTTACTTTCTTTAATATTACCATGTGGTCTTATATAATTATAATCCTTCAGTCACACAGGTAGATTCCACAGTGGTCTACATATGTGCTCTTAAACTTCTTCGTTCTAAAGCTATTGAGAAAAGGTTCATTTCTGTCCTGTGAATGTGAAAATGTGAAATGTGTCAACTGTTGGCTTGATTTTCTTGTTTTATATGCCAGATATAAAATAAATATTTAGCAGAGTTGTTGACTTTTGTATTTATTATTAAGCTGTAGCTGCTCTTTGACATTTTACATGCATTTTGAGCTGTAGAATGTCATTACTCACCACTGACACTCACATGATGCTGCCACTCATTGTACATTTAGGATGTACTAGTAATGATCAATTGCACAACCTCAATAGTGCGGTTATTCATGGGTTTTGGCTTCCTGTTCTGTGCAACATTGAGGACTTAATGCTATTCAATTGTTCATTGTTCTATGTTTACAGCAACAATCCTAATTACTCATTATTCTGAAGCTCATGAATAAGCAGAAAATGTCTTAGCCAGGAAAATTAATCATATTTTATGCCATCCCAGCGAGAAATATTTGCCATTACTCACAAAAAAAGGTCCTCCGTGTACCTTTCCTGGAATGTTTCACAGTATGGCATGAAAGTCATTTCCATGGAGACAAGACACCTAAAGGTCGAGTTAAAAGAGAGGCGAGTCCCCTCACAATAAGAATGCATGTTTCTAAGGGTATATTAGCAATAAAAACACCTGGAATTGAATTAAATTGAATTGAATTAAAACTAATAGATCACTTTAGCTGAACATTCCAGGCAAACCAATAACATCTCCAATAAGACAACCAGAAATGTTAAGGTGAGGAAATCCTTTTGATGGGAATTTAAGGAATTTAAGGCGCCTCAGCTTTAGAACAACCTGCCTGAGGAGATAAGACTCGCACCACCTGAATCATCTTTTATCATCAATCACTTCTTGAGACTGGTTGGCCTTCCTTTAGCTGGTTTTATCTTGATTTTATCCCTTATTTACTTTTATCCTATTTATTTTTATTTATTTATTATAATTTATTGGATTGTTTGCATTATTGTCTGTTTTTGTATGCTTTCTGTTTGCTATTTTGATGCTTTTTCTATTGTTCTTTGCTGCTTGTACAGCACTTTGTAAGCCTTATTTTTAAAAGTGTTTTATAAATAAAGAATTATTATTATTACTATTATCTCCATGGATAAAAGATGCCTAAAGGTTAAGTTATATGCCAGACCTATGGAAAGGCGAGTCCCCTTACAATAAAAATGCATGTTTCTCAAAGTATATTAGCAATAAAAACACCTGGGTTTGAATTAAAACTGATAAATCACTTTAGTGGCTTACTATGGAACATTCCAGGCAAAGCAATAACATCTCCAATGCGACAACCAGAAAAGTTAAGGTGAGGAACTTCTTTTGAAGGGAATTTAAGGCGCCTCGGCTTTAGAACGACCTGCCTGAGAAGATAAGACTCGCACCATCAGTATCATCATTTAAATCACTTCTTGAGACTCATTTTTATCGGTTGGCCTTCCTTTAACTGGTTTTAGCTTGATTTTATTCCATATTTATTTTTATTCTATTTCTTTTTATTTATTTATTATAATTTATCAGATTGTTTGCATCAGTGTCTGTTTTTGTATGCCTTCTATTTGCTATTTTGATGCTTTTTTTACTGTTCTTTGCTGCTTGTACAACACTTTGTAAGCATCGTTTTTAAAAGTGCTTTATAAATTAAGAATTATTATTCTTACTATTATCTCCATGGATACAAGATGCCTAAAAGTCAAGTTATAGGCCAGTCCCCTTACACTAAAAAAGCATGTTTCTCAAAGTATATTAGCAATAAAAACACCTGGAACTGAACTAAAACTAATAGATCACTTGAATGACTTACTCTGGAACATTCCAGGCAAAGCAGTAACATCTCCAGTGAGACAACCAGAAAAGTTAAGGTGAGGAAATCCTGAGGGAATTTAAGGTTTTTTTTTTTTTTTTTTTTTTAAAGAAGCACAAATATTTGGGAAGGGAAAACAGTAGGGATGTAACGATATCCAAATATTTTATATATTATTGCAATATTTTGGAGAGGCTGATATAATTGTAGATAGGACACTTTTTTGCTTTTAAAATACCTTGAAAAGATTTTGGTGTGCATTATTTCCATCATAATCCCAAGATTTCAACTCAAAAACATATTTCTTCGTGTTGTTTGCACTGAAATGAATCATGGGATATGTACTTCCATATGTTTATAAGCTGTTGCTTCTATAAAACCATGCTTTTAAGGAAAGAAACTTGTAATTCAATATATTGTGACAGCCCACGATATTAATAGTGAGCCTTTTAACAATTATTCCTAGAAAACAGAGGTTCATTCTCACGTTTTCTAGAATACTGAAGGGAATAGAAAAAAATAAAAACTCCCTCTGCTGGCTCCTTACATAACACATTTGCTAAGAAAAATAAACGCTGTCCTTGCGTAGAGACAGAACGTTCAGAAGATAACAAAGTCACAGAAATGTCAGGACAAAAAAAACACTAATGCATCAAGGATTTTTTTTTTCGCGTTGGCCGATTGCAGCGATGCTCTCCCGGGATGACGCCCCCTCCCTCCGCAGCAGCAGCATCATCATCATCCCGGAGCTTCCAGAAACTTCCCAAACACCAAAGAAACGTCGAAAGCATCTCAGATCCACAACACAACTGCAATTTTTACGATAATCTGGATAAAAACACGGTAAAAACCCACGCAGCGCTGCATTTTAATCGCATGCAACCCGCTGCCAATCTGTAATCTGTTATGTAACCAGTGTCATAGCCTGTCAAAA
This sequence comes from Boleophthalmus pectinirostris, assembly GCF_026225935.1. Classification (NCBI taxonomy): domain Eukaryota; kingdom Metazoa; phylum Chordata; class Actinopteri; order Gobiiformes; family Gobiidae; genus Boleophthalmus; species Boleophthalmus pectinirostris. Next base: position 14,629,548 of record NW_026571515.1, on the reverse strand, counting down.
ACAACAGAACACTTAAAATATACAATTATACAAGGTTAGGACGAATGGAGAAGCTGCTTTAAGTTATAATTTAATCTTAATAATACATGTCCTGAGGTGTTGTCCCCTGTGACCGCAGTTAACCCTGGGCTACTGCTAACTAGTAAGAAAAAAGCTTAAAGTGTGCCAAAACAATGATCAATCTTTACTAACACGAGAATATACGTGTAAAAATAATCACAAATATCTAAACTTAGGTGTTGCTCACGTAGGATTAATAATATGTAAGATTTAGTACTTTTACCATCGACGAGCGCCAAGTTATGTATGTACGCGGCAAATGCTAACATGCTAACACGTATTTAGCAGTGTTACGTGACTTTTCTTTGTTTTGAAGCGAGCTCATGTCACGTTATTAAAAGAAAATTCACGCATAAAGTTGATCGCTTACTTGAATACGTGCTCTGACGCCCAGATCTTCATTTTTGACGGGTTTTTGAGTCAGGGCAAGGGAGCCGGTGCCGAATGACAGCGTGACCGAAGGAAGAAGGAGGAATCAGCCGCGCCACACGCCTCTAGCGGCCGAAACGCGCACTGCAGCGTATTACTGAGTTATGTAATAATAATAAACTTCTAGAATCTGGTGTTTTTGATCAGACTTAACCCTCATATCAGTGATTAATCCGTTTAAATCCTTGTATATTCTGGTATTTATCCATTTACACAAGTAGAAAATATTGGACGTAATAAAGTAGGGATGTAACGATATCCAAATCTCTCGGTACAATATTATCACGATATACATCTCACGGTACGATGTTTATGGCGATGTTTTGTGAAGGCTGACAAAACTGTGAATATTCAACTTTTTCCTCTTGAAATGCCTTGACAAAACTTAATCCAAAGAACTAAGACTTAAACGTGCTTATAACTGTTATTTCTTCACGTAGTCTACACTGAAACAGAGCAAAGGATCATGGTCTATGTCAGGGGTGTCAAACTCATTTTGGTCCGGGGGCCGTGTCCAACCAACTTTGATCCCAAAAGGGCCAGATCAGAAAACTCATGGCATATATACCCCAAAAATAACAATAAGTTCAAATATTTGTGCAGAGAAACGCAAATCTATTACACAAATATTTTTTAATTGATGAACTCTTTCTTTTACAAAATATTATAATATTATGAACAACCTGAAACTTTAAGAAAAATGCAATTTCATTTGACATTTTGCTGATGAGGGTGTCACGATCAACAGTCAAAACGATCGTCCTTTAAGAGCATTTGGAAAGAGACAAGTCTTCATTTGTGCTGCTCTGGTGGGAGGGGCCACGCACGGAGACGCTGCTCTGCTAAGCACCGCAGAAAATTAACAATATTTTAATAGAAAATATAATTAAAATATTTTAGTAGAAAATCACCAGAGGGCCAAATTAAAGGTCTTGGAGGGCCAAATCTAGCCCCCCCGAGCCGTATGTTTGACACCCTTGGTCTATGTAGTTCTCTCTGTATTTTTAGCTATTGCTGTGTCATAACTTTTCATTTAAGTGATAATTCGATATATTGTGACAGCCCACAATATTATTGTAAGACCTTTGATGATACAATATCATGATATTTCGGTTGTTGTTACATCCCTATAATGAAGGCATGACTGAATGTTTCTCCTAGCAACTAAACTATTACAGGCACTTAATCTAGTTACAAGTATGAATTTGTAATAATGAGGTTTAAAGGAATATTTAATTGTTCTTACATTGAAAACTTTAATACAGATGTTGGTGTTTTATGACTAAGGTCAGTGGTTCAAATTCCCATCAGGCTGTGTTCAGCAGTGAAAATCAACCCATCCTGCTCAAAAACGTAAAAGAAGTGAAAGGTACAGATTAACATCAACATTCCCATCATTCTCATATTTTCCAGGTTCCAGGAGTGTTGAGTTACTCTGAATCAAAGAAAATTTCAAATCTCCAATGGCTTTAATAGTGATAAAACAGTGTAACCACCAAGTAGAGAAATGATTTGAATAATATCTTGTTTTAATGATTCTGTGGAACATTTATTGAAAGTTCAGTCCAGCTTTAAATGTCAACAGAATAGGTTTAAACCAGGCATGTCCAAACTATGGCCCGTGGGCCATTTGCGGCCTTTAGACAATTTTTTCTTGGCCCTCAGGCTTCCAGGTGAATTGGCCCAAATTATCTTGCATCAATTAAAAAAATACTTTCTATTGCAAGTTTTTTTCAAAATCTACCTTGATAAAGCGAATATTTAAAATTTAGTGTGCGGTTTTAAGGATCTTAGCATGAATAAAGGAGTGATGGCTCATTCTAACGTGTTAAACTTGCACATATTTTAATTATTCACTGTATTGAGCACCAGTCTACTGCCCTCGATCGGCCCTCTGCTTTGTCTGTGTTTAGATATGTGGCCCTTGATGAAAAAAGTGGACACCCCTGGTTTAAACTCATAGCCCCATTTTTGAGTTGATGGTTAGTTATGGTTGGGTAAATTTGATGGTACAATATTATTTTTCTTATATTACTCTATAGGAAAGTGTATTACCATTTTTATATTGTTTTGATGGTCATGTTCTTGATGAATTGTATTTTAGACGATAATAATCCTGACGAATTTGGTAAATGTGCATTTTTGAGGATATTAATGACATTGAAATTTTTAGAAGATAATGATGAATTTGAAATCTTGTATTTATGGAAATTAGAATGAATTCATTTTGATTGTTTTAATGATGAATTGGATAGTGGTTATTTTAAGGAGACACTGTTAATGATGATTTATTGTTGTGTAAACAGTTTCCTTAATGTATTTTGTACCTGCCCAGTTTAATGTTTTCTGTGCACTGTCCTTGTTTTGAATAAATAAAATAAAATAAATAAATAAATAAATAAATACTCTTTCTTATTGTGATGTGTGAACTCTAAACGCCCCCTAGTGACTGCAGCCTATTTCTGCCTTATGTAATAATAATAAGTACACTAATAGAATCTGGTGTTTTTGTAAATTTGACCGTACAATTTTTTTTTTTTCTTAAATTACCCTATGGGAATGTTTATTACCACTATTATATAGCTTTTTACTCTTTCTTACTGTAATGCAATGTGATGTGTGAGCTACTGTGTCCAAGTAAGTTCCCTTGTGGATTAAAAAAGTCTGTCTAAGTCTAAAGAAAAATAACCCTACCCTATATTGTGCACAAATAGGATTTTGTTTACCTGGACACCTCCCAAGGGAGGTGTTCCGGGCATGTCCCACCGGGAGGAGGCCCCGGGGAAGACCCAGGACACGCTGGAGGGACTATGTCTCTCGGCTGGCCTGGGAACGCCTCGAGGTCCCCCCGGAGGAGCTGGAGGACATGTCTGGGGTGAGGGAAGTCTGGGAGTCCCTGCTTAGACTGCTGCCCCCGCGACCCGGCCCCGGATAAGCGGAGGAAAATGGATGGATGGATGGAGGACTTTGTTGGATGGATGGAGGACTTTTGTTTGTTTGTTTGTTTGTTTGTTTTTGTTTTGTTTTTTCTTTCACATATGTTTGAGTAGTTTTTTTTTTTTGTTTTTTTTTTTGGTCTGTCTACATCTCCATATCTCAAAATGCTCTGTTTCACCTTGCGATGTCATATAGTGGTGGTTTTTAAGTTGAGCTGCAGCTGCTTTTTACCTTTTGTAGTAAAGACTGGATATTCCAAATGATTCTAGTGAAGGCGTATGGAGTTTAAAACACAGTGGAGCACTTCATGTATTACCTCATGACATCACAAGGTGGAACAGAGTGTTTCCAGTTTGACAGAAGAACACAACCTAAATATGCAGGGTTTGTGTGTTAAACATGTGTGAATGAAACAAATAATCTCTTCTGTTATAGTTGACCTTGAAAACATGAACCGCAAACCCACACACATTCACACTCATTTGCTCACAATTTCTTATTATTACTTATGTTAAATTTTGTATTACTAAATATGTTAAGCATTTATGTATGTTCTGTGTATTACTTTATTTGTTATCTGTCTGTCTAATTTTTTTGCTTATCTTATTTATCTACAGCTGTTATTTTTATAATTTAAAAAAAGAAAATTATAAAGCATGTTAACTATTTGCATATACACTAGGGTGACTAGACCTCCCTATTTACCCGGGACAGTCCCAGTTTTGAGCCCTTTGTCTCCTGTCGCAGCAGATTTATCCAAAACCAGTGATTTGTCCCAGTTTTATTCAAGAAATGTCCCTATTTTTGACCAATTTGATGCCTGTCTACAGTAAAGAGAGGCATACATTGTCATTTGTTTAGGTAAAATACAGAAAAGCTGCTTAAAAATGACCAAAACACAAAGAAAATGTGACTATACGGACTCACATTAGTGCCAAGTGCATAACAATTTTCCTTAATTACACACTCGTTTCACAGTTTTATTATTACCAACCAAACCAAACCAAAGATGACCCAGTTTTTTTTCTTTTTTCTTTTCTTTTCTTTCTTTGTATTTATTTATTTATTTATTTATTTTGCGACCATCGAAACAATCGCACGGAAAAGACAACGGAAAAAATAATAAAAAAAATAGACTTTGATAAAATATATATGCTAATTATTAATCCATGACATAACCAGATTAGTTTTATTATTACAAATATTTTTATAAAGCAATTTTTTTGGATGTAAAAAGCTTAAGTACTTAGGGGCGGGTCATGTCGCGGTTTAAGATGTCAGTCAAAGCTCTCTAGCGTTTTTATTGGTCAGTGTTCTCACGCACGTTTGACGTTATCACGCACGCATTCGACCGTCCTTGAGCCGCACTCAAGCAAAATGGTCGCGTACTGGAGACAAGCTGGTCTAAGGTGAGATTTTACGGATTTAAATTGAAATTGACCCAGCGTTTTTCGTCTGGATATTGTTAAAATTATAACTGCGTAATCTCTTAACTATTTGGAGTTTGATTATGACCAGAATATGCTCAGATCTTGGTGCTATGCTATGTAGGCTAGCTTGTGTCACATTGGAATGAATTGAAATCGTATAGCTCCACATGCTAATGAGTGCTAATGCTAAATAAACCTAAAATGTGCTGTCTGTATCGCCAACTTGATCATAAATGTCGTGTCCTTTTGCAGCTACATCCGCTTCTCCCAGATCGCCGCTAATGCGGTGCGGGCTGCGCTAAAGCCGCAGTTTAAAGCGGAGGCAGTGAAGGCCGCAGAGGCGAACGTCAGAGTCAACAAGCCCAAAACAGCATGTGAGTAAAACCCTCTCCTACACCTGTACATGTCCGACTGAACCGGAACATGTCCAACTGAAGCCTGACCTGTACCTGTCCCACTGAAGCTCTACCTATGCAGCTCTACCACTGTGAACTCTGTGACCTTTAGTTTGCCCTTTGTGCCACTAATTTTAGTGAAGATACTCGATGCAGGGTGATTATGGTCGGAGAGAAATTAGAGATTGAGGTAAAATTTACTCTCAGGTCTTTCTTCCTAAGGTTAAACCAACTTTAAGCCCACGGTATAGTTATAGTCAGAACTCTGACTAAAGTAAAGACTTGTGTTGTCATTCTAGCTGTTTTTTGCACTAAAAAACCCCCAGAAAAAACACTTGTCTTTACTGTGAGTGGATTTGCATCTCCACAAAGGTGACTCTTATTTGACTTTGATATGGACTTCTCCTGCTTGTTTTCATATCTCCATGAAGAGTGGTTTAACTTCTGCATTATGCAGGTGCTTCCTCTAGGAAGATAAATGCTTTACCTTTTTATCATTTAACTGGTAGTTTTCGGTCCCTAACACTCACAGATTTAGAGTCTGTACTGAGAGAAAGGCAAGATGCCATAACATTGTTTACCTCCTTGTTTCCTTTTGATAAGAAATGGGAATCTGATTCTCTTCTGCCATGCTGAAATGGCATACACAATGGATTTTTAAACTTTACACACAAGTACCAACTAAGTCAGTCTGTCCCAGGGCAGCTGTGGCTACTGTAGTAGTTTACCCCAACAGGGTATGTAAATGGATGCATTATTAATTAGGTCTAAAACTAGGATTACAACCACGGGGACTAGCCCAGGGGACAAATCACAAATAAAATTTACTCAATTAAACCAAATGCTAAATCTACAAATGACCTCTCAGTCTGTTTTACTATTTCTTGTGTATCACATTCTAACATGTTTTTCTTGCTTCGACAGGATTTGAGCTGCGTTGTACATAGTTTTGCTTCTTTGTTCCTGACCTCGTCCAGCCGAGCACCAGAGAAAATGGACAACACCAAGAGAAATCCAACTATAGAAGGGGGACTTGGATGAAATAATTTTTCCTCATTTGTAATTAAAGTTATCCATGTTTAAAAACAGTTTCTCGTGTGTAATTGCTGATTTTTTTATCAGAAAGAAACGCATGACAACATTTTTCTGCAAAGTTTTAATTTCATATAAACAGCCCGAGCCTATACATCATTGGAAGATCAGACTTTACCCTCAGTGATTAATCCATTTAAATCCTTGTATTTTCTGGTATTTGTTCATTTACACAAGTAGAAAATACTGGACATAATGAAGGCATGCCTGAATGTGTCTCCTAACTACTAAATTATTACAGGCACTTAATCAAGTAACATGAAGTTTTAAGTATGAATTTGTAATAATGAGGTTTAAAGGAATATTCAATTGTTCTTACATTGAAAACTTTAATACAGCTGTTGGTGTTTTATGACTAAGGTCAGGGGTTCAAATTCCCATCAGGCTGGGTTCTATCCTAGAGTGAAATGTAAAAGAGGTCATAGGTACGGATTTGCATAAACATTCCCATCTTTTCCAGGTTCCAGGAGTGTTGAGTTACTCTGAATCAAAGAAAATTTCAAATCTCCAATGGCTTTAATAGTGATAAAACTGTGTAACCACCAAGTAGAGAAATTATTTGAATAATATCTTGTCTTAATGATTCTGTGGAACATTTATTAAAAGTTCAATCCTGCTTTAAAAGTCAAAAGAATAGACCTCTTTCACTAAGGCTGGATGTGTCGCCATGTAGGGTAAACGTCACATACGTCAATGTTTTTCTATGGCAAAATATCTGTGGATGGATTATCTGTCTGGCATATTCTCCACCAGCTTCATAAATCTGCCCCATCACCAAATCTTCAACCAACAAGGTCCACAAAGGATAAACATTCTAACATGAAGAATTTATCCACAACTATCAAAATAAGAAAGATGAAAGCTTAAAGAAGAACGACGATGACGCATTAGTGAATTACTGACCAAAACGAACATTATGATCATGAATAAAACATAAGTAACTTGTTCCCTCGGACTGACTCTACAATTAAAATTAAAAATCGATTTCATGATGTAGATATTAGCACAGACAGAGAGATTTGTGAAGTTTAAATGCTAGAAAATGTAATCTGTTAACATCTGTAGAATTTAAACTGCACAATATCCACACTGCTAATATCCACATGAAATAGATTTTTTAAATTTTAATTGTACAATTGGTCTGAGTGGTCAAATGGTCACATTTTCTATAGCGCTTTTCCACCTTCAAGGTACTCAAAGCGCTTTACAACAAGGAACCACTCACCCATTCACACACCAGTGTACGCAGACACTGTGGGCAAGGTGGGTTAAGTGTCTTGCCCAAGGACACAACAGCAGCATTCATCTGTGGGAGCTGGAATCACACCAGCCAACCTGTGGGTCAGTGGATCTGACCGCTCAACCTGTGATGTTTATGTCGAGAGCTGGATTTGAACTGCCAACCTTCAGATCAGTGGGCGAATGCTCTACCAACTGAGCTACTGCCGCCGTGAACAAATTACTGTATTTTTTTGGACTATAAGTTGCACTTTTTTCATGGTTTGGGTGTTTCCTGCCACTTATCCTCTGGTGTGACTTTTATGTTAAAATGTTCACACTGACAGCCACGAGAGGGTGCTCTAGGCTTGTGTGCTCCTGTACCACTGTCACTTCACTCTACTGCGCATGTTGGCTGCAGAAGAAAGAGAAAGAGCCTCTGTCCTGTCTGTATCATGTCAGTACATTGCACCATTAGTTCTGCATCACTGACAATTTAAAATTTAAACAAACATAAAGATGATCGAAACCATCCTGTTGGGATTCAGAAAGGCTGAAATAATTCTAACTGGAACTGATGCTGAGTCTGACGACAGCTACACAGAACTGCAACTTGTAGTCAGAAAAATACAGTACTTATTAATGAATGACTTTTTACTATGTTTTATTACCTGGTCCCTGAAGGTTTGACCAGGTTTTGTATTCACCGTGTGTGTATGCGTCTGTGTGTCTGTCCACCCACAATAATTCTGCCATTTATGGACCGATTGTCACCAAATTTCTTACGTGGGTCAAACCCTCGTGCCCAATGCCGCAAAAATGTTTGGTGATGATCCGAGGTCATTTGAGGTCACACAGGTCAATTGAAAGGTCACGTCATTATAAAGGATCGGCAATTTCAACAATTTCTGAACCATCTGTGGGCTGAAATATTCACCCAATCATCACACAAGTTGGCACACACATAACCGGGGCACACTGGATGTTACAGGTTCAAACTGGTCAAGGTCACTTGAAGGTCAAGGTAACCAAGGTCAAATATGTGTTTTTGGTCATAACTCCGCGAAAGATCGAGCTTGACCAACGGGAGTGGTCTCAAAATCTCAGAAAAATTATTATCTATTTATAATTCTATGCATCTGTATAGTAAAATATTAATAGTTTTTGAGATAATCACTAATTATAACAGTTATTTTCTCTTTCAGTGTATGCCGTTAAAATTCTAATTGGAATGAAAATCATTTCCATTTCTTCTTTTTCTGGTGATACACAACACACTGATCTACAGTCACACAACTAACATATACACAACTCATGAAAAATTACATTTTGGTTACACACTAGTAAACACAGACATTCTCATGTGTGACCAATATCACACAAATGTTCATGGGCCTGTACAGATACACATATTACATTGTGGATATAACCATCAGGTAATATGGACTGGGCTCCTCATAAACTGCTTCTGTGGTGATGAACTGCCCCCACCGATGCCTCATGGGGACCAGGTTGCTGTCTCTGATTGTCCTTGTTCATGCATAATGTTAGAATTGCTCAGTAGTTCACTAATGCGTCGTAATTGTTCGCCTTTAAGCTTTCATCTTTCTTACCTTGATAGTTGTGGATAAATTCTTCATGTTAGAATTTTTATCCCTTGTGGACCTTGGTGGATGAAGATTTGGTGATGGAGCAGATTTATGAAGCTGTTGGAAAATACGCAACACATTTCCACGATATTTGGCCACAGAAAAGCATTGACGTACATGACATTTACCCTACATTGCTGCACTTCTGGTCATCATGAAAAAGGTCTACAAGTTTAAGCTCACAGCCACATTTTTGAGTTTATGATTGGGTCTGTATTCACAAATTTGCCTTATTAATCTTTTAACTTAGTAGTATATTTTGTTTTTTGTGGATTTACATAAATATTAAACACAATACTTGGAGTTAAAGGTCAAATATACTTGAATTAAAAACTATGAGCACTTTAAAATATTCCACAAACCGAACCTTTTAGTCAGACTTGAGTAACAAATGAGCACATCTTTACACATGTAGTCATAGTAGTATTACAATTACAACCAAATAAATACATATAAGACAGCTGATGGAGCCTGTCGAGTCTTTGGGAGCAGCACATTTCTAGCTGTCTTTCTTCTCCCTGGTCATTTTGATCATGGTTTCGGGGGATCTGTAGAGGAAGATGAGCTTCTCGAACAGGGTCTCCTCCAGCTCCATCTCGCCGGTCTCTCTCACCACGAAGATGTCCGTGCAGAGCTTCAGCACGCGGTCCACGCACGGCAGCTCCTCGAACATGATGGACCTCGAGATGCCGTTAAAGAACTCGCGCACGAATTTACCAATGACGAGGACCACGGACATGTACAGCCCCACAATCCTGCAGAGACAGAGTGAGACAGGTTATGGATTTAGTGTAATAAATAGGATAAAAAATATATTCAAGGTCCTATATTAAGCAAAACTGACTCTTGTGAGCTTAACCCACATTATAATGTTGTTACCTCATCCAAAACAGGCCTGGAGTTGTGTTTAGCTCAGGGGTCACCAAACTTTTTTCTCTGGGGGCCACATTATCGCTCCAGACTGTGATGGGGGCCAGGGTCGGGTCGGCCTGACGACGCAGATTATATTCTTTGAAAACCGCCAGACTTTCTTTACACATCAGACAAACTGCACGGTCCTTACACTGAACAAAAAAATGATCGGTCGTCCACTGTTCTTTGAAAACTCAGCACTCTCTGTCAACTTTTCGTACTTAAACATGAGACATGAGATTTTTGTTGAAGATCACCAAGGACTGTAGACTGTGTACTGGACATTTCATCCGAAAGAGTAAAGAGTAAATTAAGACAAGAATGCATTTTTGGCGCCTTTAATGTCCTGTCTTCTCTCTTTTTTGCTGTTTGATTTCATCTGAACTATCCTTTCATCTGGTCTCTATATGAACATTTGAATCATAGAACTAACTGAAGTCACACACACATAAAATCAGTCTATGAGTAACTCTTAAACAGTTACACTATCGCGTTGGAGACGTATTAAACTTTTCAGAGATTATACATCTACAGGTCGACACATAGACCAGACATGTCAAACTCAGGCCCGGGGACCAAATTTGGCCCACGATATAATTATATTGATATATATATTATATATGATATCATATCAAACATGTATGAGAGCTGCCTACAGATAGACTATAGAGACATTATATATTTAAAATTGAGTTATTATTATTTTATATTGTTTGTTCTGCATTCAATGTTTAGTCAAAACTATTATTAAACTTTTTTTTTTATATATAAGAAAAGGTTTAATATTACATATCTTGAAAGAAGAGAAAACATTCAGATGTTGTTGAAATTTTTCAATAAATATTTAGTTTGACCCACAACTTAGTCCCACTTTTTAATTTTGGCCTCTGTGAATTTGAGTTTAACACCCATGACATAGACCGTTTATATGAATGGACATATATTTTAGCCTCTTAGTGTTTTGAATTACTTCACGGCGCATAGACCTACATGAGAGTATCAGTGTTTTCAGGCGTCCACACAGTGCCGGATCAGACCTGTACTCAGATGAATTTGTGGGAGCTGGTGGCACCAGATCACTGCGTCTCTGGAGCCGTTTTCAATCAGATTAGTGTGAACAAACACTGCATCCACAACGAAAATGACATGAATATGTACTAGTGTGTGGATGGGGCCACACTTAGTTAACAGCTCCTTTTGTTCAGTAGAGATGGGCAATTCCAGGACTGAAATTATTCAAATAATTCTAGTAAATAAACGAGAGTTAATAAATAGAATATTAAAACACAGTGGAGAACATCCTGCATCACCACATGACATCACAAGGTGTAATACAGTAGAGTGCTTTCTGTTTGAGAGAAAAACTCACATATGAAACCCAAATATGCAGGATTTGTTTGTTAAACATGTGTGAATGAAACAAAACACAACTCCAGGTCTGTTTTTGAGGAGGAATATGGTGGAACATTCCCGCCAAAGCAATAATATATCTACTAATATTATAATGGTGTTTCATTATAACAATAACTCCTACTCTTTAAAAAAAATTCTGTTGGAAACACTGCAAAAAATCTTGGCCAAAATCTTAGATATAAGCACTTAAATCTATCATAAAATGACTTAAAAGTAGTGAAATTATCTGACCATGCAGCAAGATCATTTTACTTGACCAGTTATCTTAAAATAAACAACCTCTAGACAAGAATTAAAGAGTTTCTGTTCTAATAAGTAGATCATAAATCTGAAAACAAAAATCTTGGCCAGATCAGAGAAATTTGCAGTGATTGAATGTTTGTGTTACCCATGTCCTGCCAGGAAGCCCAGACTGGACGGACTGACTTTGTCGCTGAAGATGGTGATGTGGATGTTGTGGCAGCTGCGTTTGGGCCCCGTGTTACACTCCTCCACCACCCACCACTGGTCTTTGTCGTCGTCCTGGTCAGAGCCGCTCTCCTGCTGCAGCTTCAGGGACAGCGGTCTGAAGAAGGAGAGAGCGTGGAGGTCCGGGCGCTCTGAAAGATCTGACACAGCACGGGAGATTAGACTCAGACACTGCTGGAAGGAAACAAAGTATAAATGTAAAAGTAAAATTTTTATGTATCTGTACTTTACTTAAGTTAATTTTACAGCCAGTACTTTTTACTTTTGGGTTAGTCCATATGAAATCAGCCACCCTCCACTATGAGCCATCTCAGATTCAGCTGGAATATTTTGTTTTTAAATTCTAACATTACCAAATGAAAGAATCAAACATTTTAGCTCAGTCCCTTCAGTCGCTTTAAACTAATCAGAATATGCCAAAGTTTCTCTGGTAAAAAATGTTATCAACATCTATCTGTGCCCACATGGGGAACCGAGGCTTCAAAGAAGGGGCCAAAAAGATCACATTTGGTCTGTGACTATATTTGTGACTTTACACCATCCATATGAAAGCTCAGAAAAGTGTGAGATTGTTGTCAGAAATGATCATTCTCTCAAATATTCAGCCTCAACAGTTAGTTTGTAAATATCTGCTTGGAGTAAATAGATCGTGGACCTCAAACATTGAAAAAAAAATTAGCAGCAACCAAATTTGAGATTTTGGGGGCCCACAGCACCCCCATTAATAACTAGAAAAGCAGTCAGAGAGCGCAGACCTCCACCAAGGACTACCCCCATTTTTTATATAAATTGGGATAAAATCAGTCTTCTGGATCAGATTCGGATCAGCCTTTGGAATATGAAAGAGGATCCCACTGTCCATCCCTGAGTCAAATTTCATGGGGTTTGGTCAATAATTAACCGAGATATTGAGAAACAAAATTTTTGGCCCCATTTACCACAATGTTAACTAAAATTTCAAAGTGATCCAGAATCCAGGATTTCTTCCGGATCACCCCCAAAATGAAATCAGTTCTTCCTTTTCACATTTCCAACAAATCCTGAAAATTTCATCAAAATCGGTCCATAACTTTTTGAGTTATGTTGCTAACAGACAAACAAACAAACAAACGCCGGCAAAAACATAACCTCCTTGGCGGAGGTAAAGATACACAATAAAGGTACCCAACAACAGATTTACAATCTATGACCAAGAATCTACAATAATACAAATGTTCAGATTCCTAGCTCTATTTTTTATGAAGTTATGGTCTCTCAAAAATGCTTATAAATTAAGGTTTCTGAAAAAGTGAACATGGCCCCAAAATTTCACCGGGCCATAACTCAGGAATGACTGAAGGGACTCAGCTAAAATTTTAGATTCTTTCATTTGGTGATTTTAGAAATTTTTAGAATTTTTTTCAGCCAAATCTGAGATGGCTCATTCCTTGAAGATGGCTGATTCATATGGACTGATGCACTGACCCTTTTACTTCACTACATTTGAGAGCAGGTATCTCTATTTTCTACTCCTATTCTACTACTTTTCTACTACTATTTTCTACATTTTAGATCTGTACTGAAAAGTAAAAAGTACTTTTTATGGTGAGAGACTGATTTTTAGCACATTTACAGTAATTTGATCAACACAAAACACAAAAACAGTGAGAAAAATAAACAAATCAGTTGAATCGTCCACTGAGGTTCATTTGGTCTTCCAATAATTTATGTTATTAGGTTCTTTTTTCAGACCAAGCTCAGGTTCAGCTGTGGTTGTGGTCGCTATTTCAAACCTCCCACATTATCAGTTTGCTCAGTGTGTAATTCACTCAGCATCCTCCAGAGGGCGTGTGTCAGATCATGAGCTGTCTGTGCAGTAAGTAGACATTAGTGTTTTTATATTCTCTGGCTTTTAACACCTCGTGAGTTGTGTGGTCCTCTGTGTTTTTTATTTATTTTTTATGCGTTTTTATGTGGTTTTATTGATTTAATTTATTTATTGGTTTATTTATTTCTATTCTGTGATTTTGTTTTTATTTTATTTTATATTACTGGTTTTATTATTTTAAGACTAGTATTATTTTAGTTTATTTTATCATCATTCATTATTATTGTTGTTATTATTATGTATTTGTGCAGCACTTTGGAAACTGTTTATTTGTGAAATGTGCTATAGAAATAAAGTGGATTGGATTAGTGTGCTCAGATATAGTAAGAAAAGTGCCATTGTTATGTAAATGAATACTGTAAAGAACTTCAACTGACCAACTTTCATCCTGGTGGCCATTTTAGACTCGGGTCCCTTTGGTCCGCGGATAAACTTTGGAAGCAGATGTTCGATTATCCTGGAAAATCACATGTACATAGTGTATATAATCACAATACACTGAATCCAGTACTTCATATTTGATCATATTTGGGTTGGTTCCTTACACAGGCTTACTGCTGTTTCCTTTGAGCATTTGGACGATGCCTTCTCTCAAAACCATGTCCTCATATTTCACCGTGTGCTCTCCCACAGTCTCGGGGTTCATGGAGATGGAGGCATTCCTGCAATACAAATATACAAACTATATTATTTTTAGTGCTGTCAAGCTATTTAAAAAATTGAGAGATTAATTATGATCTGTAATTAATTAATCTAATTAATCTCTTTTTTAATCTCACCTAAAAATTGCTGAGAAAAGCCTTCAACTTCAAGTATTTTCATTAACGATTTATATAAGTATCATTATTATTACTATTACTAATCTGCATAAATAAACTCAACTTTACAACATATAAACCATCACCACTCTAGAGCCACATCAGCCCGTTTGACATTATAATGTGTTTAATGCAGCTTTGTGCAAGTCTCACAGAAATGAAACTTAAAACCACATGGCTAATTTGCATAAACTAAGCAGAGAAAAGAAAAAAAAAATGCTCTTGTGCTGATGCGGTTCAGCTTCTGTGGGACTAAAGGACACGACTCAGTGGAATATGAGTGTTCTCTCTGTGACAGAGGGATTTTGATGCTGAAGGTGAGTCTGTTCTGTGTCTGTGTCGCGATGTTTTCAGAGATCATACATGTGCAGGTTTATCGCAGATGCGGCGAGAACAGGAACTAAAATTACAATTCTTTGCAGGAGTGAGCGGAGCAGGACTGCACAGTGTGGGACTGTGTCCTAACAACACATAAAAACAGATTTTATAATAAGACAACTCACATACAGAAGCAGTAAAGTTAGAGATAAAAAATAAGATTAACACGATTAAAAAACATAATGCACTAAATATGACTGTAATTAATTAATATCAATTAACACGATAATTTGACACCCCTAATGATTTCACACTTGTATAGTTGATAAGAGATTCATTGCATTGTTTTTGCACCCTGCCTGACTTATCCGGCTGTAAAAATTAATACAAAACATATTACTCATTTGTTCCGTTTGTCATTTGTCACGTGGCAGTGCGTGTGAGCGTACCTGAGCAGAGTCCACCTGAGTGTGATGTAAATGTGGGAGGAGTTGCTGAGCTCTTGGATCATGGCGGCGCGTGAGGCGGGGCTGATACTCCACAGCAGACTGGCGTCGCTCTTGATCTTCGCCACCATCACATCCTCCGCCTCGTAGTTCATGATAAACTGCATTGCCGACTGAAACGGGGAGAAGTTTGACGTTTAGAAAGGAAAATGATCTGCGTATAATGAACAGCAAAAAGGTGGGTTAAAGAGAGTTACGGGGTGTGTCGCGTAGACTTTGGTGAGGCGGTTAAACGCGGATTCGGAATAAGGCACGAGGTTCTGCTCCTGAGCCGTCATGGTGAACAGAGGCTGTGAACACAAAGAAAACACTAAAGTGGTAAATAGGTCACATTTAGTGCATGAACTATTCACACATGGACATAATTATAACATATACTTAACTTAGAATAGAACAGAATAGAATAGAATAGAAAGCATTTATTGTCATTATACAGTATAATGAGATTCAGAGCTGCTCCGACAAAGTGCAAGAAAAAAAAAAAAAAAAAAGAACAGTTCCCAGTGTAAAGATGAGTTCAGTATGGTGACAGCTTTGGGAATGAAGCTGTCCCTGACTCTCTTTGTTCTGGCTGGAATGGATCTGATGAGCCTGCCAGAAGGTAACAGGTTGAACAGGTGGAACAGATGTTCCTCGCTCTGCTGAGACAGTGGGAGTTGTAAAATGTGGTTAAGGACAGCAGAGGGCAGCCAATAATGCCCTGTGCAGTGTTGGTGACCCTCTGCAGATGCTTCCTGTCGGCCTCTGTGCAGTGAGAGTGCCACACTGACACAGTAGAGGTCAGCAGGCTCTCAATGGTGGAACGATAGAAGGTCACCAGCAGCTTGTGTTTAGTTGCTCCTTCTTGAACACCTCAGGAAGTGTAGCCGCTGCTGGGCCTTTCTGACCAGTGCTGAGGAGTTGACTGACCAGGAGAGATCCACAGAGATGTGAACCCCAAGGAACTTGAAGGACTCCACTCGCTTCACACTTAAGCCGTTGATGTACAGGGGGGCAGGGGTGGCTCTGTTCCACCGAAAGTCCAGGATGAGTTCCTTAGTCTTGGTGATGTTCAGTGCCAACTTGTTAGTTGCACACCGCTCGCTGAGTTTCAGGACCTCATCTCTGCCTTTTGGGTGCGACCGCAGGAGCCTTTGTTGTTGCAGAACGTTTTGTCGACATTGTGGGTTTTGTCGGGGAGAAAACTTCTTCTCTCACGGCTAGCAATCGAACATTTATGTAATTTGGCGAGCTGGCGAATGCACCTGTACTGCACAAGAGACAAGGGATGGAGGAGATTGATTGACAATGGTCTGTAGTCCCTTATCCAATCAGGATGCAGGGGGAGGTTACTGTTTTAGATGCCTGTCATATACTCCATCAGTCCCAGCTTCTGTCATGAACTTGTTGTCTGAGCTCGTTCCTTGACAGCTCGTTTGCGGTACACACTCAGTTTTACATTTAGATTCACCAGTCTCATGTCTGTACCTCATATCCTGCGATGCTGAGCTGGATCGACACATCCACGGGCTGGTTGGTGACTCCAGCTGCCGACTGGACCAGAGACATGAAGAGCAGAGGAAACCAGATGATCCCGATGAGGACGAATATCAGAAGACCTCCCATACCATACTTCACCACCTTCTTCTTCTTCTGGCCCGGAGGATGAGGGAATTTCTACAACCAAAACCATCAATCACAAATTATTCACAGTTCCAGATGTAGCAGTGAGACAACAAAAATCTACGTTCGAATAAAACGTAATTAAGCCACACTGCAAGAGCTGAAATATCAGGGTGTCCCAAAAAGTTTGACATAATTTCTTAATTTTTGTTAAAATAACCTTTAATTTTCACAGAATGTATAGAAACAGATCAAGATTTTATGTTTAATGTTTTATTTTTGTTCCGTTTTCAGGTTGAGCTGTTCACTCCCAAAGAGAAGTCATTTTGTCAAAGATGTTCATTTTGTCTTCTTATGTACTATAACGAGACAAGACTAGACTAGACAACAAGAATTAACCACATTATGGATTTGGACAGGGCTCGGGTCATTGGATCAGAAAACAACAATTTGAAACGCTGGATCAGGGAGGAAATGAGGCATGGACAGCATTAACCAAGATGACAAAGCATTTCTTTTTTCATACACCTGGGACACCCTCCTCCAGAGAACATCAGGCGACGGGAGGTGTGGTCAGTCTGAGTGACCTGCAGGTCCATCAGGTCTGACCACGTCTACAGGAAGTAACAACAGCTTATATATGACACATCAGCAGTAACAGTTCTGTAGATGGCTTTCAGCGAGCAGCCGAAACATTTCAGCAAGGTAAATACACTTTACTGTATTGTCTTTAAAAAGAACCCAAGAAGTTATAGTCATTTTGTGTCTTGGAATCTGCTGCACACACTCACCAAAGACTGTGCAGCCTTCAGCCTTTGGAAAAACTTCACCAACTAGCAAACAAATTTGGACTTGGTACCAAAAATTTAAAGAGAAAGGTTGTTTATGCAGGGCTAAAGGAGCTGTAGACCAACATCAACATCAGAAGAGATGGTCGAGCAAGTTCGTGAAAAACTTGCAAACCCCCAAGAAGACAGATGAGAAAAAAATATTATTCCCAAGCCACAACTTCTTAAAATTATGTCAAAATATGGCAAAAAGTTTCATATATATATACTGTATGTGTCTTATTATTTTTGTTAATTTTTACAGTGCTATGTTATTAAATAGGGAGCCATTTGGGAGCTGATCCAAAAGAGCCAAATCTTTGAAAAGAGCCAAAATGCCCAACATAAATTTGTACAGAATTTTTCTTCATTGACAGAACTATCATAGACTCTTGTGCAGTTTACTTAAAAAAATACAAATGAAAACTGAAACTAAAACAATAAACCTTTAAATATAAAAAAAAATCAATCTCACTTTGTCAGACTCCCTCCAGCACTTGAGGATAAAGATATTTGCGTAAATGTCCTCGACACAGATCCAGCTGGACAGGGACAGGGTGGTGTCGGTCCAGACCCAGTCCATCACCGCGCGCAGCTCCGTCAGGAAGGGCACCATGCGGAACCTGCAGGGGCACAGAGGGCACAGCCAGAGGGCACACAGACTCAGACAGAGTGGAGATTAAACACCAAGGATGTAAAAGTCACAACATGCCAGAGAAAACAACACCAGAGTCACTGTATCTGCAGTTTGAGTGAAAAAGAATTTATAAAACAGTAATCCGTGTATCATTCGTTCATTCGTTTTTCAGTATAAAACCCAAAAAAAAAAAAAAAAAAAAACATCAACTATTTGTTTTTTTCGCAACTATGAAAAAATAGATAATATTTTTTTCAGTTTTGTGTTTTTTGTGTTTAAATTAATAATGGAAAAAACTCATCATGACCGTTTCCCGTTTACGTGACTTAAAAGGCGATGCCGGACTGAACCAGGACTGAACCAGGACTAAATCAGGTCCGGGACCAGATCAGAACCAGACCTATACTGAGACCAGGACCAGGACCAGGACTGAGACTGGGACCAGACTAGGACCAGACTGTGATTGAGACCGGAACCAAACCGAGACTGAGACCGGGACCCGACCAGGACCAGACTGGGACCAGACCAGGACTGAAAACAATTTAGTCCTGGTTTAGTCCTGGGACTTGACTGGGACTTGATGTCAAAAAATTGAGACTTACTTGAGACTCGCAAAACAATGACAACAACTATTTTCTTCATTTATTTGTCTCAAAAACCAAAATGAAAAAACAGATAATGATTCATTTTTTTCATTTTTTGATTTTGTGTTTAAATGAAAAATGGAAAAAAAACTGTTTCGCGTTTCTGTAACTTAAATTGCAATGCCGGACTGAACCAAGGACTAAACCAGGTCCAGGACCAGACCGGAACCAAACCAAGACTGAGTCCGGGACCAGGACCAGGACTGAGACCGGGATTGAGACCAGTACTAGACTGGGACCAGACCAGGACCAGACCGGAACTGAGACCAGGACTGAGACTGGGACCAGATCAGGACTGAAAACAGTTTAGTCGTGGTTCAGTCCGGCATCTACAACTCTTACGTAAATACTCTATACTCATATAAATATACAATGACTTTTTATGTACAATTTATCTTAAAATTCATATAAATAGTAAAAATCTATGTTGTACTAGATTTAAAGACTTGAAATGACTTGAACCTCAAAGCAGACAACTTAGTCTAGACTTGGGCATATGGTCTAGTGACTCGAGACTCGACTTGGACTTGCCTGTATTTTACTTGGGACTTGACTGGGACTTGAGGTCAAAGACTTGAGACTTACTAGAGACTTGCAAAACAATGACTTGGTCCCACCTCTGATATGATCATAAAATCTAGTTCTAGTTTAACAGGAATGTCACACACTCTAAGTCCACTACTTTGTGCAGTCTGTGAGCGTGAGAGGACGACTTGCATGAAGCATCGAGTCTTTCTTTTATTCTCTTACCCCTGGAAGAGGAAGAGGTTGAGGTAGTTGTAGTTCTTGGTGAGGAAGTTGCCCAGGATCCGGTTTGGATATCCACATTTGATCTGATACGCAGACAGGCCGAAGTAAATGCACTTGACAAAGTACCAGAGCTGAGCCACTGGGTTTCTGTTGAACCTCCTACAACGACACAGAACAGAGAGAAGTATTCACATCAAACAGGCTTTTTATTTATGCATGCACAGTGTCCTCAAGAAATATTAGCACCCAAAGTAAATATAGGAAAATCATTATTTCATTATAAAAATATGATTCCAAACTAGGGCTGACTAAAATTCCTGGCCAAATTAACAAAATAAAATAATAGATGAGATTTGTCTCATTTCAGCATGTGGACTGAATATTCTCTGAGAGGGACTTCTTTAAAGAGGTGGTATTAAACTTCTATGGGGTATGAATCAGTAAGACATATTGAGATCACCACTTCATCGCTTTTATTGATTAACTGAAAACAATGTAATAACATGTAATCACAAGAATACTAAAACATGCATGGAAGACATAAAACATCTTCAGGCATGTCATGAAGAAAACTATCTTATATAACACTGTAGAAGATTCTCAAAATTCTCTTATTACCTCCGCCAAGGAGGTTATGTTTTTGCCGGCGTTTGTCTGTTTGTTTGTTTGTTTGTTTGTTTGTCTGTTAGCAACATAACTCAAAAAGTTATGGACCGATTTTGATGAAATTTTCAGGATTTGTTGGAAATGTGAAAAGGAAGAACTGATTTCATTTTGGGGGTGATCCAGAAGAAATCCTGGATTCTGGATCACTTTGAAATTTTAGTTAACATTGTTGTGGTAAATGGGGCCAAAAAGTTTGTTTCTCAATATCTCGGTTAATTATTGACCAAACCCCATGAAGTTTTACTCAGGGATGGACAATGGGATCCTCTTTCATATTCCAAAGGCTGATCCGGATCTGATCCAGAAGACTGATTTTATCGCAATTTATATAAAAAATGGGGTAGTCCTTGGCGGAGGTCTGCGCTCTCTGAGTGCTTTTCTAGTTTTGTATAATACCCATCTTAAAGGTCTACAATGCATTCAGCTAATGTCGCCTTCTTGTTGTGCAGAACTGTTTTTATTGCACAGAGAAGCTCCTCCCTGACCTTTCAGTGACCCCAGGCAGAATGAAGAACATCCAGAAGTGAATGCCAAACACGAGGACCACCTGGAACACACACTTCCCCAGCAGAGACTTCTTCAGGTACAGGGCCCGGTCCACGATCATGGTCCCAAATTGCATCAGCAGCATCACCAGGAAGGCCTCAGGAACCTGGTCTTCAGACAGGGACTCTGTGATGTCGGCCGCTGCAGAGTATTTCTAAACACACAGTTGTTCTCGTTAGAAATACTTCTACAAATACATCTGCAGTACTTTCCACATTATTGATTCTGTGTCCAAAAGTTCAAAGTTGGCCTCATTGTCAATTTCTCATGCGTAGACAATTGGAAGAGTGAGAGGCCTCTACATCTGCATGTACTGCAAATATACACATTTATATGGTCTGGATTGAAGGATGGGTCAAATGCAGAGGATAAATTTCTCTTCGGGAACCGTAAAGTCTTACTTTAGTAGGTTTTACTTTCTCTTCACCTTGAGTACTTCACATATTTGACAGCGTAACTGAATGAGCACTGGGCCTGGGACAGACTGAGGCTCACTGCAGCCTGGAGAAAGTCTGTTAGACCCAACAGAAAACAGGCTCTAGAAAATACCTCATAAATGTTATTGGATCATATAGTCATATGTTTATATGAAATAATTTAAGAAAATACATAACTTACAATCATGGAGGAATTTGAATTTTTTGTTGCATTATCAGAGAAATAATATTCTAAAACAGTAGAATTCTTGTTCTTACAAGTGCCCCTGACTGTTTGTAGGATTTGTTCTTCCAGAAGAACATTTTCAGTTAAGAAAAAGTTTTGTGAATGCCAAAAATGTTCAGAAGAAGGCCTTAAGTACAAATTTGTTTGTAAGAAAATTTCATTCCCTTCCAATTACATGAACTTCAAATAATAATTACTCTTAGCCATGTCTGGGCATTATAAAGATAAATAATTAATTGCGATCTCAGTACAGAGGCTTTGTGTCACTATGTCTGCTCATATCTAATGCAGATTTCTGCCCAGATATTTTTTTCTTATATCACACTCCCCTACTCTTAGCTTAGTCACAGGTTTACTAAATGTTTTTTTCTCTTTCTTGACTGATTTCTAGTAGTGACACTTTACAACACTTGTGCTTAATACCAAATCAAAATCAAGAGTTACCCCGAAAGCCCAGTATCCATAAATGGTGACGATGAAGTTGACGACATCGATGAGGAACATGAGCGCGTAGACGTCACACACAGGGCTGTAGTCCGGGTGGATAATGTCATAGAAGAACTGCCTTATGGGTAAATAAATATGGAGTCCACTGTGGGGAAGAAGAAGAGGAGGGATTTAATTTATCCGGTAAAAGTAAAGGCTTGCCAAGAAAGTGCACAAGGTTTGATCCATTTGTCCTTTCCACCTTCTCACAGTAAGCCTAAAACTAGATTTGTGATAATAACCAAACTTAAGAGTTAGACGTACACTTCGATGATGGTGGCTTTGGCCTGGAGCATCTTCTCTCGGATCTGCTGACGGAGGCGCTGTTTTCGGGTCAGAGGAGTTTTGTGGCGCTGGTTTCTCCTCTTTTTACAGCTCTGCTTCTTGGGCTTTATCCCTCCTGTAAAGAAACAATATACACAGTTTTCATTTAAATAAGTGATGACAGCAAAACATGTGTGTAGTAAGAAATATAAAATGTTTAATTTTAGAGAGTATTGACCAATTTGAAAATGCTGCTCAATATCCTTGTCTCCATAAAGTCTCATTATGCATAAATAATAAATTATGTGTATGTCCATCCGTTGATTTTCTTCCGCTTATCCGGGGCCGGGTCACGGGGCAACAATCTAAGCAGAGATTATCAGACTTCCTTCACCCCAGACACTTCCCAGGCCAGCTGAGAGACATAGTACCTCCAGTGTGTCCTGCAAAAGTGTACATTTGCACAGGGAAGTTGGGGACATGTCACAACCAATATTAGGGAAGACAAAATAGTCCCTATCAATATTTGCCATTTTATTTTAATAAACAAAAATATTAATTTATTCCAATATTTTTCCAAACTCAAATAGTATTAATTTAACATGTTTTAGTTCACATTTTGTTTATTAGACGTTCTGAGATGTGTTCAGTGATGTGACGACAGGGTTACAACAGAGTGATGTCATTAGTGGAGCCAGGAGCATAAACTGGGGAAGCGGCAGGACAGGGCCGCACCTGAAGATGTCGGCTTGAGCAGGCGTGAGTGAAGACACTGAACACCAAACTTTGAAAAACTTTTCAAAAGGAACTTACTTGTCTTCATCTTCAGTTAAACTTGTCTTATAATGAGTGGCCGTGGAAAAAGAGTGACTATCAGCACAAGTGCACCTCCCAAATGGAGCTCTACTCGTGCGCTGTGAGACCCCGACTCTACTGACAATATTCCATGGAAAAATGTTTAGACATTACCTCACAAATATCTCATCACCAACAAGCAAAGGGAAATCTCCTACAAACTTCTACATCACTGTTATCCGCTAAAGAATCATCTTAGAAGGACAAAGGACACAAACTGTACATTTTGTGAACTGAAAAATGAAACCACCTCTCACTTATTTTGGACCTGCTCAGACTCTGTGTTTTTGGAAAGAATTCATAAAACATATACACAACTTTTTATCCTATCCTATCCTATATTTTATCCTTTTTTATAAAGGTGTGCTGTGTGTTTTTTGCAGTGTGCATCATACAAAAAGTGAACAATATTATATAATTACTCTGTTAATCAAGTTAATTGGTTTTATGGGGTGGGGAGCTGAGACCAAACCTACGCCCTTGGTGTCCTGGGTCTTTCCCGGGATCTCCTCTCAGTGGGACGTGCCTGGAACACCTCCCAAGGGTGACACCCAGGAGGCATCCGGAACAGATGCCCGACCCACCTCAGGTAGCTCCACCTGTGTGACTGAGCTCCTCACCCTATCTCTAAGGGAGCGCCCAGACACCCTGCAGAGGAAACTCATTTTGGCCGCTTGTATCCACGATCTTGTCCTTTCAGTCATTGCCCAGAGCTCATGACCATAGGTGAAGGGAGGAACATAGACTGACGATAAAGCGAGAGGTTCACCTTTCAACTCAGCTCCCTCTTCAACACTACTGTCCAATACAGCGACCACATCACTGCCAACGCTGCACCAATCCGCCTGTCAATCTCACAGTCCGTCCTCCCCTCACTCCTGAACAAGAACCCGAGATACTTGAACTCCTCCACTTGACTTGTATGTGCACGTTTGACTTAAAAATATCAGTTATCACAATTAGAAAGAAAAAAACATCCCTACTACTGTACGGTTGGACATATTCACCATCTGAGTCTGCGTCCCCTTTCCTGCGCCGACAGAACAGGGAGGTGGAGGAGGCGTTGAGGGGCAGAAACTTGAGACAGCGGGACGCGTCTTTACTGTTGCTTTTCTCTGAGCCCTGGGTCTTCTTCTTGTCCACCTTCTTCTTCATCTTCTTAAAGAAATCGGGCATCTCCACCTCTTTGTTGTCCCACAAACCATGGCACTGTTGGCAGAAGCACGGAGGCATCAGCTTTAATCACACACGGAAAAGGGGAAGAGCAGCAAAAGATTGTCTGATTTTGTATGCTACAGAAAGTGCTTGGACAAAGTTGGAACAGCCAAAGGGACCTGCCTGAGGATTTATGGCTGCAGAAGGCTTGTACAGGGTTAAAAGATCTTAAATGTAACTTGGGGTGAGACCTAAACGAGCTTTAAAAGTGAGTGTGTTCAGTGTTTAGCTCCAGTCAAATGAAGTTCACTGAGGCTGTAGTTATAGGAGCGAATTTGGAGCTGAGTTCCATATTTGAGTCCGAACAGGAATTAACTTTCTCTTCACCTTGAGTAATTCATATTTTGACAGAGTAACAACTGAGTATAAAGTTTTGGATTATGGTAAATGGTCGCATTTTTATATAGCAACTATTCTTGTTTTTATGTTTATATACTGTAATAAAAATTCACTTTTTACTTTCTTTTCAATAAGTACAATAACATGGAATAATAAAATGTAATCAGTACATTTTAAAAAGTGGATATTTTCTTTGCTTTTCTATTAGGAATCTATGGAAGTCCATTTCTGCCAGTAAATAAAAAATAAAAGCCTCACAGTAAGTCATAATTATAATTTTTAAACTCATAATCATGTGTTTAAAACTCAGAATTATGTGTTTAAAATGTGTAATTATGACTTTTAGACTTTAAAACTCATAATTATGACTTTCTGTGAGGCTTTTTTTTTTATTTACTGGTGGAAATGGGCTTCCATAGTAATCCCAAAACTAAAATATGAAAAATAAAAAAATAATCTTGATTGATATATTGACTGTATTGACTTAATTACTTTTACTGTGAAGCACTTTATGACTAACATTATGTCTGTGAAAAGCACTGCATAAATAAAGTTTACCGACATAATTACTTATAAATGAGTAAAAGGAGCAAAAAATGTCTTGTAAACCACAAATGATAACGGTACACAGTAAAGACGTCAGCGTTGTCTTCACCTTGAGGATGGACCTGTGGAAGAACAGAGCCAGCAGCTGTATGAGGTCGAACAGCACGTATCCGTCCTTCTTCTCTACTCCGATGATGTTGGGTAAAGCGAAGGGCCGGTCTGCGTTTATGCCTCTGTACGCAGACGTTGTCCAGGGGAAGAACCCGAACTGGAAAAAGTACTTCACCACC
The DNA here is from genome assembly GCF_026225935.1 of Boleophthalmus pectinirostris. Lineage (NCBI taxonomy): Eukaryota > Metazoa > Chordata > Actinopteri > Gobiiformes > Gobiidae > Boleophthalmus > Boleophthalmus pectinirostris. The sequence goes on along the minus strand of NW_026571515.1, from coordinate 14,603,706 downwards.
ACAGTCAGCTGCACACACCAAACAACAAGAATAGAGATTAAAAAGACGACGCTGTTAGACGGTCTGAGCAGATGTGAAAAGAAAGAGATTACTTGGTTAGAGCTACAACAAATGAGATTATTTGTGCTGTTAAACAAATCAATGCATAAAATTACAGTTACACTGCTATTTTGACATTGGCATCTAATTGTCCGAGTAGCAGTATAAACATTATTTTTCAAGCATCCAATTACTTCGACTTTTTTTTTTCATTTTTGCAGTCAGACGAGCAGCTCGCCACAAGACGCAGAGTGCGACTAACCACTTTTTTTTTTTTTTTAATGTTGTTTATATACTGAATTGGGAATCAGTAAAGCTGATCTATTTACCTACCAACCTATCAATCAGCACCATGGACAGCAGCCTGAATATGCACAGACAGCTGTCGGAATAGCAAAACTAAAAAGTGTCACGTCTAAATAGAGACATAATAATCTGTGTATCATTCGTTCATTTGTTTTTCAATATAAAACCAAAACTAAGAAAACAAAAAAAACAACAATTTTCTTCATTATTTGTCTCCAAAACAAGATGAAAAAATGGATAATTATTCGTTTTTTCAGTTTTTGATTTTGTGTTTAAATGAAAAATGGAAAAAACACGTGATTTAAACTGAGATGCCGAACTGAACCAGGACTAAACCAGGTCGGTGTTGGGACGGGTCTGGAGGCTGCTGGGTGATCAGGACTGAGACCAGGATTAGACCAGGACTAAGACCAGGACTGAGATCTGGACTAAGACCGGGACCAGGACCAGGACTGAGACCAGGATTGAGACCGGGACTAGACCGGGCCCGAGATCGGAACTGAGACTGTGACCAGACCAGCACTGAGACTGGGACCAGACCAGGATCGGGCCCAGGACTGAGACCGGGACCAGGACTGAGACCAAAACCGAAACTGAGACTGGGACCTGACGAGAACTGAAACTGGGACCAGACCGGGACCAGACCAGGACTGAGATGAGACCAGGACAAGACCGGGACTAGACCAGAACCAGACCAGGACTGAGACCGGGACTGAGACCGGGACTGAGACCGGGACCAGACCAGGACTGAGATCAGTTTAGTCTGGTTGAGTCCTGGTTTAGACCTGGTTTAATCCTACTTCAGTTCTGGTTTAGACGTGGTTCAATCTGGCATCACAGTTTAAGTCACAGAAACGGCCATTCTCCGTTTTTTCCATTATTCATTTAAACACAAAATCGAAAACCCATCTTTACACAGTCTTTTGCCGTACCTCGGTGTAAATGATCGCCGTCATCCAGAAGCGCTTGGTGGGCCTGGGCACAGAGAGCATGGCCCAGAGGAAGATGAGGATGGGCAGGATGAGCGACAGCAGTGAGGCGGACACGATGTGGTTCAGGATGATCACAAAGTAACACAGCATCTCAGACTTGGACACCATGGTGTTGTACAGAGCAAAGAGCAGCTTCATCGGACGAGGCAACTTCAGGAAGAACTTATCAGACTCCGAGATCTCATCGTTTTCAAACATGCTAAAAAATAAAAACAGGATATTATTAGATATTAAATCTCCCGTTTTGACAGGAACCAATATAACGAGAACATATCACACCCATCCTTGCGTCTTTGCACTGGCTTTCTGTTCGATTTAGAATTGATTTTAAGATTTTATTGTTTGTTTTTAAAGCTTTGAATGGACTGGCCTCTCATTACATCTCTGAACCTCCTCCAGATTTACTCCCCCTGGGCTCGCTCTGAGGTCCGTGGGCCAGAGCCAACTCGTGGGGCCTAAGACGGGATTTAAAACCAGGGGGGACAGGACCTTCTCTGGCCGAGCTCTGGAACGCTCTACCCCCCCACGTCCCAACAGCCCCCACACTGGAGTGTTTTAAGACCCATTGTCTTGCTTTACAGAATAAGAAATACATTAAAATCACAATAAAAACAAATCAAAACAAATAATCCATCCAGTTTCTTACGCTTATCCAGGGCTGGGTTGCGGGGGCAACAGTCTAAGCAGGGACTCCCAGACTTCTTTCACCCCAAACACATCCTCCGGGGGAATCCCGAGGTGTTCCCAGGCCAGCCGAGAGACATAGTCCCTCCAGCGTGTCCTGGGTCTCCTCCCGGTGGGACGTTGCCGGAGCACCTACAGAGGAAGGCGCCCAGCAGGCATCAGGACCAGATGCCCAAGCCACCTCAACTAGCTCCTCTCGACGTGGAGAAGCAGCGGCTCTACTCCAAGCTCCTCCATGTGTGACTGAGCTCCTCACCCTATCTCTAAGGAAGCCCCCAGCCACCCTGCACAGGAAACTCATTTTGGCCGCTTATATCTGTGATCTTGTCCTTTCGGTCATTACCCAGAGCTCATGACCATAGGTGAGAGGGGAACGAAGACTGACCGGTAAATCGAGAGCTTCACCTTTCGGCTCTACTCCCTCTTCACACAACGGTCCAATACAGCGACCGCATCACTACTGATGCTGCACCGATCCCTCACTCCTGAACAAGACCTCAAGATACTTGAACTCCTCCACTTGAGGCAGGGACTCTCCACCCACCCAGAGAGGCCAAGACATTTTTTTCCGGTCAAGAACCATGACCTCGGATTTGGAGGAGCTGATCCTCATCCCAGCCGCTTCACACTCGGTTGCAAACCGCCCCAGTGCATGTTGTAGGTCCTGGTTCGATGAAGCCAACAAGACAACATTGTCTGCAAACAGCAGAGATGAAATCCTGTGGTCCCCAAACCGGACCCCCTCCGGCCCCTGACTGCGCCTAAAAATTCTTCAATGAACAGAACTGGTGACAAAGGGCAGCCCTGGCGGAGTCCAACATGCACCGGGAACAGGTCTGACTTACTGCCGGCAATGCGAACACAGCTCCTGCTCAGGTCATACAGGGACCAGACAGCCCTTAGCAAAGGGCCCCGAACCCCATACTCCCAGAGCACGAGCACCTCCCACAGGACACTACGAGGGACACGGTCAAATGCCTTCTCCACAAATAATCATCATATAATTAAAAATAGAGAAAGACATTAAATGAGAGAAGAGTGCAGAATGGAAACCTTTCAGTCATATGCAGCTGAAAAGAATGGATTTAAACAGCGTCAAAGTTGAGTCTATCTCACATCTTCAGGAAGACTGTTCCAGGTTTTAGCTGCATGAATCTGAAACTAACTCCCCGTGTTTAATCCTGACTCTGGGCACTAGCAGGAGGAAAAGTGCTTTTGGACAGCTCCCTTTTGATTATCGAGCAGGTCAAACATGGAATACAGTACCTGCTCATATTCGAGAACTTCCAACACTGGCAGCATTTTCTAAAGCTTTAAAACAGTGGTTGTTCAATGCCCAAATATGTCACCATGTTTAACCAAATAACTGTAAATAAATAAAAATAATAAAATTAAAATAAATGCAGTGCAGACTTACTTGTTGAGCAGTAATTCGCTGGCCGTGAGGTTTCTCGTTTCCTGACTCAGAGGCCTGGGGGATTCTGGGAGATCGAGGCTTTTGTCTGCGTCACTGTCTCTGAAGCCCAGGGAGATGCTGCCGTCCTCAGTGTGCTCCTCCTCCTCTTTCTCTCTGAACTCTTCATCGCGCTCCTGATCAAACTCACAACTCACTGGGTCATGGGCATCTGAATGTGCGGACCGCTCCTCTCGCTCCTCTGGCTTCTCTGGTTTCTCTGGCTCCTCTGGTTTCTCTGGCTCCTCTGGTTTCTCTGGCTCCTCTGGCTCCTCTGGCTCCTCTGGCTCCTCTGGCTCCTCTGTGACCGGGCGTTTCACTTCTGTGGGTGATTCCAGTGCTTTCTCATCTTCATCCAAAACTTCACGCTTTTCTTGAAGAGCGAGATCTTCGAGGCTGTTCCACAAAAGTCAAAACGGCAACAATATTATGTCACAACAGTCATTGCTTAAAGAGCCCATATTACGCTATATTTTAACCTTTTTTATAATTTTCCTCATCACAAACAGACCTGGAGTTGTTTTTTTTTTTCATTTTGAGCTTTGAAAATGTACATAAGGACCTTTAACACTAAGTATGTATCTTGCATTCTTACTGCTTTAAAAAACAAATAGAGATAAACGATATTTGGACTTTTTAGCGTATTGCCTTAAAATTCCATCTCAGGCCGATATTTTGTTTTGATTCAATCTGCTGACTAAAAAAGTTTTATTTTAACACTTTGATACAAAGATATAACTGCCCAAAGTGACGCTATATTGTTTAAAGAATGTTGGTTAAAAAAATGGCTGTGGGTGAGTTTGTTGTAAATTTCAATTAATCAATATTGGCCCTATACACTGCCAGGCCAAAAAAAAAGTCACCACTGGACTAGACCAAGGATTGGATGGAATATTTAAAAATGTCTCCAACACTCTGGCTCACTAAAAAATGAGGTCCTATGTCCAAAATTCGAGAATGTTCCTTTAAGTTTGTGGTAAGTAAATCTTTATTTATATAACGCTTTCCACAGACATATGTCACAAAGACACTTTACAGAGCATTGTTCAGCATTATTCATTCACTCCAGACCCAGTGGTGGTAAACTACTATTGTCGCCACAGCTGCCCTGGGGCAGACTGTCAGAAGCACGGCTGCCATGCCAATCAGCGCCATCGGTCCCTCCGACCATCACCATCACTCACGCACACACCACTTTCATACTAGGCAATGCAGATGAAGTGTCTTGCCTAATAACACAATGACAGTTTTTGTGACTGACGCCCCCCTGTTGCTCCTGATTTTCCCAGTGTCTCCATCCAAGTTCTAACCAGGCCCAGCCTCTGAGCGTCTGTGATCTGACGGGATCAGGCTTTGACAAGCCGTTATGGCCACGTGGTGTTTGTCCCTTTAAAGACAGAAATCTTTACTTGCCTGGGTGAGCGGTCATCATTGTCAAAAGAGCCTAAGTCCACATTGCTGGTCTTCAGGAGTCTCCGTCTGAGCTGGTCTGGACCTGGAGGGACCGGGGGCTCGTCCAGCTCCTCTTGGGTGGGCTGCCTGGACCCCAGCATTGTCTCATCTGTCATACAGCTGACGGGGAAATACACAGAAAAATTAATTTAATCTTTCTTTGGGAGGCCTCCCATTAACACAAACATGACTGTGGTGATGCAACAAATAAATGCACATTTAAACTGGCAAGGGGTGTTGCTCAGAGGCACAACAACAGGATGAACAGAGGAGAACAAGATGAGAATCTCTGCCTCAGTGTTGTCCAAATGTAATTAGTATAACTTATTGCATTTAATAACCAACTATTTTTACTATACGCACACACACTGACCTGGAAACACACACACTGACCTGGAGACACACACACTGACCTGGAAACACACACACTGACCTGGAAACACACACACTGACCTGGAAACACACACACTGACCTGGAGACACACACACTGACCTGGAAACACACACACTGACCTGGAAACACACACACTGACCTGGAAACACACACACTGACCTGGAAACACACACACTGACCTGGAAACACACACACTGACCTGGAAACACACACACTGACCTGGAAACACACACACTGACCTGGAAACACACACACTGACCTGGAAACACACACACTGACCTGGAGACACACACACTGACTGACCTGGACTGAAACACACACACTGACCTGGAAACACACACACTGACCTGGAGACACACACACTGACCTGGAGACACACACACTGACCTGGAAACACACACACTGACCTGGAGACACACACACTGACCTGGAAACACACACACTGACCTGGAAAACACACACACTGACCTGGAGACACACACACTGACCTGGAAACACACACACTGACCTGGAGACACACACACTGACCTGGAAACACACACACTGACTGGACACACACACTGACTGACACACACACTGACCTGGAAACACACACACTGACCTGGGACACACACACTGACCTGGAAACACACACACTGACCTGGAGACGCACACACACTGACCTGGAAACACACACTGACCTGGAAACACACACACTGACCTGGAGACACACACACTGACCTGGAAACACACACACTGACCTGGAGACGCACACACACTGACCTGGAGACACACACACTGACCTGGAGACACACACACTGACCCGGAGGCACACACACTCACCCGGAGACGCACACACTGACCTGCAGACACACACACACTGACCTGGAGACACACACACTGACCTGGAGACACACACACACACACTCACCTGGACACACACACACTCACCTGGAGACACACACACACTGACCTGGAGACACACACACTGACCTGGAGACACACACATACTGACCTGGAGACGCACACACTGACCTGGAGAGACACACACACACACACTGACCTGGAGACACACACACACACACACACACACACACTGACCTGGAGACACACATACATACTCACCTGGAGACACACACACATTGACCTGGAGACGCACACACACACTGACCTGGAGACACGCACACATTGACCTGGAGACGCACACACACACTGACCTGGAGACGAACACACACTGACCCGGAGACGCACACACACACTGACCTGGAGACACGCACACTGACCTGGAGACACACACACACACACACTGACACTGACCTGGAGACACACACACTGACCTGGAGACACACACACACACACACTGACCTGGAGACGCTGCTGCCCCAGGACACTTTGGAGGCCTGGCTCTTGAGTTTGGCGTAGCCCCGTCGTAGGGTGGGCGCAGTAGACGGAGAGCAGGGCGCAGCCGGGGGGTCGTCCAGATCCTCCTGAGACGAGAGGGTGTTCTGACGCGACATCCAGCTCTCGTAGAACTGTTTCACACTCTCCTGGCTCACCTCTTTACCCTGGGGAGGCCACACAAGAAGATCCGCTGAAAATACTCCTACTAGGATACATGATGAATACAACAACTGAGGGTCAATATTTACTGTGGGTACTTTTACTTTGAAATATCTCATTGCAAATGGATTTATGATTTACGTTTTGATAACAGGATTCACCTCCGATTGTGGAGGAAAGCAGGGGGCGAGCTTTATTTTTTCCTTCCTGTGCCAGCGGAGGTCAGGTTTAATAATCCCAATATCTGCTGGCTGGTGGTTTTAAACAATCTCCATTTTAATAATTTTAGCTATTTTTAATATTCTTTTAATGGGTTTTTATCGTAAGTTTCATTTCTCTCCAGCAACTAGGTCAGGAATCAGAATACAATAGATGGTCCACAAAAACCCCGGAAGTGCAAGTTCAGGCACCCGACAATCAACGACGAGTCATTCTGTGTTGTCAACGATTCCCGAGATTGAGGATTTAAAGCCGGAACAAAGAGAATGTTTGGTGAAATTCATCAAGGGGAACGACGTTATTGTCCTTCTTCCTACGAGATTTGGGGAAAGCTTAATATACCAGTTATCCCTGTTAGCGGCGCATTACATACGTGACAGCGTGACATAGCAGCGATTGGTTAAATGATAAAAAGTACCTGCCTACTGTCGAGCAAACAAATACGAACACTGCGAGCTCAGACGGTTTCTATGAGGTGAAACGAAGTGAAACCGGCAGATGAATCAGGCTAGACCAGGGGTCGGCAACCCGCGGCTCCAGAGCCGCATGCGGCTCTTTAGCACTCCCCTAGTGGCTCCCTGGAGCTTTTTCAAAAATGAGTGAAAATGGAAAAGGAATGATTTTTTTTGGTTGTTGTTTTAATATGGTTTCTTTAGGGGTAAAACCCTCGTTCATCTCTGGTCATGGATCTGATCTATGGATCTGATCAGCTGTGTGTGCAAATGCAAACACATGAAAAGTGTTTCAGCAGAACAAATAGATGAGCTGAAGCAGGGGTGGTGTCCGGTGCCGCCACCTGAGAAGCGCTTTCCCCGAAAAAAAAACAAAAAAACATATGCACAGACGGACCCTCAGAACAACATATAACGAACCAAATGGGACGCGCTTCTATCCGGATACTTTGCACCACCTCGGAACCAGCCACGGTCGAGCGCGGAGGACTGGAGCAGCCCGCCTGGACCTGTGGTCCACAGCACATTCTCGCTTTTCTCGCATGGAACCAGCGCACAGATGACAGCACTGAAGCACTCAGACCCAGTCTTTTGCGTGCTGGTCTTGTTCGCCCCCGTCTGGAACCAGGACATGGAGGACGAAGCCTCCGGACAATCTGACCAACACTGGACCCACAGCCCCGTCTGGAGGAGCTGCGCGATGAGTGCTCCCGTGTGTTTGGCGCTGCTGCCCGAGTTCAGAGCTTCTTCTCCGGGCTGATGTTGCATATGAAGTTCTACATGGTGCTGTTTTATGAGTGCTCCTATGCACAATCAGAAGAAATGCGACTGCTGCTCTGAATGCTTCCATCATCATTGTCAAAGCAACAGGTAAACGTCAGTCGCACTTTCGGCGCATCAGCTCCTAAAACTCCATTTATCTCAGTTTACACGCAAACGTGAAACCGGAGTTTTCCAAAATCTCCACTCTAGCCGGAATTTTTAGAAAGATTCGTTTTCAGAGGTGAATTAGCTGTTTGCATGTAAACGATGTGTACAAACAAAGGGAAATGTCTCAGTTTTTAAAAATACCCATGTGCGTGTAAACGGGCCTAAATGACAAAGGGATAAACACTAACCACCTGATTTCAGTGGCTACAGATGGCGCACCGAGTATGAGAGGGTCGCAAAAGGGGTTTGTGTCATCATGAATGCTCATTTTGTATTTGTAGCCTACTTAGTCATTTTAATACTAGGCTTATATAGCTAATATACTGACAGCCTATGTTGCCTTCATATTAGGCTTATATAAGGCTTTTCATTTTGTGCGGCTCCAGGCAGGTATGTTTTTTGTTTTTTTGGGCCAATATGGCTCTTTGATCAGGGTGAAAAAATGCATAGCACACTCGGTTGGCCGATGTCCAAATACTATTTTTAAGTTGTATGAACAACTTAAAAACATCATAACTAAACATTGGCATATACTAAAAACTGACCCTTCATTGGGTGTGGCTTTCAAAGAGCACCCCCTAGTGGTGTATAAAAGAGGAAGAAACCTTGGAGATAGACTTGTGCACTCCTACATTCCTCCTAATCAAACCACATCATACCAAACTATACTGACTCCTATTCCTGATGGAAATCGTCGATGTGGTGGGTGCAGTCAGTGTAACTACACATATCGCTGCAACAGTTTTAAGCACCCTCACACTGGTAAAGAAATAACGATCAAAGGAATTATATCCTGTAATACCAAGTCTGTGATTTATATGGTCACCTGCCCCTGTGGTAAAGCTTATGTGGGTAAAACCAGCAGGGCTTTAAAAACACGGATTGCAGAGCATAGGAGTACAATCAGATGTAAAAACATGAACTATCCTGTGGCGGCTCATTTTGTTGATTTTAACCATCCTATCTCTTCCTTAAGATATATTGGCATTGAACATGTGGAACTGCCCCCTAGAGGTGGTAATCTAGAGATGCTCCTGTCAAAAAGAGAGCACTTCTGGATTCACCATCTTAAAACTCTTACTCCTCATGGACTGAATGTGGAGTTTGATTTAAGATGTTTTTTGTGATAGACAAACTATTTTTGTATTTTATAAAATGTTTTTTTATGTAAACTGTTGTTTCTTGTTGTAGAATGGGCTGAACTCACTGGGTGACCTCACTTTGGGACCTCCCATTCATTGAGTGGGTATATGGGCACCTGGGCTGGCAACCATTTTGTGTGCTGTGGTCCAAGACAAGAAAAATCTGATGAAGGCTTTTTTTGCCGAAACGTTATTTTGTTAATAAAATAGTATTTGGACATCGGCCAACCGAGTGTGCTATGCATTTTTTCACCCTGATCTGGCTACTCCTTGCATTTGCACCTCTGCAGGAATCTTGGTGTGCGTTTTCTGTTTCTTTTTATCCAATATGGCTCTTTGAACATTTTGGATTGCTGACCCCTGGGCTAGACCTTTTCCCCCCCGAGTGTTTACATTTTTAAGGTAGGATAGGTATCTTTTAAATCGGGGTTTTTAACATGGTTTTAATCCTTGGTTTTAACAATAATCTGTCCTTTTATCATAGAATTTTGGTCTGCTACTCTTTTTTTGTTTAGTTTTATCGTGTTTTACTGTTTTGTGTAGTATAGTTTTTTAAATGTAGTATATTTTAGCTCTATTGCACATTTTAAATAAACGTGTGTTTTATCGTTGCTTTTAATTTCAGTTCTAGTTTATGTTCCCGGGTCGTGCTTGGGAGGGGTTTAGCCCGTACCTTTTTGTTTGCACTTGGGTTTTAAGTTATTTTAGATGTGATTGCATGGTAGCCCTTTCTCTTTTGTTCTGGGTGGGGCTGCCCTCTCTCAAGTCATCCTTGTTTGGTTAAGTTGTAACATTTATTTCTGTTTTTTCAGATTTGGTTTTATCATTTTAACCCTCCACCTGGCTCTTTTATAGAATAAATCCTTTTATATTTCTACCTGCCCTTCTTTCAGTCTTTAATACATTTTAATTATACATTTTAAGTCACATCTCTGTCCTTTTTATTTTACCTGTGGCCTTGGTCATTTTATGTGTTTTATTTATCTATTTATTGAAATAGATGGGTACCTAAGGTCACACAAGTTCACATGAGAATTGACAAAAAGACTGAAATATAAACTGACAAACTAAAACAAGAATCACTTTTCAGATCATTTTGTACAGGTTTGCAGTTTTTATGCAGAATAAGACAGGAGATTATGTGATGGAAATGATGGTACTTTAAATATTGCATTGTGCTAACTGTGTCCATCTAAATAGTGAAGCTGATTCGATTGTGATTGATCTTGTGACCCCATTTTATTGATCCCTCCCTCTGCATTTGATCCATTTTCAACAGCCTGTCAGGAGCAGTCAGCTGTGAGCTGTAGCGCTCAGGGACCAGTCTCTAGATCTTGAGCAAGGCTTGGTCTGGAGATTTTACCGATGGTGCATTTTTTGAGCCTGACTATGTGGAGTCTGCATGTTTCTCCCTGCGTTTACTAACCGATTCCACTAACCATTCTGCTACTTATTAGTTTTTTACAGTACTTTTTTGGGATAGTGATCTTTTCTTAATATGTCACACTTCACATTTCACTTTCAGACATTCACTGTGGAGTGCCCCAAGGGTCAGGTTTTGGGCCTCTACTTTTTTCAAATCATCTGTTGCTTTTCGGATCAATTCTCCAAAAACACAATGTATCATCTCATTTTTATGCAGATGAGTTCAGTTGTACGTGCAGCTGAACCAGTCTAATTCTCTTGTGGAGTGCTTGGATGAAGTCAAGGCATGGATGGCTTCTAACTTCCTGCACTTGAATGAGAAAAAACAGAGGTAACGTTGTTCTCTCCCAGTGGTGCCGCTGTGGTTGCTCCTACACAGTTGGGCTCCTTATCCCAGACCGTGAGTAGTCAGGCTGGCGCCACCTAGTGCCTCCACTCAATTTAATTTCTCTCCAGCGACTAGGTCAGGAATCAGAATACACTAGATGGTTTGCAAAAACCCCGGAAGTTGTAGACCGCGCACCGGCCAATCAGTGAAGAGCTGTGAAGCCATGACGTCAAACTCAAGCATCTGTCTGGGTCCCTTTTGTGGAACAGCACAACAGTAAACAAAGCATCGAGATGGATGTAGACGAAGACAGACATTCTGTGTTGGCAACGATTCCCGAGATCGAGGATTTAAAGCCGGAACAAAGAGAATGTTTGGTGAATTTTATCAAGGGGAAAGACGTTATTGCCCTTCTTCCTACGGGATTGGGTGCAACACATACGTCACGACTAAATAGCAGTAATTGGTTAAATCAGGGGTGTCAAACTCATTTTGGTCCGGGGGCTGTGTCCAACCTACTTTGATCCCAAAGGGACTGGGGAAAAAAAAGGCATATATACCCCAAAAATAGCAATAACTTCAAATATTTGTGCAGAGAAACGCAAATCTATTACAGAAATCCTTATTAATTGATGAACTCTTTATTTTACAAAATATTAAAAAAAACTATAAAAAAAAAAATGCAATTTCAACACAATGTTTTTAGCATTAACTTGTATGCAAATAGGAATAAGTCTATTTTTCTTGGAAAATCCTGCACTCGGCGTCCACTTTTCTCATTTTGGACATTTTGCTGATGAGGGTGTCATGGTCAACAGTCAAAACAATCGTTCTTTAAGAGCGTTTGGAAAGAGACAAGTCTTCATTTGTGCTGCTCTGGTGGGAGGGGCCACGTACAGAGACGCTGGAGACGCTGCTATGCTCAGCACTGCAGAAAATTACCAATATTTTAATAGAAAATATAATTAAAATATTTTAGTAGAAAATCAGCTCAGGGCCAGATTAAAAGGTCTTGGAGGGCCAGATCCGGCCCACGGGCCGTATGTTTGACTCCCCTGGATTAAATTTTAAAAAGTACCCGCCTACCATCGAGTGAACGAATCCTAATGCTGCAAGGTCAGACAGTTTTACACTACTATTTTCACTACACTACTATCATTTCTTTCTTTCTTTCTCTTTATCCTCTTTAGTTTAGTTTGAGTGTTTGAGTTGTGTGTTTGTGTGTGACCTTCTTGAGTTGTTGGTTGAGGAGAGCTCTCTCAAACAGCAGCACTTTGGAGATGTCCAGGTTGTCTTTGCAGAATGAATTGAGTCCCTCGGTCAGATCATCCATCAGAGACTGAATGAATGCGAAGCCGAACTTCACGGTGCTGATCACACGCTGGAGGAGGTTTTCTGGAGATACAACAAACAAATCATGTATTATATTTATTTACTTGAACTTTTTGAACGGTTCCTTAACATGAACTGTTGGAACCGGATCTCAGTTTTTAATTCTGAACCAACACAAGAATTGATCAACTGGTAATGTAGGATGTGTTCGGTCCTAGTGCACTTACCTTTCTCTTCTGGTGCCTCTTCATCCATCGTGGTTTCATCAAGTTCATCCTCACTGGAATCAGCTCTTTCAAGACCTGCAAAGTCAAAAGTAAAATTCTTCTGTGCCATTTTATTATTTATGTGTGTGTGGAAACTGGTTCAAAGGTCATTTATTGAGCAAAATTGACTTTTGTGAGAGTTAAGCCAAGTTATAATGCTTTTACATCATCAAAAAACACACCTGGAGCTGTATTTTGTTTCATTCACACATGTTTGAGTAACTCTACATTATTATTCTGTCTGGATCCCCAAAGCTCAAAATGCTCAGCTCCAACTTGTGATGTCATGAAGCAGTAGTTTTAAGTAAACAGCACCTTTTGCCCTTTAATTCAGTCGAGATTGGCAATCCCAGGGCTGAAATTATCCAAATGACTCTAGAGTTAAACATGAGCAAATGAAACAAAACACAATTCTGTATGTTTCTGATGAGGAGGTGGCCCAACGTGGTCAGAGTAGGAGGCAGGTTAAAACCAAAAAAAGAGTCTTTGACCAGACAAATATTTCCAGACTTCTGGAGTTAACGCAAAACCTAAATCAAAAGCACCAACACCATACGCCCATCTGGAAGTCTCTTTTAACTGAGTGTTTAACAAAAACTATAGAGTGTGTTGAAATAACTATAAAATAACTATAAAACCACAAAAACCATATACAGAAAACTAATGAAACAGAACTTAAACCAATTCTTCCTCCACATGGTCCAGCCCACGACCTCCTCCCAGGTTTTAAAAATGAGGTACACCCCCTTTTTTGTCTGGACCATGTGGAGCTGCAGGTAAATATGGTGAATATGGAAAATAAAATGAATTAACAAATAAAGTATATTTAAATTAACAATGTCTAACAAAAAGAAGCAAGAATTATTGTAACTGTATAGTTGGATATGGTAACAAATTAATGTGTGAACTTAAACAAATGAGAGTTTAAAATGTTAGTTTTAATTGGGACCAAGGCCCACTTTGTCACAATGAGGAAACATAAGTCATAAAATAGTGTAATATGGGCCTTTAAGCGAAAAACATATATGACATTTACAACTGTTAAAGTCCCTGTACCTGATTGTCTTTTCCATATATTTAAAATAAGTCTTGCCCCAGTACAGATATATTGTATAAGCAGCTCTGGAAGTGTTTGCATCTCACTATAAACCCTTTTATTGCTCAATAATCAAGAAGTGCACTGTTAGCATGCTCAGAATGCATAAGGTCAGTGAGGAATAACTTCGGACCACTGCAAAAATGATCTGTTTTTGCTTTTCACGTTCTGTAGATCAGTGTTTTCCAAAGAATGGGTCACAAGAGATTTTTTTGGGGGGTTGCCTTGTCACGATCTGCATGTAAGTCTGTGCATGTAATTTTCTGTGCTCACAAAAAGACAAAGCACAGAAACAGACTGAATGCTGTGCCTGATCTGCACCCGGACTGGAACGTGATACAAAAAAACAGACAGGTCCACCTATGTCACTAGAAATGTTGAAAAGTTAAGACATGTTTGTATCATTTCTGCTTGTATAATTTTTCTTTTTGTAGTTATTTTATTGATTGTTTTGTTCCAATGTTGCTGGTTCAATTGAATGTTGAAAAGAAAAAGAAATGGGCCAGATTTAATGTCCAAATAGGCGACTTATGGATCCTTTTATTGCTGCTTCAATTTCTGTTTTTCATTGTTTAAAACTTGAGTAAAACTAATTGTTCAGAGACACGACCAGTCAGCAATAAAATATTCTCATTAATGTTCAATAATGGTCAAATCCAGGAGTAAACCAGGACTACACCAGGTCTAAACCAGGTCTAAACCAGGTCAAATCCAGGACTAAACCAGGACTACACCAGGTCTAAACCAGGTCTAAACCAGGTCTAATCTTGGACTTAAGAGGGAGAAGCTTGAGCCCACGGAGCAGGGTGTCTGCAAAGCGCTACCGGGCGGCAGCTGCGCTTTCCTCCATGAGGTGTGGAACTCTGCGCGGGTCCATTCGCCTTCTCCCTCCTTTCTCCTTTAGTCCTAGTTCAGTCCTGGTTTAGTCCTCCTCTTCAGTCCTGGAATCAGTCCTAGGTTAGTTCTGGGTTAGTCCTGGTTTAGTTTTGGTTCAGTCCGTGGAGTGTGCAAACGCAAAAGTTTGATATAATCTCGGGTAACAGGCGGGTGCAGTGCTGTACTGCGTGGGTGCGAGTCTCCAACAATGGACTCGTGCATGACTCTGTGCTGTTGGGCTCCATTACAGAATAAATTAATCTTCGGTTCGTTAAATAAAGAAGAAAATAACAAAAGGACGACAGCAGCAATAAGTTTTAAGAAGGATGTAAAAAAGTGTTGTTAAGGTCCTGTGTGAGTATGTGGTGAGGGGTTTTACAGACTTAAAACAGATATAATAATTGTAAAATATAAAGCTGCTTTGTGGAATAAAACTCGATTCGTATTTTGTTGAAGGTAAAGTTTTACAGGTCAATTCAAACGTGTTAAATGTAATCGTCCTCACCCTGTAGTTTTTGCATCTCTTTCTTGGCTTTCTTCTTTTCCTCTTTCTTCATCTTTTTCTTCTCTTTTTTCAGGTCTTTCAGGGCGTTTTTGGAGCTGGTCACCCACGCTTCATAAGCCAACTGCAGATGTGTCAAACATGTATGTGTGTTAAATGTAATATTCTAACATTTATAATCAGTATATTTGTTCTAATTTACCTGAAAAGCAGATTTTTTCTTGGGGGGCTGCTCTTCCTCTTTTTTCTCTGTGACCTCCTCCTCCTCTTCTTCACTGTCACTTTCAAACAGGTGATACCCACAGTTGTTTTCCACTGTTCAATGCAAAAAGGTAAAAAGAGCACAGATATAATGAGCTAAATGTATAAACTGTATGATACTGTAAATATTGTTATTTCATATATTGTTTATTCACACCTCCGGGCTTTGAGACCCAAGGCTTCCACCACTTCCCTGCATCTCTTTTTGCTTTTTCCTCCTCATCTGGATTAATAAAAGAAACATATTGGATGCTGAAGTCAAACAGAAGCAGAGTCTCATGATGATTTAAACCTCACCTTCTGCAGACTCCTCTGGTCCAGGCTCTTCTTTCGGGGCAGGTCGACCCTTCTGTTTAGATTTTATTTTCTCCATTCTCGAAGGTAAACATAATGAAGTATTTTTAACAATTTAATATTAATATAACTTAACAAATGTTCTTTCTTTTGTTCTTACTGTTTCTTGAGCGTGGCCACAGACTTCTTCTCCACCTCCAGACGAGCAGCCACTAACTTCTTCACCTTTGCTTCAAACAGTTCAGCACCTCTAAAGTAAAATAAAAGACACACTCACTGTCCATTGTCTGGGCTTCTGCTGTGAATGCTCACATCCCCTGTAAGTGTGAGGCACTGCTTAGACATTTAGGCTGAATCCCATTACACCCCTTGGTCATACCACTTTCCCCTACCCCTCCGTTTTGCACGTTCACAGGCTATACACCCCTCCAAATGAGGATTTTTTAGAGGCACAGTCCAAATGGAGGGGTCTGAGCAATTTCTTAGAATGCCTTGCGAATCACCGGCAAAGATGGCAAAAGCTTGTTGCATCTGGTTACATAAAAGCTGGTGGAGACGACTGATGACGTATGTGATTGTTGAAGGGGTGTCCCAATTCATAGGGGTTTACTCTAAACCCAAGGGTAAGGGGTTGGGGTAGAAATTAAAAATGGGATTGGCCCTTAATGTACACATTAATGCAGCGCCTGGAGGTGTCTGAAAACTCCAACATAATGACTCTGACCAATGTTCAAATGAGCTCATGCCATTATACCTCTGCTCTGAGGACACACTGGGCAAAGAAACTCTGCACTTTTTAATGAACTTTATGGACTAATTTGTGTGCTGTGTATGTTTTTTTTTTTTTTTGTTTTTTGTATCAGTTTTTTCTTTTAAACTATGGAGCGGATAATATTTGTGTCTAAAATAAATAATAATAATAACTGATTCACTCCAAACTGTGTGGTGGTAAGCTACTATTGTACACAGTTGCCCTGAGGCAGACTGACAGAAGCAAGACTGCCAATCTGCGCCATCTGCCTTTAAGATCACCACCAACACTCACTCATGCACCACATCCATACTCGGTCTTGCCTATCTTCAGATTGAAATTTCATGCAATCAAGGTATAAAACTGTCATATCAAAACTATTACTTTTATAATATTTTAAAATAATTTTACATGCACACACCTTTAGGGCATAAACAACATTGTCCTAAATGTGGTTTAAAAAGGCAATGAAAAACATAAATCCCATCTATTATGTAGCAGTACAGATCCTATGGCAGTACAGACCTAGTCAGGCTGGTGCCATCTAGTTCCTCCGCTCAATTTAATTTCTCTCCAGCAACTAGGTCAGAAATCAGAATACACTAGATGGTTCACAAAAACCCCAGAAGTGCGAGCTCGGGCACCAGCCACCAGACATTATTGTCCTTCTTCCTATGGGATTTGTGAAAAGCTTAATATACAAGTTAGCCCCGTTAGCGGTGCATTACGTACGTCACAACCAAATAGCAGAGACTGGTTAAATGAAAAAAGTACTCGCCTACTGTTGAGCAAACAAATCCTAATGCTGCGATGTCAGATGGTTTCAACGAAGTGAAACCGGCTGATGAGTCAGGCTAGTACAGACCCTAACAGAGCAGTACAGACCTGGAGGCCAGTATCTTGGAGGACTTGAGGTCTGACACCACGTAGAGGAAGTAGTAGCTGAGAAACACCCTCCTCTGGGCCAGGAGCACCGTGAAGCAGATGGCGTCCCACACGATGCCCGCCTCCCCCTCGGGCAGCTCACACTCATCATCAGGGTCAGCTGGAAAACAGACATCAAAACCATCACAATCTCCAAAAAGGAAAATCGAAACAACAACCTAATTTCAGCCTAGGTTTTGGGCGTATATGGCATCCAGATTTACCTAAAGCTTAGGCCTGACTGAGCGACACTTACGGACGTCGTATCCTTTAATGGTGCAGAACATACTGAAGGCTTGAATGAGCCAGCAGCCGTTCTTCAGCAGACTGTCCAGGTACGCACAGGAGCCCAACTGAACACACACAGAGAATCAGACATATTTCATTGCACAAAACAAGTTATTAAAGAGCACTGTACGTGATTTTACTGTCTTCAAAACGTGAATAATGCCGTCATGGTGCATTTTTAGGCATGTAATAGACTAGGGATGTAACAATAACTGAAATATCATGATATTGTATCATCAGAGTCATCACAATATATCTAATTACAAGTCTCTTTGCTTAAATTATGAGTTATGGGTTAAAAAAGTTTTAAAAAGACAGCGGGAACTACATAGACCATGATCCTTTGCGCCATTTCAGTGCAGACTATAAGAAGAAATAACAGTTCTAAGCACTTTTAAGTCTTGTCAAGGCATTTTAAGAAAAAAAAAAAAAAAAAGTGGCATATTAACAGTTTTAGCTGTTTAGCCTCCACAAAATATTGCAAAAAAATTCGTACCGTGAGATGTGTATCGTGAAAATATCGTACAGAGAGATTTGGATATTGTTACATCCCTAATCGTGAGTCTCCCCAACATATCGTGAGTTTTCCCACGATATCGCAATAAATATTGTACCATGAGGTTCATTCCGTGACAATATCGTATCGTGAGACTTGGATATCGTTACACCCCTATAATACACTTTTTTCACAACGGCCAGAAGAGCTGCGATGTAGGGTAAACATCACGTACGTCAATGCTTTTCTATGGTAAAATATCTGTGGAAATGTCTGGCGTATATTCCACCAGCTTCATAAATCTGCCCCATCACCAAATCTTCATCCTACAAAGTTCACAAAGGATAAACATTCTTCACTCCTATTACTCCTGTACCACTGTCACTTGAAAGTTTGGAGTGAGCAAAAAACTTGTGAGGGACGGTGGAATGCGAGAATGGAGAACACAGCTTCACGGTAACCGGGCTGATGCACCATGAAACTTTCCTGAAGTCACTGGATGGATGGACAAAGCCTGAACTTCAGTGAAACTGAAACCATCCTGTCGGGATTCAAAAAGGCCCGAATAATTCTAACTGGAATTGATGCTGAGTCTGACGACAGCGACACAGAAGAGGAAGCGGCGCTCTATTTACCTCCGGAGGTCGAGGCCGAGTTACTCAGAAGTGACACAGAAAATGAAGAATTGAATGGATTTAGTGATTTGGAGTGAGATCTAGAGTTTGGTAAACTTGTTCTGTTCTGTTGTTTATGTTATATTTATCTGAAGAACTGTTCATATGTGACGTTAACAGTCTGTTGTTCTCTGTTCTGTTGTTATTACTAGAACTTGCCTTTTCAAGATGAAATGTCAGTTCCTGGTCTCTGATTTTATAAAATAAATTTCCCCCCAAAAGTGCGACTTATAGTCCAGTGTGATTTATATTCCGGAAAATATGGTTTTATTTGTGACCATAAAGTTAGTTTTGCTCAGGAGTAGTTCACTAATGTGTCGTCGTTGTTCGCCTTTAAGTTTTCGTCTTTCTTATCTTGATAGTTGTGGATAAATTACTTCATGGACAGAATATGTCCTTTGTCAGTCTTGTTGGATGAAGATTTGGTGATGGGGCAGATTTATGAAGCTGGTGAAAAATACGTGAGACATTTCCACAGATATTTTGCCATAGAAAAACATTAACTGAAAGTCTATTATTCACCTCAATGAGTTTATAATGAGTTTATAAGTACTTCACAACTTTTTTGAGGCATCACATCACAATAATGCATGTCAATTAATTGAATTGTTTATTACATGTAGACAGAAGACAGCGGCGTAAGAGCAAATTTGACCATATATCTTTACTGCAAGACATATTTTACTTTATTACATGAAACAAAAGTCAAGTACAGCCCCTTTAAATGGAATTACTCGAAATATTAATGCATTCTTTGAACACTGGAAAACAGGTATCGAAAACATCAGAATCTCCAAAAAGGAAAATCGAAAAAACAACCTAATTTTG
Source organism: Boleophthalmus pectinirostris (assembly GCF_026225935.1). NCBI lineage: Eukaryota > Metazoa > Chordata > Actinopteri > Gobiiformes > Gobiidae > Boleophthalmus > Boleophthalmus pectinirostris. The sequence goes on along the minus strand of NW_026571515.1, from coordinate 14,583,763 downwards.
GGCCCAGGTTTTGGGCGTATATGGCATCCAGATTTACCTAAAGCTCAGGATGTCGTATCCGTTCCTTCTTTGAATAAAAACAGACTCACAGACAGCAGGTTCTTCATGGCGATGACGAAGCAGGTGTATCCTATGAGCCAGTCCCACAGTCTGAGGATACAGCGCACAGGCTGCATCAGGACGCTGCCCCCGAATAGCATGAAGTAGAAACAGGCCACTAAGTATCCCAGGCAGAAGATGTTAATGCGCGTGGTGCCCGTGATGAAGATGAGGCACAGCACCAGCCAGAAGAAATAACTGAATACAAACACTTTCACCATGTCCAGGTAGGATCTGCAAAGAGGAGGGAGAGTGAAGTTAACTGTAAACCAGAGGAGAATGCATATGACAAGTTTGACTCAGAGAACCTGGAGCAGTCTTCAAGAACATGTGACACTTTTGCTCTGACTGTGTTTAAATCCAGGCTCAAAACAGTTCTGTTTAGCTCCATATGAATAAAAAGTTTTTATCCCACACGCTTCTCTTTTAATGTTTATTTTGTAGTGATTACTTATGTTTTTATTTGTTGGTATTGCATGTTTTCATTTGTTTGCATTGTATTGTATTGTTGTACTGCTTTTATGTATAGATTTAATTATTTTTGTTAATTGATTTTATTATTATTATTTTATTAATTGATTCTATTAGTTTCCTCATGGTTGAAAAATAATTTATTAGATTTTGTCTGTCTTGTTAGTCTTGTTTATAAAATGTGCTATAAAAATAAATAAAGTTGGATTGGATTGGTTGTATTATATATACCGTATTTTCCGCACTATTAGGCGCTCTGGATTATATATAATATATTATATTGAATGGTCTATTTTCAAACTTTTTTCACAAATAAACCACGTGGGACTTTAAAGGAAACACAACAGTTGGATGGGTCAGTGGGACTTTGTTTGGTGCGTTCACGGTGACTCTGGGCTTTGTTCAGTTGTGGCGTGTAGGGAGGGTGCTGTCTGGGACCGCTGGATTGTTGGCGTGTTCACAGTGACTCAGTTGTTCAGTTGTGTCTAGAAGTGGCACATTGCACTCGCTTTTTCGGTTCGTTCCTCCGTTCCTCGTCGGCGTGGAGTGATGAGTGTGTCTGTATGTGTTTTTCGCTGTGCGGTCGCTGTCTGCTCCGTGCGTGTACAAAAGGCCCTTTGATTTCCATGTTCATGTTCGATAAGTTTTCTGGTTTAGTTGTAACCTGTGGAGGGTCCAGTAGAGGGCGCTCTTACCTCCTAAATTGCCTAAGTAGTGACTGGGAAAACGTGGTTCCTGTAACTGGAGTTTACTTTAGATTTTGCAGATTGTCATTTGGAAGTGTGCGTTTATGACCACAGTAAGTTTGTACCTTATTATGATGTTGTATTATGTGTCTTGTTTCCTATTACTGTTTGATTGTGTAAGGTGTTATGTTAGAGGGGGACTAAGTGAATTTATATTTGTGTAGCTTGTATGTTTGTTGTTTATTACTGACAATTAGTAATTGAATGTTTTATTTCTGTTTATTCCTAGAGACCACACACATGCATACCCACTTATGATCACCCCCGTCAATGTGTACCTCCTTATGTCAAATATAAGAACCTGAACGTCGCCATTTGTCTCCTCATTGCCTCCTCCTGCTGAGTATTCATCTGGGCCTTAAGAGGTGTTCTGGCCGACAGCCCAGAGCAGTGACAGCTTTACACCTGAACCAGTGCCTACAGTCCACTCTAGTTAAAGTTCCTACAACAGTGCGTGTTTGCGTGTTCTGTGGGCTTTGTAGTTTACTGAAGTCGTGCTGGGACACCCGAGTGGATTCGTGTATAGGGTGCTCTGGATTGTGGTGCGCACAGTCGTTTTTTGATGAGGTTGGAGACTTTTGAGTGCGCCCTATAGCCCGGAAAATACAATATTCTGTGTAAAGTAATTTGAATTACTTTGTGCAATTGTGCTATACAAATAAACTTGCTTTGCCTAAACTGTATAAAGAAGTGGACTAAGGAGAGTGACATCACCCACAGCATTCAGCCTCAGTCAAGTGAAGCTCATGAGGACATGAAGTTAGAGGAGCTAGTTCCATGTTACAAATAGGAATTTATTTACAGATAAAATAGTGAAATGAAAACACCAGGACCATGTAGAGCAGGTTAATAGGAACATTTTAAAACCAAAAATATTATAAAAGCTCATTCAGAACTAATTTATAGCCATATGCATTGCTTGTAAAATGGCCAAAAAATCATTTACAACATTCAAGACAAGACAAACTAACCTTTCACATTGTCTTGTCTCACTTTGTCTTTCAAAGTGCTTCAACCATTTAACATTTTCAACAACAAAATAGAAATGTAAATACATCTTATGAGAGAGAGAAAGAGCGAGAGAAAGCAAGAGTGCGAAAGAGAGAGAGAGAGACAGAGAGAGAGAGGAGGGAGAGAGAGAGAGGTTGCACTGCAGACAGGTTGAGTACGCAAAAAATAGGCTAATGAAACCTTTCTACAAAAAATTAGACTTGGACAATATAGACTTTTTAAGGCTTTAATTCAGGAACATTAAATTTAAGACCTTTTTAAAACATTTAAAACCCCGCGGCTACCCTGTATAACTGTATTTAGGATCATGGTGAAGCTTTTTAATTTTATTTCCAGACTGAACACCATACGAACTAGTGACCATATAGTAAACAAGGCCAAAGCTCGTCTGATTTACACAAGAGTGTGTGAACAAAGATTTGACAAATAAAAATATATTTCAGCAGCTTTTAAAGTACTTTTTATCCACCCAGTCAGATGCCCCTGATTCTAATCAAATTTAATATTTCATGAGAAAAAATAAGTACATTTGAGGCAATATATTTGACAGTATATAAAACGTCAATATACTACAACTTGGTCCAGTCCATGAAGGATTTTAGAGCACACCCAGACCTCACTCTGACCTGATAAACTCTACATTTGTTATTTCTTTCAACAACATTCAGTAACAATAAGATCTTATCGTGAGCGTCCATCTTCTGAAGGCTAATGTAATATTCACTGCACCTTCTAATCTTCCCCGTTCTGTGAATTTAAGTTGTGTTTTTACAACCCAGACATAATGCATCATCAGCGCTTACCCAGCAAACCCGGTTTAACAGGAACAGCTCTTCTCCCAACTCTAAGCACACATGAATTAAAGATCGACTCCTTCATATCGTCCAATTAAAAAGCACAAACTGAAGCAATGGAGTTTCCATTTGCTGCTGCGGCTCCGGCAAAACAGACATAAAGACCTCAGAGAAGTAAACCGAATGCTCTGGTTCAAATATCTCTGGAGTGAATGTGATCAAACATCGATACTTTATAGTGACATGATCCTGGGGACTACTACATGTATGTCTATGGAGGAATGTTCAGCAGTTACCATGGTGACACAATGTAAACATTAGCAAACGCTGGACAAATTCAATATGGATTTAAACAACACAATTCAGGAGCCTCTTCATGATCCTGTTTATGTTTTTGATTTTTCATTTCTAAGTTGTTGTTTTTTTTGGTTGTTTTTTTTCCTAAAATTTGGCCCTATGTTCTCACATTTCCTTTATCATCAATTTGCACCAGATTTTATCCCAATTTCTCCCAATTTGGTCATCATTTACTCCCAACGTTTTATCCATGAGCAGCAGCTGAATACAGATGTAATAAAGAGGTCATGGTGCAAAGGATCCTAGGTTGAAATGACTCCGAATTATCCCTTTAAATGCAAAATAAAAATAAAAATGATTTGAATTGGAGTTTCATTTTGAGAAAAATCTTAGAAATAAATAAAATCTTAGAAATGAGGGAACATAGGGCTGTGGGAAAATAGGGCTGACCCCGTACAGCTGACCTATTGTAGTTCCAGCGAAGTTATTCATGGTCAGAATGTGTTAGAATCATAAACTGTATATATAATAATCATAAACTGCATAATATAAATGGAAAGAGCTAACATTCTAGCCGCTACGTTCCAAATAAGAAGTAACCAAGGGCGCTTCCATCTCCATTGACTCAAACTAACTATTTATATACTATTTATAACCTCATCATTTCAGTCTTAAAATATTAGTTTCAATCTGCTGTACATGATCCTGATGTTTTTATTTCAATATTTTTTCAGATTAATAAATTCTTGTTCCTAATACAGAACCCTGCTCCAAATTCTTCCTTAAACTGCAGCCTCGGTGAACATCATTTGACTTCAGCAAAACACCACAGGTAAAACACAGCTTCACTCACCGAGCTAAACTGATGATAGTATCTGCTGCAGAGTATTAGGACAGGCTCAGAGGGAGTTCAGACAGAGCTGGAGCGTCTCAGGTGAGAGTTACCTGCAGTGGAGGAAGTTGTCAACTGGGATGAACTGGTTGAAGGAGCAGGGGTCCAGGCTGCGGCTGATCTCCACGTTATCTCCGGCCAGAAGTCGGATCGCCGCTCGATTCTCCTCCTCGAAAACCTGCCACTGGAGCGAGGCACAGATCAGCAGCATGTAGTCGTCTGTAAAGAGAGAGCGTGTTTAGTAAAATGTATTTGTGTTTAAAGGGCTCATATTACGCTATTTTCTGATCTATGGATTATTTGTTTATCAGCACAGTGGATGTTTGCGCAGCCTTAGTGCAGAAAGAGCCGCTGTCTGTGTGGTTTACATGAAGTTGCAACACTAACTAGCATTAAAACAGTTTATCGCCCTGTGATAAAATAAGTTACGATGCTAAATGAACATTAATGAGTGGGATAGTCTTCATGACCCATATGCGTTAAATGTAGGTGCAATGCATGAAAACAAATGATAGGTTACTTGATTAACAAATCCATTGCCTTTCTAAGATGATTCTTTAGTGGATAACAGCGATGTAGAAGTTTGTAGCAGATTTCCCTTTGCTTGTTTGCTTGTCCGCACATTTTTCCATGGAATATTGTCAGTAGAGTCGGGGTCTCACAGCGCAGGAGTAGGGCTCCGTTTGGGAGGACCACTTGTGGTGATAGTCGCTCTTTTTCCACGGTGATTCATTATAAGGCAAGTATAACTGAAGATGAAGCCAAGTAAGTTCCTTGCTTGAGGTTTGGAGGCATAAACAGACTCATTATGCAGGATTACTCAACATTGTTGGGCAAATTACTTCAAAATTGTAATGTGATATTTATGACTTGTTTTGGTCATTTCAAAGTGATTCGTAACTTTACAATATTACTGTGTTTAAAATGTAAAATATTCCATTACCATTGCAGCACTTTTAAGTTACTCTCACCAAAATAACTGTGAAGATGCTGAACTTTTGCGCTGTATATGGACTGAACCAGGACTAAACCAGACCTGAACTGGGACTGAACCAGGACTGAACTGAGGACTGAATAAGGACTAAACCAGGACTGAAACGAGGACTGAACCAGGACTAAAATAGGACTAAACCAAGACTGAACTAAGACTAAAACAGGTCTAAACCAGGACTAAACCAGACCTGAACCAGGCCTAAACTAGGTCTAAACCAGGACTGATCCTAGAACTAAACCAGGGGTAAACCAGGTCTAAACCAGGTCTAAAGCAGGACCAAACCAGGACTAATCTTGGTCTAGAACAGGGGTCGGCAACCCAAAATGCTCAAAGAGCCATATTGGCCTAAAAAAAACCAAAACCATACCTGCCTGGAGCCGCAAAAAATTAAAAGCCTTATATAAGCCTAATATGAAGGCAACATAGGCTGTCAGTATATTAGCTATATAAGCCTACTATTAAAATGACTAAGTAGGCTACAAATACAAAATGAGCATTCATGATGACACAAACCCCTTTTGCGACCCTCTCATACTCAGTGCGCCATCTGTAGCCACTGAAATCAGGTGGTTAGTGTTTATTCCTTTGTCATTTAGGCCCCGTTTACACGCACATGGGTATTTTTTAAAACGGAGACATTTCGCTGAGTTTGTATCGTTTACACGTTAATTCGCCTCTGAAAACGAATCTTTCTAAAAACTCCGGCTAGAGTGGAGATTTTGGAAAACTCCAGTTTCACGTTTGCGTGTAAACTGAGATAAACAGAGCTGACGCACTGAAAGTGCGACCGACGTTTACCTGTTGCTTTGACGACGATGATGGAAGCATTCAGAGCAGCAGTCGCATTTCTTCTGATCGTGCATAGGAGCACTCATAAAATAAACCTGAAGCAGAAGCTCTGAACTCGGGCAGCAGCGCTAAACACATGCGAGCAGTCAGCACGCAGCTCCTCCAGACGGGGCTGTGGGTCCAGTGTTGGTCAGATTGTCCAGAGGCTGCGTCCTCCATGTCCTGGTTCCAGACGGGGGCGAGCAAGAGCAGCACGCAAAAGACTGGGTCTGAGTGCTTCAGTGCCGTCATCTGTGCGCTGGTTCGGGAAAAGCGAGAATGCGCTGTGGATCACAGGTCCGGGCTGCTCCGGTCCTCCGTGCTCGACCGCGGCTGGTTCCGATGGGGTGCAAAGCATCCGGACAGAAGCGTGAATCTGTCTGCGCACGTGTTTTTTTGTTTTTTGTTTTTTTTCGGGGAAAGCGCTTCTCAGGTGGAGGCACCGGACACTTCAGCTCATCTATTTGTTCTGCTGAAACACTTTTCATCTGTTTGCATTTGCACACACAGCTGATGGATCAGATCCATGACCAGAAATGAACGAGGGTTTTACCCCTAAAGAAACCATATTAAAACAACAACCAAAAAAATAATTTCTTTTCCATTTTCACTCATTTTGGAAAAAGCTCCAGGGAGCCACTAGGGGAGTGCTAAAGAGCCGCATGCGGCTCCGGAGCCGCGGGTTGCCGACCCCTGGTCTAGAACTTGGAATCGCTGCTGAGAGAACCCCAAGCCCGTGGAAGAAGGTATCTGCAAAGTGAGATCGGGCGTCAGCTGTTCGGTCCTTTCGCTCACAGTCACCCGACGGTCTACACGGGCGCGTCTCTGGAATTTCACCTCTGCTGATATCGCGGTGATTTAAGCGAATTTGTATGAAGAAAAATGAAAAATCCACCACTTCAGTCCAGGTTAAAAAAGCATTGTGCCGCACGTTACTGACTTTTGTACCGAGTAAAATATTTTAAAAATGTTTCCCTGTACTCCCACATTACTGCGGTACAGCAAAAAGCAACGCATTACAGTAATTCATTACTTTTATAACACATTACTCCCAACACTGTTACTCAAACATGTGTGAATGAAACAAAACACAACTCCAGGTCTGTTTTTGAGGAGGTCACAACATTATAACTTGGCTAAAACCTCTCCAGAGTGGATTTTGCGTAATATCGGAGCTTTACGTAAAAAAAAGTTTTAAAGGAATCATAAATTACAGAATATGAAGAGGGGATTGGGTCTCATAGCGAAGTCCGGCAGGTAAAACCACTTGATCACGTTGGAGGTTAGAGGTCGATACGCAGTTCTCCACGGATAGTCTGAAAATCAAGACAAAAGACAAATAAATCCACAAGAGTTAAATACGGACAACAATGAAAATATAAATACAATGTTGTGGAATTTGTTTTTCAAAATAAAACCAAAAATAAGATTTGTCATGATTTGTCTCCAAAACCAAAATTTGTTTTTTCAATTTTCGATTTTGTTTTTAAATGAAAAAATGTGAATAACGTTTCTGTGACTTAAACTGCGATGCCGGACTGAACTAGGACTGAACTAGGACTGAACCAGGACTAAACCAGGAATGAACCAGTACTAAACCAGGATTGAACCAGGTCTAAACCAAGACTAAACCAGTACTGAGTGTTGGGACGGGCCTGGAGGTGCGCCCACAGTGGAGGGTGACCAGACCGGGACCAGACCGGGACTGAGACCAGGACTGAGAATGGGACCAGACCGGGACTGAAACTTGGACCAGACCAGCACTGAGACCAGGACTGAGAACGGGACCAGATCAAAACTGAGACCAGGACTGAGAGACCAGACTGAGACTGAGAACAGGACTGAGACCAGGACTGAGACGGGACCAGACTGGACAGACTGAGAGACTGAGACCAAACTGAGACCAGGACTGAGACCGGGACTGAGAACGGGACTGAGACCAAGACTGAGACCGGGACCAGACCAGAACTGAGACCAGGACAGAGACCTGGAACAGACCGAGACTGTGACCGGGGAAAAGACCGGACTGAGACTTGGACCAAACCAGCACTGAGACCAGGACTGAGAACGGGACCAGATCAAGACTGAGACGGGGACGGAGACTGAGACCAGGAACTGAGACCAGGATCGAGAACAGGACCAGACCGGAACCAGACTGGTCCTGAGACCAGGACTGAGAATGGGACCAGACTGGAACCAGACAGGAACTGAGACCAGGACTGAGACCAGGACTGAGATCAGGACAGAGACCGGGACCAGACCAGAACTGAGACCAAGACCAGACTAGGACTGAGACCGGTTTTAGTTCTGTTTTAGTCCAGCACCGCAGTTTAAGTCACAAAAATATACATTTAAACACAAAATCGAAAACTGAAAAAACAAATCATTTGTTGAGTTGTAGGAAGTTCTGTGTCAGATCATGTACATAATGCACCTTTAATTTTATTTAGTGGTAGTTTTCTTTATATTTCTACATCCACATGCCCAGGCTTTAAAGCCTCACTGTGAGTCTCAGTGGACTCAGTCGACATTTTCCGTACCAACACAGATCGCAGGAGGGATGCCGATGCAGAGGACGTACTGCAGCACCATGAGCCCCGCCGTGAAGCAGCAGTATTTGGGCCACACCTCCCCAATGGCCTTCCTCCTTCTCCGGGACAGAACCAGCAGCAGAGCGAACGAGTGGAGCAGAGCGTAGAAGTCCATCCTCTGACCAATCACGTTCACCGCCACGATCAGACTCACCTGTGGAGGACGAGGGACGCAAACGAGTGAAAATAATGCAAGCGTACGCGTTAAAGGCCCTGTGTTTGAGTACAGATATTTAGGTCATTCTGTCTGCTACTTAATAATCAGGAAATACCTGTTAGCATGCTAGTTTTGACTGAGACCGGGACCAGACCAGGACCAGACCAGGACTGAGACAAGGACTGAGAAAGGGACCAGACCGGGACTGAGACCAGGACTGAGACCAGGACTGAGACTGGGACCAGACCGGAACTGAGACCAGGATTGAGAACGGGACTGAGACCTGGACCAGACCGGGACCAGACCAGGACTGAGACCAGGACTGAGAACGGGACCAAACCAGGACTGAGACCTGGATCAGACCGGGACCAGACCTGAAGTGAGACCAGGACAGTGACCTGGACCAGACCGGGACTGAGACCAGGACCAGACCAGGACTGAGACCAGGACCAGACCAGGACCAGACTAGGACCAGACCAGGACCAGACCAGGACCAAACCAGGACCAGACCAGGTCTGCGCATTTTTGGCCTGTGCGACTAATAATCCAGAAAATATGGTAATACATAAGGCGCACTGTTGATTTGTTGATTTTTCAAAAAATTAAGTGCGGCCTTATAGTCCAAAAAATACAGTACTCAAGTTTTCAACAAGCATTAACAGTAATCAGTGTTTCCCACAGAAAACTGGTTAAGCAAGGTGGTGCTGCAGAAGAAGTGAAGAGCGGGGGGATGCGCGGAGATGTCACGGCCCAGTCTTTGGGAAACAATGATGTAAAAGGTACTAAACAAAAAATGGCACTTAAATACTACTTACATTTGATGAAGCAAAAATGCAAGCAAAAAATTATTTATTGTTTTTACACTATTTAATTCTCAGCCCTCGATGTGTCCACCAGAGACGAACTTTATACCTCAAGTCCAAATTTGTAGAAGAAGAAGTTGATGAAGTATTTGACGCAGGGCGCGACGCCGTGGTCCAGGTGCTGCCGGGTGATTCCCTGGAACAGGATGGTGAAGGGAGGAGGCTTCAGGTCATTATGGAGACGGAAGTAGAGCTGGTGACGGAAGACTGTCGCCTCGAAGACAAGCAGCCCCAGAATCATCAGGTGGTTCTGCAACAAGAGAGAGACAGAAGCGAGCTGTGTGATGGGTAATAGAACACGACAATAATATTTCATAAGAGCAATTGTGAAATTAAAAGTACAAAATCTGTTGTGTCAGAAAGAAATGAAGAGTGTATAAGCAAGACAGAACTTATAAAAAAAAAAATAAATGACCTGTGCTCCAAGGTACTGTACACTTTTATGATGTAGATGAGTGGTGTAGTGGGGATTTGTTAAGTGGGGCACCCGATTCATGACGTCACCCTAACCCCCTCCCCCACTCAAAATGATGCAGAATCATGTTATTAAGATTAAAACCATTTATAATCACCTACAGAACATAAAACACAGGCTACAACACATGTGCCCAGGACAGAACCCGGACTAAACCAGGACTAAATTAGGACTAAATCAGGACTAAATCAGGACTAAATCAGGTGTAAACAAGGACTAAACCAGGACTAATCTTGGACTTCAGAGTGAGAGAGAGAACCCTGAGCCCGCGGAGCAGGGTGTCCGCAAAGTGCGATCGGGCGACAGCTGCACTGACCCCACACCACAGACCACAGAGCTCTGTGCCGGCCCTTTCACCTGCGGTCACCCGACAGTCTACACGGGTGCACCTCCAAGCCCGTCCTGACACTCCTAGTTCAGTCCTAGTTCAGTCCTGGTTCAGTCCTGGTTTAGTCCTGTTTTAGTCCTGTTTTAGTCCTGTTTTAGTCCTGTTTTAGTCCTGGTTTCGTCCTGGTTCAGTCCTGGTTTAGTCATGTTTTAATCCTGGTTTAGTCCAGGTTCAGTCCTGGTTTAGTTCTGGTTTAGATCTGTTTTAGTTCTGTTTTAGTCCTGGTTCAGTGCTGGTTCAATCCTGGTTTAGTTCTGGTTTAGTTCTGTTTTAGTGCTGGTTCAGTCCTGGTCCCTCATGTCTCAGGTCACTATAGGACAGAAAAAGTATATATAAAGAAATGGGTGGGAAACAGGGTAGGTGAAAAGATCCTGCCCTAAATGATCTTTTTTTTTTTTTTAAATCCTATATTAATTGAAAACAACACATTAACATGTTTTTTAAGTTTATAATTAGTTTATTCAAAAGTAAAAATGACAGATATGTGTGAGTTACTCTGAGACAGGGGAGGATCCGGCCCTCACACTTCCGCAGAGCCCCGCACCAGTACACCGGGTCCACAGGTTCAATGTACAGGATGGACCTCCTCAACAGCTCCACCATGTTACTCCTCAAGTCCTCCTCTTCCAGAAAGGAACTGTTGGACTGCAGCAGGCCCTGACAAACACACACAAACACAAACAGAAGCATCATCACACATTTAAGAGAAAAATCAGGACAGGACAGGAAAAGAATATTCAGTAACAAGATACTGTATGTCCTGCTGTTTGGACCACTTCTTTACCGGGCAGCAAATATTTTACGTTTTATACACATGGTTAAAGGGACAGTCTGGAATTTTGGACATAGGGCCTCATTTCCTAGTGAGCCAGAGTGTTGGAGACGCGTGAAGACACTTTTTAAAATATTCCATCCAGTCCTTGTATTTGCAGAGGTCGCTGGTGCTAGACTAGTGCATGTCAATAGTCATAGGTATCCTGCCACTAAAAACAGTCTTACCCACTCCACAAAACACCCGAAGAAAATCTATTATTACACCAGACTGTCCATGTAAATGTCTGTGTTGATAGAATAATTTCAGAAGTAAAACCAACCTTGAATTTGAAGGATTTATGGCTGAGCAGCAGTGAGCTGTATCTCCTGATAGAAAGCTCTGCAGAGGTGGACTGATATATGAGAAAATAGTCCCTCAACATGCGACGATTCACGCGATGCAAGGTTAGTTTTACTTCAAACATTATTCTATCAACACAGACATCTACATCGACAGTCTGGAGCAATAAGAGATTTGCCTCAAGTGTTTTCTGTCTAAGAGAAGAACTCAGAGTTTATGCATCAAACATCTGTGAATAAAACAAACAATAAAATAAAACAAAACACAACTCCAGGTATTTTTTGATGAGGAAACAAGATTATAACATAGAACCGAAATCAGATAAGTACATGAAACCAGTACTGTATTTTTTGGACGATAAGTCGCGTTTTTTTCATGGTTTGGGTGTTTACTGCGACTTATACTCCGGTGCGACTTATGTATTAAAATTTTCACACTGACAGCCACAAGAGGGCACTCTAGGCTTGTGTATAGTTTTTTCGCATGTCTCCTGCAGAAAAATCTGCTGCAAGTAGTGAAATATGCAGCTGAAAACAGTAATCGAGCAGCAAAAAGAAAGTTTGGAGTGAGCGAGAAACTTGTGAGGGACTGGGGAAAACGCTGAGCCATGCCTGGACTCCAGTGACAACCGACGTTGCGTGGATTTGCTTAGAAGTGACACGGAGGATGAAGAATTCAATGGATTCAATGGATTTAGTGATTTGGAGTGAGATGGAGAGTTTGGTAACCGTATGTTCTGTTGTTTATTCTCTAGTTATCTGAAGAACAGTTAATATGTTATGTTAACATACCAGACGCCTATTCAGCCTGTTGATGTTTATTCTATTGTTATTACTATAACTTGACTTTCAAGATGAAATGTTGGTTCTTGGTCCCTGATTTTATAAAATAAATTTCCCCCAAAAAGTGCAACTTATAGTGCAGTGCGACTTATATATGTTTTTTCTTCTTCATTATGCATTTTTGGTTGGTGCGACTTGGAGCGAATTATAGTCCGAAAAATACAGTAAATGCTTTTGGGTGTTTAGGGCTGTAGTTGGCTAAAAAATTCTTGGTCAACCAAAGACATCGATCACTTGACCAAAAACGTAGTGTGGTAAAAGCTCTTAAAGTATCAGTATCCACGTATTCGACCCAAACTGCACTCAAAAGACAACATCCAAAAACAACTATCTACACAGAAAATTAAGAGGGTATCAGGCTTCCAATCCAAGCTATAGAAACATGAAGAAAGTTATTGAAAAAAAATAAACTATTGTCCAGGGCTGTCCAAAAATATGTCCTTTGAACATTTTTTTAAAATCTTTGTCTTGTCCTCTACTCACAGCCGTGCAGTTGGACGAGTATTCCAGAGGCTTGATGACTTTGAGCTGGTAGAACATCTTGCACACCACCATGATGCAGGCGTGAACGGCGGAGATACTCGAGGCCAAAGGTCGTAACCGTGGAAACGGGAGGGCGAAGACCCACAAGACCAGAAAGAGCATGTTCATCAGAGAAACCTAGAGAAAAACAAAGACACGACAGATACTAGTATGTGATGATAATCCGTGTATCATTCATTCATTCGTTTTTCAAAAATAAAACCACAAATAAGAAGACCAAAAAAAAAAAAAAGAAAGCTGTTTTCTTCATTATTTGTCTCCAAAACCAGAATTTAAAAATGGATAATGATTAATTTTTTCACTTTTTCGATTTTGTGTTTAAATGAAGAATGAAAAAAACGCATAATGGCCGTTTCCCGTTTTTGCCATTATTCATTTAAACACAAAATCAAAAACTGATCATTATCCTTTTTTTAAAATTTTAGTTTATGATTAATGATTATGTTAACTGATAGAAGAAAAATAAACTACCTAACTAACTAGCGCTGTGGATCGGTGCAGCTTCGGCAGTGATGCGGTCGCTGTATTGGACCTTTGTGGTGAACAGGGAGCTGAGCACAAGAGCAAAGCTCTCGATTTACCGTTAATCTACGTTCCTCCCCTCACCTGTGGTCATGAGCTCTGGGAAATGACCGAAAGGACGAGATCACAGATAAAAGTGGTCAAAATGAGTTTCCTCCACAGGGTGGCTGGGTGCTCCCGTAGAGATAGGGTGAGGAGCTCAGTCACACGGGAGGAGCTTGGAGTAGAGCCGCTGCTCCTCCACATAAAGAGGAGCATTTGAGGTGGCTCGGGCATCTGTTTTGGATGCCTCCTGGGCACACCTCAGGAGGTGTTCTGGGCATGTCCCACCAGGAGGAGGCCCCGGGGAAGACCCAGGACACACTGGAGGGACTATGTCTCTGGGCTGGCCTGGGAACATCTTGGGATCCCCCCAGAGGAGCTGGAGGAAGTGTCCAGGGTGAAGGAAGGCTGGGAGTCCCAGCTTAAACTGCTGCCCTTGTGACCCAGCCCCAGAGAAGCGGAAGAAATGGATGGATGGATGGATGGATAACTACCTAACTAACTAACTATGTATAGTGTGTGTTCTGGTGTTATGTACTACTGTGTGATTGTTGTTGTATTTTCTCTGTCCTGTAGATGATTTCACATCAACCTGCAGAGGGACTGAAGATGGAAATTAGCCACGCTGGCTATAATCTTTACATATTTACACTTTAAATCTTCATTAATATGTGCTGTAAATAACTAAATAAGAAGAAGGAGTCCTGGTTTAATCCTGGGATATTCTTAGTTCAGTTCTTAGTTCGATACTAGTCTGTGTGCTCTTATACTTGTTCAGATTCATCTCTAAAAGCTATTCAGGAAAATTTCTGTCCTGTGAATGTGACGTGTTTAGTATTGATACCAGCTCAAATGAGTATCTAGTTTTGATACTATTTCTACTTTCATCAACCCCATTCTTTTCTCTTACTAACAAATTCACTCCATTCACAAATTTCCTCTTTGCTCAAACCCTTTAAACTTTTGTCCACCAGCTCCCCTCGGTAGCTTGTTCAGTTATACCACGGTCAGTGAGTTAATACTGCATAACACACACAGCTTCTCGTTGTTCTCGTATGCTTACTTAAACTACATATCTAATTGGTTCAGCCATTGAAAATAATATTAGAATAATTAAAAACATTAAAATATATTACAAAACTAGAACCATGTCACACCTCTTGCAGTGAGACCCAGATGATTCCAGCGGACACGATTTTGAGATTGTGCAGTTCCATGAGTCTCCAGAGAAGCTCCTGAAACCTGCGCAGTCCTGACAAACCCTGGTACAAGAGGAGACTAGCCCTGTCCACGATCACGTCCCACTGGTCCACAGCCGGACTGGGAGGGCGCTCTGGGGAACAAGAAGAGAAAAAAAGAGACATGGCCATTTATTAGGGTTGTAAGATTAACTTATTTAGCAAACCTGCAATTTTCGAAGTACCATAATTTCCTCCACAAACAACAAAATCTTCTGCATAAATACTGCTAACCCTGTAGTTTAGATCTGCACAAACAGGTTCTGAAATACATGTGATTGCTGTTTTATTTTGAGAGTTTGTATTTAATTAATTGTATGTTTGATCATTGGGTTGCAACCAAACACAAAAGTGGGTAATAGAGAGTACACAAAATTGTTACTATTACTATTACTACTACCATCCATCCTCTTACAAAAAAATATATATATATATTTACACATGACACTTATTGTACATAAGCTTGGCTGTATGAAAAAATCTGTTTGCTACTTATGTTTTTGAATCAGGATTTGGTTCACAGAAGCATAAAGATTTGAGAGACTATAGACTGAAATCTGAACTGATAAACTAATACAAGAATCCCATGTATTTCAGAACAGTTTTGTAGAGGTCTAAACCGGTGTTTCTCAAAGACTAGGTCGCAACCCTCAGGTGGGTCGCAAGAGATTTTTTTGGGTCACCTTGTCACAATTTGCATGTACCATGTTTTGCAGACTGTAAGTTGCACTTTTTTCATTGTTTGGGTGTTCCCTGTGACTTATACTCCAGTGTGACTTATAAATGTCTCTTGCCGTTACCGTCTCCCGCCTCGCTCGCCTCCTCCCCAGGGTCTTTCTCTGAAGACGTCTGGAGCCCCACACTGTTCAGAGTGTCCTGGCTTTTGCCTTCTCCCATCTGCTCCTTCGCCAGTCTGAAATATAAAAAAAAAATACATGTTCACTAATCAAACAAAGTCTAACAATAAAACCTAGTCATGAAGTAGTGGAATCATACCTATTTCTCAACTTCGTAATGGTTTCCTTGATGCTGAAAAACAGAAAGCAAAATGTAACTGTCACAAAACTTGAATCGTGTCATTTACAAAAAAAATGACACTTACATGTCTCTTATTATGGCAATTGAACTCTTCAGCTCCTCGTCACTAAAAACAAGGAAATAAAAACAATGATTAGAGCATAAAGTGCACTTAAACTACACAACTGTACATCGTGCAATCAAAGCGTGTTTATGATCATACAGCCTATTCGTACAAGTGTTTATACAGACGTTACGGAGAGAAAATTAACAATTTATTTGTGTCTTTATGTGAGTCTGTGACAGTGTTGGGAAATAACTAAAGACATGTACTGAAAATATGTACTCTGAATACTCATTTTGAGTAACTGTATTCCAGTACAGTAACTTTTCTGTCCATCCATCTATCCATTTTCTTCTGTTTATCCGGGGCCCGGGTCATGGGAGCTGCAGTTTAAGTAGGGACTCCCAGATTTCCATCAACCCAGATGCTTCCTCCACCTCCTTCGGGGGAACCCTGAGGCATTCCCAGGCCAGCAAAGAGACATAGTCCCTCCAGCATGTCCTGGGTCTTTCACGGGGCCTCCTCCCAATGGGACATGCCCAGAACACCTCCCAAGGGAGGCACCCAGGAGGCATCAGGAACAGATGCCCAAGCCACCTCAGCTGCTCCTCTGGATGTAAAGGAGCAGTGGCTCTACTCTGAGCTCCTACCATGTGCCCGAGCTCCTCACCCTATCTCTAAGAGAGCCCCCAGCCACCCTGCGGAGGAAACTAATTTCGGCCACTTGTATCCTCAATCTCGTCCTTTCTGTCATTACCCAGAGCTCATGATCATAGGTGAGGGCAGGAACGTAGATTGACGGTAAATCGAGAGCTTTGACTTTCGACTCAGCTCCCTCTTCACCACAACGGTCCGATACAGCGACCGCATCACTGCCGGCGCTGCACCGATCCACCTGTCAATCTCACGCTCCGTCCTCCCCTCACTCGTGAACAAGACCTCGAGATACTTGAACTCTCCCACTTAAGGCAGGGATTCTCCACCCACCCAGAGAGGGCGGTTTATATATTATATACAAAGTCTCTGGTGTAGGTCTGGCGCTTGAGGTTGTCGTCATGTCTCCAGAAACGTCTCCCCTGCCATAGACGCCCTGTGACTGGGCTGACTACTGTGGGGGGTGATTTTAAACTGAACAGCGGGAGCACCTCTAGATGGAGTTTGTGAACTCACAAATATCCCATGAATCCATCTTGCTGTGCATGGTTAGTGAGGATGTCTGAAAATGAGTTGCTTAAATGCATGTAGGTAAAGCTGATTTGTGAAAACCGTTGGTGCACCTGGATGCCTGGCGCACTGGGACATTCTCCAGGTCGGTGAGAGCGAGGAAGTCGGCATTGAAATAATGCAGCTGGAGAATACAGGCCAATAGAAACGCAGCAGGCAGCAGGATGCGAGCAAACAACTCCACTGTGTCGTAACGCTCCAAACCAAGGTCACGTAGACTGCAGAGAAACACAGTGGAATAATAATTAAAGCTATAACAAGTTGTGCTGTCATGATACTAAAATTTCAAACTCAATTCCAACACTAACTGATTCAGTACTTCACACCAATTACAATATCATACAAATATTAAAGCTGCACTATGTAACTTGTTCGGTAGAGGGTTCTCCACATAACTCTCTCCATGGAGATGTTAACTCTACCTCTCACTTGCCTGCAGACAGACTCACCCGTCCTCTGACATGCCCATGATCTGCCTGAACAGAGCGGACACACTCCTGAACTGGTACATGTAGATGGCGATCAGCACCAGCATGGAGTATCCCACCACCACGGCCCAGAAGTTCTTCAGGATGCGGCGCCACACATCGTAACGCGTCTGAAAAGGAAATATTATTCAGTACAATGACATCAGAACATTTGGTACTGTTAAAAAAACACAACACACCTCTGAGGAACCTGTGATCAATACGAGTGTTCACGGTCCTGTTTAGGAGTTTGATTTACAATAAAAATGGTGAATGTGAGTAACATGTGTAAGAGACTTGTTTAACAGAACAAATCAACTCCTGCGCTGTAGTTCCTGTTGTAGCTAAATGAGTTCTTTCTAGTCAGATTGTGCTAAGATAAAGCACAGATTAAAGTCTAAATAAAGCCTCAGACAGAGCAGAGCTTACAGTTAGCGTCACACTCCCAGGGACTGTCAACCAGTGATTCTGCTCCAAAGGCTTCTCCAAACAACCCCACCATCACAAAACATGAAAGAAGTGTCACATCACCAAACACACAACAATAATATAGGATGTAATTTGGTTATAAGATGTTCTAGGTTGAAGAAGTAGTTTAAGTAAATCTGATGACAAGGGACACTGTAATGCTCACACAACTAGGACTAGACCTGGGTTAGACCTGGTTTCAGGACCAGCGTCCTGTTGATTTGATCTCCTTAGAACCGGTCCTGACTTGGTTACACTTGTGTTAGACCTGAGTCGGTCCTAGGTTACAATACATCTTTGTATATCACATTTTACCAACACAAACTCTCCAAAGTGCTGCACAAAGTAGGCAAAATATTAATTAATACAATGATTAAAATAAACTATAAAAATAAATGAGTAAATCAAGCAATAGAAATAGAAGACAAATCAATAAAAGACTCATGCCAGGTTAAAGCCAGAGTAAAAGTGTGTTTTTAAAGGTTTTTAAGGTTAGACCTGGGTTAGACCCGGATTAGACCTGGATTAGACCTGGGTTAGACCTGGATTAGACCTGGATTAGACCTGGGTTAGACCTGGGTTAGACCTGGGTTAGACCTGGGTTAGACCTGGGTTAGACCTGGGTTAGCTGGTAGTGGTCACTATAAAATGGTTTCAGGACTTTACTGGTGGCGTCCATGGAATTCTGAGGCAGTAAACCTGACCAATAATTTGCAATTGTAAAATGACACCGTACTGATGTGCCCCTGATGTGTCTGTCCTGAAAAACACCACAGTTTTAACACAGTTACTACCATGTTGGTCAGATTTCCTCCATCACGCTCTTAAATCTGTCTTCCCTGACGTCACCTCCGCAGCCATTAGGAGAATGTCTAAGTGCCTGCAGACTGCGTTTTTTAAAACATCAGCAAAAAAGACAGGGAGAGGAAATCAGCGGAGAAACATAAAAGAATGGACGAGTGAGTCAAAATCAATATCTGTAATCTGGTCATTTTTAGGGCTGGGTGGTGCAGTTGTAATGTGTGTAAAGACTCAGATATGTGTAAACTTTCTGGTACGGGTTCCACCACCTGCTTAATTAATTCTGCAAATGAGCCTCTCTCCTGTCTCTGCAGATCTCACCTGTAACTCGGCCCAGTGGCGCCACCTGTCTGTGGAACATTCCAGGCAAAACAATAACATCTGACTGCTGCTAGAAAAGATTCATTTGCAACTTAGGCTACATTCAGACTGCAGGGCTTAACACTCAATTTGGATTTTTTTGTGAAATCTGATGTTTTTGCGAGGCCGTTTACATTTCCAATTAAATGCGACTTGTATGTGATCTCCAGTGTGAACATTAAACGCCCAAAAGTGTCCCGCGTGTTCACTGGAGGACACGACGACGTCAACCGCAGCGAGCGTGCTCTGTGTTTACGGAAGTTGTCCAAACATGGACGTGAGCATTGAGCACCTGGAGATTTTAAAATTCCTCTCGTATCGGAGCCAGAACATGAACAACTTACTTGTTGTAAGGAGGAGATTGAGAAGGAAAAGGACGAGGTTTTTAGCCGTGGCATTTTGTGGGACAGTCCGTTGAAAGGAACGTATGGATGTGGAGACGTAGCCAAGAGTGGTGAGTGGCGATGTGCTTCACTTCAATGACACGGAGTTCATTAACAATTTTCGCCTACTTCAGCGCAGAATAGTGACATTTGTGGCTTGTTGATAACGTGTAGGTCGGATGAATGCACTTTGGCCGTTCAGACTGAAGTCGCATGTCAAAAGATCAGATATGTATCAGTTTTAGGACCACATATTGAAGTGGCCTCTGTCGCATTTGAAAAAATCAGATCTGTGTCATTCAGACTGTCATTAAAAGATCAGATACAGGTCACATAGGGGCCAAAAAATCAGATTTGGGTCACTTCAGGCTGCAGTCTGAACATAGCCTAAAACATGACACCTTTCCAAACCTATAATCTATCATGATGCTCAAGTTGGCACTTCTTGGGCTCGAAAATCCGGTCTCAATCAATCAATCAAACAATCTCCACTGATTGTTGTGGCTGTAAAAATGTGTCATTTGTCAGGGTTTGTAGGGAGATTTAACTTTGTAAGACTTAACTTAGCCCTGCTCTGAGTTCATGGAAGTATAATACAATCTGGAGTGTCCTATGCAGTTCTTATTATAGATCCAGGAGGTGAAGCATTAAGACTGAGCTTCCTGAGAAGTGAAACTAAACAGAGGATTGACAGAGCTGGTGTTGTGTATTATTAAAAGAAACATTTAATTAACCTTATGTCCTATGAGTAAAAAGGATTTACTTTTATAAACTGTTGCAACCTAATGTTAGTCTGATTCATCAGCCGGTTTCACTTCGTGGAAACCGTCTGACCTCGCAGCATTAGGGTTTGTTCGCTTGACGGTAGGTGGGTACTTTTTTTATTTAAAGGTTGTATGGAGGATTTTTTTTTTTTGTTTCAAATTGTCCATGATAGCATTATAGAGATGCAGTAGCCTTGTAATTATGATGACCAAAAAAAAGAGAATAAAAATTCATCAACCTCTGGACGTGGCGAGGCCAGCTAAACATTTGCCAATAGATAACGAGACTGCCTCGTTATCTGTTAGCCGATAGGCTGTCAATCAAACTCCCTATGTTTCTAGTGTAACTGACTTGCCTGTGTGCTGGCATTACTTGGTTTACGTACGCCTGTCACGCAGTCCACAGACGCAAGATGCACAGACGCTGTTTACTCCACCAACGCAACAGTTCTTAGCGGCTTTTTTGACCTATATCTTAGTTAGCACAAAGTTTGTTGCAATGGCAGACAAGAATCTACGAGCAGTTAGCCGCAAAAGAAAGTCCGTTTTTGAGGTCACTGAAAGAAGAAGACAAGGGGAAAAGCAGCGAAGCCAAACTAAGGTGATTCTTGGAGATTCATTCCAGTAATGGCGCGACTGAAGCAGACAAAGGGTCTAAAGACTGACACACTGGTCGCCAAATTACTCCTGGACAGGTAACTTCTGCTTATTATGAAAACGTACTTTATTTCCAAGAGCTAGACAAACGTTTTTCAGGACATGAAAGCGATATCCTATGTCTGAAAACGTAATTTTCAATGCAAAGAAAGAGTCCGCTTGCTGCTGCGTGTTGTAGTAGTAGCTAGTTCATTTGCACGGAATCTCCACGCACCCCTCTCTGCACCCCTTCCTGCTCCTCTCCCTGCTCCCCGTTTCGCTGTTCTCCCTGCTCCTCACTTCTTCTACGCGCACGGAATCTCCGCGCACCGCTCCCCTCTCCCCTCTCCTCTCCCGCTCCGCCTTCTCCGCTTCTTCTCCCCGCTCCTCACTTCTCCGCCTTGCCTAACCAACACTGTAGTTAGTTGTTTACAAGTCATGTGCAGCGATGAGTACTTGTTTTCTAGAAACAAACCTCTTTCTGGTGTAAGGAGGAGGCATTTCTACGTCGGGAGCTGTGGGGGAGGGGGAGTGGTTTCACGCATGCGCAACATTTGAAAAAGGACAAACAGTCGCTGGACTTCTCGTTCTTTGGAAAATCCTCTATACAACCTTTAACCAATCGCTGCTGTTTGGTCGTGACGTATGTAATGCGCTGGAGCGCTCAGTGGTGTTGTGTAATTTCCGGCACAACAGCAAACAAAGCAGAGAGTAAACATGCCTGTCAACGATCATTGTTGTTTCTGTGAGATGAACTTGCGAATTAAAGGTGCAATCAAAAATGCAAAGTTTGTATTTGACAAAGGAAATCCAAAGGAGGATAGCGTATGCAATCTGCTGTTGCAACTCGGGTTGGTTTAGCTCTTTGCTGATTGGCCGGTGCACCGTCTACAACTTCCAGGGTTTCTGCGAACAGTCTAGTGTATTCTTGACCTAGTCGCTGGAGAGAAATGAAATTGAGCGGAGGTGTAACGGTGATTACCTGATATTTTATTCCACTTGTCATTACATTTATTGGACTAATATATTTTGGTTTAGTAGCGTCCTCTTGTGATGACCGGTAGTGATAAGTGTCCCTGGTCCCAAGAGCACGTTGCCAGTTCATGAGAGACAAGTATGAGGTGGGACACTGATTTTAGCTCTGTCAGTAAAAATTGTGTATTTCTGTTTAATTACTCATTATATGATCACAGCCTAATTGTACAACTTATTTATGTCATCCAGAACATTTATGAGCTAATATTCTGCGCAATGTATAAATTATGACACAGTAGTGGACTTTGCACATGTCGTGACAGAAGATAACTTTTAGATGTTAATGTGACTTTCTCTCCTTGTAGAGCTGCTCGCTGTGTTGAGCAGAGGTTTCCTGACCAGTACATATTTTGTTTCATGCAGATTAAAACCACAAAAGACAGCACTGTGTCCTGACCATTTGTTCACAACACAACACAGATAAACTATACGACAAGCGAAAGACGAACAGACGGGTTATTACTGCTATGTTTTCTTATAGAAACTGATTTTCCTTTTTCATATCAAGGTAATACTCAAAATAATGAAAGAGATGGCATGATAAACTCTTAGCTACTTAGGAAAATATGTTATGTGTAAGCTATTAAAACCCCAGAGCATAATGACCCATATTTAAATCATATACAGTAGTTTTGTGTCATTGCTGTTTTTGACACCAGAAATTCTTTATCCAGTATAGGTTTGGTTATGGTTAAACTCGTGCAAGTTGAAAGATTAACAGAATAAAAAAAGCATAATCACACACACATTTTGTACATACTGATAAAAAAAAAAACCTCAAACCTGGTACAGGACAACGCAGAAGAGAAAGAGCACGATGTAGAGGATCTTGTAAACAACCACCTAAAATAAAAAGAAAACATTCACATGAGTAGTTTTGGTATGCAGTTTTAATTCCTGTTTTTAGATTAGCATGTGTAGAAGCAGCATGGCCTATTCATGGGGTTCTGGTAAATGAGTTCTCCCGGATTTGAAGAATTTTTTACTTAAAATTGTGGGGTTGCTGTAACATTGGAGAATGACTAGAAAAGCTCGAAATCCATAGGCAGATTTATTTCACACAAGCATTTTAAGAATTGTATTGTGTCACTCTGGCGACTCTGACTAGGTAATTTCTTTTGTGACTCTATAAATTCCTACATTTCTAAATCTTTCAGGTCTATGTGCAGTACCTTTCCAGAGAAGCTGACCACAAAAAACATGGAGCAGCAGAAGAGGATCCAGTATTTGACCAGTATCCCTTTCACACCTGATATCAGCATCACAACGAGTGGAGAAGGCTGACTCTCCTCCTCTGAGAAAAACAGACAAAAAGATCATCAAACAAACACGCTATTGCTGTTGAATAGAAAGTAGAGGACTCAAATGTACCTGACATGACTTTAAGTTCATCCAGAGATTCTGCCTTCAGACTCTGTGCCTCAGCTCTTTCCTTCAGCTGCTGACGAAACATCAGCCAAAAACTGAAGCTGTACAGAACCTACAGCATCACCAAAACATGCAGGTGTTCAGTGTGACTTTAGAGAGTCTAGTTTGTGTATTCAGAGTAAAAGCCATATGTTATGCTTCAGCACCTTTTGTTTCCCCGTTTTTTATTGTCTATATTCTTTGTAGCATTTTTTTCCCTAGTTTTCCCTTTCTGTTGTTACTTTTCTTAGTTCTTTTGGGCATGGGTTAAGGGTTTCATTTTTGATTCCAAAACATCTGCAAAGTCTGAAAAATAAAAAACATCTCTAATCCTTAACTTGATTTCTGTGTCCTTCTTAAGTATGTTGGGACTAATTTTTTTGGGTCGTAATAAAGATTTTTTTTCATCCACAAAGACACTATTCCTTCTGCTTTGTATTTAAACAAATCATCATAACATTTATTTTTTTTAATGTAAGTAAGTACTAAAAGAAAGTACCAAAATTCAGATACTAATAGACTTTTTTCACAATGGCCGGAAGTGCAGAGATGTAGGGTAAACGTCACTTACGTTAATGATTTTCTATGGCAAAATATCTGTGGAAATGTGAAGAGTATTTTCCAAAAGCTTCATAAATCTGCCTCATCACCAAATCTTCAACCAACAAGGTCCACAAAGGATAAACGTTCTAACATGAAGAATTTATCCACAACTATCAAGGGAAGAAAGACAAAAACTTAAAGGAGAACAACGACAAGCATTAGTGAACTACTGAGCAAAACTAACATTCTAGTCATGAATAAAACATAAGTAATAAGTAATGCATTATTAAGTAATTTGTTCACTCAGACTGATTCTACAATTAAAATTAAAAATCACTATCATGATGTCGATTAGCATAGACAGAGATTTGTGCAGTTCGAATGCTACAGATGTTCACAGATTACATGTCTGGCATTTAAACTGCACAAATCTCTCTGTCTATGCAAATATCTACATTATGAAAATCGATTTTTAATTTTAATTCTAGAATCAGTCTAAGTTACTTATGTTTTATTCATGACCATAACGTTGTTCAACATAGTCATTTTTCACCTTTATGTTTTCATCTTTCTTACCTTGATAGTTGTGGATAAATTCTTCATAGACAGAATGTTTATCGTTAGTCGATCTTGTTGGTTGAAGTTTTGGTGATGGTGACAGATTTATGAAGCTGGTGGAAAAAACGCAACACATTTCCACAGATATTTTGTCATAGCATTAACGTAAGTTCCACTGAGTCATGTCCTTTAGTTCGACAGAAGCTGAACCGCATCAGCGCACAAGAAAAGCTGTTTTGTTTTGTTTTTTCCAGCGCTTATAGTTTATGCAAATGAGCCTTGCAGTTTTAAGTTTTGTTTCTGTAAAACGTAAACAAATGTGTCAAAGCTGCATTAAACACATTATAATGTCAAATGGGCTGATGTGGCTCTATAGTCGTTATGGTTTATATGTTGTAAAGTTGAGTTTATTTATGCAGATTAGTGATAGTAATAATAATTGTGATCATTTTAATAAAAAACTTTAATTATTTATCAAAAATCAATTGTTAATTCTCCCGACGATTGATTAAGAAAATTTAATCGAATGCCCCTAATCAAGTCTATTTCTTAATATCGAAATTGAGTGTAATATTGTAGATATAGAATAGTTTTCAGGGGAGAAGAAAATATTTATCATGAGAGTAACAGGCAAAGTAGTAACATGTTCATAAAGCCCCACCACCAGAAAAGTTACACGGTGCCCCTTTAAAAGAGTTTTCTGTCTCCAACCTTGGCCCCCAGGTGCACACAGGGCGCGGGGTGGTAACTGTTCAGGTCGAAGTCCACGATGACGGCGGGCGGCAGGGCAGGGTAGAGCTCTGCCCGGCTCAGGCGCAGTCCGCTCAGGAAACCCAGAGCCACCAGCGCCGTCCCGTACACCGCCAACACCGGTGCCGACATCATGGCGTAACGCCGTCGGTCCCGCATCATCCAGATAACACATGACCACACCAGCAGCGCGAACGTCAGCCAGTTATTGTAGGTGATACTCCATATCTGCAAATAAAGTGAGACAGAAAGAGTTAAAATGTGTCTTTTTAAAAAGCTTTGTCTTGTGAAATGTCGGAAGCACGGGTTATAGTCACATACACAGGCACACTTTTGAATGCTGAGTTAATGTTAGGCGGATTCATGGATCTATTAAAATAACTGGAGAGGGTTTTGCTGCTTGTAGCTGCCTCCAGTCGGCGTAGTGGCCACTCACTGGTACTACAGCAAAAAAATCCCTTCGGCCAAGAAACGACTTTTCCCATACGAGAAAACACGATGATGTCATGTTAGCCATTTTGGTAGGCAAAAAGCATCCGTATCAACAAGTCGACATCAACATCGTCAACAGTTATCGGTGTACAACATCAACAATTGTCAGACAACAGTACAACATCAACAATCGTCAGACAACAGCACAACATCAACATCATCAACAGTTATCGGCGAGTTTTGACTTTTCAAAGTAACATTTTTGATCCTCAACATCCAGTGACTTAGAGTAAGATGATGAATGTCAAAACTATTAAATGCAAAACCTACTTCAAAATAAAAGGAGTTTTCTCATGACAGACATATGCAACGCAACTGTCAACACAAACGAGCAGCCCAACTGACTTTTTGTCTACCAGCCACTGCACACGTGCAGAAAAGCCGGACGTAAACAAAAGCAACATTTTCTCGTATATAGCTCTATCATCACAAACTGCTCATGTTCGGGTGACAGGACACCCACAACTGTAAAAATGGTCAGATTTTGTGGCTATTTTGACCTATTTTCAGATTATAAACTTTTTCTCAGCTCAAAATGTGTCTGTCATCTTAAAAAATAATTTATAATCATTAGCTCCAGCTCCACTCTGCTTCACTCTAGCTCCTCTCACTATGATCGGTCAAAACAATCACGTGATGCATGAGATCGCGCTCCTTGAGCACTACTGTCCATGTTCAATGGGCAGGGAGCCAACAGAATAACTCACCCGGCTGAAGGCGAATCTGAAGACCTGCAACACTGAGCTTGGCCCTTTGACTTGAATGGGCAGCCATTTTTAGATCCCGTGGCTTGGGTGGATTACTAACGAGAAGCTAACTAGACAACAGCTAACTAAGTAACTAGCATCACTCACCCCTTTGTTTAAGACAAATAAGACTACGCAACTATACAACAAAATTAACAAAATCATAAAAAGAGTTAAGAGTTAGAGTTAACTTAGCCACATTTAACAGATGCTAACAAACATTCTTATAACGTTACATGACAAAGACTGTTGTTGCTTTGAATACTGATGCGATCAAGCCTCGGGGTTTCAAAATGACCGCTCATTCAAATCAATGGGCTGAGCTCAATGGTGGAAGATTCCAGATTCACCTTTAGCGTGGTGAGTTTCTTCCAGTGGCTGTGGGCCGATTGAGCATGTGCAGTAGTGTCTTTTCTTCCGCGGGCACACACGAATGTACACAAGCACATGCATGGAGCGCAGGCTCTTGTATCATGTGATCTCTTTGACCAATTAGAGACAGTGGAGCTAGAGCAAAGCAGAGCGGAGCTGAAGCTAATGATTATAAAGTGTTTTTTTAAGACAACTGAAGGATTTTGAGCTGAGAAAAAGTTTATAATCTAAAAATAGGTAAAAATTACCACAAAATCCAACATTTTTGAAAGTTGTAGGTCCCTGTCAGCCGAACACAAGCAGTTTGTGATTACATTGCCTCTATGAGCAAAATCCTCTCTCAGCCCAGGAGATTTTTTCCACTGAAGTTCCAGTGAGTGTCACTACGTCAACTGGAGGCAACTACAAGCAGCAAATACTCTATCCAGTTGTTTTAATAGATCCATGGATGCAATGTATGAAACTGATGTATTAACATAACTTTAAAAAATACTTCATTAAAACTACTGGTTGAAAAATACCAAAAATACTTATTGTGTATGAAGTAGTAGTAGTAGTAGTAGTAGTAGTAGTAGTAGTAGTAGTAGTAGTAGTAGTAGTAGTAGTAGTAGTATAAAATAATGTGTAGGCCAGTGGCTCTCACTTCTCACAGATACCACTGAAGAAAAGATTTGGTTTTTAGGGTAACACTGGATCTAAATCAGGTCAAGAACACAACTCCAGATCTAATCTAGGGCTAAACCAGGTCATAAAGTGAACTATGTCATTTCCATTGTAGTTCTACACAAGAAATTACCCAAAGATGTACAAAAAAAGTGGACAAAATTAGCTTTAAGTGAGGCAAACCCACAAACTTAAAAGCTAAGTACCATCTGAAGGAAGAATGTGTTTCGTATTCGATTATTTTAAGATATTTAAAGTGTATAACCACCTTTTATTTTGGTTTTTATCCTGTCTCATTTATCATAGAAGTTTTAGCAGAGTATTTATTTACCATCATTATGATCAGAGCGCTGACATAGCTGTGTTTCTGCACCAAAAGACCAAAGACGACCAGACCACTTGGACCTGAAGCCGGGGCCTCAGTTTCAGCCTGACTCTGCACAGCTTCACCGTTCTCCCCTGGGTCTTCTTCAGCGTTACTGTCTGTGTTGCATAAAAAGACACAAAGTAAGTTCCAGGATGACAATAGACACACTTGACTTGTAAATGTTTGACAAATTATCAACATTTCTTAACCATGAGAGTCCACATCCTTGTCTTCATACATGGGAGGAGGGTAACAGTTTGTGTATCCAGCTCCTCCCAACAAAGAGCCCAAATCGTTTTTTTCGTCTTGCCAGGAACAGGTGCGTATTAGAATAGCTGGCTGTAAAAAGATACAGATACGCTCGATAAATGTAAATGAAAAATTGGTTGAAAACAAACTAGTCATGCGCAATCCTTGGATAATTTTTTCATTTGTTTTTCAAAATAAAACCCAAAATAAGAAAATGAAAAAACAACTATTTTCTTCATTATTTGTTTCCAAACCCAAAATGAAAAAAACGGATAATGATTTGTTTTTTCAGTTTTCAATTTTGTGTTTAAATGAATTATGGGGAAAAAATGGTGGGAAAAAAACTGAACCAGGACTAAAGCAGGACTAAAATGGACTTAAAACAGGTTTAAACCAGGACTGAACCAGGCCTAAACTAGGACTAAACCAAGACTGAACCACGTCTAAACCAGGACTGGACCAGGTCTAAACCAGGTCTAAACCAGGTCTAAAACAAGGACTAAACCAGGACTGGACCAGGTCTAAACCAGGTCTAAACCAGGTCTAAAACCAGGTCTAAACCAGGACTGAACCAGGTCTCCACCAGGTCTAAACCAGGACTGAACCCGGTCTAAACCAGGACTAAACCAGGTCTAAACCAGGACTAAACCAGGACTTCCAACACTTAGTACTGGTTCAGTCCTGGTTCAGTCTTGGTTCAGTCCTGGTTCAGTCCCGCATTGCAGTTCAAGTCACGGAAACGGCCGTTATCCTTTTTTTCCATTTTCATTTACACACAAAATCGAAAACTGAAAAAACAAATCATTATCCATTTTTTCATTTTGGTTTTGGAGACAAATAATGAAGAAAACAGTTGTTTTTTTCATTTTTTTTGGTTTTATTTTGAAAAAGGAATGAACGAATGATACACGAATTGTGCACTCATAAATAGATGATGTTGGATGATGGCAGATGTTGTTTTTACAGTAAATATTCCCTGTCAGACTAATTTTTTGTGTTGTCACGATACATTTCAAACTCGATTCCGATATGATAATTAAAAACACTCTTTTACTTCCTTTTATATTACCAAGTGGCCTATTTAGTACCAGATTTTAAACGCAACCTTACTAATTTCACAACATAGTCACATCGACATCATTATATTTATATTAGTGAAAATTTGCATGACTTAATAAAAATAATTTTACTTCCCGGTTGGACATGGACAGCAGATATGACATGTAGAGAAAAACAGGAATGTTAGCAAAGGCCATAAATAGACCTTTATTGTGTTAACTTCCTCTGTTTTTATTCTTTCCTTCTCAGCTTTTTTCCACAAGCTGCCATTTAACTGATTAATATATTACATTTTATACTACTATCCCACCAGACTAAGTAATAATAAGAAAAATATTAAAGTCTGGCATATGCAGTTTCATGTTTTTATCTTTCTAAGAAATGGAATAAATAAAATGTGTAAATGTGAAGTTGCATCACCTCATCAGGAAGGTAAGTTTCTTCATCAGTGCTGCTTAAAAGCTAAAATGCAGACACATGTATATTTAAATGTACTTACAGTAAATTAACTGACAGTTTTACTTTCATTTAAAGACTGTATTACCTCCTGTTTATCTCCTGTGATGTAAATGACTCTGGAGAAACTGGGCGGAGCGTCTGGGCTGCCCACTGGACTCTCACAGTCTTCATCATCGTCTTCTTCAATGTCCTATAGAAGCACAGTTGTAAGTAAAGTGACAATATTAGAAACCACTGTGATGTATTTGAATCAGACTGTTATGTACTCACTGAGTTTATGTACTTCAATATTTAATAAAATGTGAGTCTGGTCACTTAGATTTAGACTTAGACAAACTTTATTGATCCACAAAGAAAATTATTTGGACACAGTAGCTCACACATCACAATATAATATAAAAAACAAAGAGTAAAAAAGATATAAATGGTAATAATAAATTCTAAATAAGTAACAAAAATAGCAAGCGACTGGTGTCAAATATACATAATTAAATAAATGAATAAGTACATATCGTAAGGAAAATAACGTGAATCTCCCCAAGTTCTGATGAGATTGACTGACAGGTGAATTAGCCAATCAGGGACAAGCATGGTCCAAGCATGTCAAACTAAATATGGTTGCTGAGGAAAAAAGAAAAAAAAAATCATATCTGGGGAACTGAAATAAATGCAGATTTCTTGTGGAATCAATGAACAAAGCACTAAACTCTGCACGGTCATGTTTGGTTCTGGCTTTACGTGATGACCTGCACTTTGGTCAGCTGTGATGTCTTTAAAGTGCATTCAAGTGAACTTCAGGCTATATTTACATGATGACGGTCTGAACAGAAGATGCAAAAGTGGTGTCGTGTCTCCACTTTTTATTCCGCATTTAGACGTGCGTTTTCAGGAGGAAATCTGTGTGGATACAGTGACGCAAAAGTGTATGGAATTCGACTGGGTATGCATGCCATATTTTTGTGTACTGTATGTATGTGAGGTAAACACATACGCGATGTGAGTACATCTGATCAGAGTTTGGTGTCTTGGGCAGTGTCGACAGAAATGCTACGGCGGAGCGTATTCAGCATTTCCACTCTGAAGGGTGGTTTCAGATTTTTTTAAGCCCCAAAAACACCGTCACCATCTAAACCAGACATGTCAAACTCAGGCCCGGGGGCCAAGTTTGGCCCTGATATACTTATATTTGGCCCGCAAGATCATATCAAATATGTATTAGAGCTGCCCACCGGCTACAGATAGACTATAGAGACATTATTTATTAAAAATTTTGTTCTGGATTCAATGTTTAAGCAAAACTATTATTAAACATTTATTTTAATAAGAAAATGTTTAATATTACATACCTCAAAAGAAGAGAAAACATGCAGATGTTGTTGAAATTTTTCAATAAATATTTAGTTTGGCCCACAACTTAGTCCCAGTTTTTAATTTTGGCCTCTGTGAATTTGAGTTTGACACCCCTGGTCTAAACGAAAGGCACTTCCGATAAACTATTTCGTCATTTTTACCTGCAAGCGTTCTTGTGTAAACAAGCCCGAAGAAGCAGCTTGGATGAGCTTTGAAACTATTTTGACCAAAATAAACTTGTTTTTCTGAACACTAAAAGACAGTGTACAGAGCATTATTCATTCACTCCGTATCCAATGGTGGTAAACTACTACTGTAGCCACGGTGGCTCTGGGGCAGACTGACGGAAGCTGAGCTGTCAATCTCCACCATGAACCCCTCCGACCACTATCACTCACACACACACCACAAAATTTAATTATCGTATTGTATTATTAAATTAAATGTAATGATCTTAAGTGTGATTTAGTGAAATTAGTCATTCAGTGTGTCAAAGGCCCTTTAAGCCTTTACCTCTTCAGTGATGTGGACCCATTTGTGCAGCAGAGCCACCAGGGTGTAGTACATGAGCAGCAGGACCACAGGGTTGACGAAGTCGGGCCAGCTGATGTGTGCGTGCAGACCCAGACTGTATGGCCTCGAAGGGTGAGTTTTGATCACTCCAGTCATACCGAACAGCCTTGGAGACGTAGAAACAAAGAAAACAAAAGAGACTGAGACACAAATCTATCAATATGGTGCATTTACACACTAGAAATTGGTGATAATTGTAATCGGTAACCATAATTTCTGACAGAGTGTAGGCGTCTATGGAAGAAATACTGTTTTGGAAAAAATATTGTAACAGGAAATCTCAATCAACTGTTGAACTTTGTTAGTATTTGTATAGGACTGGCTTCACAAAGTTACATCACATGGACTTGTGTTTTGTTTGAGTGTTCATGTTTGAGTAACCCTTTATTTTCAGTCTGTCTGCATCTCTAAAGCTCTAAACCTCAAATTGCTCTGTTCCACCTTGTGATGTCATGAAGGTGGAACAGAGCATTTTCAATAACTCAGGCTAAGTTTACACTGAAACAAATCCGCGTATCACCGTATTGGAAACGATCTGCACCCAGACACGTCGTTTCTGTGTCCGCAAGCCTTCCCTATCCACACAGCTTTGAGCATATTTGTTTACATTTTACAGAAACAAAACTTAAAACCACATGTCTCATTTGCATAAACTGAGCGCTCAAAAAACAGCTCACTATTGTGCGCTGATGCGGTTCAGCTTCTGTCGGACTAAAACACAAGACTCAGTGGAATATGAGTGTTCTTTCTGTGACAGAGGGGTGTTCTGCTGATGGTGAGTCTCTTCTGTGTTTCTGTCATGTTGGAGATGGTTCATGTTAAACTTTTCAGGGATTATACGTCTGCAGGTTGTACACACAGACACACGTTTCTATGAATGGACATATATTCTAGCCTTTTAGTGTTCTGGCAGTGAATTACTTCGCGGCGCACAAACCTACATCAGAGTATCAGTGTTTTCAGGCGTCCACACAGTGCCGGATCAGATCTGTACTCAGATGAATTCATGGGAGCTGGCGGCACCAGATCGTTCCATCTCTGGAGCTGTTTTCAATTGGATTAGTGTGAATGAACACTGCATCCACAACAAAAATGACTGGAAAATGTACTAGTGTGGACGGGGCCTCAGTCTAAATCTGCAGGGTTTTATGTTAAACATGTGTGAAAGAAACAAAACACAACTCCAGGTCTGTTTTTGGTGAAGAAGCAACATTAAAAGCAACCTTTTCATTTCAGTACTTTTCAACTAAATTAATCAATTGCTTGTATTAATTACTGCACCGTGTAGCAAAACAAAAGTGATATTTGTATAAGAAAGTGTAGTGAAGTATAAACATATTCAAATCTACAAACTATTACTTAACCCAATATTTAATGCTGATGTTAAATATACCAGGTGTGATGTTACTAACCTGGCGAAAATGTCGTCATGTGGGACGAGCTGCTGGGAGATGGGCAGCTGGTACAGGTACAGGAGCAGCAGGTGTCCTCCACTGAAAATGGCCATCATCACACACAGAGAGCTGAAGAGGAGCAGGCTGAGGGAGCGACTGAAGACCCACCACCAAACCAGGCCCAGGAACGTGCCGAAGTACAGACTGGAGGTGATGGACGGGAGGATGATACCTGCAGATACACGCAAGGAGGCGCCATAAAAGAAGTGGACTAAGCGAGTGTGAGTGTGTCAGCCACAGCGTTCAGCGCCGCTCAAATGAGGCTGGTGATGCTCATGGCTACAGGAGTGAATCTGGAGCCAGGCTCTGTGTTATGAATAGGATTTTTTTGACAGACAAAATAGTGAAAAAAAAAATTCAGGATCATGTAGAGCGGGTTAATACAAACATTTTAACACCAAAATAACAAGGCTCGCAGAGGCAGTTACAGAGAAAGGGACAACACGATCTCAATGTAAGTCAATTGGAGCCAGAGTCAGAAGGAGCCGGAAGAGCCTCCTGGCGCACTTCCTATTTGGAATACGGCGGCTAGCACATTAGCTATGTCCACTTATATATACGGTCTATGGGCGGTGCCCAGGTTGAAGAGAGATCAAGGGTCTTCAACGTTTTTCCTCCAGTGAGCTAATTTTACAAAACAAAAATGCCACAGAGCTAACTATTTTAGCAGGTGCAAAGAAACTGAGTGAATATAAGAGCCTCGGTAAGGTTTAGATATGGAACAGCTAGATGTTTATGAAACATAAACCATTGTCCATTAATCAGCGCACAAAGTTAGGCATGATGAGAAAATGATACATTTACAATGGTAATTAATCAAATTTTACTTATTCAGTACAATACATAGAATTCCGAAATCCCTTGACGAATGAGAGGTGGAGAGCTGCTGGTCGCTCCTGAGCTCCAGGCTGGAGACCCCTGGTGTAAATTTACTAAATACTAGCTCTGAGAATTTGCAGATTGTGGTTTAAAACAACTGAATTTTGTTTTGCACTTTTAGCTTGATCAGGTTTTGTATAAAAGTGTGTGTGTGATGTAAATTGCAGACTTCTTACTTGTCTTGACATAGGTACTGGGCAATATCAGATATCACCTGCTACAGCAAAGTAAATATCAAACTGAAGGAATCAGCTGAAAAAACATCCATGGTGCTTGATGCTTGTGTTACACCCAGACTGTGTGTGTGTACTGCAGCCAACACATTTCAAACAGGAAGTGAGCATGGGGACGCTGCTGGCTCCATTGGCTCTGGCTCCTATTGAACTCGAGCACATTGGTGCTTGGTCTCTGTCTTGTTTCGGGCTTGGTGGCACTTGGTCTCGGTCTCGATGGAATTTGGTCTCGGGCTTGTCTTGTCATAGTCTTGATGGTGCTTGGTCTCAGTCTTGATGGTGCTTGGTCTCGGTCTTGATGGTGCTTGGTCTCGGTCTTGCTGGAATTTGGTCTCGGTCTTGATGGTGCTTGGTCTCGGTCTTGATGGTGCTTGGTCTCGGTCTTGCTGGAATTTGGTCTCGGTCTTGATGGTGCTTGGTCTCGGTCTTGATGGTGCTTGGTCTCGGTCTTGCTGGAATTTGGTCTCGGTCTTGATGGCGCTTGATCTCGGCCTTGTCTCGGTCTTGGTCTTGGCCTCTACCTTCTCTTGGTCTAGGCCTCTACCTTTAAAAGTCTTGGTCTTGTCTCAGTTTTGACTCTCCAAGGTCCTGGCCTTGCGACCCTGTGGTCTTGGACTGATCTTGGTCTCGATTAGTGCCACCCGTCTCTCTGTAACAGCTGCAGTGAACATCATCAAGTATTCGTATTAACCTGCTCTACACGATCCTCACACTCCTTTAGTTCTTTATACCGTCTGTGGTTCTACCTGCCAGTCCCAGCAGCAGAGTCACCACCACCTTCCCAGCCGTGTTCATGATGGTGGAGAGAAGCAGCCTCAGCCCCGCCGCAAACACCAGGAACTTCTGGACAAACTGCGGCGGTTCAGTCTGAGTGCGGACAGTGGTCTCTTCTGAGCTGTCAAAGGACGAGCCCTCAGACTCACTCTCCTCCTCAGACTCTGTGTCCGAGGTCTCTGCATCCTGCAGCAAAAAACACACACATAAAACTATTACGAAAATACTGAAATTGAAAATATTAATATTACGTTGTCCTGTCACTTTTAATATATAGTATTTTTTGTTTTGTCGACACGGAGCAGAGTTGGAGCTGGCATGGTTACCTCTGGGTGGGGATGGGTGATGCCGTTGTCATGGATACTGATTTGGGGAGCAGGACGAAGGAGCTTTTTGCAGAGTCTCAGGATGAAGAGTGAGGAGATCATCAGGCCAAAATCAGGAGCTAAATATCGCACCACATCTCCTGGTCCTAATAAGCTAAACCTAAGAAATGAAAGATTTAGTGTCAAAAAAGAAAACTGAAATTGTAGGACTCCAGTGAGGTTCATTTGGTCTTCCGGTAATTTATGTTATGAGGTTGTTTTTACAGATCAAGAATTTGTTTTCATACCTGACAGTTTCGACTGCTCCCTGTGCTCTTCCTCAGAGTCACGTGATGTTGCTGTGACGTGTCGCTCATATGATTTAAACCGTTTTTGGCACTGTTTTCCTAACAGTGGATTCAGGACGACAGCGCCATCTGCAGTGCAAATTCCTCAGAACAGTATCCCAGGTTTGTGAGAGTAATCGGTTAATCGTCCTGTGGGCACCTTTCTGTATTTCAATTGCCTCTTTAATCCAGCGACAATGTTTGTTTTCCTCTGCCCAGTGATGTTTGCTCGGTCGCAGTCCATAATGTGGTTCTCTCTTTTACATCGTTCAGAAACGGCCGATTTGATTTGTTCCTGTTCTGCTTTGTGTTTTGTTGCTTGTGTTTCACCTTCGATGTTTCCTTCTCATGTTCTGTTCTATGTTCCATTTTTTCGTGTATTGAACGCCCTCCCTGTTTCCCTAATGGATATTTTATTGTACAACGTGCAGGATATTTCATATACGAAACATGCCGACAGAACTATAAACCGGGACAAGGGGGCGTTTTAGTCTCACACACCTGGGATACTGTCCTGAGGACGTCGGACTGCAGATGGCGCAGTCGTCCTGCCTCAACCATTTGGAAGACAGCACCAAAACCTGTTTAAATTGAGACCACTCTGAGGAAGATTGCTGATCAGGTGATCAGGTGACTCTGAGGAAGAGCACAGTGAGCAGTCGAAACTGTCAGGTATGAAAACAATCTCTTAATCTGAAAAAAGAACCTGATAACATGAAATCATAGGAGCTGTTTGCTCATTTTGTTTATTCTTAAATTTGTTTATTATTTTTGTTTATGTCAGTTAGTTTACTAATTAAGTTTTGTTAAGATCAGTCTAATTTGTTCAGTCTTATACAGTAATACAATAATACCGTATATCCCTGTAAAATCCTGAGAAGGTTTAACAGTATCAAAATTTGGATACCGCCCAACTTAATTGTAGTTGTAGTTGAAATACACGTACAGTGACACACCTTACAATGCCAAAATGGTACATAATATCTTCCCAGGGACCACTTCCTAAAAAAAAGACAAGAGAAATGTGTGGATTTTATTTTGAATTATATGCAGTACACACTCTATATTCTGATTTAGTATGTTAAATTGTAGTTTCCTCATCAAAAACAAACCTGGAGTTCTGTTTTGTTTCATTCACACATGTTTGAGTAAATCTGTGTTTGAGAGAGGAACACCTGAACACGCAGGGTTAGTGTGAATGAAACAAAACACAATTTTGTGTGGTCTGTTTGTGATGGGGAAATGACATTGTAACATAGATCAGAAAACGGCATCATATGTGTCCTTTAAACCTGGAATACTTCTATATTTAAAGGTTGTACATTATAATGTCCGTTTACCTTCAATGGGGATGTACGTGAAGGGGATCTGCATGAAGCACTGAAGAGCGAAGAAAGTCACACTGGTGTAGATGATCGTCCGCAAGAATTGCCCCGTCCTACCTGACAACAAACAACAAACTCCAGGTATGTTTGTGAGGAGGTAACAACATTTTAACATGGTTTAAAGCTCACAAAAATCAATTCTGCGCAATATAGAACCTTTAAATTATTTAGTGGGTGCACAGATTTATGGAATAGCAATGCACCAATCCAACTTTTTCAGTTCTGATACTGATTCCGATACTATAGCTCTAAGAATCTGCCGATGCCTTATTCCTTTAAAAAAAAAAAAAAAAAGACAAAAATTATCCAAATGTGTTATGGAGCTGTTATTTATTACTTAAATTGCTACAGAACAGCTTTGTTTAAATAAAAGTTCAAACATTATGAGACTTCCAATCCAGCAAATTTTTCAGTATCAGCGCAAATATTCAAGTATCGGGTCAATCTGTTTTTCATTTGTTCATTTGTTTTACAATATAAAACCAAAAGTAAGAAAATGAAATAACAACTGTTTTCTTCATTATTTGTCTCCAAAACCAAAATGAAAAAACAGATAATGATTTGTTTTTTCAGTTTTTGATTTTGTGTTTAAATGAAAAATGGAAAAAACGGATTGTGGCCGTTTCCCGTTTACGTGACTTCTGTGACTGCGATGTCGGACTTCTGCGCTGCATACGGACTGAACCAGGACTGAACCAGGTCCGGGACCAGATCAGAACCAGACTGGGACTGAGACTGTAACCAGACCGAGACTGAGACCAGGACTGAGACCGGGACTGAGACCGGGACCAGACTGAGACCAGACCAGGACTGAGACCAGACCGGGACCAGACCGAGACTGAGACTGGGACCAGACCGGGACTGACACCGGGACCAGACCGGGACCAGACTGGGAGCAGACTGGGACCATACTGGAGGCTCAGAGCCCACGGCAGGGCCGGAGCTCGAAGCTGAAGCTCGCAGTCAAAGCTCGGAGTCCACTCTGGTCCCGCTGTGGTCCCAGTCTGGTCCCGGACCTGGTTCAGTCCTGGTTTAGTCTGTATGCGGTGCAAAAGTCCGGCATTGCAGTTTAAGTCACGTAAATGGGAAACGGCTGTTATCCCTTTTTTCCATTCTTCATTTAAACACAAAATCGAAAACAGAAAAAATTAATCGTTATCTGTTTTTTCATTTTGGTTTTGGAGACAAATAATGAAGAAAACTATTGTTTTTTCATTTTCTTATTTTTGGGTTTATTTTGAAAAAATAAATGATGATGATTGATGATGATGATGAAATTTATTCAGATGTTTCCATAAATGATAACTGATAAAGGCAATTATTTTACATTGCTTATCACAAATATAATCTTCAAAAGTAAAATAGAAATGTAAAAAAAAATCAATAATTCTGAAAAGGAGTGGGGAGAAGCAACGTTTATCTACTCTCACCTTCTTTACAATCCCATTAAAGCAATAATGTGCTTCTGCCAGACTCTTATAGTCAGTCACATTACTCCAGATACAAAATAAATATGTTATAGTTTACATTCAGATGACAAATAAACTTAAATTCCTTCTTCTGCAAATGTAGCTATAATAATTTCTTTATATTTATGTTTAAACATTTTCATATTGGACATTTTTTGATCCAGATTTTGACCCCACAGTCTGAAATATAAAAAGTTTTCCTTCTTGTTCAGACTCTGGCCATTTTAAAGAAACTAATTCCCCTTAAATTATACTACTTTCGTTTTCAATAAAGGTTTCTGAATATTTTTGGTGTTTCTTGTACATTATTTTTGTTGTCTGGAAGCTCATCAGATCCTTAAGTTTCAGAACTTTTGAAGCGATAAATAGCTGGTTGGTGTTGTCATAAAACCCATTTCATTTTTTCTGTTTTAGTGTCAAACAAAAAAACAGATTTCAAGCTCTATTTCCAATATTTAAGTTTATTTCAAATAACACCAGTCTCCTTGCCTATTTCAATTTTGATATTTTATTCGCTCTGATTTATTTGCCCCGGAAGTTCTGCTACTTATTAGTGTCTGAATTCAGTATCAACTATGGATCTATAACAAAAAACTATTTTTATTTTAGTTCTATGGAGTCAAATGAGGAGTTTATCGCTGCTTCCTGTTTCTCGTTGTGAAGTTCAGCAATGACTTTCTAAGATGCAAAAGTAAATGCATCGCTATAAAAGAAGATATGTTTGTCCACAGAACTGAAAAGATTTTTTCAGGTGAGTCCTTCTAGCAGCAAAACGTCTGGGACAATAAACCAGAGAGAATGAAATATCAAAATAAAAAT
Organism: Boleophthalmus pectinirostris; assembly: GCF_026225935.1. Lineage (NCBI taxonomy): Eukaryota > Metazoa > Chordata > Actinopteri > Gobiiformes > Gobiidae > Boleophthalmus > Boleophthalmus pectinirostris. The sequence continues at coordinate 14,544,384 of NW_026571515.1, read as the reverse complement.
AGGCACAGGGTCCATGTACCAGTCGTTCTTTTGAATTTCAATTAAGAGCGAAATATAGTAAAATGGGAAAACAGTTCGTTTTTTAATTTTTCCGTATTAATGTCAAACAAAAAAATAGATTTTGACCTCTAGTTCTAATATTTAATTTAAAGATTAAAGTCTCAGTGACTAATTAATTTTGATATTCTATTCTCTCTGGTTTATTTGCCCCAAAAGTTCTGCTGCTCAACCATGGATCTATAATAAAAAATATTTTTATTTTAGTTCTATGGAGTCAACTATCGCTGCTTCCTGTTTCTTGTCATGGAGTTTCTTTCTAAGACGTGAAAGTAAACGCATCACTGTAAAAGAAGACGACATGTTTGTCCACAAAACTGCAATGATTTTTTAGGTGAGTCCTTCTAGCAGCAGAACTTCCAGAGCAAATAAACCAGAGAGAATTGCAGTGGCTTCCAGTTCATTTTAGAATTGATTTTAAGATCTTATTGTTTGTTTTTGAAGCTTTGAATGTTCTGGCCCCACGTTACGTCTCGGACCTCATCCAGATTTACACCTCTGTGTGCTCTGAGGTCTGAGGGCCAGATCCAGCTCATGGGGCCAAAAACCAGACTTAAACCAGGAGGACAGGATCTTCTCTGTGTCTGGGCCCAAACTCTGGAAAGCTCTGCCCCTTTAAATTACATTTTGTAAATAGAGCTTGAAATCTGAAACAGAATAATGAAATAACAAACTGTTTTCCCATTTTATTGTTTTTCGTTTTTAATACATGCATCACGAATTTTGGACTTCCAGTCATTGTGCAATGCATACTGGGAAGGATATTCTGAAAAAGTGAGCATCAAACCGACATGTTTGTTTTCCCAGTGGGATGCGTCTATTGTCAAAGTCGATCTTTTCAAGTCTTTTGAATCATATCACTTTTGTTTCTGGTTCTGATATTGTCATATTTTAGTTTTGGGATGCAGACATCATAAATGTGTGGTTGTAGGATCCTAACAGCGGAAAACGGCTCGAGAAATGTGCTGCAGAAGTTTGCAAACTCCATAAATGCAAAAGAAGTTGAACATTTTGTATGTGGAGCGCCATCAAGGTGGGATCCTGTTTGCTAAGCGAGAGGTGCAGAAGACAAACAGGCTGAGCTCGCACTTTCTTGTTCTCGTGGTTTTACAGAAACATCACGTCTTGGTCTCTTTGCAGTGGATGGTGTTTCTTGGTGAACAGCTGGTGCTTTTCGCTTTGGTGTTGACTTTTTAAATTCATAACCAAGGTGGAGCGAGGGATTGGGATTTTGCTTTGATGTACAAAATATTCGCGGTAAACTCGGGGTGATTTCTTAGACAGCCAAAGGTTTCCTTTTTGGTCCTTCCTGGGATTCAATCCTGCCCATCGCCTTCACCTTTCACTATTTTTCAGTTCCATTGGGAAGGGAAACAGTTTGAACAGAGGTTTGCAGTCACACATATCTTATGCCCTTTTGCATTTATGGAGTTCGCAAACTTCCAAAGCACATTTCTCAAGCCGTTTTTGCTGTTAGGATCCAACAACCACACAATTACGATGTCCGAATCTCAAAACTAAAATATGACAATATCAGAACCAGAAACAAAAGCGATATGGTTCAAAAGACTAGAAAAAATCTGCTTTGACAACAGATGCATCCCACTGGGAAAACAAACATGGCGGTTTGATGCTCACTTTTTCAGAAAATCCTTCTCAGTATGCATTGCGCAATGACCAGAAGTCCGAAATTCGTGATGCATGTATTGAAACGCAAAAGAACGAATGGTACACGGACAGTATCGGTGTCGGTGCATCCCTGTCATGAAAATAATTAAGTAAAGCTTGCGAAGTATCCAATAATTTGATTTTAAATAGCAAAATTTGACTCAAAACGACTGACATACTTCATCCATCGTCCCTTGCTCCACTGTTGTAATCTCCCCGATCAGGTTTCAAGCATTAATAGGTGTCCCAACATTAGCTGACCCAGCAAATGTGTTGTTGATGCCTTGGATTTTTACTAAAAGCTTTGTTTCACTTAAACCTCTCCGCTTCCCAATAGCAGTCACGAAAACCTGCACGTACGAAGCACACAGGAAGTCCACGGCTCCGGCCACTTAAGGCTCAGAGAGTGGGCTCATATTAGGCCGGTGAAGATAACCACGGGATCTATGGGGCTTTCAAAGACGGAGACCAGAACGGTAAACGGGAGAAAGATGCTGTCAAAATGCTGAGCGGACATCTTTTAATTCCTCGCTGTAATTACCAGGCTATGTATAATTGATTCCACCACATCCCATTTTACTAAGTACGCAGAGGGAGGAGTTCAGGAGTTCAGATACTTTAATACATCTGAGGATCAATATGGAAAGGCACATAAACATACACGGGAAAGTACACAAGCAGCTTTATATCTATGTTCAAACATTTTCAGATTTGGATATATTTTGATCCAGATTTTGACTCCACAAAAACTTTTCTGTGTTGTTAGGACTTTGGACATTTTAAAGAGAAGAATTCCCCTTAAATTATAAGTACTTTCTCTTTCAATAAAAGTTTCTGAATATTTTTGTTGGTTCTTGTACATTATTTTAGCTGTCTGGAAACTTATCAGATCCTCAAGTTTCAGAATTTTTGAAGCGATAAATAGCTGGTTGGTGTGATCATAAAACCCATTTCATTATTCTGTTTTAGTGACAAACAAAAAACAGATTTCAAACTCTATTTCCTCTCTGGTTTATTTCTGCTTCCAGTGGCGGAGTTAGCATTTTGGGGGCCCTAGGCGAACATGAGTTTGGGGCCCTCACTCTAATGCACCGTTTTTCAGTTTTTTTTTTGTTGTTTTTAAAAAAATATGTATTGTCTGATTTTCCACATTGTTCTTGAGACATTATGGTGGATTGGAAACTTGTCTTATTAGTTCGGTCGCCTACTAGGTAACCAGAACTGAAAGCAGTTTTATTTTTTGCTAGTACAATAAAAACATTTTGTTTACATCCATTACATATTATTATTAATATTATTAGTAATATGATTATTGTTTAAAAGTAAACTACTCTCATTTAATGTCATATTGAGAGAAAATTAAATTGCTCTGAGTCCTCAGCCATTAGTGGCACTGAAATTGGTTGGGGGCCCCTCTAGGTTTGGGGGCCCTAGGCAGCTGCCTACTTTGCCGAATGGTAGTGTCGCCTCTGATGCCATCGCTTTTCAATATTGTAGGGTTTTAACTTGATACTAAAAAGGAAAATGAGTTTCTGTAAAAAAGCATACATTTTTCTTTACATCAATTACATATGATGATGATGATGATGATGATGATGATTATTATTATATTAGTAGTAGTAGTAGTAGTAGTGGTAGTAGTAGTAGTAGTAGTAGTAGTGGTGGTATTTAAAAGTAAACTACTCTAATTTCATGACATATTGAGAGAAAATCAAATTGCTCTGAGGCCTCTGCCATTAGTGGCACTGAAATTGTTTGGAGGCCCCTCCAGGTTTGGGGCCCCTAAGCAGACGCTTTCTTTTGCCTAATGGTAGTGCCGCCTTTGTAAATAAGCAGGGCAAAATTGCAGTTTGAGTTGGTGCTGGTTTCAAATCACAAAGGTCATTTTTAGACAATAGAATGCTCTATGCGACCGAACTAATAAGACAATTTTCCAATCCACCATAATTCAAAAAACTAGAGATGTGCATGCGTCTAGAATAATGAGGAAAAACAGATAAGAAATATAAGTAAATATAACTGGCATTCCCTCCATGATTCCCTCATTTTCTACAGTGTCACTTCTTATTTGTTCTTTGATTATTATTATTATTATTATTATTATCATAGCAAATAAATAAATGTTAAAAAAAAACATTGCAAACAGCATTATAGTGAGGGCCCCAAACTCAAGTTCACCTAGGGCCGCCAAACTGCTCACTTCGCCACTGCCCATGATGCCCTAACATGAATATTTTTACAGAATGAGAATATATACATTGGAAAATTCACTGAAAAACACATTTGAAACTGGGAAAAAAAAAAGGATATATATATATATATATATATATATATATATATATATATATATTACAATATCAGTCTTGTTCAGAATGATTATTGTTAGATTGAACCTGAACTTGCCAATTTCACGATCACAGCTTCTCTCACCTTTCATTGTGGCCAGACTGGGGTTCGGCAGCAGAGGCAGCATCAGCAGATACAGGAAATAGACCACAGAGAGGCCATTGAATCTGAACGAAGACGCTGGAAGGAAAACAGGGAACATGGACCAGTGTTTCTCGTTAATACAGGAGACAACGGAGGCTCCCTATGGTCTAAAATAACCCTCCTTTGCCTAAACTAACTGGACTATGTATCATCTTAAAGGGACAGTCCAGAATTTTGGACGTAGGACCTCATTTCCTAGTGAGACGTGTGGAGACACTTTTTTAAATATTCCATCCAGTCCTTGTCCATCCAGTATTTGTAGAGGTCACTGGTGCTCGACTAGTGCATGTCAATGGCCATAGTTATCCTGCCACTAAAAACAGTCTTACCCACTCCACAAAACACCTGAAGCAAAACAATTATTACACCAGACAGTCGATGTATATGTCTGTGTTGATTTTAATTGTTAGTTGTTAATTTTAGAAGTAAAACTAACCTTGCTTTTGAACGATTTATGTATGAGCAGCAGCAATGAGTTGTACTTCCTGATAGAAAGTCTGGCAGTGCCGGACTGATATATGAGAAATTAGTCCCTCAACATGCAACGATTCATGCCATGCAAGGTTAGGTTAACTTTTCTGTGTAACTTTTCTGGTGGAAAGTCGTCTAAATGTCCCAAAATAGTGTGTGGAATTCGATTGGGTATGCATGCCATTTGACGTGTTTGTTTCTGTGTACTGTATGTATGTAACGTAAACATGTACGTGACATGAGCAGATCTAACCAGAGTTTTGCATCTTGGGCAGTGTAGACGGAAATACTACAGCGGAGCGTATTCAACTTTTATACTCTGGAGGGTGGTTTCAGATTTTTGCATTTTTAAGATCCAAAAACACAGTCACCATCTAAACCAGGGGTCTTAGACTCGCGGCCCGGGGGCCAACTGCGGCCCTCGGAAGGATTTTTTGCGGCCCTCCACTTAATTCCAAAGAATAATGTCAGTGCGGCGGTGGTAGATGTACGCACAATCCCACCCCCCTACTGCGGGCCGCACTGACAGATGAAGCTGCAATCGGTGCCCATGCAGATTCAAAACAACGGATTATTAACGCATCTTACATCCCAAAACTCAACTTACAGCAGTTGTGAAGCAACAGTCTAAGTGGATCTGTTAATACGAGTACACGTACACATATGGCATCACTGAAGAACCAAAACAAACCACACATGGTGGAACAAGTGTGCGCACTTCAATTTACGCTCCCATAACCACAGTATCAGAGCGCAGAGGAGGCGCTGACAGAATTCGCCTGTTTATAAGTTGGATCTTTATTGGAGGGGCTAATAAGAAATAAAAAGACTTTGACAGTCTGTTTGCCTGCTTAACACTCGGTGCGTAACTTGCTGGCAACCCGATGACCAAGCTCCACGTATGTGTCGCCGAAATCCACGCGCATTCAGCGGCAAACACAGCTGTCCCATCAATATGCAAGCACAACAAAACTGCAGTGATCTATTCCAGAGGCTTGGCGACATGTTAGCAAAAAGTACGAGGCAAAAACAAGCGTCTTCCATCCATGTTTGACATACGAGAAGCAGATACACTCCAGTGTGGTCTGCTTTCACACCGGCAAACGAACCAAAATTGGTCCGATTAACGAGCCTCTGTATCCCGGTAGAACAGCGATACCTCCAGTAACCAATACTGATGTTCCCTGTTAATACCGTGAGCCGTCCTCATCTTATCACCATGAACTCATAAAACAGCAACATGTAAAACTTTCTACAAACTCACCGCATCAGCCCAGAGTTCGGGTAACAGCAGAAGCCAACAGCGTTCACCGTAGCGCGCAGCTCCTCACGACAGCGCTGGGGTCTGGTCCTTGGTCTTCTGTCGTCCTACAAGCGCGTTGGTCAGATGGTCCGGAGGCTCTGTCCTCCATGTGCTGGTTCCAGACGGTGGCGAGCAAGACCAGTGCGCAATGACTGGGTCTGAGCGGGTACATTCCGCCATCTGCGCGCTGGTTCAGTGCGGGGAAAGTGAGAATGCGCTGTGGACTATACCTACAGGTCTGTGCTGCTCCTGTCCTCCGCGCTCAAGAACCGCGGCTGGTTCCGAGGTGGTGCAAAGCATCCGGACAGAAGCATGAATCCAGTTTAGTTGGTGTCCGCATTTGGTTCTTCCCGGGAAAAGCGCTTTTCACTCCCCGCTCCACGTCATCTGAGCCCGGACAGAGCCGGAGCTGCTCCTGCTGGTTCGAGACTCCAGTTTGGATCTAGTCCGACTGTATTTCTCACACTAGGCTAAAAGCAGGACATTTTTTAAAGGTGAATCAATTGATAAGATAAGATAAGATAAGATAAGATAAGATAATCCTTTATTGTCTCCCATGGGAAAAATTTGTCTTGGGACAGGGGGTAACATGTTTTATCAAAAAAAAGGACAACACAACACAAAGCAGCACATAAACAAACACCATAAAACAAAGTAAATATGAGACCAGTATGACCACGAGTGATGCACCAACAGGACCCTTAAATTATCCTTAACAGGCAAACCCTTGCATTCTTCTGTTCTATTAATTATTGCACATTCCCTAAGCCTATGTGCAGTTTTGATTGCACATTCCCTAAGCCTATGTGCAGTTTTGATTGCACATTCCCTAAGCCTATGTGCAGTTTTGATTGCACATTCCTTAAGCCTATGTGCAGTTTTGATTGCACATTCCCTAAGCCTATGTGCAGTTTTGACTGCACATTCCCTAAGCCTATGTGCAGTTTTGATTGCACAATCCCTAAGCCTTTTTTATAATTATTTTTTAACTGCATTATCTGAGTTTAGCAGTTTAACAGCTAGTGGCACAAAAGAATGTTTGAATCTGTTCAGTTTACAGTTTGGGACCTTCCTGATCACCTTCCTGCTGAGCTTCCTAACAGTCTCCTCAAAAATTTGCTGAAGTGAGCTTGGGGCCACACCCATTATTTTACCTGCTCTTTTAGTCAAGGTAAGAATCTGTGCTTTAAGTTTGACTGAGAGGTTACCAAACCATGTTGACATGCCATAGCGTAAGATAGATTCTATGCATGCTTTATAAAACAACAGCATTACATTGGTGTCAACTCCATGTAACCTAAGCCGTCTTAAAAAATAGAGATGCTGGCTGATTCTTGAGCAGACAGACTGTACCTGCTGGCTCCATTGGAGCTGAGAATCAAATAACACACCCAAGTACTTATAACATGTCACCTGCTCTATGTCCCTCCCCCTGATATTAATGGGGCTGTGGTCCCCGACAGATTTGGGATCAAAAATGATCTCCTTTGTCTTTTCCACATTTAAGACAAGGTTATGCTCCTCACACCAATGCACCACTTCATCAATTCCTGTCCTGTAGCTGATGGCATCTGTGCTTTTACTGAGTAAACTAAGAATAGCTGTGTCATCAGAAAATTTAATTATATAGTTGTTTACCTGTCTACTCCTGCACGCATTGGTGTACAAAGTGAGCTAACACAGCCCTGTGGTGCCCCAGTGCTGACAACCTGAATATCTGACAGCGCTGAGTTAACCTTAACTTGTTGCTGTCTCCCTGTAAGAAATGCCCAATACCACTTAATAACATGACTGTTAACACCCAGATCTAACAGCTTCTTCAGCAGAATGCTCGGTAATATTGTATTAAATGCTGAGCTAAAATCCATGAACAGAATTGAATGGGCGATTGCCTATTGCCATAAAATTATTTGGTTAATTAAAGCCAAAAATATCAAATGCTGGTTCATACATGATCACAGGGAACACCGGGACCTCTGTGCAGGTCCTGAACAGAAGTACACACCCCCAATTTTGACTCACTCTGGAGCCACACGTTCGCACGTACTTGCTCTGATCTTCGTGTGTTACATTCTCTGTATTGGCCATTGTTGGTAAAATAATTTGAAAATGAATCGCGGCTGCGTCTGGTCAACAATCTGTTACTGCGCTGGAAGTCATACAGCGCGTCTTTACAGGCAAAGAAGACGTGTTTCTCCCATGATGCATTTCGAATAGTTCGTTTGGACCTGCTGTCTATGGTTTGGACACGGGTTCGCATTCACACCAGAGGTGCGGATTCAAGCGAACCAAGACCACCTCTTTTTTGAGGTCTCGGTCCGCTTGAGTTGGTCCGGGTCAGAGTCCTATTGACGCATTCACACCAACGCAAACGAACCGCTTCTGGTTCGAATGGACCGTTTGGTGCGCACCAAATACTGTCGGTGTGAAAGCACCTAATACAGGTCAAGGCTCACTGATGAGCATCTTCAATCTATCCTGAGGATCTCATATGCTTCCTCCTGCAAACCAAATATCTCTCAGCTGTGGAAGATGAAGCGTAGCCAGGTTTCAACCAGCAAGGAGTAGGCAAAAGAAGAAGAGTAGACATATTAGTTTAAACTTACGTTCTGAATACATTTTCGTATTCTGAACTGTTATTAAAGATTAAGAAAGTGTGTTGCATGTTGTTCTTTCTCTCTCTTTTTTTCCCGTGCAACCGCTATTTATCAAATACTCAATGCGGCCCAGCCTCACTCAGACTTTATCTAATGTGGCCCCCAGGTACTTTGAGTTTGAGACCCCTGATCTAAACGAAAGACACTTCTGATAAAATATTTTGCCATTTTTACCCACAAGCGTTCTTGTGAAAAGAGGCCCTGAAGGTAAAAGGAGCTATTCACTTAAAAACTACCGCTTCATCCACCTTACTGGCCCAAAGGCTGATTTTACTTAATTGGAATCTTCCCCATCTCCCGACACTTCTCCACTGGGTTTGTGAAGTGCTTTACAGTCTTAAACTTGAAAAACTGAGGTTCTCACTCAGAGGCTCTGTTAAATTATTCCATGCTACCTGGGACCCCTTTTTACATCACATAGACTCTTTAACTCTTCCTCAGAATCTGGAGGATGGCTAAAGTAAAGAAAATAATCCTTTCTTCCACTCAATTTTTCCTCTTCTTTTCTCATGTAAGTTTTTCACCTCTATGGGCTCCTTTCCTCCTTTCGCCTCCCTACTTCTTACTTTTTAATTTATTCTTAAATTAGTTATTCTTTTTATTAATTTTCATCATTATTATTATTATTATTATTTGGATTAATTTACAATGTGTATTTATTTAATTTATCTACTACTATCAATTTTATTTACTTTACTTTATTTACTCATTATTATTATTTTAATTGATTTATTTATTTTTATTTTGGGTTGTTTGGCCAGTGGGTGGGGGGTTGTGTCCTCCTTACTACTAACTACCGCTTCATGACATCACAAGGTGGACCAGAGCATTTTGAGCTTTGGGAATGCAAACAGACTAATAATAAAATGTCACTCAAACCCGTGTGAATGAAACAAAACACAACTCCAGGTCTGTTTTTGATGGCGTAATAACATTATAACGTGGCTTACAGCTCACAGAAGTCAAAATCGCATAATATAAGAGCTTTAAATGAAAAATAATTCATGGGAAGCATCATGGCATATTTGGTTTGGTTGGTTACATAACCAGGTATAACTTTGTACAGCAGCCTTAAACTTAGACAAACTTCCATTATTATTTGGACACAGTAGCTCACACATCACACTATAATATAATAACAAACAGCAGCAATATAAAAATAAGATATAATATGGTAATAGAAGTACATCTCCTCATATAGCCTCATAATAATATCCGTCTGTAACAGTTAGCTCTGTTTATTATCAAATTAAAAGCCCCAGAGCCGTTCGCCAGGCCCTCCTCTGGATCGATAAAAAGGAGTCATTTAATCTCCTTCCACAAAAGAAATGATTAAGCATTCAGAAAAAATACAGTACATTATCACATGCCTAATCCCAGAAAATCATCTTTACACACTGGATTTGTCAATAAATATAGCAGAAAATAAAATTAACAGTGCGATTTTAAAACTATAACTGTATTTTTCCTCGTACAAGTGCAAAGAAAACATATTTAAGGAGGGATGTAACGATATTCAAATCTCACGGTACGATATTTATTGTGATATTTTAAAGAGACTAAAATTAATTGTAATTGTATATGGTACACTTTTATGCTTTTAAAACACCTTGACAAGATTTTGATGTGAATTATTACCATCATAATCCCAAGAATTCAAGTAAAAAACATATTTCTTCATGTTGTCTGCACTGAAATGAATCATGGGATATGTAGTTTCCAATGTTTATAAGCTGTTACTTCTATAAAATCATGCATTTAAGCAGAGGAACTTGAGGATTTGATATATTGTGACGGCCCACGGTATTATTCTGAGACTTTTGACAATACGATATCACGATATTTCAGTTAAGAATTTGAAGACAAAAACTGTGCAAAACTGTAATCTGGTTCTCTGCTGTTATTGCAACAACAGCAAACATGGGCAGTACTTTTACATTCACTTTTTCAAGCATTTGTACTTTTGTTGCTTCATATTTTTACTCCTATTTGAAAAATATTTGTATTAAAATAACAGTACTCTTACTTGTGTACAAATTTCGATTATTCTTCCCACCGTGAGTAAGTCTAAAAGTAACAAAAGCTTTATTTATTTTATTTGGATTTGAACATTTGTGTCTTATTTTTGGTCTATCCTTTGAAAATACCAGATTTTGTGCATTTTATCCTTTAAATTACAATCACTTCAAATTTTAAAACAGTTTTACGTCCTGCTAGTTACTTTTTAAGTCACTCTACTTATTTTTTACTCTTAATTCAGTAATTTCTTAGACCACTACTTTGTACTTTTGCTTGAGTAAGATTGTTTTGAAGTTACACTTTCTTACTTGAGTACAATTTTCATTTACTCTACCCACTTTTGACAACAGCACATACATTTTTAAGTTGAAGTTACCATAATTAAAAACATTATACCACACCATATGTTATTGCGTTAGAACAGACATGTCAAATTCAGGCCCGGGGCCCAAATTTGGGCCGTGATATAATTACATTTGGCCTGTGAGATCATATCAAGTCTGTATCAGAGCTGTTAGAGAGGCTATAGAGACATTATTTATTTAAAATGTTGTTATTATTTTATATTTTGCTTGCTCTGGATTCAGTGTTTAAGCAAAACTATTATTAAAAATGTATTTTAATAAGAAAAGGTTCAACATTACATCTCATTAGAAGGGAAAATATGCAGATGTCACTGAAATTTTCCAATAAATATTTAGTTTGGTCCATGGTTTAGTCCCAGTTTTTAATTTTCTCCCTCTGTGAGTTTGAGTTTGACACCCCTGCCTTAGAAACTATTTTCTCACCCTTATCTCCTCGCGACTCACAAACTGTGTGTAAAAAACAAAAGTCCCACTTACCTGTCAGCAGAAGCAGAGGTAGCAGTAAGTTATAAACCATCCCTACTGCAAGATCCCCCGCCATCTCTCTGAGCTTTTCCCAAAATGAAAACTACATCAAAATCTTCAAATCGTCACAAAAACATTTACACATCCCTCTGAAATCTGCCATGCCCCAACAACACCATCTTTCACCGGTTCGAAAAGCACCAAAATTCTCAAGCCGAAGTCCCAATCTGTGTGTTTGTTGGTGTAGTAAATGCCTCCACCACTCCTCAGTCACGCCCTCTCCGCTCTGTCTCTCTCTCTTTCTCTCTCTCTCCACCTCCAGTCCCTCTTTTTCTTCGCTTTAATGGGTTATAGGCGAGCATCTCCGTTATCAGGTCTAATCTCACTCAGGAGAATACAGGTGCTGTCAGTAAATGTTCCGAATCGCGCCTCTCGTAATGTATCAAAAGTACAGCACAATCGAAAACGGCCTTGTAAAAAATGTTTGGATAGTTTAATGCCTTATCTATCGAATTGAAACAAGTTTATGTCCAGCTATCGACACGGCTGTTGGCTCATCATATTTGTGCCGCGGAGTGAAGGGAAATGTATCTAATATTCATGGCTGTGAGGAGGCCATTAGGAGCTGCTGTGACTACAAGTGATCAATGCCAAAACGTCAGCTGAGCAAAACATGTTCTTCGGCCTTAAAAACAGCCAAAAACTAAATCTGTATGTTTGAAGAGGAGCCCCCTGTAATCACTGCGTATGTTGAATTATTTATTTTACCCCAACTGCACTCAAAACTACAGCACACGTGTATTGATTACGCCAAGAAAGGGTTAATAATTGAAGAAGTTACACTCAAAGGACTTGACGATAGTTAGTACAGCTGTTCTGTGAGTTTCAGAATGATGAAAAGTGAGGACCCTTGTCATACTATAAGCCACACTTTTTCATGGTTTAGGTGTTTCCTGTGACTTATATATTTCAAAATGTTGAGAGTGAAGCGTGGAGAGGCTCTAGTCTTGTGGGTCAGTATCTGCTGCTCCTGTTCCTCCTGTACCACTGTCACTTGGCTCAACTGCCCATGTCTCCTGCAGAAAGAGCCTCTGTCCTGTCTGTATCATGTCAGTCGATCGCACCATTACTTCTGTACCACTGAAAATTAAAAATTTAAACAAACTTATAAAGATGAATGAGAAGATTGAACACAAATGCCTCCAAAAAGAAAATCAGGTTTTGCATATTACAAACTGCAAGTTGTGAAATCTGCAGCTGAAAACGGTAATTGAGCAGCAGAAAGAAAGTTTGGAGTGAGAGAGAAACTTGTGACATCAGGAGGATGCACCAAGAAACTTTCCTGAAGTCACTGGACTTCAGTGACACCAAAACCTTCCTGCCGGGATTCAGAAAGGCCCGAATAATTCTAACTGGAACTGATGCTGAGTCTGACGACAGCTACAAAGAAGAGGAAGCGGTGCTCTGTTTACCTCCGGAGGTCGTGGAGTTGCTCAGAAGTGACACCAAGGATGAAGAATTTAATGGATTTAGTGATTTTGAGTGAGATGGAGAGTTTGTTAAACTCCTCTGTTCTGTTGTTTATGTTATAGTTTATCTGAAGAACTGTTCATATGTGATGTTAACAGTCTGTTGGTCTCTCTTCAATTGTTATTACTAGAACTTGACTTTACACATGAAATGTCGGTTTATGATCTCTGATTTTATCAAATTGATTGATAGCATTTATATAGCGCCTTTCAAGATACCCAAAGCGCTTTACAGTTCATTATTCAGTCACTCCACACTCAGTGGTGGTAAGCTACTACTGTAGCCACAGCTGCCCTGGGGCAGACTGACAGAAGCGAGGCTGCCAATCTGCGCCATCGGCCCCTCCGTCCCCCGCCATCACTCATGCTCACACCACTTACATACTAGGCAATGTGGGTGAGGTGTCTTGCCTAAGGACACAACGACAGTTTTTTGCCACTGGCGCCCCACTGTGGCACCTGGAATTCCTAGTGGTCTCCCATCCAAGTACTACCCAGGCCCAGCCTGCTTAGCTTCTGAGATCTGACGGGATCAGGCTTTTACAAGCCAGTATGGCAATAAAATAAATAAATAAATAGAAATAAATAAATTTCCCCCCAAAAGTGCGACTTATATATGTTTTTGTCTTCTTCATTACGCATTTTTGGCTGGTGTGACTTGGACTCCGGAGAGACTTATAGTCCGAAAAATACTGTAATTAAAAGTGCTGGTTGAAGGTCGTCTCAATGTCTCATAATAAGTCATTAAACATCTGTCTCCATGACGTCCGCCAAGTTACAGTTCAGATCTATGGGTAAGTGAGCCCGCTCTCAGTCAGAATGCTTTTCAAGACATTAAAATCCCTTGTAATTGAATAAATGCAAGTAATATAAGTTTTTGAGCATGTGATGTAATTTGCATGTCTTTAAAAGAAAGAGCAAAATGAGACATAAAGTTGCGTGTATGTTTGATGAATTCCTTCCAAAAAAAACCTGATAATGACGTTTCTCATTTACGTGACTTAAACTACGATGCCAGACTGTATCAGGACTGAACCAGGACTGAACCAGGTCCGGGACCAGACAGGGACTGAGACCGGGACTGATACTGGGACCAGAGCAGAACTGACACCAGGACTGAGATCAGGACCAGACCAGGACTGAAAACCGTTTAGTCCTGGTTTAGTCTTGTTTTACACAAAATTGAAAACTGAAAAAACTTTTTTCATTTTGGTTTTGGAGACAAATAATGAAGAAAATTGTTGTTTTTTCGTTTTCTTATTTTTGGTTTTATATTGAAAAACTATTGAACGAATGGAACACGGATCGCACCTGTCTAAATTAAAATTAAGAGTTTTTGTGAGGCACTTAATGTGTTTCTTAAATGTCAATGTCAGGTCCAGTGTCAGTCCCAGGTATTTAAACTCTTGGGCGAGTTCCAGCCCATCCAGAAAGACATTGGACTTCTGTAAGATTACTCGCTACCGGATCGCAAGACAAACTCGACGCATCAACACTTCTAGGTTCTGGTTTTCACGTATAATGGCTTTGGTCTGAACATAACTGCTGAACACCTCTTTAAGTCTGAGTTTCAAGAAATGTAATACTTGATTTACCTTATTTTGATGAGGATAGTTACAGGACAGAATACTGAAATACTGTATATGACTTTCTACCCCTCTAATGATTTTTGTGGAGGAGTGGCTATTGACGGATGACTTCAGATGGCCTGTTTCAGCATCTCTTTGAGGATGACTGCATCGTACTTTTTATGACTGCAGTTAATCAGCTCTGTGCATAACATGATAGTCTCCGTAATTCAGGTTAGACAACAGCTTTTACTTATTTATAACGCTGTAATGGTCTTTTACCTCAACGCAGTTCTTACACTGAGTCCTGTAAATGTAGGTCCCTATGAAACGTGATCAAATGCATTATTTAAAGGCCTGATATTACACAAAACTGATGACATGTGAGCTTTAAGACATGTTACAATACTATTATCTCCTCAAAAACAGACCTGGAGTTGTGTTTTGTTTCATTCATGTGTTGAGTAACATTTTATTATTAGTCTGTCTACGTCTCCAAAGCTCAAAATGCTCTGCTCCTTTTACTTTAAGTTCAGTAGAGATTGAAAATTTCAGAGCTAAATTGTTCAAATGATTTTAGTGAAGGTGTGTGGAGTTTAAAGGGACAATCTAGGCCTCAATTCCTAGTGAGCCAGAGTGTTGGAGACGTGTGGAGACACTTTTTTAAATATTCCATCCAGTCCTTGTATCTGCAGAGGTCACTGGTGCTAGACTAGTGCATGTCAATGGCCATAGTTATCCTGCCACTAAAAACAGTCTTACACAATTACGCAAAATTGACTCTTGTGAGGTTTAAGTCCTGTTACAATGTTGTCATGTCCTGAAAAACAGACCTGAAGTTGTGTTTTGTTTCATTCACATGCTGAGTAATCCTTTATTATTTGTCTGTCTACATCTCCAAAGCTCAAAATGCTCTGTTCCACCTTGTGATGTCATGAAGCGGTAGTTTTACTTTCAGAGATCAATCCCAGAGTTGAAACCATTAGCCTGATTCATCAGCTGGTTTCACTTCGTGAAAATCGTCTGACCTCACAGCATTTGGATTTGTTCACTCGACAGTAGTCGGGTACTTTTTTTTAATTTAACCAATAATGCACCGAAACACTCCGTGGTGTCCAAGTAATTTCCAGCACAACAGCAAACAAAGCAGAGAGCTGACATGTCTGTCAAAGATCATTGTCATTTCTGCAAGAAGAACTTGTGAATTAAAGGTGCAATAAAAATGTGAAGTTTGTTTTTGGGAATCGTTGCCAACACAGAATGTCTGTCTTCGTCTAAATCCATCTCAACGCTTTGTTTACTGTTGTGTTGTTCCACAAAAGGGACCCAGACAGACGCGACGAGTTTGATGTCATGGCTTCACAGCTCACAGCTGATTGGTCAGTGCACGGTCTACAACTTCCAAGGTTCTTGCAAACCGTCTAGTGTATTCTGATTCCTGACCTGGTCGCTGGAGAGAAATGAAATTGAGCGGATGCACTAGGTGACACCAGCCTGGGTAGAAACCATAGACACAGCAGCTACATTTTACCTTTTCTTTTGTTGACACTGAAAATTTCAGAGGTAAATTATTCAAATGATTCTAGTAGGACAGCGCAAGGTGGTCTGTTTGAAAGAAGAACTCTGGTAAATCTGCAGGAGTTAAGTGTTAAACATGCATGAATGAAACAAAACACAACTCCAGGTTTGTTTGTGATGAGGAAACATTATAACATAGATCAGAAAATAGCATAATACAGGCTCTTTAAGTGCAGGCCTATTGACAGTATTAGTAGGAATTGTTACTAAATAAAAAAAACATAGTCTACATTTATGGGTAAAAACTAAATTTATAACAAACTACAGTGAAATGCAGTCAGTGTTCTGTTGCTGAAGAAATGCTGCCATCTAGTGTCAAACAGAGAGAGAAGAAATTAGTGATGATTAAGTTCACAAACAAGGTTGAGTAATTTTTTGAACAACTACTTTGTCCTTTTGCTTAAGTAATATTATTTTGAAGTGAGAAGTGAGAAGTGAAGCAGTTTTTGGCTACTCTAAACCCCTCTGGTAACAGGACATTGACCTCAGACTAATCTAATGACTTATGACATAACTTTGACTTAGACAAACTTTATTGATCCAGAAGGGAAATTATTTGGACACAGTAGCTCACATCACAATATAATATCATAACAAAGAGTGAAAAATGTAAATGGTAATAATAAATTCTAAATAAGTAGCAAAAAAGAGCAAGAGACAAGTGTTATAATAAGATATAATTGTAAATGTAAGTGTACAAGTCGAAATAAAATACAAAAATAAGTGATAAAATATAAAATTTCAGCTTTATACAAGAGGAAGTGATTACACACTCTCTATCTGCACTCCACAAATAAAATTAAACTTGAAACGTGACAAAATGGTTGGATTGGTTCATGATATTACATAAGGGTTAGACCAGACCTGGGCTTGGTCCAGCTCCGGGGCCACATACGGGGCCACATACAGTTCTTTGGTCGACTCTGACCGGCCCCTTTAAGATCATTTGGAATTACAAAATAAATATATTTTATTTTATATATTATTATTTTACCTCATGCTCGACTAAAGCTGCACTGATTTTATTTTAGAGGTGTTTTTTTTTTTTTGTAAGACAACCTCACTAAACCAAAACTGAACCAGAACTAATCCAGAACTAAACCAGAACTAAACCAGAACTGAACCCAAACTAAATCAGGACTAAACTAGAACTGAATCAGGTCTAAACCGTATCTAAACCAGGTCTAAACCAGGCCTAAACCAGAACTGAACCAGAACTAAACCAGAACTAGACCAGGACTAAACAAGAACTAAACCTGGTCTAAATCAGAACTAAGGCAAGTCTAAATCAGGACTAAACCAGGTCTAAACTAGAACTGAACCAAGTCTAAACCGGATCTAAAAGCACGATTAAACTAGAACAAAACCAGGTCTAAACCAGAACTAAACCAGGTCTAAGTTAGAACTAAACCAGGTATAAACTCAGACTAAATGGGTTTAGTGCTTTACTGCTTTTTATAACAAAATACATTTAATATTCTGTAGAACTGAGTTCAGCATTTTGTCTCTCCACAGTATTTTCTGTTTCTCGTGTGGCCCCGTGGAGAAAATAATGTTCACCTCTGTGTTAAAATAAAAAATTAAAAAAAAAACATAAAAAATAAACACACACTGACACTTTTGATACTTTTGTGCGTCTACCAAGATCTGCAGTACAAGATCAATACTGATAAAGGGATCATGATTGTATTTCTGTATCTCTGCTCCTCCTTCTGTGCCCCCCTCTTTACTTTTTTTAAATTTACTTATTTATTTTTCCCCCAGGTTCTGTTTAATTTACTTTAAGTAGCAAAACAGAGCAAAAAAAACTGCAACACATTTAAATTTACAGCCTCCGTCTCTGCTCTGGGGTCCCCGTTATAAAAACTCAAAGACCAAGGAAATCTGTGTGTCATTCGTTCATTAGTTTTTCAAACTAAAACCCAAAAAAAGAAAACAAAAAATAACTGTTTTCTTAATTATTTGTCTCCAAAACAAAATTTTCAATTTTGTGTTTAAATGAATAATGAAAACAAAAAGGGATAACAACCTTTTCCCATTTACGTGACTTAAACTGCGATGCCGGACTGAACCAGGACTGAACTGTTTTCAGTCCTGGTGTGGTCCCGGTCTCAGTCCTGGTCTGCTCTTAGCCTGGTCCCGGTCTCAGTCCTGGTCTCAGTCCTGGTCCTGGTCCCGGTCTCAGTCCCAGTCTGGTCCCAGCCTCAGTCCTGGTCTCAGTCCTGTCTGGTCCCGGACCTGGTTCAGTCCTGGTTCAGTCCGGCACCACAGTTTAAGTCACGTAAACAGGAAACGGTTGTTATCAGTGTTTTCCATTTTTCATTTAAACACAAAATTGAAAAACTGAAAAACAAATCATTATCTGTTTTTTCATTTTGGTTTTGGAGACAAATAATGAAGAAAATAGTTGTTTTTTCGTTTTCTTTTTTTTGGTTTTATGTTGAAAAACGAATGAACGAATGACACACGTACTCGAGGATAACGCTTTTTTTTGTTTGATACTTTGATAGTGCGGTGACGTCACGCTGGGGGTGTTCTACATGTATTTCTGTGATGGAATGTTCCACAATTATCACGGTGACACAATGCACACGTTGGGAAACACGGCCAGAAAGTTTTAAGATAAGAAAAAATAACAAAACTGATTTAAACAGCACATTTTCAGGAGCCTGTGATCAATACGAGAGTTCATGGTCCTGTTTAGTTTGATTTTCAGAAAAAAGGTGAGAGTAACTAAACTGTTGGGTAATGCGAGATAGACCGTGACTGTAATTTTATCTGAGATTTCTTTATATATTTACGGCACACATCAGCTCACCTGTGGTCGTTCCATCTCTTTCTGATCCGATTATATCGGGGTCATCAAATTAACAGTGGACGACTCATGATTTTTTTGTTAAGTGTAAGGACCGTGTAAATGGTCACATTTTTCTATAGCTCACCCATTCACACACACAGGGGTCGAGGTGGGTTAAGTGTCTTGCCCAAGGACACAACAACAGTGGGAGCCAACCTGTGGGTTAGTGAATCTGACCAATCAACCTATGTTTTATTTATACATGTATATATGTGTATTTATAACAGTTTCTTCTATTTTGTTGAATGTGAAGCACTTTGGTCAGCTGAAGTTGTTTTAAATGTGCTATATAAATAAACTTGAATTGAATTTTTTATGTCAAGAGTGAGATTCAAACCGCCAAACTTCAGATCAGTGGATGAACGCTCTACCAACTGAGATACTGTAAAAGATAAATTTACAAACAGACTAAAATATATAAAGAATGTAGCCTAAACTAAGAAACAAAACAACAGAATTACAGTTTTGTGCAACAAAACGGGTCACTCAGGCTTACACAAAAACGAGTGGTTAAACTGAGGGACACACACAAAACTAAAACACAAGTTCCTCAAAGTACACACGGACCCACAAACAGAATCAAGTGACCAAATTAAAAAAGGCACCAGACAGAACTAATCTACAGAACTAGACACACCTGACCTCAAATTGGCAGAGTGGCCACAAAGCCCAACAGCCTCAAACAGGTGCTGCCAATCTCCTTAAACAACGAGAGAAGTGGCTGCAGGTGCGATGGGCATAGACAGACCCCACCAATCACAGACCAGGACTCCCACAGCAGGAATCAGGACAGCTCAGCAAAATCATTTCAAACACACAAAACAAGTCAGAACTAAAGGCCTGGGGTCTTAACACCATCGCACAAAAAGTTGGACTTCTGGACACGCTGAAGGAAGGGGGAAGTTACACGACTGTAGCAGAGTCCTGCACCGGGTCGAGTACCCGTGGGGTTCCTGATTCAGTCCTGGAATCAGTCCTAGGTTAGTCCTGGGTTAGACCAGGTTCAGTCCTGCTGGTGGTTTTTGTTGTAAATATTTTGTAAATGGTGTGTTCACCTCATTGTGTGAAACAAAAAAACAAACCAAACACTGTAAAAAATAAGTTATTTTTTGTTGTTTTGTTTATGTCCTCAGGCAAGACACTTCACCCACATTGCCTAGTATGAAAGTGGTGTGTGTGTGAGAGTGACGGTGGTGGTCTGAGGGACCGATGGTGCTGATTGGCATGGCAGCTGCGCTTCTGTCAGTATGCCCCAGGGCAGCTCTGGCTACAATAGCAGCTTACCACCACCCGGTGTGGAGTGAATGAATAATGCTCTGTAAAGTGTCTTTGTAACATGTGTCTGTGAAAAATGCTATATAAATAAACACTTACTTACTTACTAAATAGTGTGGTAAACAAACCGAAACATGTAACAAGTATATGTTACTGTGCTATTTTTGTTGTGTATAGCCTGTAAATGGTGTGTTCATCTCATTGTGTGAAATAAAAAACAAACCAAAAACTGTTAAATATAAGTTATTCAGTTATTTTTGTAGTAATTTGTGTGATAAACAAACCAAACACTGTAAGAAATTTAAGTTATTGTGATATTTTTGTTCTAAATATTTTGTGTTCACCTCATGAATTTTTTGTTATTTTTGTTGTAAATATCTTAAAATAATGTGGTAAACAAACCAAGAAATGTAACAAGTATAAATTATTGTGATATTTTTTATTGTAAATATCTTATGTTCACCTCATTGAGTAAGTTTTTGTGTTATTTTAGTTGTAAATATCTCGCGTTCACCTCACTGAGGGCGCCGTTTCCTCCGCAGAGCCGCCGCGCCGCTGACGCTCCTCCGCGCCCGGGCCACGTGACGCGGCGAGCGGCCTCTCCTCTGCTCGGTCCCTTCCTTCCCAGGGTTCAATGAGCGCTGTGTGGCCCCACCCCGTCTCTCTTTAGCGCTGTCTATCTCCTTAATGTAGGCTACTATTCTCGGGGAAAGTGCAAAGGAGAAGCGAGAGAAAACACCACCTTTCGGCTTTCGGTTGTTCCTGTCGTCCACCTTCCTCGACCAGTGGCCGGTAGGGGAGCGGCCTCCGCGGTGTGAATGTGCTGCTACAGCCGCCCCGTGTCCTATTTTTTGTGAATGTAAATGCACATGTAGTCTCCAAGCCTGTAGCCTGTGTCCCAGCCTTGGATCAGGAGGAATATGGACATGTGTGAGACTATTCTGTGCCTTTACTGCACCATAACCCTCAATGTAGGCTTTAAAAGTGAGCCGTGACAGCGGGGGTTGCTTTTTCACCTGCAAGGAACTAACGTGGATTCTTTTCAAGGGATTTTCACGTCTTGGTCACGTTTCGTCTGTTTGTTCGTTATCGCCTTTTTGGGATATATTCGCTGTCCGGGGTGTTTTTGTTGCTGAAAAGTGCGTCTTTGCGCAGTTTGGAAGGCTCGCTGGTGATGTGAGGGGCTGATAACACATATGAGCAACAAAAGCGAGGAGCAGCGACAGAGAGCAGGCCTTTGAAGAAAACACAGCCTGCCTTCTCAAACCAGAGGAAATAACCAGGGGATAGTGGCTTGTTTTACCGTGGAAGGCGGCCCGGATCCATTTCAAAGACGCCTCCCATGAGTTAGGGTAATTTTGGGCTAATTTGGTGCGGCCATAGCGGAGGAGCAAGATGACAACGGAAGCTACGAGACGATTACACATGTAGCTCGTTTGGGTGTAAATATTCTTTCCCTTTCGCTTGTCTGTACGTTCCCCGGTGAAGGTAGAAGTCAGATTGTGTTGCTAAACCGACCACAACCCGAAGTATTTACGTGCGACAATGTTAAAAGCTCAAACTGGTGCCGAATCGCGTCGTGCCGACAACGGGGCGAGCATTTTGGACACGCCGAGTTTGGCTCCTTGTCACGGGCAGCAGTGAGACGCAACACCCGGGCTTTTGGAGATGCAAATTAGCCAGCTCACCCTGCCTCCATTCGGGGTGAAAAACCGGTTTTTGCCATCGTAAAGGACACTCGGGGATTGGGGGAGATATACGCGCGAGTCTAGCCCAGTGCATGTGAAGGGAAACGCGTGAATCGAGGCGGCCTGCTGCGGTGTCCTTCCCTTCTGACAGCACAAAACGCGTTATGGACACGGCTTTTCCCCCGAGCGGCACCACGGACTGTGTAGGAGCAGGCCAGGGACGATCAGCGGCGTGAATGTAGGCGGCATCGCTCCCAAAGCCGTGGGTCAAACTAGGGATAAAGCCTAATTATTTATTTATTGAGCCTCCGTTACGCACTCTCCACGGTCTCCTTCCTCCTCCCCCGTACGCCCCTTTTTTTACTTTTTCTTGCGGGAAGATGGGTTGTTTGGGCAACAGTAAGACCGAAGACCAGAGAAATGAGGAGAAGGCCCAACGTGAAGCTAACAAGAAGATTGAGAAGCAGCTCCAAAAGGACAAGCAGATATACAGAGCCACGCACAGACTACTACTTTTAGGTGAGTTCGGTTTCCTCCCGGCGCGCAGACAAGGCCCCAGTTTGCACAGGGCTTCCTCGCTCACTGCATAACCTTCTGGGATGTTGTTGTGTCAACATTGTCAACATTGTGACTCTGCACAAACCCAGGTTACCTCAGAAATGCTGCTCGTTTTATACAAGTAGGCAAATGATCACACATGGCCTAGTAAGAAAATGCACAGGCCGGACATTTATACAGTTTTCTCAGCTCAGTTTCTCCAAATAATTTCCCTCGTGGCTCAATCTGAATCTAGTAGATACTGTTATTAACTTAAAATATTGAAGGTAAAAGAGAATGATGAAAATACAATGTCACTCCTACACAGTGGTGGAGCTTAACAAAGTAAAAGCTTTTAAGTATTGTACTTTTAAGCATCTGTACTTTTACTTTAGTGGATTTTTAAAGTGGACACATTTTTACTTTTACTTCTCAGTCTTGTTCAAAAATGTGGTGTGGTAGAAAGTACAGATACCTGCTCTCAAATGTAGTGAAGTAAAAGTAGTTTGAGTAAATTAAAATATACAAATAAAAATCTTGATTTAATTTGATTCAGTGCAAATCTTTTTATCAAAATCACAACATTTGAACCGTTATTAGACCTAAAAAATCTTTAAACAGGTACTTTAATACTTTTACTTTAGTAGATTTTAAAGTGGATGTGTTCTTTACTTTTACTTCACTACATTTGAGAGCAGGTATCTGTACTTTCTATCATGTTTTTGAACCAGACTGAGAAGTAAAAGTATTTTTATTATAGTTTGAGATGACACATTTGTAGTTTGAGTAAATATAAGTCTTGATTTAATTTGATTCAGCCAAATCTTTTATCAAAATCACAACATTTGAAGCGATATTAGACCGAAAAATCTGCAAAATCTTTAAACAGATACTTTAATACTTTTACTTTAGTGAAGTAAAAGTAAAAACGTGTCCACTTTAAAATCTGCTACATTTGAGAGCAGATATCTGTACTTTCTACCACCTTTTTGAACAAGACTGAGAAGTAAAACTATTTTTATGATAGTTTGAGACCTGCTGGAAAGGCTAAGGGTTTATATTTAACACATTTGTAGTTTGAGCAAATAAAAATATACAAATAAAAACAGCTAGAATAAAAAAGATTGATTTACTTGTTTCTCTTAAACAAAATTCAGCACAAATCTTTTATCAAAATAACGACATTTGAATCGTTATTAGACCTAAAACAGGTACTTTAATACTTTTACTTCAGAAGATTTTTCATTTGATACTTTTACTTGAGTATATTTTTTTGCTCTAGTATGTGTACTTTAACTTTAGTAGATTTTAAAGTGGAAACGTTTAAATTTTACTTTACTTGCACTACATTTGAGAACAGGTATCTGTACTTTCTACTACACCACCTTTTTTGAACAAGACAGAGAAGTAAAATCACAACATTTGAAGCGTTATTGGACCTAAAAATCTGCGAAAATGTTTAAACAGATACTTTAGTACTTTTACCTAAGTAGATTTTTCATTTGATACTTTTACTTGAGTATGTTTTTTTGCTCTGGTATCTGTACTTCTACTTTTACTCCTCCACTGCCCACACTGTGTTTTCAAATCTGTTTTTGAATGACTCTTACAAGATGCAGTTTGGATGCATCATTGACCGACACGAGAGTGAACAGAGGTCACCCAAACTAACCAACCCGAACCATTTTGGCTCGAATGTGGCCAATCTGAGGCTGGCTTTATGGGGGTTGATTTAAGTTTGCTGTCCGTGCCCTCGACATTGTGCCATTCAGCAACTTATCACCTCTCCAGAGTCACACTGTACTGCTTAGAAAAGTAAAACATTTGATAAGAGCAGAGCGGCCTGGGTGTGCACTGTATGACAAGCTGGTATTTGAGCTGCGGAGGAAGTTGTGAAAAGCAGAAGGACAGGACCAACATTAAACCAAAACATATGTCTGCCCTATTTTTCCATGATATCATATTCTCTCGGGACAGGTATTATAACACACACCTAGACTTTAAAAGACTTTAAAAGACTTTAAAATTACGCTATTTTCTGATGTTATAATGTGGTTTCCTTGTCAAAAAACAGACCTGGAGTTGCTTTTTGTTTCATTCACTCATGTTTAACTCACAAATCCTGCTTATTTAGGTTGGTAATTCTTCTCTCAAACAGAAAATATAGTGATACAGGAAGTGCTCCACTGTGTTTTAAACTCCCCACACCTTCACTAGAATCATTTGGATGATTTTAGACCTGGAATTGCCAATCTCTACTGAATTAAAGGTAAAACTATCGCTTCATAACATTACAAGGTGGACCAGAGTGATTTTATTTTTGAAGATGTAACCAGAATAATAATAAAAGTTTACGCAAGACACGTGTGAATGAAACAAAACACAACTCCAGGTCAGCCTTATAACTTGGACGTAATGTAGGATCTTTTTAAAAAGATGAAATTACCGGTAACTTGTGTTAACTTTTACTTTTGAAACCAGTCCGATGCGTTTTTGTTTGTGTATGCCTACCTCGTTAAACTTCTATGTAATTGTTTTGTAGGGGTGTAAGTAAAAAATCGATTCAGTGATTTATCGTGATACTTCATTGCGCAATTCTCGAATAGGTTAAAAATGGATCCAAATCAATTTTTTTAACACAAAAATTCATTAGTTATTAGGGGTGTAACGATATCGAAGTCTCACGGCATGAACATCACGGTACGATATTTATTGTGATATCGTGGGGAAGCTCACGATGTAACAGTATCCAAATCTTTCAGTGCAATATTTTCACGATATACATCTCACGGTACGATATTTATTGCAATATTTTGTGGAGGCTTACAAACAAAACTGTTAAAATGCCTTGACAAGATTTAATCCAAAGAACTAAGATTTAAAAGTGTTAGAACTGTTATTTCTTCTTGTAGTCTGCACTGAAAGGAGCAAAGGATCATGGTCTATGTAGTTCCCTCTCTTTTTTTTTTTTAGCTGTTGCTGCACCATAAGTCTTCATTTAAGCAAAGAGACTTGTAATTCAATGTATTGTGACGGTCCACGATATTATTGTGAGACTTTGACGATACGATATCATGATATTTCGGTTATTGTTACATCGCTATTAGTTGCATTCACTTTTCTCATGATTTTAAACTATTAACGAATTATATTTCATACAGTTGTGTTCTCCTGAAGGTGTTGTTGACTGTATAATTAGAAGTAATTTTTGATAAATCGCAATATATCATCCATTGTTTTAGTATCAGGATATACTGAACCATGACATGCGAATCATGTATCATATAGGGATGTAACAATAACCGAAATATCTTTATATAATATCCTTAAAGTTCTTAGAATAATTATCGTGGATCATCACAATATATTGAATTCTACATGCTTAAATTAAGAGTTATGGTGCAGCAATAGCACAAAAAAAAATACAGAGTGAACTACATAGACCGTGATCCTTTGCTCCATTTCAGTGTAGACTACAAGAAGAAAAAACAGTTCTAATAACAGCTCTGTTTTGCATCGCATTTTATGCACGTTTTAGTTTTTAAAGGCCCTATATTACGCTAAAATTGACTCTTGTGAGCTTTTAGACATATTATAGCATTGTTAGATTCTCAAAAACAAACCTAGAGTTGTGTTTTGTTTCATTCACACTTGTTTGGGTAATCCTTTATTATTAGTCTGTCTGTATCTCTAAAGCTCAAAATGCTCTGTTTCATTGATTTTGACACATTTTAAGACGCATTTTCTTTACTGTAAACTAGAAGAACAACTGGGCCCGGACTCAGAAGAAGTAGTGGTAGTAGTACTTTTAAACCAATAATCTGAACAAGTATCAATAAAAATAAAAAAAACTGAACTAAATGAGACCTTCCCTGAGTTGTTTCGGAATGAGAATTGAGTAGAGCTGCGAGTAGTTAATTGAGTAATTGTGACTAATTACTAAATTACATGATCATTATTTCAGTAATTGTTAAGTGCTCTATACACAGAACAGAACAGAAGAGTTTTATGATGAGGTTTTATGGCATAGAAGGAACAGGAAATACATGAAAGAGTGCAGGCAAAGTGTAAGTCAATGAATTTGGTATAAAGAGGTCTAGCAGTTATAGGAGTGAATTTGGAGGAACAGGAATTAAGTCATGATCATGTAGCGCGGGTTAATACAAACATTTTAAGATTGAAATGACAAGGCTCATTGCAGCAGCTACAAAGAGAGGGGCGACAATGTAAAGTAAATTTGAAATACTGAGTGGAGCCGGAAGCGCCCCCATGCTCACTTTCTATTTGGAACGCAGAGTTAGCTATGCCCATTTTTACACTCTATGCTTACTCCATCAGAATGGCCCCAATCGGTATCACTTTATCTTCACCTGGGCTTTACTTACAAGATTCCTACGGTCATGGAAATCCTGGAAAAGTCATGGAATTTTAGTATCTCTTTCACGCAACCACAGCATTCTGTTAAGTTATCATTAGGCTATGGTGATTATTTCCAAACGTCTGCACCTTTTGTTTAAAAGAGACGACAATAAATGCACTGACAGTATTTTGAATGTTAAAAAACTGTAATCCCAAACCATAAAGTGAGTGGAAAGAGTTAACATTTCATATTTAGTCCTAAAAGTCTGATCAATTCTACACACGTAGGTGCCGTAAAGTCATGGACATTTCACTTTAGGTCATGGAAAAGTTTTGAAGTTTTGTCATTGAATATAAGTGGGAACACTGCATTTACGCAAATCTTATATTTACAAACCTTTTGTTTAATTAACAAAATAATGGTTAGTTATTAGGGATGCAACAATAACTGAAATATCGGGATATTGTATCGTTAAAAGTCTCACAATAATGCCTTGCTGTTTTATATTACCAATAGCTTATAAACATCAGGAACTACATATCCCATGATTCATTTCAGCACAGACAACGTGAAGAAATATGTTTTTGAGTTGAATTCTTGGGATAATGACGGAAATAATTCACATAAAATTCTTGTCAGAAGATTTTAAAAGCGAAGAATTGTCCTATCTGCAATTATATCAGCCTCTTCAAAATATCGCAATAAATATCGTACCATGAGAGGCATATCTTGATAATATCGTACGGAGAGATTTGGATATCGTTACATCCCTGTTAGTTACAGCTCTAATGTTGAGCTTTATCAGAACTACTTGGTAACATTTGGTGTTGGAACTGGTATCATGTATCAGCTAATCCCTCAGTATTGATAAAGAGTTTTAGATTTTAGTAGGTGTACAGTTTGGCACTCTATACAAAACTTGTAACTTGTTGTATTTAAAAAAAAAAAAAAAAAATCCAGATAGTAATTTAGTATTGAACCTAGATACTAATTTAAAAAGCTATCGATACAAAAAATTTGGATAAATACTGTATATGGTGCAGATTTGGGCTTTCCAGGGTAGTTTTTAAAAGGTCATGATCAGAACTAGTATCGAACCACATGCAAATTATAAAGAAATTTTAGCTTTATTTTAAAATTACATTCTGTTCATACTCTGTTCAGTTTTAACTTTACACAAAAAGCTGAGAGTGACTAACTGAAAAACTGTTGGCTAATGCTAACGCTAATGCTAATGTTAACTAGCTTGTAACTGTAATGTTATCTGAGAGGGACTTGTTTTAACGGCCCAAATTGGCTCACTTGTTGTAATTCCAGCTTTTCCAGCAAGTTCTTTACGGTTAAATTGTTGTTTATGGCCAAATTGTTAAAATAAACGCAGACAGAGCAGAGCCTACAGTTAGCATCACACCCCCAGGGAACATTGACGACATTAGCTTCAAAGTAATAAGTAGTAAATTGTTTTAAAGTTGTTTTTTTTATTATTTTCGAGGCCTCAAAATTGGAGTACATGTTTAAATTTAATTTTTATTAGAACACTGATATAAACACCAATTGTAAAAACCCATTAGATAACTTTTCTCTGTGTACTTTTGTGTACATTTTGACAAAGTTGCTACAGACATTTGTGCGATCATGCTTTGCTCTCCAGAAATAACGGTTATAAAACTGGCGATCATGAGCTGTGCATATTTTGAGGATGCCATGGAGTCTAAAAATGTAATCTTGTGATTGTGGCCACACTGTGTCACGTCGAATAATCCAGTTTATTATTTCAGCCGTGACCAGCTCTGTCCTTGTGTGTGTCTGGCTTTCCAAAACAAAAAAAGTCTGTCATCGTTTTTTTTTTCTTTTTCTTTTTTTTTATCTAGTTTCGCAAAGGTTATTTAAAGGGCCCATATTACAGTATTTTCTGCTCTGTTGTAATGTTGTTTCCTCATCATAAACGTACCTGGAGTTGTGTTTTGTTTTGTTCACACATGTTTAACACATCGATATATCATTTCTATTTCTGGAATATTCCACAGTATGGCATTAAACACCTCCACCTTAAATGTATTCAATTACAGATGGTTCTATAGCTCAAAAATATTGATAAAAACATCTATTCTGAGTGGGTGTGGAGTCGCCTCTCCACAGATCTGACCTGTAATTTGTTCAGGTTTGGTCACCATGAAGATGGAAAGATTTAATGCCATACTGCGGAACATTCCAGACAAAGCAATAACATCTCCATAGAGAAAAGCTACACAGTGAACTAAGTGCAATTAATCGAGTTTTGATCATGATTTCGATTTGTGTGTCAAACAATCTCCAAACTCGTATAATCGAGTTGAAATAATTTAAATCTTAACAAAGTTTGGGGTATTTTTTATATAAATAATCATTTATTTAGTTTTTTAAATATAGAGATCACAGAACAGCTTAATATAGAGCTTATTTTGGATGCATTTATGTCTTTCTATGCCTTATTTCATGTTCAAAGTATTCATGTTATGATTTATAAGTCGCAAAAGTGCTCTAAGGTTCATATTTGTAACCTATATTTTCAATTTGAAAGTTTTGCTTAAATTATCTATAACAAAGTGTTTTGGTTTTTTTTGAGAGAGAGAAATGTTGACTAAATGCATCATGTAACAAAAAAAATAATTGTTGATGAATGAATAATCGTGACTTCAATATTGGCCAAAATAATTGTTATAATTTTTTTTTTCCGTGATTGAGCAACCGTGAACCTTTTTCATTTAAACTCTATACAGTGTCATTAGAATAATAATTTCAGACTCGGAATTGCCAGTCTTTGCTGAAACAAATGGTAGAAGAGGTTGTTAACGTGAACACTACCACTTCTTGACATCACAAGGTGGAACAGAACATTTTGAGCTTTGGAGATGTAGACAGACTAATAATAAAGTGTTACTCAAATATGTGTGAATGAAACAAAACACAACTCCAGGTCTGTTTTTGATAAGGAAATGACATTATAACATGACTTAAAGCTCACAAGAGTCGATTTTGCATCATATTGGACTATTTAATATGTCTGTTTGAATGTATAGATCATGTTATTAGGCACTGATGTTTCCTATGTTAGAAATCGTACTGTTATTCTGATTTTGTATGTTTGTGTTTCAGGAGCTGGGGAGTCGGGAAAGAGCACCATTGTAAAGCAAATGCGGATTCTTCACGTAAATGGATTCAATGCAGAGTGAGTAGTACTGATATTCAAAAACTGACCTTTATTGTTTTATTGGGTACACTCAAGCGCACATAAAGTAAAATGAATGAATCTTGCTAACTCCTGTAGCCTTCAAATACAACTGCCCCCAAGAACAAGTTACCATATTTTTTGGACTATAAGGTGCACTTAAAATCCTTTTAATTTTCTCAAAAATCTGAAATCGAACTGATTTGATGTGGTACATGGTGCTCAAAAATCTGTTAAAATGTTTTAGTACAACTTTGCACCACTTGATGGACTGTCGGAGCATTACGGCGACTGTAGTCAGGAGCCTTGCTGAGTCGTGTCCTTTAGTCCGACAGAAGCTTAACCGCATCAGCACATATATAGCAAATTAGCCATGTGGTTTTAAATTTCGTTTCTGTAAAACATAAACAAATGTGGCAAAGCTGCATTGAACACATTATTACTCAATGTATATTTGAGTCGTCCTCGTAGGAAATAAAAATCCGAACTTAAATGATCCACCCACATTCAGATTCATAATCGACATTCACCAAGACAGGGAGGCAACGCCGGGCGAATTACACCACGATCTGCCAATGGATCGTGGCCCAATCTCAAGTGTCGTCCGTTTGTTTTGCTTAATGCACCTTGTAATCCAGTGCACTTTATGTATGAAAATAAAAGAGAGAATTCAACATTACTGATGTTGTGCCTTATAATCTGGTGTGCCTTATAATACGAAAAATACGGTAATAATCTGGTCAGAACTCACCATTTCCTAAATAATTTTCTGATTGTATAATTCCGGCAAGAATTTATAGTGGGACACGCTGTAAAATTCCCATGTAAAGATGGAAAATTTTAACTTTGTTGAATACCAAGGACAGTCAATGGATAGGTTGATTATGGGGATGTAATGATATCCAAATCTCTCGGTACGATATTATCACGATATACATCTCATGGTACTATATTTATTGCGATATTTTGAAGAGGCTAATATAACTGTAGATGGGAAACTTTTTTGCTTTTAAAATACCTTGACACGATTTTGGTGTGAATTATTTACGTCATAATCCCAAGAACTCAAGTAAAAAACATAACTTCATGTTGTCTGTACTGAAATGCATCATGGGACATGTGGTTCCCTATGTTTATAAGCTGTTGCTACTATAAAACGATGCATTTAAGCAAAGGAACTTGTGATTCGATATATTGTGACAGCCCACGATATAATTGTGAGACTTTTGACAATACAATATCACGATTTTGGTTATTGTGACATGGCTATTGTGGTTTGTAACAGAATGTGCGGAGAATGCCTAAAATCTTAATCCCATGTGAATGCACCATGTCTGTAAATTTTGCTACAAAGTACCTACTATATTTCGCCACACAGACATCCGGTGATAATACTAGACCTGTGCGAATATGCATCTCAGCATTTGTTGTTAGAAAAGGCTGGCAATTATATCTTTCTTTTCTTTCTGCGTTCTCTTCTTTTTCAATCTCTGAGTAATTTACGGACTTCGCTTATCCCATGCAAATGCGCTGCAAGTAACACAGAGGTGGGACGGTAATTTGGAAATTACCAGACATCCCCATGTTATACTTAACTCGTACAAATAGAGCTATAGACTGTATAAAGAAGTGGACTAAGTGAGTCCCTGCGAAAACCTAAAAGTTTTGAGTTTCCAAATTAATTTCTGTGTATTGGAATAGTCCAGTGTGTGCCACTGTTTGGGTGTCTCAGATTCATCTTCTGGTGTTTGATGACGATGAAGCTCGACCTGTCATGATAGCAAATTTTGAGGCACGATATATCGCTATAGAGAAACTATAATATTGAAACTACAATGCCCCTATCACAATTTATTTTTAAACATATGGGATCATTAAAGGTGCACTGTGGATGATCAGAGATGTTGTTGGTTTCCTTGGATAAACATCTAGCGTTTATTCATCACGGGTGTGTCTATGGCTCTAAAATACAATAGTTCCTAGAGCTGTGCAAAAATATCGTATCGTTTAACGTGATGATGACATTCACTATTCTGATTTGTAAAATGGGTGTTTTTCATATTAACGTTGCACAAACTTGGTGAACTTTAAAGACTTTTAGTATGACAGCCATGATTTACCCTTCGTATTTCACTGAACCATATCGAAACGATTTGAAATACAGTATATCATATTGAACTGAAAGTGCACTGTATCGAAAAACGTATTGTATCTTGGCCTGTGTATCGAGGTATTTATTGTATCGGCGACTTCTTAATGATACCCAGCCCTAATTATTCCTTCTGTGAACAGGGGCAACTCTCCACAGATCTGAACTGTAAAGTAGCGTGGTGCTGTAACCTGCTAGTCTTCCTCGTGATCGATAGGTTTAGACTAGGGTCCGACCGATATATCAGTTGGCCGATATCATCAGCCGATATGGGTACTTGGAAACATATCGGCTATCGGCCTAAATCTTGCCGATATGGGCTGATATTTCACATGTTTTGAGGCTAATTTTGGTTCTTTCTCATTTTTACTGTTCTGATTTGTAAAATGAGTGTTTTTCATATTAACGTTGCAAACTTAGTGAACTTTAAAGACTTTTAGTATCACAGCCATGATTTACCCTTCATTTTTCAGAGTTAGCTGCAGTAGCTCCCAAATAAAAACTGTGGTTTTCTCTGCTGTTTTCTCTTCAATTAGCCTAGTTTAAACTGACTGTATTGGGCGTATATCAGTTACTGAACCTGTATTGTTATGTAAATGAGCTGTAAATAGAAGTGTGAATGATTGGCATTTACTGCGTTTACGGCTAAAGGCTAATAGCAGTAGTTTACTTTCTTTCTTTACTAGTAGCTAGAATGTGATGCAAAAATGCCATTAGGTCAACCTACTGTCTGTAAATATGATGTAAAGAAGCAGACTAACAATAAATGTTGCCTAAATAAACCCAATTTAAAATTCACTAGTGCCAAACCTAAGTTTTTTTTTAAACAATTCAAGATTTACAGTGAATTTTTACATCACTAAATATATCAGAGATTATATCGGCAGCTCCAACTCCCATTTTATCGGTATCATATCGGCCACAACAAAGTCCATATCGGTCGGGCCCTAGTTTAGACTGTACTGTGGAACATTCTGCATGTTTTAAAAGGCAAGCAGCAACAAATAAATAACAAAATAAAGCAATAATTAGCCATATAAGTAATGTACTGTATGTTCTACCCTCTACAGCTCAAATCTTGTTCCGTTACATAAAAATGACAAAAAACTTCCCAGTATTGCAAAGTAATTGTAATGTGATAAATACTGAGCCTCGAAATATATTATTCTACCTTTCATATATTGAACGATAAGTCGATATAGTAATTATCGTGACAGGCTTAGATGAAGTGCGTTGCGAGTATAAAATGGTCACCTAAGGCAGATGGGGGCGTATGACAAAGCGCGTGACAGCGCACACTGAGCCCTGTGTGTACCATCGCTACATGCATCGCTTTTTGTCTTCACTGAACACACACACACCAGCCACTCGGACAGCTGTGTGCGTGAAATACTCCAGGAATCTGCAGGAGGTGGATATGGGCAGCAACTTTTGTCATGTACGATGTGAATGAGAGAGCGTTTGATCGGAATAGGGTTCAGTAAATCAAGTAATAATCAATATTAAACCTTGTATTGAAATGCTCTTGGCTTGTAAGAAAGTAACAAGGAATTGGCTGAAGGATGACCCGTTGAAATTGCAACAATGTATAGATATAATAGAGGAAATTTATGTCATGGAAAAAATTACCTATAATTTGAGACTGGAAGCTGGTAAATTTGAGAAGCGATGGTCAGAATCGACAATTTACAAAGCTCAATCCAGTGTATATGGTATTTTCTATTATTATAGAACGACTCTGATTATTTGTTCTTTTATGTAAATTTGTTAAAACTTTGAAAAAGCACAAATAAAAAGTAGAAAAAAAACTAGTATTGAAACTAGATCCTCATTTGAGCAGGTGTCGATACTAAAAAAATCCCATTCACAGGACAGAAATGAACCTTCCCTGAATCGCTTTAGAAGGATCTTGAGCTGCATCAGAACAAGTATAAGAGCACACAGGTAATGGTATTTTAAAGGACAGACATAAAACGAGACTTCTAAGCTTTGTTTCAACACAATATGACCAAAAAGAACTAGAACAGGTGATCTGATTTGTACGCACACATACATTTACAGTCACAAAGCTAACTAGCATTGGCCAATAGTTTTTCAGTTAGCTACTCTCACCTTTTTGTTGAAAACCAAACACCTAAACAGGACCATAAATGCTCATATTAATAAGTGTCCTGAAAGTTAAAACTCTTTTTTTTTTGGCTAATGTGTGCATTGTCTCCGTGGTTACTAGGGGTGTGTAAAAATATTGAAATATCGACATTTCTTAACGTTTAATTGGATAATACGGCAGCCCACAATATCATTACTGTATCGATATATAGCCATGAGTGTTTTTTGGCATATTTTATTAAATTATTTTGTTACAGAGCTACAGTTTTTTTGCTTGTTCAGAGGAAGGACTCACTTATGCGACATATTTCACATTCTCACCGTTTTGACGATTAAAATGTTTGTTTCATATTCACTTTGCACAAGAAGTGGTTTAACAGAGACTTTTAGTATCACAGACTTGATTTAGCCTTTATTTTTTATTGAACCGAATCATATTGATTTGAAATATATCGAATTGAAAGCGTACTGTATCGAGATATGTATTGTATCGTGGCGTGTGGCGAAGTATGCAATTTCTTAATGATATACAGCCAAAATATATATAAAAATATATCTTTCGTTTAATGTGACGATACAGTATTGATATGACACAGTCATTTTTGGTGTATTTTACTAAATTATTTCGTGTAAGAGCTACAGTTGTTGACATTTTCACAGTTTTGAGTAAAATGGGTTTTTCATATTAACTTTGCACAAACTTACGGTAGTAGACTTGGCAGACCTTTTGTATCACAGCCATGATTTAGCCTTTTTTACACTCACCCATATCGAATCTATTTGAAATATATCGTATCGAATCGAAAGTGCACTGTATCAAAAAACATATCGTATCGTGGCCTATGGTTCGAGATATGTATCGTTTCAGCAACTTCTTAACAATACCCTGCCCTAATGGTAACATTCCATCATAGACATATATGTAGAACACCCCCAGCATGATGTCATTGAAAAGCATCAGTACTGCCGCAATGGTCACACGTGTATCTTCCAAAAAGTTCTGACTAGTGTTGTTTACATAGAACGCTGTATATTACAAGGCTGTGTCATTTTGCATTTACAGAAAAGGCCCATCTTCCCCCGCTTCTTATTTTGACCCAGTTTCACTCTGTACATCTCAAACTCACATCTTCGGTACATCGAGAGTTACAGGTCAAAGGTTCATGAATACCTCTGTGTAACTGAACAATAGTTTATATAGATTATAGATTATAGATCGTTAAAAGGCCCATATTAGGCTGTTTTCTGATCTGTTGTTATGTAGTTTCCTCATCAAAAACAGACCTGGAGTTGTGTTTTTGCTTCATTTACACATGTTTAACACACAAACCCTGCATGTTTAGGCTGAGTTCGTCTCTCAAACAGAAAAAACTCAGTTCCACCTTGTGATGTCGTGCAGTAATACAGGAAGTGCTCCACAGTGTTTTTAAACTCCATACAACTTCACTAGAAACATTTGGATAATTTCAGCCTTGAACTTGCCAATCTCTACTGAACTAAATGCAAATGCCTGCTAAAATGCAACTTGAAAACTGCCACTTCATGATGTCACAAGGTGGAACGGAGCATTTTGAGCTTTGGAGATGTAAACTAATCCATGATGTGTGAATAAACAAAACTCAACTCCAGGTATGTGTTTTTATGAGGTAACCACATTATAACAAGGCTAAAATCTCAAAATGGTCAAATTATCATATAGAACTTTTATTTATTGTGTAAAATCCCTCAGTTGTCCAGGTAGAATCCTTGGCAAAAGGAGAAATTCAGTTTGTCAACTGGACAAAGGTTATTTTGGTCGAAGACATTTCAGTTTCAGTTCATCCAAGGTGCTTCTTCAGTTCTGGTCAGACGCTGGAGGACTTTGCCTTATATCTGCCTGAAGGGGGTGCTAACTACACTGAAACTACTCTGAAACTAACACCCCTATTTGTTTTCAGTTTCTGGTGTAAATAGGTGTGTTAGTTTCAGAGTAGTTTCAGTGTAGTAGAAGGAAGTGTCCACCAGTGTTTGACCAGAACTAAAGAAGCAACTTGGATGAGCTGCAAAATGTCTTCGATCAAACTAAGTTTTGTCCAGTCAACAAATTGAATTTCTCCTTTTTCCAACTTTTATTTATTCTCATTTTAGTCTCTTTTTTTGCATGTTGACCAATATCACGTTGTAATTTCTACCTATTGAGTGTGTTCGCTGTCTAATCTCTGGTGATGTCCTAATTTCACACAATTCACAGCTTTACGGAAGACTCACCATTTAGTATTAGTAGTATTAGTAGTAATGGTAGTAATAGTTGTAGTAGTTGTAGTAGTTGTAGTATATTTTATTTTAAACTGAACTGAAAAGCAAACATTTTTTATTATGCATTGCAATAATAATTTAACTCTATCTGTGCTTCTCAAGAAGACAGTGAACTTTGTCCTAGTTTTCTCTCATTTCTGATTTTGGTGACAATTATAATTTAACTTCCTGGTTGGAATTCCAAAACGGTTACCTGGCAACCGGTAATGCTAACAAGTGCCAAAGCGACGTACGTTCAATTGCTCAACAGTTATAATTAGACTCATTAAAAAAAAAAAAAAGGACAACGCCTAGGTGGAATTTCCTGTATTGATGACGTAGGTACGACTTTCCCAAACTTACTAACACAGACCCTTTTAAAAACTGTAAACAAAAACATTCAAAATTCCAGAATGGAGGCAAAAGTGAAGTGGGACATCGTGTGATTTCAATGGATACATGTGAGCGATGTCAGAGCTCTTCACTTCATCTACAGATATATTACACAATTTCATCATAAATTGTACATTTTGTGAAGCTCAAATACAACAAATTAACTTAAATGTGTTCCTTGGAAATAAATAAAAATGTTTTTTGTTATGTTGTAAAATCATTAGCATTTAAATTAATTAATCATTGAAACTGCATCGTGTCCCATTCACTTTGGCTTTCACTTGCCTCCATTCCAGAGTTTTAGACATGCCAATGACAGGATTTTAAAGGGAAAAGCACGAAAACCGGTTCCATATATTTTAAGGTATGGGGATTCTAGAATATTCTGAAAATTTTGAAATTCCCAGCATAGTCCAAAGTAGTGATGGAATGGTGTTTTTATAGGTCGATATGTGTATGTTTTCTTTATATTACTGGGAAATTTTTGGTTATTTTTCAGCAATATGATAACAATATAGCAGATACAGTTAGATTTAGTTTTTGTGATTTAAATCTTCTTTTGGTTTGGTTTTTGTGTCATATTATCGTTTGTCTATTTGCTTCAGCAAAATATCGCACTTTGGAATTTCTTATCATAACAGGCCTACGTGTGTGCATTTGTGTGTCCATTTGTGTTTTGTGTGTGTGTGTGTGTGTGTACGTATGTTTTGTGTGTTTGTGTACATATGTTTGCGCGTGTTTGTGTGTCCGTATATGTGTGTGTGTTTGTCTGTACATATGTGTGGCCATATGTGTGTGTGTACGTATGTTTTGTGTGTGTTTGTGTACATATGGTCATGCGTGTGTTTGCGTGTACTTATTTGTGTCAGTTTGTGTGTGCGTGCGTGTGTGTGTGCATGCATGCGTGTTTGTACGTCTGTGTGTATGTGCGTGCATATGTGTGTGTTTGTGTGTCTATGTCAGTTTGTGTGCACGTGTGTCCGTGTCAGTTTGTCTATGTGCGTGTGTGTGTGCGCGTTTGTGTGTCCATGTCGGTTTGTGTACGTGTGTGTGTCTGTGTCAGTTTGTGTATGTGTGTGTGTGTTTGTGTGTCCGTTTCAGTTTGTGTATATGTGTGTGTGTGTGTGTTGTGTGTGTCCAAGTCAGTTTGTGTACGTGTGTGTGTCCATGTCAGTTTGTGTATATGTGTGTGTGTTTGTGTGTCTGTGTCAGTTTGTGTATATGTGTGTGCATGCGTGTCTTTGTGTGTCCATGTCAATTTGTGTATGTGTGTGTGTGTGTGTGTGTGTGTCCATGTCAGTTTGTGTATTTGTGTGTTTGTGTGTCCATGTCAGTTTGTGTATTTGTGTGTTTGTGTGTCCGTGTCAGTTTGTGTATGTGTGTGTGTCTGTGTCAGTTTGTGTATGTGTGTGTGTCTGTGTCAGTTTGTGTATGTGTGTGTGTGTCTGTCAGTTTGTGTATGTATGTGTGTCTGTCAGTTTGTGTGTACGTGTCAGTTTGTGTGTGTGTGTTTGTGTGTCCAAGTCAGTTTGTGTACGTGTGTGTGTCTGTGTCAGTTTGTGTGTCCGTGTCAGTTTGTGTACGTGTGTGTGTGTGTTTGTGTGTCCATGTCAATTTGTGTGTGTGTGTGTGTGTGTGTGTCCATGTCAATTTGTGTGTTTGTGTGTCCGTGTCAGTTTGTGTATGTGTGTGTGTCTGTGTCAGTTTGTGTATGTGTGTGTGTCTGTGTCAGTTTTGTGTATGTGTGTCTGTCAGTTTGTGTGTACGTGTCAGTTTGTGTATGTGTGTGTGCGTGTGTTTGTGTGTCTGTGTCAGTTTGTGTACGTGTGTGTGCGTGTTTACAATGGACAGACATAATTTGAGATCCACGCGTGCCACTGAAGGTCTGTTTACCGTTTCAGATGAAAAACAAGGCTGATCTGTGTCACTGTAACACGCCACAGGGCTCAACGAGTTTGGAGGAGAAACACGACAAAGTTTAACATGAAAGAGTGCGGTTTTATGGCATACAGGCTTTAATGGACGGGGTGGAGTTTCAGTGGCCGTGAGCTTTTACTCCATGTTCGTGATCGTCTATGAAGCAATTTTACTGTCTGACCACATTTCGTCATTTTCATTTCATTGCAAAGGTTGATGGATCTATTTAACGAGGGGCGAGCTTTAGACTTCATTATAAATGTTGTTTTCTCAACAAAAACATGCCTGATGTGGTTTAATATGTCATCCAAGCATGTTTGAGTAATGTAGCGATCTCTCTCAGGCATTAGCACGAGGTCTGTCACGATAACCGAGATGAACCAGGACTAAAAGAGGATTGATCCCAGCACTGAACCAGGACTGAACCAGGAAGACTAAAACAGTACTAAACCAGGACTGAACTAGGACTAAAAGAGGACTGAACCAGGAGGACTGAACCAGGAGGACTGAACCAGGAGGACTGAACCAGGAGGACTGAACCAGGAGGACTGAACCAGGAGGACTGAACCAGGAGGACGGAGCCCACGACGGAGCCCACGACGGAGCCCACGACGGAGCCCACGACGGAGCCCACGACGGAGCCCACGACGGAGCCCACGACGGAGCCCACGACGGAGCCCACGACGGAGCTAGGACTAAACCAGGACTAAAACAAAAATGATCCCAGGACTAAACCAGGAGGACTGAACCAGGAATGAACCAGGACTAAACCAGGACTAAACCATGACTGGCCCCGGACTGGGCCCCGGACTGAGCCCCGGACTGAGTTTCAGGACAAGGTGCGCCTTGTGGGTAAAAAATGACAATATTCTATCAGAAGTGCCTTTCGTTTAGACGGTGACAGCGGTTTGGGGCTTAAAAATGCAAAAATTTGAAACCACCGTCCAGAGCGGAAAAGTTGAATACTCTCCGCTGTAACGTTTCCGTCAACACTGCCCACACTGTTCTGTAATACTTTTTTGTTCTTTGTCTGCGTAGCTATTTTTGGGTGAACCTCCGTGAGCTTGTGGTCTTCTTAACAATATATAATAATCAAAAAGGAGATACGCGTTTCTTACCTTTGAACCGGTTCTGTCTGTCCAAAACTCATTCAGTCTAAAAATATACCAAAAAATATACCAAAAAATACTGGCGATATATCGATACAGCAGCCCACAATATCGATACTGCATTATCATATTAAACGATACGATATATCCATATTTCGATATTTTTGCACAGCCTTGTTGTACAGCTCCTGGGTCACATATGGCCCTTTAAGCTAGTTTGGAATTATAAACCCCCCCTCCTTGAACCGTCACCCCTCCTTGAACCGTCACCTTATCATGGTGGAGGGGTTTGAGTGCCCGAATGATCCCGGGAGCTATGTTGTCGGGGGTTTCATGCCCCTGGTAGGGTCACCCAAGGCAAACAGGTCCGGGGGTATGGGTCAGACGAAGAACGGTTCAGAAGCCCTATATGATGATGTCCACTCAGAGGCCAGCGACGTCACCACGGGGCCTGGCCGGGCTTAGCCCGAAGGAGCGATGTGGGGCCGTCCTCACGTGGGCCCACCACCCACGGGAGGATCCATATGGCGCCGTTGCAGAGAGAGCTGGGCAGCTGTTGACGGCGGGGGCCTCGGCGACCCGATCTCCGGACATGGAGACTAGCTCTGGGGACCTCGCTGGGGGGAAAGGAGCCTGAGCTTGTGCTCAGGCTCAGGGTTGAGCGTTAATGACTAGATATAGTTGGCCTCACCTCCACGCACAGTTTGGGCTCTGGAACCCTGAGAACCTTGAGAGGGGCTGGACTCTCCATTTCTCTGGCGTTGGCCGCGTGGAGCGGCGGCAGGCTGGTGTGGGCCTGCTCATTGCCCAACAGCTCAGCCGCTGTGTGTTTGAGTTCACCCCGGTGAACAAGAGGGTCGCGTCCCTGCGCCTTCGGGTCGGGGACAGGTCTCTCACTGTGGTGTCGGCCTACGGGCCGAACAGCAGTGCTGAGTACCCGACCTTCTTGGAGTACCTGGGAGGGGTACTAGACAGTGCACCAACCGGGGACTCCGTTGTTCTCCTAGGGGACTTCAACGCCCACGTGGGCAACGACAGTGACACTTGGAGAGGGGTGATTGGGAGGAACGGCCTCCCTGATCTGAACCCGAGCGGTGTTTTGTTATTGGACTTCTGTGCTAGTCAGTTTGTCCGTAAGGAACACCATGTTCGAGCACAAGGGTGTCCATAAGTGCACGTGGCACCAGGACACCCTAGGCTGGAGGTCAATTATCGACTTTGTGGTTGTGTCATCTGACCTCCGGCCGCGTGTCTTGGACACTCGGGTGAAGAGAGGGGCTGAGTTGTCAACTGATCACCACCTGGTTGTGAGTTGGGTTCGCTGGCGGAGGAGGAAGCCGGAAAGACCTGGCAGGCCCAAGCGTGTAGTGAGGGTCTGTCGGGAACGTCTGGCGGAGCCCTCTGTCAGAGGGACTTTCAACTCGCACCTCCGGGAGGACTTCTCCCGGATTCCAGGGGAGGCTGGAGATATGGAGTCCGAGTGGGCTTCATTCTCGGCCTCTATTGTCAATGCGGCTGCTCGGAGCTATGGGCGTAAGGTCTGTGGTGCCTGTCGCGGCGCCCCGAACCCGGTGGTGGACACCGGAAGTAAGGGATGGCGTCAAGCCGAAGAAGGAGTCCTATCGGGCCTTGCTGGCTCGGGGGACTCCTGAAGCAGCTGACGGGTACCGGCGGGCCAAGCGTGCTGCAGCCCGTGTGGTCGCGGAGGCAAAAACTCGGAGCTGGGAGGAGTTCGGGGAGGCCATGGAGAAGGACTATCGGACGGCCTCAAAGAGATTCTGGCAAACCTTCCGGCTCCTCAGGAGGGGGAAGCAGTTCTTCACCAACACTGTTTACAGTGCGGGGGGAGAGCTGTTGACCTCGACTGGGGACGTTGTCCGGCGGTGGAAGGAGTACTTTGAGGATCTCCTCAATCCCACCGTCACGTCTTCCGAGGAGGAAACCGAGGCTGGGGACTCGGAGGCGGACTTGTCCATCACCCTGGCTGAAGTCACTGAGGTGGTTGGAAAGCTTCTTGGTGGCAAGGCTCCGGGGTTGGATGAGATCCATCCTGAGTACCTTAAGTCTCTGGATGCTGCAGGGCTGTCTTGGCTGACACGCCTCTTCAACATTATGTGGCGGTCGGGGACAGTACCCTTGGACTGGCAAACCGGGGTGGTGGTCCCTCTGTATAAGAAGGGGAACCGGAGGGTGTGTTCCAACTATAGGGGGATCACACTCCTCAGCCTTCCCGGTAAGGTCTATGCCAGGGTACTGGAGAGGAGAATCCGGCCGATAGTCGAACCTCGGATCCAGGAGGAGCAGTGTGGTTTTCGTCCTGGCCGTGGAACGCTGGACCAGCTCTACACTCTCCGTCGGGTGCTCGAGGGTTCATGGGAGTTTGCCCAACCAGTCCACATGTGTTTTGTGGATCTGGAGAAGGCATTCGACCGTGTCCCTCGTGGTGTCCTGTGGGGGGTGCTCTGGGAGTATGGGGTCCAGGGCCCTTTGCCTAAGGGCTGTCCGGTCCCTGTATGACCGGAGCAGGAGCTGTGTTCGCATTGCCGGCAGTAAGTCAGACCTGTTCTCGGTGCATGTTGGACTCCGCCAGGGCTGCCCTTTGTCACCGGTTCTGTTCATTGT
Organism: Boleophthalmus pectinirostris; assembly: GCF_026225935.1. Lineage (NCBI taxonomy): Eukaryota > Metazoa > Chordata > Actinopteri > Gobiiformes > Gobiidae > Boleophthalmus > Boleophthalmus pectinirostris. The sequence continues at coordinate 14,501,716 of NW_026571515.1, read as the reverse complement.
GTTTATGGACAGAATTTCTAGGCGCAGTCAGGGGCTGGAGGGGGTCTGGTTTGGGGACCACAGGATTTCATCCCTGCTGTTTGCAGACGATGTTGTCCTGTTGGCTTCATCGAGCCAGAACCTGCAGTGTGCACTGGGGCGGTTTGCAGCCGAGTGTGAAGCGGCTGGGATGAAGATCAGCTCTTCTAAGTCTGAGGCCATGGTTCTCGACCGGAAAAAGGTGGCTTGCCCTCTCCGGGTGGGTGGGGAGTCAAGTGGAGGAGTTCAAGTATCTCAGGGTCTTGTTCACGAGTGAGGGGAGGATGGAACGTGAGATTGACAGGCGGATCGGTGCAGCGTCTGCAGTGATGCGGTCGCTGTATCGGACCGTTGTGGTGAAGAGGGAGCTGAGCCGAAAGGCGAAGCTATCGATTTACTCGTCAGTCTTCGTTCCTACTCTCACCTATGGTCATGAGCTCTGGGTAGTGACCGAAAGGACGAGATCGGGTGGCTGGGCGCTCCCTTAGAGATGGGGGTGAGGAGCTCAGTCACACGGGAGGAGCTCGGAGTAGAGCCGCTGCTCCTCCACGTCGAGAGGAGCCAGTTGAGGTGGCTCGGGCATCTGTTCCGGATGCCTTCTGGGCGCCTCCCTCGGGAGGTGTTCTGGGCATGTCCACCAGGAGGAGGCCCCGGGGAAGACCCAGGACACGCTGGAGGGACTATGTCTCTCGGCTGGCCTGGGAACGCCTCGGGGTCCCCCCGGAGGAACTGGAGGACAAGTCTGGGGTGAAGGAAGTCTGGGAGTCCCTGCTTAGGCTGCTGCCCCCGCGACCTGGCCCCGGATAAGCGGACGAAAATGGATGGATGGAATTACAAAATAATCATGTTTTATAATTTTACCTCATACATGGACTAAAGCTGCATTGCTTTTATTTTGGAGGTGTTTGACATTTTTTGTCAGGCAACTTCACTTTTTCATAACGGTTATAACATAAACTCTTCTCAGTTTTACCAGCTCGTCAAAACAATGAAATATACTGCATTTTATAAAGAAATACAATTAATATTATGCAGAATTGAGCACTTTGGCCTGGCCCACCACGATATTTTCTGTTTCTCATGTGTCCCCATGGAAAAAATTACTGAAAAAATATATTGTCGTGATGTGATCTGAAACCCAGCAGCTGTTTAAATTTGTTTGTATAAATATGTTCTGAAATGTTATTATTGTATTAGAATGTGAATTTTGAACAGAATCCAATTATGATTAAAACATAAATTGCTTTAATACCCCTTTTGTGAACCCTCCATTTCCACTCCACTGTTTTTTTAATAGATGCATTTCTGTTTCAGGGAGAAAAAACAGAAAATCCAGGACATCAAGAATAACATTAAAGAGGCTATTGAGGTGAGTCACTCGGTTATTTCTGCTGCTCTCAGAAAAATCATTAGTTTACTAACCATACCTTTTTATAAGTCTAAGGTATATTTTCCCCCTGGTAAATGTACGATTGTGTTTTTCCAGACGATCGTCACGGCGATGAGCACCCTCACGCCGCCCGTGCAGTTGGCGTGTCCCGAAAACCAGCACCGAATCGAATACGTCCTAAACCTCGTCAACCAGAAAGACTTTGAGTTTCCACAGGTGAGTAGCGACGGAACAGCATCCAAATCTCTCCGTACGAAATTTTCGCGATGCATGCGTCACAGAGTACGATAATTATGGCGATATTTATTTTGTGAAGTCTAACAGAACGGTGAATATGCCTTCTCAAGACTTTGGTTCCATCATTATCCAAAGAATTAAGTTATTTCTTCATGTAGTCTCCACTTAAAAAGAGCAAAGCATTATGGTCTCTGTAGTTCCCCCTGTTTATTTATAGTAGTTTGTAGTTTCCTCATCACAAAACTGACCTGGTATTGTGTTTTAATTCATTCACACATGTTTAACACACAAATCCTGCGTATTTAGGCTGAGCTTTTCTCTTAAATGGAAAACACCCTGCTCCACCTTGTGCTCTACTGTGTTTTTAAAGGGGCAGTCCAGAATTTTGGACATAGGACCTCATTTTCTAGTGATCCAGAGTGTTGGCGACGTATGGAGAAACTTTTTTAAATGTTCCATCCAATCCTTGTATTTGCAGAGGTTGCTGGTGCTAGACTAGTGCATGTTAATGGCCATAGTTATCCTGCCACTAAAAACAGTCTTACCCACTCCACAAAACACCCGAAGTAAAACAGTTATTACACCAGACTATCGATGTGAACGTCTGTGTTCATAGAATAATGTTTGAAATAAAACTAACCTTGCATCGCATGAATCGTTGCATGTTGGACTATTTTCTCATATGTCAGTCCGCCGCTGCTGAGCTTTTTATCAGAAAGTGCAACTCTCTGCTGCTGCTCAGCCATAAATCCTTCAAATGCAAGGTTGGTTTTACTTCTAAAATTATTTTATCAACACAGACATTTACGTCAACATCAACATTAATCTGTCGATTACCTTGCATCAATTAAAAATGTACTTTTTCATGTACTGCAAGTTTTTTTTGAAAATCTACCTTGATAAAGTGAATATTTAGTGTGTGGTTTTAAAGGGATAGTTCGGGTTTTTTGACATGAATCTGTATGGCATCCCCGTGAACAATGTCGTGCATCCACACTGACTTTACCCCCGACAGTGTCCGGTGAGCTAAGATACTGGCCGTTTTCGGTGCTGCTGAAAGTAGTCCGGCAAGTTGGCTGGGGACAGTAAAATAAAGCGTTTTTCTTCTCAAAACAATATGTGTTCAAAAGAGTGATATATTTGCATCACAAAACCATCGTCCTCCAAAACGTCAGACCTTATAATCACTTGGCACTGTTTTCTCTCCGTTCGTATCACTGCGCGCTGCCGCCAGGTGACAGCTGCACACGGATCCATCACTTTCTTCAGTTGTTCGGCAGTGTTTACATGCGCAGACCGCCGCGACGCGAGAGAGCTAACGTGAGGGCAATAAGTATATAAGCTTGTATAAGATACATAAGAATATTCCCTTGGCTTTGTGGTAAAGGCAATGTCTTCATCGTCGGTGTCATAATCAGACATGTTGTCGCTAACATTCCAAGTAGTAAACAAAGTGAACCATGCGCGGCTGTCACCTGGCGGCAGCCCGCAGTAATACGAATGGAAAGAAAATAGTGCCAAGCGATTATGAGGTCTGACTTTTTTGAGGACGAAGGTTTTGTGATGCAAATATATCACTCTTTTGAACAGATTGTTTTGAGAAGAAAAACACTTTATTTTACTGTCCCCAGCCAACTTGCCGGACTACTTTTGTCAGCACCGAAAACGCCCACTATCTCGGTTCACCGGACGCTGTTGGGGGTAAAGTCAGTGTGGATGCACGACATTGCTCACGGGGATGCCATACAGATTCATGTCAAAAAACCTGAACTATCCCTTTAAGGACCTTGGCATTCTAACATGTTAAACTGCACATATTTCAATTATTCACTGTACTGAGCAGCAGTCTACGGCCCTCGATCAGCTCTCTGCTTCGTCTGTGTTAAGATGAAAAAAGTTTGGACACCCCTGACTTAGAAAAATTATGTAGTATTGGTCCTTTCATTGTAATCGACTGATACTGTAGACACAAACCTGCCCTAGAGTGGACTGGTCCCAGCAGAGGCCAGGGTAACACTTCTAATGAGCTCAAAGCTAACATCCCCAAAGGTAATTAATTAATGAAGCAAACAGCTAATTGAATAACCCAGACAAAGTGGGAATTACCCCTCCTTTTTGACTGGTGTGGAGTACAAGAGTGGAGCCAAATGAACCTAGCAACCAATGAAGCTGCCAGTGTTAGTGTGAAAGTAAAAACCATCTCTTATTAGGCCTGTCACGGATAACAAATATTGAAGTGTGATTATATTACTAGAGATGTAAGAATATCCAAATCTCACAGTACGATATTTATTGCGATATTTTGAAGAGGCTGATATAATTGCAGATAGGACACTTTTTTTTACTTAAGAATTCAAGTAAAAAACATATTTCTGCATGTTGTTTGCACTGAAAGGAATCATGGGATATGTAGTTCCCTATGTTTATAAGCTGTTGCTGTTATAAAACCATGTATTTAAGCAAAAAGGAACTTGTGATTCAATATATTGTGACCGTGTGGCCCACGGGACTTTTGATGATACGATATCACGATATTTTGGTTATTGTTTACATCCTTATATATTACTGATGAACTTGGAACAGAATTATCCCCAAAAACTATTCTAAATGCACAATATTGTTAAAAAATACAACCAATTGCCCTCAGTGTCACTAATGGTCGAGGCCTAGAGCAATTTGATTTTCTCTCAATAATGACATTAAATGAGTTTTTAGTTTATTTTAAAACAAGAAGACACCAAAATAGTATCTTATCTTGGTTGTCAAATCTATTTTAACTGTCAAAGCGTTTCCCTTTTCACATTAGAATGGACGAGTTAACTTGACCCTGATTTGAACATGATCATATACAATTGATGTAAACAAAAATGTGATTATACTAGCAAAAACATAAAACTACTTTCAGCTCTGGTTTTCTAGTAGGATACTGAATAAAAATAATAAGATAAGTTTCCAGTCCACCATAATTCAAATAGAGATGTGTGTGTCAAGAGCAATGGGGAAAAACAGACAATAACATATAAAAAAAAACAAAACAAAATTATAGTGAGGGCCTCAAACTTGAGATCACATAGGGCCCCCAAACTTCTAACTCCGCTACTGGTCGTTTCTCCACTAGGGATGTAACAATAACCGAAATATCATGATATCGTATCGTCAAAGTTCTCACAATAATATCGTGGACCATCACAATGTATCGAATTACAAGTCTCTTTGCTTAAATTAAGAGTTATGGTGCAGCAATTGCTAAAAAAAAGACACAGGGAACTACATAGACCATGATCCTTTGCTCCATTTCAGTGCAGACTACAAGAAGAAATAACAGTTCTAAGCACTTTTAAGTCTTTGGATTAAGTCTTGTCAAGGAATTTTAAGAGGAAAAAGAAGCATATTAGCCTCCACAAAATATCGCAATAAATATCGTACCGTGAGATGCATATCGTGAAAATGTCGTACCGAGATATTTCGATATTGTTACATCTCTAATTGTGAGCCTCCCCATCATATCATGAGTTTTCCTACGGTATCGCAATAAATATCGTAGGTTCATACCATGATGATATCGTATCGTGAGACTTTGATATTGTTCCACCCCTACGCTCCACAGATCTGACCTGTAACTTGGTCTGGTTTGGTTTCTGTAGAAAGGTTACTTCCATACTGTGAAATATTCCAGACAAAAGGATTTGGCAGACCCTCCACCTGAAAAGTTACACAATGTACTTTAAATAAACAGCAGGATGAAACACTTTAGTAGTCGGTATGTATCTATAATGAGTCCTAAAAGTTGTTTATTCAACCTTCTACAGCTCAGATCTTATAAAAAATATAAAAAAAATAGCAAAAAGTTTCACACTAGTACATAAAAAAACAAAACAAATTATTGTTCCATCTTCAAGCATTGAATGATAAGTAGATATAGTAATTATTGTGACAGGCCTTTCTCTTGTTCTCTGCCATTATTTACATTCACAGATCTGTACACAGCATTCGTTTGGCTCATGCGCACCTTGTGGTATCAACACAATCACACACAAACACAGACAGACTTTTAATACATGTCATAATAATTACTATATCGACTTATCGTTCGATTTATTTTGGGCCTCAGTATTCCTCATGGCTACGTTTTCTTTGTAATAGTGGGAAATTTCTGCCATTTTGATGTAATAAAGTAAGACTTTAGAAGGAGAGAGTAGAAAAAGTAACTGCAATGGCTAATTGGTTAATTTTATCGTTTATTTGTTGCAGCTCAGGCTTTTTGATGATATTGAATATTTCAAAGTGGTTTACTGGGATAAAGAAGTTTAAATATGATCATTTATTTCTCTGTATCGTGCTTCAAAATGGCAAAATCTCTCAAAATGATTGTGTATTTCTAAATATTTGAACCAAACTGCCCTCAGACACTAAAAGCTACTGCATGGAAGTTCGTGCGAAACAGGAAAAATTTCTAAGGAAAATGTATTTATACATAAGAGGAAAGATTAAACACAAGATTCACGTCCAAATCTTCACCCAAATCACTCCATACCTCATCTTTTTTGTTGTTGTCCCATGTAAATTTTTATAATCTGAACATTAGTTAACTTCCACGCACTCCTTTTGTAATAAAAATTTGTGGATTTGTGACTTTGAGCGTCTGAAAAAGAGCTTTATAACACTAACGCATTATTATTTTCTTGTATTAATTCAAACTGATGTGATTTGATTATTACTGTCCTGAACCTAAACAATACAGACTTTTTAATCAGTTCATTTATCACTAAAATAGAAGTCTGAACTCTGCTCCAAACCACGTGCTTTCACTGACAGAGGACTGGCTCTAGACCTCTCCCTGTTATACCTCGTTAGCTCGTTCAAAGTCCAGTTTAAATCCGGTTGCTTGATTTGTGGTGCCCTCTGTTTGCCCAGGAGTTCTACGACCATGCCAAGATGCTGTGGCAGGACGAGGGGGTCCGGGCGTGTTTCGAGAGGTCCAACGAATACCAGCTCATCGACTGTGCACAATAGTGAGTGGCTTCATCGACTGCACCAACAACACACCTACAAAACCAGATAAAAACAGATACATTTACTTGATTAACAGATTAATTATATAATATTGTTTACTTTTCATATGATGCACACTGCAAAAAACAAACAGCACATCTTCATAAGAAAGGGTAAAATGGGATAAGAAATTGCGTATATATGTTTTATGAATTCTTTTCAAAAACACAGAGTCTGGGCAGGTCCAAAATAAGTGAGAGGTGGTTATTATTTTTCAGTTCAAAATGTACAGTTTGTGTTCATTGTCCTACTAAGATGATTCTTTAGTGGATAACAACAAAGTAGAAGTGGAGTAGTAGATTTCTCTTTGCTTGTTGGTGATGAGATATTTGTGAGATCATGTCCGAACATGTTTCCATGGAATATTGTCAGTAGATTCGGGGTCTCACAGCGCACGAGTAGGGCTCTGTTTGGGAAGCGCACTTGTGGTGACAGTTGCTCTTTTTCCATGATGACTCATTATAAGACAAGTTTAATTGAAGATGAAGCCAAGTAAATTCCTTTCGAAGAGTTTGGTGCAGCGTCTTCACTCACGCTGCTCAAGCCTCCATCTTCAGGTGCGGCCCTGTCCTGCCACTTCCCCAGTTTAGGCTCCTGGCTCCACTAATGACATCACTCTGTTAGAGCCAATGAAACAGCGGCAGGTGTAACCCTGTCGTCATATCACTGAATACATCTCAGAACATCTAATAAAAAAAAAGTGAACTAAAACACGTTAAATTAATACTATTGAGTTTGGAAAAATATCGGAATAAATGTATATGTTTGTTAATTAAAATAAAATGTCAAATATTGGTAGGGACTATTTTGTCTTCCCCAAATATTTGTTGTGACATGTCCCCCCGTCCCTCTGCAAACCTATGCTCTTGTGCGTATGGGTCAAACATAAGCAAACAATTGAATCAATGCAGCTGCACTTTGTATTACTTCATAGATGTATTTATTTCTTTGTAGTTGAAAAAGTAAGTCAGTAGTTTAAAAGTCCTTTTCCCCCAGTATAGAAACAAGTTGGGGACGCAACTAACTGCTTGAATGCATGTTCCTCCAGCAGTCACCGTTTGGGAACAGGAGAAATTGTGTTCAGCCTGGGGTCCTCCAACCAGGATTGTTCTAGTAGAGGAGTAAAAGCTCTGTAGAAAATGACCAGGCTGGAATTAGCATTTATAGAAGTATGTATCTGTGGGTTTCACAATGATTAAAAATTAAGATCTTTGCCATCTTGACAATTGCCAAGTTGATACGAGAGTTTTAATTCTGCTTTAAAAAGACCATGTAAACACTTAATTCTTAATGAAAACTATTATTAAGCAAGTGGGTGGTTTATTCAGATTTTAAAGCCAAATTAATTTATTCCTCAATCATGTAACAGTTTATTCTTCTTAAAAATAATTCTGGTCATTCAGTACATGCTCGTTGGGTCGCCCTTCTAACATGATCCAGATGATCCAACTCCACCAGTCCTGGCTTCGGACTTTCATCCATGTCTCTTTGGATTTGCGAACAGGATGCAGGAGTGGGCTGAGGTAGAGCAGCCTCACACTCAGTTTGTCTTCTTTCTCTCTTCTCCGACACTCTTCCCTTCTCCTCCTCAGCTGACAGACGTAAAGCGTGATGAGAGAATTCTCCAGCTGCTGCGCAATTATCATCAGAACGACTGCGAAAAAAGTTTGGACCGTGTTGGTGTCCGTGGCGTAACGACAAACCGAGATGATAAAAAAGCCGGTAGCAGCTGAAGTTTGTGTTTTCTTGTGGTCGACGTAAATACGTTCACGTCCCTGTCCAATCAGACACCTCCTGACGTTGAGCAGAATTAAATAAAGACGATTTAACGGTGTTTTCCATGTAAACCTCAATTCAGAATTATTTCTTCCATGTAAATAAGGAATTTGGAATTTGGAAAACATCATGTAAACGTGGCCATTAAACAGCTTTACCTTTACATTTATTCAGTTTCAGGCATTTTTGTAGCTTAAAAATGACAACAACAAAAAAAAAAAAAGAATGAACACACAGATCTGACCTGTAACTTGGTCTGGTTTGGTCTTTATGAAGAAAGAAATGTTTAATGCCATACTGTGAAACATTCCAGACAAAGCAATAACATCTCAATGAAGCACCTTTAAGACTAAGCTCGACATTATGACATTCCTAGAGTCCTATATTTGCAGTGCGAGCTCCAGTACTGATTTTAATTCTGTGCCAAAATATTATGCATTTTAATGAAAGAATGTTATTATGTTGTGCTTGAATTTGAAGGAAGAAGTCAGTAAAATTCACTGACAAAGATTGAAATATCTTGCAGTAAACGTCTTTTTTTTTTTTAAACAGGTAGTATATGACAAAGCAGACCTATAAAAACTTTCTCCTTGCCAAAAACAGACTAGAGTTTGTTGTGTTTTGGAGCAAACATGGCTGCAGCTGAGTCATCTTTGGACTGGACCACTTCAGGCCGAGCGCGGGGGGGATTTAACACTTGAACTCTTGCGATTATCCCGCCGTTTCCTCTGCCCGCATGTCGGTCTCTGGGACAGGAGGGTCAGGGTGGTACGTCCCCTCTCGTTTGGGTCCAAATGCCCTCGGCTCATCTCCCCGTGTTCCTCTCTCTGCGTCTCCACTGTGGCACATTCGGAGACGCTGGACTATTTTTAGCGCCTGTGGTGGAGTCTCCATGGAAACGCTGTGAGGATCTATTTTTGAAAAGTGCTTCCTAATGTCAGACATGGGCCTCTATAGCACCAGCTCCGCTCCCATAACTTCCGTCTGAGCCCGTGCGGTGCCCCCGTTCAAAATCAGACCAGCTCCTCGTGCGGCTTTATTGATCCACACAGGGTATTGTTTGGACACAGTAGCTCACACGTCGCAGTTTATTATAATAACAAGGAAGAAGATATTGATTGATTTTAGTGAGTGAGCGATTGCTTTAGGGCATATGACAGTAGTTACATATTTACATTATTTACATTTGATATGAGAGCTTTAATTCTGAATAAAAATGAATTCCACTTTAAAAAGAACATGTAAACACTTAAGTCCTAATGGAAATGATTATTCGGATTTAAACTTAATTCCGAAGTAAGTGAGTGATTTTATTCCTCGATCATGTAAACGTTTAGCCAGGCTGGCGCCACCTAGTGCCTCTGCTCAATTTCATTTCTCTCCGGTGACTAGGTTAGGAATCAAAATAACACTGGCCTGTTCCAAAAACAGTCCAGTGTTATTTTGTGCGAGTTCGGGCACCAGCCAATCAGTGAAGAGACATTCTGTGTTGTCAATGATTCCAGAGATCGAGGATTTAAAGCTGGAATAAAGAGAATGTTTGGTGAATTTTATCAAGGGGAAAGACCTTATTGCCCTTCTTCCTAAGGGATTTGATGCATTACATACGTCACGACCAAATAGCAGAGATTAGTTAAATAAAAAAAGTACCCGCCTACCGTCAAGCGAACGAATCCTAATGCTGCGAGGTCAGACAGTTTCCACGAAGTGAAACCGACTGATGAATCAGACTAGTAAACATTTATTCTTCTTAAAAATAAACCTGGTCGTTCAGCGCATGCTCGTTGTGTCGCCCTTCTGACGGAATCCGGATGATTCGGCTCCACTAGTTGTCCCTTCGTCTCTTTGGAGCGGGATGTCGGAGTGGAGCCATTGATTCAGTTCGTCTTCTTCCTCCTATTTCTTCTCGTCATTTGCATTTCGCTCGGCTGCACTTGACGCAGGTGGTCATTGAGACGTGTCCCACTCACTCGTGTTGATTTGGCATCGTGACTTGTTTTGTCACATGGGGATGAACTGTTTTGGTTCTGACGGCGGCACTAGTTTGTCTTGCGGCTTCATGTTAACTGCACAGACAGTGGCGCTTTCTGCACTCGGGCTGCGTGCGCATCCGCTGTGTTGATAAACCATCCCATAGACCAGGGGCTCTTAACCTTTTCAATCTTGGGCCCCGACTTTTTCTGAATAAACTAACCTGGGGCCCTATCTCATATTAAATGCATTATATTATACTGGTTGTGGGGCCCCCAAATAGGTGTTCCCGGCCCTACTTTGGGTCCAGTTCCTATGGTTAAGAATCACTGCCATAGACTGTCACGTTTGTTCCATTGTTACTACGCTAAGGAAACAAGAGGATGCTGTAGCGAGCGACAGAAGCCTTTTGACATTCAGTCTCTTTGGTGGAGAGAGAAAGATGAGGAAAAAACAAACAAGCATGTGTTATGGAAAAAATTATATATCTCTTGAAGATAAATAATGAATCCATTTGCGAAGCCCGATGAGTTTTTGGAATATAGACCAAGGTTTATTCTTGTTACAGCAGATATGGACAGGGCCTAGGCCTGTTTCGGCCAAAACCCAACAGCCTCTCACCCCTGTCTCCTCCCGTCTCTTCCCATCTCCCTCCTCCCAGAGCATTTGAGCTCTCAGTATTTATACAGAAATACAAGTCACATACATACATATCAATGCAGAGTGACTTTTGTTTGAGAGGCTGGTGCTAAATTAACATACAGTTGTTGATAACAAAAGGCTTCCTGAAGGCGGAGACAGTTGTGCCTGATGAACCTTTACACATGTTAATGACTGGTTTGGGTTTCAGGTAGAAATCACATTAATTTACACAAGACAGATTGAGAGAAATCTTTCCACAATCTAAATTTCTATCACACATGCAAATAGAAATGATCGCGGCCAGAAAAGTTATCGAGCTCGTTAAAAATTATCGTGCGATTAATTGATTTATTGATTGATTACAGGCCTAGTGGAGAGGCGGGCCCACTCTCACAAGAATACATGTACTTACTGGTGTTTCTGAACAATAAAATCGCCTCTAACAAAGCAAAAGCTGAATAGATTTTTAATGTCGTAACCGTGGAACATGGTATTAAACATTTCTATCTTCATGGAGCCCAAACCAGACAAAGTTACAGGTCAGATCTGTGGAGAAGTGACCCCACTCAGTCAGAAAGCCTGTTTTTCTCTGAGCTATAAAACCACCTGTAATTAATCTAAGTTAGTTCTGTTGATTGTCACACTGTGGAACATTCCGGGCAGAGCTGTGACATGTCCGTAGAAACAAACAGGTGACTGACCCTCCACCAGAAAAGTTACACAATGCACCTTTAGGTAGCTGAAGTTAATGCACTTTTGAGTAGTTTTCCTTGAATAATTAATATCCTTCTCTTCTGTTTCTAGTTTCCTCGATAAGATTGACATAGTGAAGCAGAATGACTACACTCCAACAGATCAGGTGAGTACATTCACCCTGTCCACACTCATTTTGTTAATAATTTATATCTTCTCTGTTATGTACAATTGTTTTCTATTATGTAAAATAGAATAAACTAAAGTATTGTTAGTGTGTGTGTTTTTAAAAATGTGTTCTTTGTGTTTTGATGCAGGATTTGTTGCGATGCAGAGTGTTGACTTCGGGAATCTTTGAGACGAGGTTCCAGGTCGACAAAGTAAATTTTCAGTAAGTGCACAAAGTTTGGTCATTTTATTATTACACAAGACCCACTTTAACTTACAGAGGATGGAGCGTTAATATATATTAAGTTAGTTAATTTATATTTCTTCGGTCAATTAACATAATCATTAATCATATTACAATGATTTAACACATAAATTATGCTTAGCTCTAAAGTTATTCTACAAACCAAAGAGATTTAGGTTGAAGTTTAACACTTATTTTGCCAAAACCTATTAACATATAGAATAGGAATTAAGACAGCAGAACTATTTTTACCGTCTTAATTTTTTTTGTTATACACACATACACAATACAGGCACACAATCCCATTCATGGTACAGAGGAACATGGGAGAGTAGAATATATGGTTTATACTGAATCTATTGTGGCACAAGCAATCTATTTTGAATCATTTTATGTAATATATGTTCAATACTGCAAACATAAATACTTCAATACCACATACATAAAGCATCATTGTACATAGGGGAAAAGTAGACTATATAGAGATTCATGGACACAGTGAAGGATATGAAGGACAGAGGCTGGACTTGAGGGACAGAGGAGGGCAGAGAGTGCGTCTTCAAAAGATGCAGAAAAAGCTTTAATTATGTTTTTTTTGTTTGTCTGGTATTATGATGGTAATAATTCACACCAAAATCTTGTCAAGGTATTTTAAAAGCAAAAAATTGTCCCATTTACAATTATATCACCCTCTTCAAAATTTTTGCATTTTGAACGTAGCCTAAGCTACGAGCCAATTAAACGGACACTTCCCCATGATCCATCCAATGTCTTCCTCCACTCTGATTGTTTACTCATTGCTGCCGGTGCCAGAAACCAAAGTATTGTTTGTGCAGACTCGAAATTAGACAATCATTCAGGTTACATTCACGTTGTTGTTTTTTTTTCCTCCCTCCATTTAACATCACACTGCAGCCCGATTGAGTATATAAAAAAATAGTCTAATGAAATGTAAGACCTTTGTGAAAAAAATAAAACTTGAACAACATAATTTAAGACTTTTTTAGGCCTTAATTTAGGAACATGAAATTTAAGACCCCGTGGCTACCCTGGTATAATATCGTAATATCGCAAGCTTTCCAATGATATCACAATAAATATCGTACTGTGAGGTTTATACTGTGACAATATCGTATTGAGAGACTTGGATATCGTTACACCCGTATTGTCTGGTAATGAAGAAAGTGATTCAAACTAAATTCATTGCCTGTAATTGATGGTACCTCAGTCCTCCACACGATGGCAGTATGATACAATAAACTTATCTTCTGTCTTTCCCCACAGCATGTTTGACGTCGGCGGTCAGAGAGACGAACGCCGGAAATGGATCCAGTGCTTTAACGGTAAAATACTTCTCCTGATAGATGCGATTTTTCCCTTTCTGCCTGTTTACATAGTTTCTAACCTGGTTTTAACATGTTGATAATTTGATCAAACAAAAAAAACTTGAAAACAGCTAAAAAATAAAAAAAAAAGAGTGAGAGAAATAATTCAAATGTTTGAACAAAATTCAGCGCAAATCTCTATCAAAATCACTACATTTTAAGGTCTGTAAGAAGTCAAAATCTTTTTTTACTCTTTACCTATATTTTTAAACAGGCACTTTAGTACTATTACTTGAGTAGATCTTTTCATGTGATACTTTTCTGTTGGGGGTGGGATGAGACAGAATTTTCACGAGACGAGACACGAAATAGGGTCCACGAGAATGAGACGAGATTTTTAAATAATTTACAATAATCTGATCTAGTTATAAAATGGGAAAATTAAGCTATTTTCCTCCTATATAAGGCCTATTTAAACCCCTGTGTATATCACCACTTGTATCACTGCTTATTTTTTACAAGATACTCAATAAAATACTGTTACACATCTTTATTATTCAAATGATTAGAAAGAACCTGGGATTGCCCCTCTGTTCTGTGTTGCTCCAGCTCCTCTCCCCCACTGCTGCTGCTGTCGTCAGAAGAGAGAGAAGCGCTCCTCCTCTGTCTTTCTCACTTGAAACTAAGTTATGGATGAAGAAGGCCTAAATATCTTTGTGGATATTTTTTCTAACAATGTTTAAATGAGGAAAAAGCCTCATGTTCCGTGCTGTTCACCGGTGAATCTGACGTGCGCATATATTTCAATATAGTTTTTAGCGATCTTTTGGTATGAAATTTACCAGGGTTTATCTACATCAGTATTGGTCCTGTCGTTACTAAATCAAAACTGAGACAGAGCTGAAAGTGTTCTCAGTCTCTGTGTGAGCTGCATGTTTCTATGTGGAGGAATCTTTTAGCTACAGCTGCTCAAATATATGCAACTTTCCAGAGCGAGACACGTAAAGCTGTCATGTAAAGGACTCTGAGTACAGTTTCTTTAAAAAGTTACACAAGTAAAATAACTGAGTACTCAGTACTACCCATCTTTGGTGAAAATAAATAATATCCACATGAACTTTTGTGAAGAACATGTTAAGGAAACATACTATAGTATCTCCTACAGACAGACAGACAAGCGAAATGCCATTGGATTTGATTTGTTTTCATATTTTATATATATTTTTATTTTTTTGCTGGCTGCACAGTTTGTGCTGTGGTGCAGCTGGGTGACATTAGCTTCTTGTGTGGTGCTCTCTGCTGCTGATTCCTCTCATGTGACCTCATCCTCCTCCTCACCAGGTGCTTAGTGTGGGGTGTCCAGGAGGCCTCCACACAGGCTGTGATGAGGCCTACAAACCAGAGCCCATTCACCAAATGCGGAAGAGGGGGTCACAGGTCATACGTCAGTGCTCCCTGAGCACTGATGGGGTTAGGGGTGGTTGGAGCAGTCCAGCACCACCCACACAGGGCAGCGCAGGTGCAGCGCTTCGCCTTTGGGGGAGTGACCAGATGCTTGTGGATACAGTCCATGATGACGTCAATGTACCCAAGACTCACGACGGTGTCGAGAGTGACCCAGTTCTTGTCTCGGCCTCTGCACAGATCGCTGTAAACTGCCTTGGCCACTTCCTTGATGTGGTGAACATCAGGTTTGACTTTGATGTCCCAGTGGCTGATCTCTGGCTGCAGTTTCTGCAGCAGGTCCGTACAAAGAGCCTTCACATCAGCAACCTTATCAGTCTGCATGATTCGAGAGCTCACCTCGAACACTAGGCCACTGCAGTGGAAGTTATCCCACTTGTCCACAGATCTGATAAGATGTAAGATCTGGTCTTTCTGTGCAGGAGTCCCGGCTGTGGTGTCTACTCCAGACTCGGAGGGCACTCTTCTGGGGGGGTCGGGGGCAGCCGTGGAGCTTGTGGCTGTGAGATTTTTAACTCAGCCACACTGCGGATCTTTAACAAAGCTCTCCTCACTGGGTCTGCCCCGGGCTTCTGGCTCTGCTGTCGGTTCAGCCAGTCACGTTTGTTTCCCATGAAAGTGTCCACATGCGCGTGCACGTCTTTCTTCTGAGGCTTGCCTTCATTCTTGACCATGTTTTCAAAGAGGATCTCAGTGAGGGACTCACTCACCTCCTCAGACTTGCCATTTTCAATGCTGTGTGACAGTCTGCGGTAGAGGCACTCCTCCTCGGTCTCTGGCTGGGCGTACTCCGACTGGACGGTGTCTGCCTGCACCAGTTCCTGCAGGATGGGAGAGGCCTCCTCCAGGATATGCTCCATAGAGGCAGTGAGGTGTTCAGCCTGTTCAGTCTTCAGGCTGACAGCAGAGTTTCCTGACCAGCTTTTTGAATGCTACCTCGGCATAGCACAGTGCAAAGAAGGACTTTACCTTCTGCTGTGCTCTATGGAAACAGGACATTTTCTGTGCCATAACAGAGGGAGGCAGTTAACGGGCCTGCCTGATGAGGGGCTGGGCTGCTCTGTTCACACACAACGATGCTGATAACACTGGATGCAGAGGCCTCACTGCTCTGGCTAAGCTTCTTTTAGGTCTGCTTCACTTGCCTCCACAGCTTCCCTCTCCAGGATGTCCTTGACCACCTGAGTAGCTTCCCTCAGGCTGGGGGGAGAGGCCTGCTGCATGTACAGCTGCATGGTAGACAGTAGCTGGACCAGGCTCTGGATCTCCTCAGAGGGACTATGAGAGGATTCCATACCATCAGAATCGTTTGGAGAGTCATCCCCTGTGTGAACGCAAACACATGGGCAAAATCAGCCGAGTGCCTTCATGATCCTTAGATGCCTGGATTTGGGTTCCTCCTCCAGAGGCTGCAAGTTGTCCTCTGTCTTGTCCTTAGACAAAACGGCATTGACCTCATTTGCCACCTCACAAGCTTAACAAACTTGAAAATTTACATTTTTTTAAATTTACAGTTTCATGTAAACCCCTCTATATACAGCTGTTATCATATTTTTAGGAAAAAGTTATAACGTAAAAAATTCAGTCTGTAAGAAAGTTCATAGTTCAGCCGAAGCAGTGGCACTTCACTACCCTGATTCATCACCGGTTTCACTTTGTGGAAACCGTCTGACCTCGCAGCATTAGGATTTGTTCGCTCAGCCTTAATTAATAATTGAGATTAAGCCTGCACAAAAGTGAATATATTGTAAAATCACTGTATAAGTGCACAGGCCGCAGAAGACTTATGGATTCTAGCCAGCAATAACTGGGTCACATGACACCTCAGGTCACATGACACCACGTGGTTCAGAGACACAGGCAGAGGTTTTTTGCATTAATAGATTGATTTCCATGTCTTATATCTGTGTAATCCCTCAGTGGTCCAGGTAGGTTCCATAGTGTCTATGGGCGTATACTGATCTATTCTGTGTGCTCTTGAAGATCATTCTATGGTCCCGAGGCAATTTCTCGTCCCATCCCTAGTATCTGTGCTTTTACTTAAAGGTGCACTGTGTAACTTTTTAATTTGGGGGTCTGTCACGGTGGAGATACTATGACTTTGCCTGTAATATTCCGCAGTATGGTTTTGAATGTATATATGATGCATTTATTCAATTGTGGGTGTTTTTATTGCTCAAAAATACTTTTAAAAACATGTATTCTGACCGAGTGGGTTCACATTTTTAAAGATCTTGCCCTTAAATTAGCCCGGTGTCATCTCCTGCTTCTCTCTGTGGAGAATTAGAAAGTTTAATGCCAGACTTTAAAACATTGCAGGAAAGCCATAACATCTCCAGCGAGCCCTCTACCAGAAAAGTTACATTCTGGACCTGGCGTCAAAACACATTTGACTACTTCTTCCACCACAGCTCTAACCTCTTTGTCTTTTTATTTAGATGTAACGGCCATTATCTTCGTTGTGGCCAGTAGCAGCTACAACATGGTGATCCGAGAGGACAATCAGACCAACCGGTTACAAGAAGCACTCAACCTTTTCAAAAACATCTGGAATAATAGGTATGTCCCCACTGACACAGCACGCTAGTTCTATATTTTCCGCACTAAGGGGCTTTGGATTATAAGGCGCACTGTCATCGAATGGTTTACTTTTGAACTTTTTTCACATATAAACCACAAGGCGCATTAAACAAACACAATAATTAGATAAGTCAGTCAAACTTTATTTAACGTGTTCACAATAACTCTCAACTTTGTTCAATTGTAACGAATAACAAAAATACTGTCTGAGACTCTAAATTGTTAGTTAATTCACAATAACTCATAATAGTTCAAACAGTTGAGCGATTACGGCATCCAGCACGCCCACATCCCTCTCGTCATTATCCGAGTCAGTGTGATTACTGTTCCCTGGCAGTTCAGTGATGATTCCGGTCTTGGTGAAAGCTTGGACCACAGCTGATACTGATCCTTAACCCGGGCGTTCATGATCTCTTGGCAGATTGTGGCGTAAGTCGCTCGGCGCTATCTCCCTGTCTTGGTGAATGTGTGTTCTCCTTCTCTCATCCACTGCTCCCACGCACCTCGCACTTTCACTTTATAATAGTCTTGAGTTTAAAGTGGCCGTTGTGAGCGTGTCTCTTGATAGGTGCATTTTGATATTAAAAGGAATCACAGTATGTGTTACTCAAGAGATATTACTCAAGATATTATCGGACTAATGCAAAGAGAAAAGTGTTGAATGGGTCATGTATCATGGCCTTGTAAACCGTGACTCCACTCAGCCTCGTTTGCTCCGTATTTTCTAGACAAAGTTGCAGTTGAAATTGTCGAGATTTACTTTGAAAAGAGATTATTATTACATTTTGGCAAAAAGGGTTTAAAAAAAAAAAAAAGACAGAGTTCACTGTATTTGACGAGCACTGTGTTTTTGGGACTACGCAGAAAACGTTCCATTCCGAAGTCGTTTTGAAGAATGCCAATGGAACATATCGCCATCTGCTGGAGAGGCGGTGGTTTTACGCAGCACAGTGCGTCATTGAGATTACGTTCAGAGCCTTGAAATCGCAGTATTAGCCTGGACTTGAATGGAGGATGAGAAAACGTGACCACAACTATTTGACTTGTAACTCGAAAAAGGAGGATTTATTGAAATACAGATTATTATTGACTTTTATGGAATTAAAAGGAGGTCAGAAGCATCTTCCTCCTACAGTAAAAGTTAAAATTTTCATCACAATTGACTTATTTTTTTGTTTTGTTTTTTTGTTGTTGTTTTTTTATATGGCATTTTTATATTAAAAGGAATCACAGTATGTATTACTCCGTGATGCTCCTAACTGCGGGAGCCGTAATGCTGCAAGTGGTGCGGCTTTGTAGTTTACTAAAGTCGTACTAAAACACCCCAATAAATTCATATATAAGGCGCTCTGGATTATAAGGTGTACAGTTGTTTTTTTGATGAAATTAAAGGCTTTTAAGTGCGCCCTATAGTGTGGAAAATAAGGTACACAAAATTGACTCTTGTATGATGCTGTTACGTCATCAAAAACAGACCTGGAGTTGTGTTTTCGTTTCATTCACACATGTTTGAGTAATCCTGCATCATTAGTCTGTCTACATCTCAGTGAAGCACTTTCTGTATTACGACACGACATGAGGGAATATCTCAGCCTAAATATACAGGATTTCTGTGTCAAACATGTGCGAATGAAACAAAACACAACTCCAGGTCTGTTTTTGATGAGGTAACATCATTATAACATATCAGAAAATAGCGTTATGTGGGCACTTTAAAGACTAAGCGCTCTTTTATAACATCCTCACAGAATAATATAAACCTATATATGTGTATGTCATGTGCTCCTCAGATGGCTGCGGACCATTTCTGTCATCTTGTTCCTAAATAAACAGGATCTTCTAGCTGAAAAAGTGTTGGCAGGAAAGTCAAAAATTGAAGAATATTTTCCTGAATTTGCTCGATATACAACACCGGACGATGGTGAGAGATTATGAGCTTGTTTCTTAAATGCACAAATGATTAGAGTTGCCTTGTTCTTTCTTAATTTCTTAATTTCTAATATTCGAAATGCTTCTTTTTTTTTCTCTTTAGCAACACCAGAGCCCGGCGAAGATCACAAGGTCACAAGAGCAAAGTATTTTATTCGAGATGAATTCCTGGTGAGTTAATTTTGGCACTGAAAACATTATGAATCATGGAGTAAATAAAGAAGTGGAGTGTGATGTCACCCATTCAATAAATAGGGGTAAATTTTATGTCCACTCACTGTATTTATCAATTGTACAGTTATTTCCTGGAGGCAGTCATGTTTTTGTGGACAAAATTTTGTGACCTGATGGCTGATTTTGGCAGAATCAGTTAATTTATGGGCTGTAGAAAGCACTTTTTGCTTGTCCGCTTTTGATATTTCAGTTTTACTTTTATAAACACACAAAAAAAATATCCAAGTAGTTTAACAACCTAAATGTTCTGCTCACTTGTCTACTGAATACTTTCATATATGCTTGTCCAAAAAATGCTTTGGATAAGCCCTCATAAAACTGCAGTGGTTCACTCTATGGCAAGGATCTTCAACCTTTTGCGTGAAGTGAGCTACCTTTACGAAATGTAAATACAGGAGAGCTCCTCATTTTAGCGGTCGCAAGAAAATAAGAGGATATAAGAGTGCAAGCCTTAGTGTTGTATAGTTGGATGTCTATAAAACCATTATCTATTTATTAGAACATAAAGTTCAAAATAAAACATTTACAGTGGTAATTAATCAGATTTGAGTTATTCAAGACAAAACGTGTAATTCAGAAATCCCTTGGTGAGCCATTTGGACAAGAGTGGAGAGCTCTACTGGTAACTCCCAAGCTACAGGTTGAAGACCCCGGATCTGTAGTCACAAACTCCACATCCCAGTGAAGCTGTGTTTTACTGTGTACTTGGCTTCAAAACCTTTCAGATGTTAACTGGATAATGTGCATATTTGTGTAGAATTTTAAAAAAAAATTAGATTTAGTAACAGGAATGGAATGAGCTTAATGACAGCAATAGGTCATGATAATGTGCGATACCTCACCTAGGCTGTTCGAATCCCGCTCTCGACATAAACATCATGGGTTGAGCGATCAGATCTACAGGTCCACAGGTTGGCTGCTAATGAATGCTATTATTGTGTCCTTGGGCAAGACACTTAACCAACCTTGACCCCCTGTGTCTGCATACACTGGTGTATGAATGTGAGTGGTTCCTTGTTGTAAAGCGCTTTGAGTGCCTTGAAGGTGAAAAAGCACTGTAGAAAAATGTGACCATTTACCTATATAATAAGAACAACTCCCTAAAATCTCTCAAAATGTCCACTGGGTAACGTGTTCACTGGGTAACACATCAACTGTGTTACTGTTTCTGTAGATTCCATTATAAAATCAGCATTTTTGAAAACTACCAATCAGCACCATTCACGCTTACATCACAAACCAGGAAGATGTTTGGAAAGATGCCATTACAACTTCTGTTCCGTTATGTTCAGCTAATCAACAATTCCAACCACACCTCAGTTTTCATCATTCTCCGAGATTAGAAGAGATGAGGCGCCAAATTCGAGATGATTCCAAACAGCACATACGTATGCAGTCTTCATTTTACCGCTGACCACATTTACTTCAGTGGGTTTGATCACGTCTGCGAGCCCTAGCCAGGCTGGCGCCACCTAGTGCCTCTGCTCAATTTCAGTTCTCTCCAGCGATTAGGTCAGGAATCAGAATACACTAGACCAGAGGTGTCAAACTCAAATTCACAGAGGCCAAAATTAAAAACTGGGAGTAAGTCATGGGCCAAACTAAATATTTATTGAAAAATTCCAACATCTGCATGGTTTTTCTTCTTTCATGTTACATAATGTTAAATATTTTCTTATTAAAATAAATGTTTAAACAATAGTTTTGCTGAAACATTAAATCCAGAACAAGCAACAAGCAATATAAAATAATAACAACATTTTAAATAAGTAATGTCTCTATAGTCTATCTGTAGCCAGTGGGCAGCTCTAATACATATTTGATATATCGCGGGCCAAATTTCGCCCCTGGGCCTGAGTTTGACATGTCTGCACTAGACAGTTTAGAGTTAGAGCTAGACATTCTTTGTTGTCAATGAGTCCGGAGATTGAGGATTTAAAGGCGGAACAAAGAGAATGTTTGGTGAATTTTATCAAGAGGAAAGACGTTATTGCCCTTCTTCGCTACGGGATTTGGGAAAAGCTTAATATAACAGTTAGGCCCGTTAGTCCCAAATAGCAGCGATTGGTTAAATGAAAAAAAGTACCCGCCGACTGTCTAGCGAACGATTCGAAATGCTGCGAGATCACACGGTTTCTACGAAGTGAAACCAGCTGATGAATCAGGCGAACCCAGTGTCAGGAACTACATTAGAAGTTGTAATCGCATCTTTCCAATCGTCTTCCTGGTTTGTGTAAGCGTGAATAGAGCCTGTCGAAATTGTAAAATGTTGTGCCGTCGTCATAAAACTATCAGTTACTTCCTCCTCCCTAATCCTGTCTGTGCTCTTTTTGTGTTTTCAGAGGATCAGTACGGCGAGCGGTGACGGCAGACACTACTGTTACCCCCACTTCACCTGCGCCGTGGACACAGAGAACATCCGCCGTGTCTTTAACGACTGCAGAGACATCATCCAGAGAATGCACCTGCGCCAATACGAGCTCTTGTGATGGTCACCGCCCACTCGTACTGTGGCCCTGCCCCTTACGCCACAACCACAGAAACCACGGGGAAATAAAAAGACTCCTTACAAGATATTATCAGACTAATGCAATGTTACTGAAAGAGAAAAGTGTTGAATGGGTCATGTATCATGGCCTTGTAAACCGTGACTCCGCTCGGCCTCGTTTGCGCCATATTTTCTAGACAAAGTTGCAGTTGAAATTGTCGAGATTTACTTTGAAAAGAGATTATTAATATTACATTTCTGCAAAAAGGGTTTAAAAAAAAAAAAAAAAAAGAGAGTTCACTGTATTTGACGAGCACTGTGTTTTTGGGACTACACGGAAAACGTTCCATTCCGAAGTCGTTCCGAAGAATGCCAATGGAACATATCGCCATCTGCTGGAGAGGAGGTGGTTTTACACAGCACAGTGCGTCATCGAGATTACGTTCGGAGCCTTGAAATCGCAGTATTAGCCTGGACTTGAATGGAGGATGAGAAAACGTGACCACAACTATTTGACTTGTAACTCGAAAAGGAGGATTTATCAAAATACAGATTATTATTGACTTTTATGGACTTAAACAGAGGTCTGAAGTGTCCTCCTCCTACAGTAAAAGTTACATTTTCGTCACGATTGACTTGTTTTTTTTTGTTTTTTTGTTTTTTTGTTTTTTTTTTTTAGTTCTGTTTTCGCGTCTCCACAGCTGTTCATCTCTGTGTGGACTTTGTGCCATTGTTCTCAAGTGCGCTTTTTTCTTTGACGTTACTGTCTCGGCCCGCTCCCCCACTCCCCTCCCCCTCCCTCCTGCACCACATATTCATTTGTTCTTATGTCCCATTTTGTTTGAAGAGAAAATAAAGCATAAATAATAAAGGAAGAGGATGCGTTTAACGGGGACACTAGTGTTTTGGTGGAAATGGGCTTCACAAATTCACACATCGCTCGCTCTCTCCCTCCTCCTCCTCCTCCTCTCCTGTGTCTGTCCTCACTTCACAGCTGATCTATTATTCTTGTACAGACTGTAAAATGTATTATTTTGTACAACTTTATTGAAAAGACAAACTTTTAGAAAGATCCCTGTGCCTTCATCATGACAGTACGTGTGTAATGAGCTAACTTGGGTGTCATTCTGCGCTGTAACGCTTGGCCAAACCCCCCAGCCTGCCCACCTCCCACGTCTCTCACTCTGTCCATTTTCTTTTATTTTTGTATTTTTCTCTCCTCGATCCTTCCATCCTTTCTCTATGATTTGTCTGTTTTGATCCGTTTACCCCAAAAAAGATAAATATATGAATTGTAAATGGGTTTTAAAGGTATTTTATTAGAATCAAATGAACCTTGACAAATTGTACACTTGACGGTGTGCTATTGCTATAACTTAAACCCTTTCAACTGAAGCTGTGTTCAGTTCTCTCTTTTCTCTTTCGTCTGTAGAGACACTTGACAGGACATTTTCACGTAACAATGACTATTTCATTCACAGTTTATAGTAATTAAGTAAAGATGGTGAACTGTACTGATGCAGCACTTGGGTGTTACTACATAAGGATATAAAAGTTGACTCTCCTGCACTTTGTCATGTTAGAAGGCTGTTACTTCCTCAAAAACACACCTGGAGAAGTTGTTTGCTTCGTTCACATTTGAGTAATCCTTTATTATACCAGGGTAGCCTCATGTTCCTAAATTAAGGCCTTATTTTTTTTTCACAAAGGTCTTAAGTTTCATTAGCCTATTTTTTGTAAACTCAACCAGGCTGCAGTGCAATGAAAAAAAACAATGTGAAATCATGAATGTCGAATTTGAATTTGAGTAAACAATCAGTACAGTGGAGGAAGAAGTTGGATGGATCATGGGGAAGTGTGAGTTTAATCCACAGTGGCTTTGACATTCTAGATATAGAACTGGTAGTTGGTTGGTCATTATTAGAATTGGATCTGGTGGGTTTTGCCCACATGATGGGTGCGATGTTGGTCTTAATTTTCATTCAAGTGGTCTTAAAAAGGTCTTAAATTTGGGGTCGTCAAACCTGGGGATACCCTGTATAAGTCTGTCTACTAGGGATGTAATGATATCCAAGTCTCACGATACGATATCGTCATGGTATGAACCTCACGGTACGATATTTCTTGCGATATCATGGAGAAAGCTCACGATATGGTGGTCAGGCTCACGATTAGAGATGTAACAATATCCATCCATCCATTTTCTATTTTGTTCCGCTTATCCGGGGCCGGGTCACGGGGGCAGCAGTCTAAGCAGGGACTCCCAGACTTCCTTCACCCCAGTCACGTCCCCCCCCCCGAGACATTCCCAGGCCAGCCGAGAGACATAGTCCCTCCAGCGTGTCCTGGGTCTTCCTCGGGGCCTCCTTTCGGTGGGAGATGCCCAGAACACCTCCCGAGGGAGGCTCCCAGGAAGCATCCAGAACAGATGCCCAAGCCACCTCAGCTGCTCCTCTCGACGTGAAGGAGCAGCGGCTCTACTCCGAGCTCCTCCCGTGTGATTGAGCTTCTCACCCTATTTCTAAGGGAGCACCCAGACACCCTGCGGAGGAAACTCATTTCGGCCACTTGTATCCGCGATCTCGTCCTTTCGGTCATTACCCAGAGCTCCTGACCAGAGGTGAGGGGAGGAATGGAGATTGAGCGGTTTCGGCTCAGCCCCCTATATTCTCCATCAGCTCTCAATATTTTCACCATATAAATCTCATGGTATGATGTTTATTGTGATATTTTGTGGAGGTGTACAAACTACACTCTGCGAGATTAATTTCAATCTGAATCGCGTTTTGAATGGACGCAAAGGATGCCATTTTTGTTTTTTATTAGAACCTTAATTTCCTCCACAAATGACAAAATACCCTGTCATATTCTGCATAAAAACAGCTATTTTTGTAGTTTAGGTTTTTTAAATGTACAAATGTTCTGAAATGTGATTCTTCTGAACACGTTTTGAATGTGAACTTTAAACAGTTTCCTATTATTGAGCGGCTCAGTCAATTCAAAGTACTTAGCGCTTTTGCCTCACAGAAAAAGGTCCTGGTTTGGATTCTGGGGCAGTGTGGAGCCTTTCTGTGTGGAATTTGCATGTTCTCCTCGCGCCTGTTTCAGTTTCCTCCGGGTGCTCCGATTTCGTCTTAATCTCAGCGGGAATATCTTGGTTAAATAAAGGTCAAATAAAATAAAACATAATATAAAACGCATATCTAACCAGAACCTCAATACCTGTTTGAAAAATCGCAACTACTGTCTACATCTCCAAAACTCAAAATGCTCTGTTCCATCTTGTGTTCCACCTCTTCTTTTAAACCTCTTCTCTTGTAAACACTGGCAATTCCTGGGCTGAAATTATCCACACGGTTGTAGTGAAGGTATGGGGTTTTAAAAAGTCTTTCTGTATTACCACATGGCAATACAACGTGGAACCAAGTTCTTTTAGTTTGAGGAACTCGTCTTAAATATGCAGGGTTTGTGTGTTAAACATGTGTAAATGAAACAAAACACAACTCCAGGTCTCTTTGACAAGGTAACAACATTCTAAAGTCATGGCTCATTTTCACTTAAGTATCTTTAAAGCAGAAACCGAAACATATTTTGCTGCTGTGACCAATAACAGATTTTAATATTTTGATATCCATAGCAAGGCCCTCAAAATTATGTTTCAGGAAAGTGTTTAAAAAGAGGAGCATGGGCGTAACTTGGACTCGAGTCAGACTTGAGTCACTATTTTTAGGACTTTAGGCTAGACTTGATAAAATGGACTAAGACTTGGGAATCGACTTGGATTTGAAGGTCGGTGACTTGGGACTTGACTCGGACTTGAAGAATTGAGAAGACTTGAGAAGCACTTTTAAATCTGAATTCTTTCCATCCTGACCATAATGATTCACACTAAGATCTTGTCAGGACAGGACATTTAAAAAGGAAAAATCTGCATTTCTACAACTCTTATAAAAACTCATAAATATAGTATGATTTTTTAAAGAACAGTTTATTTTAAAATTCATATATATTGCAAAAACCTAAGCTATATTTTGGTTTAAAGATTTGAAATTACTTGAAGCGATTTGGACTTGACTTGGACTTATGGGTCAGTGACTCGAGACTCGACTTGGACTTGCCTGTATTTGACTTGGGACTTGACTCGGACTTGAGGTGAAAGACTTGAGACTTGCAAAACAATGACTTGGTCCCACCTCTGGCGCACAGAAGCTACTTTCAAAGAATATCTGTGTTTTCTTTTCTCTCTTAGTCCAGTCTGTCTGTAGTTAAATGCTCTGTTTCTTGGACTTCACAGTTTTATAGAATTAATATTATCTGGATTTGAACTGACCATGGTAATTTGTGTAAAATAACTTTCCCTGCTCCTCTTCTTTGTGGACCTGAGTACAGTTCAGGGATATAAATTTCTGAATGAAGAGCTTAGAATAGTTATTGGCTTCCTCTCAACGACTTGGTAACTCGCCATCAAGACTGGGAAGCACTGGAAAAAGCTGTTAACGCTTTGCAGCAGATGTCATCAACTTTCCCTTGGGAGGTGTGACACTAACTGGAAGCACTACTCTGTTTTATCATGGTCTTGTTACTCAAGTTAGGGTCAGTCCATATGAAATCCTCTGTTTTCAAAGAATGAGCCATCTCAGATTTGACTTGGAAAAAATGTCAATAAATTTCTAAAATGCCCAAATGAAAGAATCTTAAAATTTTGCTCAATCCCTTCAGTTGTTCCTGAGTTAGGGCTTGTTGAAATTTTAGGGCCATGCTCACTTTTTTGGAAGCTTTAATATATAAGCATGTTTGAGAGACCGTAACTTCATCAAAAATAGAGGTAGGAAGCTGAAGCTGTGCCCACATGGGGAACCGAGGATCCAGAGAACAGGCCAAAAAGGTCACATTTGGTCTGTGATCATACAAAATGTTCACTGCAAACTTGGGATGATTTCTTATGCAGACAAAAGTTTCCTTTTTGGTCCTTCCTGTGTATCAATACTGTATCAATATCAATACGCCTTCACTCTTCACTATTTTTCAATTCCGTTGGGAAGGGAAACAGTTTGAACAGAGGTTTGCAGTCACACACATCTGATTCCCTTTTGCAGTTACGGAGTTTGCAAACAAATTTCTCGAGCCATTTTCCGCTATTAGGATCCAACAACCACACAATTACAATGTCCGAATCCCAAAACTAAAATATGACAATATCAGAACCAGAACCAAAAGTGATATGGTTCAAAAGACTTGAAAAGATCGACTTTGTCAATAGACACATCCCACTGAGAAAACAAACATGGCGGTTTGATGCTCACTTTTTTTGAAAATTCTTCCCAGTATGCATTGCGCAATGACCGGAAGTCCGAGATTCTTGATGCATCTATAGAGATGCATGTAGATCACGCCCAGCAAAGAATCAAAATCAACATTACCAGATGGAAGTACTAGTTCTGCTTTTTAGCCTGTTGTTGTCGACCAAACTGAAGGAACTTTGCCTACATTAAGAGTGATATTTAGTAGTTTGAGATTTGGCCTCTCAGCAAAAAGGTTCTGGGTTTGAGTCCCACATGAAGTCGTTCTGTCTGTTTGCATGTGGCACTGTTTGGATGGGTTCCCTGTGGTTGCTTCAGTTTCAGTTCACACTTGACAAAAACATTGATTATTAATTGGTTAAAAAGCATTTTCCAATTCAGATTCATTTTGAAGGTTTTCTATTCCCTTCTCTTCAGCACTTTACAAAATATGATCATGTACTTGATAAAATAAACATATACAAAAAGAAAATGGAAAATAGCAGTTACCTGTAAACATTTTTCCCAATATAAAGGTTAACTAATTGGGGAAAAATATTATAATTCAGGTTAATTATGAAGAGTACTGTATGCCCCAAACAAAATCTAGTTTAAAAAAAAATAGACTTTGACTTAGACAAACTTTATTGATCCACAAGCATATATAATAAAGAGTAAAAAATATCAATTCTAAATTCTAAGTAGCAAAAGATGGCAAGAGTAGGGTGACCAGACGTCCCTATTTAGCGGAACAGTCCCAGTTTTGAGCCCGGTGTCCCCTGTAACTGCAGATTTATCCAAAACCACAGATTTGTCCCATTTCTATACAAAAAATGTCCCTATTTTTGACCAATTTGATACCTTCCAATAATAAAAAGAGGCATACATTGACATTCGTTTAGGTAAAATACAGAAAAACTGCTTTAAAATGACCAAAAACACAAAGAAAATGTGACTATACTGACTCACATGTTAATTAAAACAGTTTTATTACTAACCACCAAAAAAACGGGGACGTCCCAGTTTTTTATTTTGAAAATCTGATCACCCTAAGAGACAGTTGTCAGATATAAATAATAAATAATTTAAAAAGAGGGGAGAAAATCATGAAAAACAGAAGATACCTGTAACTTATTTTGTCTAATATATATATATAAAATAATTAATATAAATTTTAAAGATTTCCTGTTCCCGCCCCGTGCTTCTCCACTTCCGCTCCGTGTTAGCCGCCGTTAGCCTGTTAGCTCGGAGCCGCAGCTGTCAGTGGCGCTCAGTCCGCCCGCCTCCGCCGCCTCTCAGCCCCCTCTCTCCACCCGGGAACTACCCTCCGGACCCGCGCACTCCCCTCTCCTGACCCCCGGGGGACACCTGTCGTAGCCGCCGCAGCAGCAGCCTTTCTTTTCGGAGGAGGAAGAAGCAGCATCAGCCTGGGACATGGCCAGACCGGAGCAAGTCCTGGTGCTAGACCCGCCAGAGGAGCTCCGATTCCGAGGTACGGCCGCCGCACACACCCCGCGATCTTCTCTGAAGTTGGACAAAACCCGCAGGAAGCATCGCATTCTTTGGGCAAACATTTGATCAAAGTTTTATTGTCGCTTTTCTAGTTCGCGTTGACAGGTGTAAGCGCTAGGCTAACTGCTAACAGTGTGTGCAACGTCAGAGCAGGCCCACTATCAACAACCTGTACAATATTTTTAATGAATTATTAATAAGTACTTGATACCTGGGTACGTGGCATTGTGTTAAACTATGCATAATGGTTTATTTAAGGTCTGATATTACTCAAAATGGATTCAAGTGAGCTTTTAGGCACGTTATAATGTTATTACCTCATCAAAAACAAACCCAGAGTTGTGTTTTAGTTTAATTCACACATGTTTATCTTTAATTAGGGTGACCAGACGTCCCTGTTTACCCGGGGCAGTCCCACTTTTGAGCCCAGTGTCCCCTGTCCCAGCAGATTTATGCAAAACCACTGATTTGTCCCAGTTTTATACAAGAAATGTCCCAAGTGTCTATTTTTTGACCACTCTGATCAAAACCAGGACTACACTGCAAAAAAGCTTGGCCAAAATTTAAGATACAACTATAGCTATAGCTGTATAAATCAGAAAATGACTTAAAAGTTGTGAAATTATCTGTCCATGCAGCAAGATAATTTTACTGAACAAGTTCTTAAAATAAACTACCTCTAGACTAGAATTAAGCATCTCAGAACTAGTAAGTAGACAATAAATCTGAAAACAAGATGAATAACCTGACATAAGTTTTAAAATCTTGGCCAGATCAGAGAAATTTGCAGTGTAAAACAGGACTATCACAATTTTTGACTGATCTGATCCCCGCCAACAGTAAAGAGGAGCATAAATTGTCATTTGTTTAGCCAAAATAAATAGAAAATAATGTTTGTAAATGACCATAAGGCAAAAAAAATGCAACAACAGAAGTCCCTCAGATTATGACTGACATGAGAATGCACAATGTCTTTTCACCATTTTACATCTAAATATCTGTCTACATCTCCAAAGATCAGAATCCTATTCCACTTTGTGATGTCATGAAGCAGTAGTTTTCAATTTAACAGCTCCTTTTAAGAAAAAAAAACCCAAACTAGCTCAAAGTTCAACGTCTTCTCTAGGGTTGGTTACCATTAAGATGTTGCCAACACGATAAATACCTCGATAGACAGGCCACAATAAGATACATAATCTTGCTTTCGGTTCAGTACAATATATTTCAAATCGATTTGATGCTGTGATACTAAAAGTCTTTGTTAAACCACTTCTTGTACAAAGTTAATATGAAACACATCCATTTTAATCATCAAAACAGTGAAAATGTCAAATGTGTTGCACAAACACATTTCCTTCCTCTGAACAAGCAACAAAACTAGCTCTGTAACAAAATAATTTAGAAAAACATACCAAAAATACCCTTTGTGATATATCGATGCAGATATCATCACATTAAATGATATGATATATCGATATTTCAATATTTTTGCACACCCCTAGTCCCTGTCAGTATAAATAAACATCTATTTATTTGTTCATTGATTTCTGTCAGTTGAAAGGACTTAAAGACATTACATTAGTATTGCAGGTTTGTTTGCCCAATCCTTAACAATAATGATTAGGTTCAGTGTAGAGCTTTTTTCACACACTATTACGATTTTAATCAATTTAAATCCAACTCAGAATAGACACTGCCCGTCTTCCAAAGAGTGGGAGCTCTTTGTGTTTTTATTCTGATCATATCCTGTTATTTAGGATAGGATATTGTAAACTGCCTTAAATTATATTTGTGTAGATATGTCCTTTCAGTGCCTTTTGTTTTATCCTGCTTTGCGAGAACCAAAGTCACTTGGTTTTATCCCATTTTTTCATGGTTTCATAATAATCCACATTTCATAATAATCTAAATCTCTATTATAGAAAACAGAAATTAAAAAGATTACTTTGATTAACTGCTCAGCCTTGTTCAGTGAATTGGATTTCCATTTTGGATTGTGTTTGAGAACAGTGAATCCTCCGTGGAGTTTTACAGGCCTCCGCTCCCCCTCTGAGGTAACATCACCAAACAACCTCTTTGTAAATCTGAAGCTTAACTACTCGTGTGAAACAGCCAAAATTCCTCCCCAGCTTTTCTAAATTTAAGCTAGGCCGATTTATTTGGGGCATTCAGAGTGTAATAATAAAGAAAGGGACAGGCCAGCCCCCAGGCTCTAACGCGGAGAGACTGAGCCTGTATATTTATGGTTTAAAGGTGCATTATGTAACTTTTCTGGAAGGGGGCCCGTCACCTGCTTCTCTCAGTGGAGATATGATATTTGTCCGCACCTTCTAACTGCAAAAATATATATAAAGCCCACTGATTTCTACAGAATCTTTATCAATATCGCCCACCTCGGTAATTCAGTTGCATTTGAGGGAGCGACAAAAATGAACTTATTTATAGAACTGCTTTGGCTAAAGATGTAATAATGCAACAACAAACTTACATGTCTGTGTGTCTCCGTGTGTCTCCAGGTCCCTTCACAGACGTGGTCACTGCCACCCTGAGGCTCACCAACCCGTCCCACAGAAATGTGTGTTTCAAAGTGAAAACCACGGCGCCGCGTCGGTACTGTGTGAGGCCCAACAGCGGAGTCATCGACACGGGTACCTCCGTCAACGTGTCCGGTCTGTACCAGCACACGCAGCACGCCACAGCGCGTCACAACTCGCCACAACGCACCACAGCACGTCACAGCACGTCACAACTCGGCACAACCCTCCACAGCACGTCACAACCCTCCACAGCACGTCACAACCCTCCACAGCACGTCACAACCCTCCACAGCACGTCACAACCCTCCACAGCACGTCACAACCCTCCACAGCACGTCACAACCCGCCACAGCACGTCACAACCTCCACAGCACGTCACAACCCGCCACAGCACGTCACAACCCGCCACAGCACGTCACAACCCGCCACAGCACGTCACAACCCGCCACAGCACGTCACAACCCGCCACAGCACGTCACAACTCGCCACAGCATGCCAAATCACCCGGTCATGTATCGTAGATAAATGTTATATAAATCTTAAATTTAACGACAGTGTGTGTCCTGCTGCCCGTTTGACGATGGTCATTTGTCTCGTCTGTCTCTGGTTCAGTGATGCTGCAGCCGTTTGAATATGACCCCAACGACAGGAGTAGACACAAGTTCATGGTCATGTCCATGCTGGCTCCAGAAAACATGACGGACATGGAGCAAGTGGTAAGTCGAGCCTCTCCTCTGATAAATATACAAGTAGATTAGAGACAGACCGATATATCGGTGTGCCGATATCTGCCCTTTTTAAAGTATCAGCTATCGGCCATAAATCACCAGCCTGAAAAATATACGCATATAGCTTTTGCGAACACTTTAGTCTAAAGATAGACCCTGCTCTCTACACAGTTTGTAGTAAAAGAAAGTTGTGGATGCATATCAGACAAAAAATATGAAATGGAATATAACTAAAGAATCGGTATCGGCATGGGCCCTGAAAAAAGAGAATCATAAAAACCTGTTATATTCACTAACAATTGGGTTATTTATTACATAATTCCATAACCTCATGCTTCATGTTTCATGTGTTTGATGTCTGCAATGTACGAAGTAGTAAATGTAAAGAATCAAAGTAGTAAATGACCTTCAGAATGAGTAAATGTGTCCAAACGTTTAACTGGTGTTTATACACACACACACACACCCACACACACACACACACACACACACACACTTTTTATTTTTACTATTTTCTACATTTTATATACATACAGAAGATGTAAAGTAAGATATGGAAGGGAATGGATATGGAATTATGTAGCAAAGAAAAAAAAGAAATGTTAAACACATCTCGTTAAAAAAAAAATCAAAAATGAGTTTGAGGGTGTGTCGAAACTTTTGACTGGTCATGTTCACATATTCATACATGAACTATATAACAGCTCATATTGTTCCATCCACAGTGGAGGGAGGCCAGACCTGAGGAGCTGATGGACTCCAGGCTCAGGTGCACATTTGAGATGCCGCCAGATAACAGTGTAAGTATTTCCAAATCGGTTTGTGTATCTTAAATTTTTGTTCCGTCGAGGTCCGTTTTCAGTTTTGACAAATACAAAAAACTGTTCCCCGGTCATAACTTTTATTTGAGTCACCAGAGAAAGCGTCGTCAGCCATTGCAACCACCTCCAGTCACTCACATCACATTCATGCTCGCCAAGGTGTGCAAAGTGTCATGCTCAAGGACACAATGCCAGAATGTATGGAGGTTGAACACCAAGCCACTGCTGTCTGTCCTGTATCTGTGTGGTTTTAGTATTGTACAACCACATTCACAAACTGTTCCTTATTTTCATCTTTTGGACCATTTGATCTTGGTTAGTGTAAATTCTAAAGATTAATTCTGGGAGGGCATCTGGAATAAACATACAATTTGCTGTATGAGGGATTAGCTGCGGCTGCCAATGAAGCCAATGAGAATTATTTTATTTTTATATCGTGTGTAACTAGAAAGAATTGGGGGTGAATATTTTTGAATGTCTACAAAAAAGGCACTGCTGTTTTCTCTCTAATGTAATATTCTTGCACTTAACACTTGCCACGCTTACATGAGAGCTTTAATTCCAAATAAAAACAATTTAATTCTGAAAAAATTAAAAATTATTCCACTTTAAAAATACCATGTAAACACTTAATTCCTAATGAAAATTAAGTTTAATTCTGAAGTAAGTGGGTGGTTTATTCCGATTTTAAAGCCAAATTAATTTATTCCTCGATCATGTAAACTTTTATTCTTCTTAAAAATAATTCCGGTGCATGCTCATTGGGTCACTTTTCTGACGCGATCCAGATGATCCAGCTCCACCAGTCTTGGCCTTGGACTTTGATCCACGTCTCTTTGGATTTGTGAGCGGGATGTGGGAGTGGGCTGAGGTAGAGCAGCCGTTGACTCAGTTTGTCTTCTTCCTCCCTTCTCCAACACTTTTCCCTTCTCCTCCTCAGCCGACAGACATAAAGCTCGATGAGGGAATTCTCCAGCTGCTGCTCAATTATTATTGGAACCACTGGAAAAAAAAAGTTTGGATCGTGTTTGTGTCCGTGGCGTAACGACAAACCGAGATGACAGAAAAGCCGGTAGCAGCTGAAGTGTGTATTTTCTTCTGGTCGATGTAAATACGTTCATGTCCCTGTCCAATCAGAATCCTTCCCCACCCCCAGACGTTGAGCAGAATTAAAGGGCCCATCTCATGCAAAATCAACTTTTCAGAGCTTTCTACCTTCTAAGAGTGATGTGTGGGCCTTGTCACCGAAGTGTTTTTTAGATTGATTCTGCGTTTTTTAACAAATTGCAGCATATTTCTCCCACCCTCCCACGTGACAGCGAACTAAAGCTGCTACAACGATGACGCAGCAGCTACACCTATGACGCGTTTGACGTAGCAGAAAATGTTTCACACCCGCCCCCCTCCACCGCCTCCGTCCCGCATCAACTGACAATTTCCACATAAACACCTAAACAAAAGCGACAGAATAAGCTCATTGTTCTACACTGTAGTGTACACGATATAATAAGTTTATCTACTAGTGTTTATTAATACTTTACCAATCAGTAATGTTCAGCTGATGTCGACGCGGTGCTTGCCCTTCGTGCACCTCAAAGTCCTCGTCCGATTCCGGGTCCAACACATGCGGCTGAACGTGTTGTATCTCCATGATGAATAAAAGTTTATTCCTAATGCTAACAGGGCGCACGCCTGTCTCCCCCTCCCTCCCTGAGATGGGACGGTGGAGCCTGTGCTTTCTCAGGACGGGCGGGGGGAAGAGCAATAGTCGGCCTTTCATAGTTCCTGGTCTGTGACTGCCTCCAAGAAATCAGTAAGATTTCAGAACTATTGTGTAATGGATGTTCCAAAACCCAAATTGTGCTTGAATATGTGCAGAAGATACAATGTGAAAAGAGTTATTTTGCATGAGATTGGCCCTTTAAATAAAGGCAATTTAACTTGTTTTCCATGTAAACCTCATTTCGGAATTATTTCCATGTAAACTTATATATTAAAATATATTAATATTTTAATTATAAACTATTAAATTCAGAACAGTTAATTCAGAATTAAAAAAACATCATGTAAATGTGGCCAGTGTCTACAAATGTAAAAAAAAAAAAAAAGTCTATCTAATGTGATATTCTACACATCATTATATTGAACAGTAATGGCGCAGCTTGGTAGATTGTTCAACTCTAACATCGATCCATCTCAGTCACATAATGGGACTGCTGAGTGACGCCATAACCGTACTTTGCCCACTTCCGGGTTCAATGGAATTCCAGCCTCATTCCCAGTGCTGGTGTTTTGGCTTTTGATTAGCTCCTGCTCTGGGGATTTGAAAAATGCAGTCCAATTATGTCATAGATTTGTTTTGAAAGGATGTCCACCTGACGTCCATTTCCCATCCCACATTTGATTTACTCATCTCCTCTTTTGTCACACTCCCATCTCCCTCCCGTCTCCGCATGCTTCTCATCCCTCCTCCTCCTCCTCCTCCTCACCCCCTGCCTGCAGTCCGAGGGAGACACCAAACCCCTGTCCTCTTCCTCTGCCTCCCCCTCTGTAAAGAGCGAAGCGTCAGCGCTGCCCAAGTCCTCCTCCTCCCTGGACGACGGAGAGGCCAAGAAGATCCTAGAGGAGTGCAAGAGGCTCCAGAGCGAAGTGCAGCGGCTACGGGACGAGAACAAACAGATCTGGGTGAGACACTGAAGGAGAGAGGGGAGACGGGTTTAGAGTTTGAAACAAGCACAGAAGGAGACAAGAGACAGAGAGGGAAAAACAGAGGAGAGGGTAGTCCAGTGCTTCAAACCAGTCACTCCAAGTATCACAAAGACCAAAGTCAGGCTCTGGACTCTGAAGCTGAATCAGTGAGGTTTGGCGAGGGTTAGAAGTATTATGTATGAAGCTGGGTCAGGCAGAGCTCTACGTGCCCTGTATGTTGGCATAAATTAAAGTCTTGGTCATTTTTGGCAAGGAGAAATTCAATTTGTCAAATGGACAACGTTTATTTAGGTCGAAAATGTATTTGACTTAAATTCGACCTGGACGACTGAGACTACGTTTATATCAGCCGCATTTGGCCCGCGATATAATTATATTTGGCCCGCGAGATCATGTCAAATATGTGTTAGAGCAATGTTATTAGGTTCTTTTTTGCAGACCAAAACTTGAATAATAATTTTGCTTAAATGTTGAATCCAGAACAAGGAAAATATAAAATAATACCAAAATTTTAAATAAATAATGTGTCTATGTTGTATCTGTAGGCAGCGGGCAGCTCTAAGACATAGTCCAATGAGGTTCATTTGGTCTTCCGATAATTTGTTATTAGGTTCTTTTTACAGACCAAGAGTTTGTTTTCATACCTGACAGTTTCGACTGCTCCCTGTGGTCTTCCTCAGAGTCACGTGATGTTGCTGTGACATGTCTGGTCAGCTGATTTAAACAGGTTTTGGCACTGTCTTCCTACCACTGGAGATAGGACGACAGCACCATCTGCAGTCCGACTTCCTCTCTGACCACTGTAAAAGAGAGAACCACATTATGGACCGGGACAGAGCAAACATCATTGGGACAGAGGAAAACGTCACTGGATTAAAGAGACAATCAAAATACAGAAACGTGCCCACGGGACGATAAACCGGGTCGAAGGGCTTTTTTACACTCGCACACCTGGAATACTGTCGATGAGGAAGTCAGACTGGAAATGGCGCTGTCGTCCTGCCTCCACCGGTAGGAAAACCGCGCCAAAACTTGTTTAAATCAACTGACTGGACACGTCACAGCAACATCACGAGACTCTGAGGAAGAGCACAGGGAGCAGTCGAAACTGTCAGGTATGAAAACAAACTTTTGGTGTGAAAAAAGAACCTAATAACATAAATTATCGGAAGACCAAATGAACCTCATTGGACTATGTATTAGAGCTGCCCGCTTGCTACAGATAGGCTATAGAGACATTATTTATTTTAAATTTTTGTATAATTTAATATTTTCCCTTGTTCTGGATTCAATGTACAAGCAAAACTATTATTAAACATTTATTTTGATTACATATCTCGAAAGAAGAGAAAATATGCAGATGTTGTTGAAATTTTTCAATAAATATTTAGTTTGGCCCACATTTTAGTCCCAGTTTTTAATTTTGGCTTCTGTGAATTTGATTTATATGATGACGTCTGAATAGAAGATGCAAAAGTTGTGTTGTGTCTTCACTTTTATTCCACGTTTAGATTAGCGTTTTCAGGAGGAAATCTGTGTGCATTCGGTGACGCAAAAATGTGTGGAATTCGATTGGGTCTGCATGCCAGGCGGCTTGGTGGTGATGTATGTGACGTAAACTTGTACACGACGTGAGCAGATCTGACCAGAGTTTTGCATCTTGGGCAGTGTAGATGGAAATGCTGTGGCGTAGCGTATTCAACTTTTCCACTCTGGAGGGTGGTTTCAGATTTTTGCATTTTTAAGCCCCAAAAACGCCATCACGGTCTAAACGAAAGGCACTTCCAATAAAATATTTTGTCCTTTTTACCCACAAGCGTTCTCGTGTAAACAGACCCTGTGGGATTTTACACACATTGATAATTTACGTTTTGTCGCTCAGATTTTTTGACAATATTAATGTGCAAGTCATCACTGCGGAAATATTTGGAAATCCCAAAGAGCCAGTCAGGAGCGAGAATGTTGAAGATACACGCCCTCTCCTGCCCGCATCGTTGGTTTAGGAGGGACTGGGTTCGATTTACGGACAAAACAGCGAAACAAAAACAACAGAATCACGTAGAGCGGGTCAATACGAACATTTTAAGACCAAAATGACAAGCCTCACAGCAGCAGTTACAGAGAGAAGGGCGAAGATATGTACGATCATTTGTAGAGTCTATGGATTGGACTTAACCGAGAACAGGAATAAGAGCAGGAAGGTACAAGAGAAAGGCTTTGAAATATGAGGGAGCATGAGACCAGGAAGAGGAGTGTTACACAGAGAACAACAGGAAGCTTAAACCAAGAAGTGACCAGTGAGGAGCGAGGAGTCAGCATCAAAGTCCACAGGCAGTGCAGGAGACCACAGAGTCCACAGGAGACCACAGGGAGGGACAGACGAGGAGACATGAACCGCTCTGTAGGTTTTGTCAATCTGAAGAGACAGAGTTTGAAGAGAGGAAGTGGTTTCTGAGCACTGCACCAGCTCAACCACTTCAGAGGATTTACAAGACAAGGAAACACAAAAGTGTAATTGTCACTAAGAAATCACAGTTCTGTCCTTTACAATATCTGTTATTTTATTTTATCAACTCATGAAAGATTTAGAGTAAAGGGTCAATTAAATCTCATTATTAAAACAGCACCACTACTTCATCTACTACTGTTACTACTACTACTACTATTACAGCTACTATGACTACGACTATTGTTACTACAGATGCTACTACTATTACTACGACAGCTATTACTACTACAGCTACTACTACAGTTTCTACTAGTTCTACTACTACTAGTATTACAGCTACTACTTCATCTACTGCTGTTACTACAGATGCTACTACTACAACTACAACAACTACTACTATAGTGACTACTACTACTACACCTCCACCTACTGCTGATCCTTCTTCCTCCTCCCCCTCCACCACCCCGTACTTGTACTTGTCCAAATGCCCCGTACTTGAACGCCTCTCAACGCTCCATACTTGTACTCCTCTTAACCCCCCCTACTTTTACTCTTCCGAACGCCCCATACTTGTACTCCTCGTAATGCCCGATGCTTGTACTTCTCCGAACGTACTTCTACTCCCCAAAAGCCCATACTTGTACTCCTCCGCCCGCTCACCTCTTGTCTCAGCACTCTTTGTGTTTTTTTTTATTTTTTTTATTTCAGGAGCGTGACGGCGTGAGGAGGAGAAACATTGGCCAGTCCTCCGTCTCCAGCTCTTCATCAGCGGGTGGCGCCCTTCACGAGGACTCCATGATGGGCTGGATCCTCTGCGTGGTCTTCTTCATTGTGGGCATCATCGTGGGCAGAGTGTTCCTGTAGCGCCCCCCACCGGCACTGCCCGAGGAAGATGAGGAAGAGGAGGAGGAGTAGGAGGAAGGAGGAGGAGGGACTGTGAGGAGCTGCTGTGTCCTGTTTCATTCTGTTCTGTTTTTTTTTTTTTTCCCAGTTAAAGGCAATAACAAACAGATGGAAGGCTCATCTATCAAACTTGTGCTTATTTGTGAATTAAATCTTGATTTTCCTCGTCTTAATTTCTACCAAAAAGTGTGAAGTATGCAGATGTACGCAGGTGGAATGTCCAGATACTTTTATTTAACATCAGTCTGCCGTTTTTTTGGTTTGTTTTTTTAAAAAGCTGCACTGTGTAACCGTTTCGGTGAGGTGACGCCACTTCAGGGTTCGATGGATTGAAAAAGATTAACACATTTACAGTTTCCTCCATTTTTAACTACTAGAACATCTTTTTAATGGAAGATGTAAAAAGATGTAAGCATGGATCTGTAAAAGACACTTTAAAAGTAAGTATGCATAAATAGACATAGCCGCCGTGTTGACTTTGTAATGAAAAAACATGGCCCCTTTCTCCGTAACTGCTCAGTCGGACTCGTCATTTTGGTCGTAAAATGATTAACTCACTCTTCATCATCCCCGGGTATTTATTTTGCGACTTTTTCTGTAAATTCCTTTTCCTCACATTGAACTCTGCTCCAAATTCACTCCTGTAACCGCAGCCTCATTGAGCTTCATTTGACTGGAGCCGAACGCTGTGGGCTGACGTCACGACGTTTTTCTTCTTTCTCTTTACCCAAGACAGTTCCAGTTTTGAGCCTTGTGTCCCAGATTCATCCAAAACCACTGATTTATCCCGATTTTATAGAAGAAATGTCCAAAGTATCCCCATTTTTGACCAATTTGAACAATAAATAACAGTAAAGAGAGGCAAAAACTGTCATTTGTTTAGGTAAAATACACAAAATCTGCTTAAAACGACCAAAACACAAAGAAAATGTGACTGTACTGGCTCACATATTCGTCTTGAATGGTCTCTGTATAATAATTTTCCTTAATTTCGCACTCGTTTCACAATTTTATTGTCAACCATCAAAAAATGGAGATATCCTAGTTTTTTATTTTTGAGATTCTGGTTAGCAGTGACCGGCAGGTAATGAAATACACACACACTACCAGATTATTACTACGTTATATTGAAAATGTACGGTTAAACACACACGTTTGAAAGATTTTTTGTTGTACGAGGAGCAAAAACAGAGCTACAAATCTCAGCTGTGTTGTTGCCTGTTGGACTCTGAAGTGACGTCACCGCTTGACTCTATTGCTTTGCCTGGAATGTTCCTCAGTATGGCATTATTGGATTGGATTTATTCACTTACAGGTGTTTAATTACAAAAAATTCTTACTTTGGGTGGTCTTGTATCTTGTTTTTTTGTATGTATATATGTATTGTACTCTACGGAGATGAGAAAAGTTACATAGTGCAGCTTTAAAGCACAAACTTGCTGGAAGGAGCCTCTTGATTCCGCTTTATGATGGTGACTGGTGCGAATGTATTAAGGTTTTAGAATGAAAGAACCCATGAAAATTACGATTATCAATGTCTACAACTCCTTTATTATCACAATCCAAAATAATATCCGCATTTAAAAGTCTGGTTTGTTAACAGTGCTCTGCAGAAGTGCCCGAAATGTTCCACAGTATGACATTAAACAGCTTTACCTTACATTTATTCAATTACAGATAGTTTTATAGCTCAAAAATACCTAGGAAAAACAGGCATTCTGACTGCGAGCGGGGTGTCTCTCCACAGATCTGACCTGTAACATGGTCCGGTTTGGTTTCTACGATGCTAGAACGGTTTAATGCCATACTGTGAAACATTCGAGACGAAGCAGTAACATCTAAACGTGATAAACACTCCACCGGAAAAGTTAAACCTTAGATGCACCTTTTGCCGCGGTACCCTCAGTAAATGGCAAACTTTTGGTTTGTTGTGTCAATTGTTTCAATGTTTTTTGCAGGTGGCAGCAGGTTCAAGCTTCTTCATGACTGTACTACACTGTGCATTGGTTAAATTAAATACTCACTTGCACTATATGGAAAATGCTGTCTGGTTCAGCTGACCTCAAGTCTTCAGTTTGAGCGTTAAACTAGAATGAAACCAGATTCACACATTTGACTTGTTTCTCGGTCAATATTTTTTCTTGACTGTCATTTGTGATAAACCAATTATCTTATCCTTTAATTAAAAACATTTAAACCTTACTGTGAGAAGATTGCCTTATTAAAATTTAAATTTGAAGAAAAAAGTTTGACTTGTCTATACTGTGTAACCTAGTTGTTAAAGTCACCTGCATGATTCAAACCAGACTTCACAACATTCTCCATGGAAATAGATATGTTTAATGCTATACTGTGGAATATTATAGCCAAAGGAACAGCACTTCTATTGAAATAAGCAAAAGGCTTCCAAATATTGGTGAGTCCGGTTTGTAGAGCTGCAAGCCCTCAATTTTCTCAGTGTAATAAAAGCAACCAGAATGAAAATATTGTGTTTATTAAGAAGTTATATACTGCGGCTTTAAAAATGAGTTTATACGACAGGGATGATCTTATTAGTTAATGGATAACCTAATATGCCTGAATGCAGTGGCTAAAATAATTCAGTATGAATAAAATACGGATTAAAAAAATGAGCAATCCAAATTTTGAACACAAGAAAGGCATAATAATGTTTTTGTTTTTCAGTTTAATTCAGTTTGTTACTCAATTTGTTAGTTATTGTGCATGTCATAAACATATAGCCTAGTAAATATATATGTAATGTTATAATAGTTGCTGTATTTCTATTATATTGCGCTGTGTGTTTCTGTACTACCTTTTGTGTCCAGCAGAGGGAGACAAACTTTACGGTCTGTATACCGCTGTTCTTTTGTTTGTTAAAGGTTTTTTTTTTTTTTTTTTTTTTTTTTTTTTAGCAATAATAATAACAAAGCAATATAAAGAGTAACCACAGTAACTACACGCGATTACAAATTAAATGAATTAAAAGTAAAATAAAAATCCTTAAAACAGCCGTGCCCTTATTTAAATACCCGTGACGTAGCACGTACTCGGCCTTTACGGAAGTCCCGATCAAAAAATAAATTAAAATAAAACAAATAATAGCAATAATAACAATATATATTTTAAAAATCCCGATTTAAAAATATGATAAAATAAAATAAATAAACGTCCAGCAAGCCAAATACCTGACTATCTATGCGTAGCACGTACTCGGCCTTTACGGAAGTTCCGATCAAAAAATATAATAAAATAAAAAAAATAATAATAAAATAAATAACAATAATATTGATAAAATAAAGAAAAAAGAATAAAAGAAAAAACAAGAAAAAAAAGTCCCGATCAAAAAAAAAAAAAAAAAAAAAAAAAAACGTCAACAAGCCAAACCTCCTCCCGCCCCGATCATCTCCGCGAGCTGTCATCATCCTCATCCTCATCG
Organism: Boleophthalmus pectinirostris; assembly: GCF_026225935.1. Classification (NCBI taxonomy): domain Eukaryota; kingdom Metazoa; phylum Chordata; class Actinopteri; order Gobiiformes; family Gobiidae; genus Boleophthalmus; species Boleophthalmus pectinirostris. The sequence goes on along the minus strand of NW_026571515.1, from coordinate 14,459,128 downwards.
GTGTTGTGACATAACGGCCAAAAGAGGACACATTACCCCCCGAAAATAACATTATTGAGAGATAAGGCGTCGCAGAGATGGCGCTGATCGCGAAAATGTTCGGAGGAGGCAAAGGAGGCAAAGGACCGAGCACTCAGGAGGCGATCCAGAAACTCCGAGACACCGAGGAGATGCTCACCAAGAAGCAGGAATTTCTGGAGAAGAAGATCGAGCAGGAACTGGCTCTGGCGAAAAAGCACGGGACCAAAAATAAACGCGGTGAGACTTAATAAGATGTCAACATTTGAGACAGCTGTGTGCTTTATTTGTGTTTCATTGTCCTGAGGTTAGCATCGCTGTTAGCTGTTACCATGGCAGAGGGATACAGATGTGGGACTGGAGACACCACCTGCTATTTCTGTCAACTTTGTGATTCTCTCCTAACAGCTTTATCAGGGTCTAGTCCTGGTTTAGATCTGGTTTGAGCCCGGTTCAACCAAGTCCTACATCTGCTTTTTTATACAGCTTTAATTATTCGCAATAAAGATAAGGTTTAGTGGTCAAGGGTTAATCCTGCATAATCCAGGTGTGTTTCTCTCATAGGTGGGGAAGTCTATTTTGAGATTCATGTTAGAAGAATACATAAGAATACAGAATGGTAGAAGAATTTAGTTAAAGAACATTGAATACCTGTTAAACTGTTGTAACCTATTCCAATATATGTTCTCATCTGTTCTGAACATTTTAATCTGAATGCTGTCACGTTGAGTTGCATTATATTATCGTGTAATAAACGTGGCAGAAGATTAGAATTGAATTAGTATCGATATCGGTTTCAGTTTACACCAGACCTGGGCATTGTACAGCTCCAGGGCCACATACAGCCCTTTGGCTGACTCAGACTGTTCCCTTTGAGCTACGTTGGAATTACAAAATGAACATATTTTATAATTTTATCTCATGCGTGCAAACTCATGTATGCAAGGGATGAAGAACAAAGAGGTAGAGCGCTTCACAGGTTCTTGAAAGAGTAAAAAATAGCAGTACAGGTGCTCTATGAGGATTAAAACAGTGGTCTTTAAACAGAAAGTTACCCTTACTGGAAAATGTGAAAATGAAAGTGGGCCACTTTGCCCTGACAAAGACCATCTTGCTGGTCAAAATGTGTTGACTTCATGCAATAAAGGACTTTTAATATATTCAGTCAGAGTGCCTCGGGTTTGTACGTTGCCCATTTTCACATTTTCCAGTAAGAGTAACTTTCTGTTTAAAGACTCATGCAGGCATTGCTTTTATTTTAAAGGTATTTTTAATGAAATTTTTTATAAGGCAACCTCACTTTTTCATTGCTTAGTCAAAATATAAACTCTTACCAGTCTTACAGCTCATCAAATAATCATATTTACTGCTTTTTTATAAAGAAATACAATTAATATATGCAGAATTGAGTTAAGCATTTCCACAATATTTTTTGTTTCTCATGTGGCCCCATGGAAAAAATAACTGCCCACCCCTGGTTTAGATCATAGACTGCGTAAAGAAGATAATATCCTATTTTGGTTTACACATTTGTGTAATAAGATCAATTATTGAACCATGCTGACCCAAAACTGGAAAATTAGTTCTGTAGTTACTTGAAATAATAAATAACAGTTACAAAACTATTTTGACCATACACTGTTTGTATGGAAATAAATTATATTTTCATTCTGTCCTGGTATTGCTCGGTATCAAGTATCTGCAGCTACTGAAAGCCAAAGTATCGAGATTGGTATTAGAACAGAAAAAGATGGATCCAATTTTATTTGCAACATTTGTCATGTATTTATTTATCAGTAATTAAAGTAAAAAGTGTAAATGCAGTCATCACTGTCAACATCGCTGTGTTTTCTGTTTTTCTCACCAATGCCGTGCTGTTCAGATACTGTGAACCTTTAATTTTAGAAAAGTAATATTCTGATACCACCAAATGAAAGAGCAACTGTACCGGAATACAGTTACTCAGTACTGTATGTATCATTTCCAATACTTTGGTACAGAGAAAAGATAGTGAGCATGAAGAATGTAGTGTAAAAAATGTAGCGTAATGTAATATTTACAAACCTTTTTAGTTCAGATGTGGGTTAAAATAGGTGAAGGTTCAGGTTTAGGCCAAGGTTAGGGAAATAGTGACTATGGTTAAAGTGTAAGTCTCCAGGAAATGAATGTAAGTCATTCATTCTCAGTAAACTGCCAAGTACAAAATACCAGAGCTCCTGCATGTTCCTGTAATTCAACCAGGAAATTGGAAATGCAGAGAAATCAGTTCTGGTTCTGTTCACACGTAACGCTGTTGGGCCAAGATGCCACGTTACACTCCTGGGTCAGGCTCATAGACTGAATATAAATGGACATAGATAATCCACCAGATGCCACGTTCGAAATAAGAAATGAGCATGGACGCGCTTCTGGCTGCATCGACTCTGGCCCCAGTTGAATTTACATTGATAAATTGTCGCCCGTCTTTCTGTAACTGCTGCTGTGAGCCTCGTCATTTTGGTCGTAAAATGTTCATTTTAACCTGCTCTGATCTTTTTATTTAGTTTATCTTCTTACTGATTCTTTACACAGTCTATGGTCAGGCTGCATGTTTCTAATGTAATTTCCCCAAGAAGATTGTAAACCCAGCGTGTCTGTGTGTGTCTGTGTGTGTCTGTGTATGTGTGTGTTTAGCGGCGATCCAGGCACTGAAGAGGAAGAAGAGATACGAGAAGCAGCTGGAGCAGATCGACGGCACTCTGTCCACCATCGAGTTCCAGCGCGACTCTCTGGAAAACGCCAACACCAACACAGAGGTCCTGAAGAACATGGGCTATGCTGCCAAGGCCATGAAGGCGGCACATGACATGTGAGTCAGCAGGCATCAGGGCATCAGGGCGAGTATCAGGACGAGTATCAGGATGGGCAAAGGGCGGATAAACAATAAACAGTCACAATATTTCCATTATCTGTCCACTTCTACAAGTAAAATCCTTCCTTTGGATGTATCACTGCTTCAGAACAGCACAGTTTAGGGTCCTGAGGTCAAAATGTTCCCAAAACTACAATATAAAGCTCCCCAAATGTTTCTAGATTTTTGTTCCAGTGTCAGAGGCTTTGTAGCTTCTGTCCCTGTTGCAGTTAATTCTGATGGAGCAGGTAGAGGAGTCACGACCCACTCCTGTGTTTGTGTTTGTGTTTGTGCTTTCAGGGACATCGATAAAGTGGACGACCTGATGGCGGACATCTCAGAGCAGAGAGAACTGGCCCAGGAGATTTCTGAGGCCATTTCCAAACCGGTGTCGTATGGAGAGGACTTCGACGAGGTCAGTCACCAATACTCTAAAAAAAAGATAATTACTGTATTTTTTGGACGTTGCTCCGGAGTTAAAGTCTCACCAGCTAAAAAATGCGTAATGAAGAAGGAAAAAATATATATCGCACCAGACTAGAAGTCGCACTTTTTTTTAATATAAAACAGGAACAGGAACCAACGTTTCATCTTGAAAGACAAGTTCTAGTAATAACAATAGAACAGAGAAAAACAGACTGTTAACGTCACATATGAACAGTTCTTCAGATAACTATAGCATAAACCAGTGTTTCCCAACCTTTTTTTCTGGGGACCCATATTTTAAAAGTCACAAACCTTTGGCAACCCAAGCCAATAAATGTAAATCACAAAAATAAAGGTGGTTTTGAACATTAATGAGGCTATTTCATTGTTGACTGAGTGATCATGTCTCTGAATAATTAGTATTACTCAAGTTTTAAACAATGAAAAACAGTCAGTGAAGCAGCAATAAAGTGACAGTGGTACAAGAGGAACAGGAGCAGCAGATACTGACAAACAAGACTAGAGCCTTTCAACGCTTCACTGTCAACATTTTAATATATAAGTTGCACCGGAGTATAAGTCGCAGGACACACCCAAATCATGAAAAAAAATGCGACTTACAGTATATTATATACATTTTCAAATTATTTTACCGCTGATGTGTTCCTGGTTTGTGACGTGTTACTGTTTCCCGTGACGGTCTCTCTCTTGTTTACATGACCTCTGCGCTTTGTCTCATCCTTTTAGTCTGAAGCAGTTTGTATTGATTTGTCCCAGAGGAGCTTTTGGTTTTTCTTCACTACAGATAATGGTGCTGGGAGTGAGACTGATGGATCTCTCTCTGTCTCTTTTTGTTCTATCACTGTCTCTTTTTCTCCTGTCCTCTCATTTCCTCTCTCTATTCTGTGTCTTCTTTCTCTCCCCTCATTCTACCTCCTCTCCCCATTCTTCTTTTCTCCTCTCCCTCCTCTCCTCTGCCCCATTCTCCTCTCTCTCCTCTCCTCTCTTCTCTCCTTCTCTCCTTCCTTTCTCTCTTTCTCTCAGGATGAGTTGTTAGCTGAGTTGGACGAGCTGCAGCAGGAGGATTTGGACAAAAACCTTCTGGAGATCGGGGGACCAGAGACGACTCCTCTGCCCAACGTGCCTTCCACCTCCCTCCCCAACAGACCAGGTCACACACAAACACACACAGACCAGGTCACACACAAACAGACCAGGTCACACACACAAACACACAAACACACACACACAGACTAGGTCACACACAAACAGACCAGGCCACACACAAAAACAGATGTAAATGCAAGCAGGGACAGACTGGGGGGGGTGATCATTTAAATAAGAAAACAAACCAACATGAACTATTTCTGATTGAACACATACGACTTTGCATTTTGGTCTTTAACCTTTTCCCATCCAACTTTCTTGTTTTCTGTTCTACGTCTTTGACATGTGGAAACCAACGAGTAACCTACTCTTCTTTGTCGGCTTTTAGGCCTACGAAATTTATGCTTGACAAATGGGCACATTATTGTATTAGCGCCCTCTGCTCTTAGCACAGCAAACAGTAGACTGTCCATGAGTTCGTCCGCCACTCCTCCCCTGAATGCAAGGAACAGCCATTTAAAAAAAGATGGCCAATGTCCAAAAGCTTTTTTTTTTTTTTTAAATTATGTTTTCGTAAAAAGCCTTTGTCAAAACATTTGTCTTGTGTTGGACCACAGTAGACAAAATGGTCGCCAGCCCAGGTGCTCATATCCCCACCAACGAACGAGAGGTCACCCAGTGAGGTCACCAAGTGAGATCAGCCCACTATAACTAAAAAAAATGCAGTGGTCAATACAACATCTGTTATTTATGAAATCCAGTATTAATATTTTATAATCCATAACAAGGGGCACAAGTTTATGTTAAGTTTTAGCTAAGTTAAAGAATTAAAGGTTCACTGTGCCACTTTTAAGATAGACAGGCCAGCACCTGTTTGTCTCTATGGTGATTTTAAAGCCTTCCCTGGGATGTTCCACACTCCGGTTTTTGAGCCTCCAGAGGGACAAGAAGAAGATGCCATCAGTGACTAAAAAAGCTATTTTTTTAAACTGTTGCTTTATGGACAGATTGTGTTAAAACAAAGCTCAAAAATAAGTCTAACTTCAGTAACAGAGCTTCAGACAGAGTAGTACCTTCAGTTAGCGTCAAACCAAGTATCAATTATGAGTAAATGTGACGTATTTTTTCTCCAAACAGCCAAGAAAGACGAAGATGAAGATGACATGGAGGGTCTGCAGCGCTGGGCTCTGGAGGCCATGTAACAGAACCAGAACAGCACCACACTTTACTTTTCACAGAAGAAGAAGAAGAAGAAGAGTGGAGAGGAGGGATGGAGAGAAGAGGAGGAGAGGACAGAGACTGAGGCGCTGTACCTTTTTATTTCTGTGGTACAACTCTGAAGGAGCAGGTTCTCTCTCTTCATTATTATTATTTTATGATATTTTAACCCTCTTGTGTCTAACCCAAACTAGCACTTGAAGGCCCATTTACCCGGGCTCCTTCTTAAAGCGCATATGACAGGTTAGACTCACGCCGTCAGAAGTATCACAAACCAGATACCAATCGATATTAAAACCATATCAAAACTAGACACTCACTGGAGCAGGTATCGATACTAAAACGTCACATTCACACAGAAATGAGCCTTTACTGAAAAGCTTTCGAGTGATTTTGAGCTGAATCAGGACTATAAAACTATGGATTTAAGCAAAGGAACTTGTGATTCGATATATTGTGAGAGCCCATGATACAGCAGTCCCTCATTTATCGTGAGGGTTATGTTCTAAAACTAACCCGTGACAGGTGAAATCCGTGGAGTTCTGTAAAACCTCTGTCTGTAAAGTCTGTAAAACCCCTCAGCACAAACTTTGTACACTTTTCTCACACAGGACAGTTACAACAATTTTTACATCCTTCTTAAAACTTATTGCTGCTGTCGTCCTTTTGTTATTTTCCTCCTTCTTTATGTAACGAACCGAAGATTCATTTATTCTGTAATGGAGCCCTACAGCTCCACACAGAATCCTGCATGGGTCCATTTTTGGAGAGCCACACCCGTGCAGTACAGGACCACACCTGCCCATTAACCTGAGATTATATCAAACTTTTGCGCTGCATATGCCACGGACTGAACCAAGTCTAAACCAGGACTAGCCCAGGACTAACCTAGGACTGATTCCAGGACTGAAGAGGAGGACTTAACCAGGACTAAACCAGAACTGATACAGGACTCACTGTTGAGACGGGCTCGAATGTGACCACAAGAGAAAGGACCAGCTCAGCTTCACACCTCACGGAGGTAAACACGGCCGTCGCCTGATCGCGCTTTATGGACACCCTGCTGAGCAGGCTCTCTCTCTTAAGTCCTGGTTTCAGCAACTATTTTCGGGTACACGACCCGGTGCAGGACTCTGCTACAGCGCGTAATCTCTCCCTTCCTTCAGCGTATCCAGAAGTCAAATTTTTTGTGCGATGGTTACATCTTCCTCTGCCTTTTGGGTGCGAGCGCAGGAGCCTTTGTCAGTGCAAAACGTTTCGTTGACATTGTGGGTTTTGTGGGGATAAAACTTGCAAACATACAGCACTTCAGAATCACTCTGATAGAGATCCAACATTTATGTAAATTTGGCTGAACACATTCTGTAGTGTACAGGAGACAGGAGTCTCTTAGCCAATCAGGACGCAGCGGGAGGAACACAGTACACGTTCATACACTGTAAAAAAAAAAGGCATGCAAAATTGCAAAAAAAAAATCCACGAAACAGCAAGACCGCGAAAAGTGAACTGCGATATAGCAAGGGATGACTGTAAAAAACGTATCTTTTCATGTTGTTTGCACTGAAACGAATCATGGGATATGTAATTCCCGATGTTTATAAGTTGTTGCTACTATAAAACCTGCATTTAAGAAAAGCATCTTGTGATTCGATATATTGTGACAGCCCACGATATTATTGTGAGACTTTTGACGATACAATATCACGATATTTCGGTTATTGTTACATCCCTACAGGCTATGGATTTAACAAACGTTGGATTTTTCGCTTCGTTCCTCAGTTGTGACGCTTCGACCAATCAGATTCAAATAGATAATGTGTAGACTCCATCCAGACCTCTACACACATGAATCTGGTGTGTTGACAGCAAGTGACGTTTCCCTCCAAACCAAGTCAGAATTATAAAAACGTGAAAACCTGTCATATGCACTTTAAGCACCTGCTGTGGTCTGAAGATGGCAGCTTTAACTGACGTTTAGTGCGTCAAAGGAAATATGAATTATTAGTATTATTAATATTCACTTCTTGTGTAACACGCCGTTTGATCCTGTTTTATCCCTCGTGCGGACGGTCGCCAGTGGTTCTTGAACGCATCACTCCCCCCTCACTGTTTCTGTTTGTAAAAATTGACCTTTTTCACAACGGCTGAAAGTGCTGCGATGTAAGGTAAACGTCACTTATGTTAAAGCTTTTCTATGGCAAAATATCTGTGGAATTGTCTTATTTTCCACCAGCTTCATTAATCTGCCCCATCACCAAATCTTCATCCAACAAGGTCCACAAAGGATAAATATTCTGTCCATGAAAAATGTATCCAAAACTATCAACGTAAGAAAGACGATTCAATACGGTTTTACATGATATATTTCAAATCGATTCAATACGGTTCAATAAAAAATAAAGTCTAAATCATGTCTGTGATACTAAAAGTTTTTGTTAAACCACTTCTTGTGCGAAGTTCATATGAAACACAAACATTTTACTCATCAAAACAGTGAAAATGTCAAAAGTGTCGCATAAGTGAGTTTCCTTCCTCTGAACAAGCAACAAAACTGTAGCGCTGTAACAAAAAATTTGGGAAAATATTGAGGATTTGCGTGTGATGTGGCCGTCGTGTAATTTAATGTTTTGGCGGTCAAACTGGAGGTCAGGGTTCGGGTTGATCTGGATGGTGTTTTTCAGTTACAGTATAATCCTGGCGACTTTAAACAACTCAAACGACATAAAACTGGCTGAAATCACCAGCTCTTTAGATCAGCTTCATTAGAAATGTATAAAGCTAAAGTCATCCTCCTGGGTTGTAGAATAAATCCCCATCTAATTCTGACAGACCGCTTTGTCAGTCTAATCAACGGTCACTCTGTGCCCAACTTCCAGTATCTGTTTTTTTCATGTTAGAGCTTCTTTCACAGGAAATAAGCAAACGTTTTGCTTTATCTTTCGCTGGCGATGAGGTGTACGTGAATAATGAGGGGATGTAATCTGGTGAAAGTGGGTTATTATTCTTCATACCTACGAGAAAAAAAATACTTTTGGTATTTATCATTTCATTTAGTGTAAATCCCTTCTTCATTTGTGTGGAGATGTTCCCTCACCAGAAATGAAATGTTGATTGCACAAATGATTGTACTCAGTGGGCTCCATCTCTTTTTTCATGTCACTCTCCACCTTTGTCTGCGATTTTTATCAGCCAGGATCCGATAGAAAGGTTTTTTTTCGCTCCTTCTTTAGCAAATTGACTCCGGGCAGAACATCCAACAGCAACACAGGTCAAAACCATTGTTATTCAATTTAAATTTTATCACACACAAATACTACACGTTGGTCCAGATGGATAGTTTGACCTCCAATATGGCGACATAAACACCAGGTCACACGTGGTTTTGTGACATAGATGCAAAACCTTACTACCAAAAAATACTCTTGGCAATATATCGATGCAGCCGCCCACAATATCAATACTGTATCATCCAATTAAAAAATGCGATATGTCGATATTTCAATATTTCTGCACAGCCTTACTGGTTATAATGGAAGGGCATTTGACATACAAAAATTCCAACTTTTTCCCAGACCACAGTTTGAGAACCACTGTCCGATTTTGTCTTTGTGTGAATTCTGAACAAATGAAGCATGCACTGGTGGAATAAGCTAACCTCGATTTGACCTGTTTGTGTTTTATTGTGTTTTCATTTCAAATATTCCTGTTGATTTTGTGTAAATAGAAACCACGCGCTCCTGTTTTCACTAATGATTTTATTTAGATGAACTGTCGGCAGCATGTAACCCGGCCTCGGGTCAAATGCACAGTTAAATACGAAGCCATTTTTAATTTGTCATGAAGTCACACTGAACTCCTCTTGTCAGACTAATACAATGGAGCCATTTGTTTTAGTTTGTTAAAGCCATAACAATGTACATGAAGCTTAATGGACTGAGTGACGAGTAAGCATGTTTTCATTTCTGTTTGAGAGAGTATTTTCAAAATCATTAAAATAATTTAATTGTTTCTGGGTGTTATTTCTTTTTTTTGTCAAAGCCACAAAACTAAATTAATATGAAAGTTTCTGTTTATTATACTTCTGATCTAAATTACAGAGGTGGGTGTAGTAGAGTAGACAGAAATTGTAAAAGTAATGTGACTTCAAAAATAAGAAGTACAAAGTAAAGGTCTAAGAAATTACTTAAGAGTAACTGAGAGTATTTGGGAAAAGTACTACTCAAGAAAGAGTAACTGTCGGGAACCTCTCATTGTTAATTTGAAGTGAATGTAATTAGAAGGAAAAAAACATTAAATAATGAACAAAATCTGGTGTTTTCAAAGGACAAACTAAGTGTTCATGTTGTTCATGTTCATGTATCATTTCATATTTTCACCATGAAGCTTTTGTCACTTCAAATCCACATCTACTTTATTTATATAACAGATTTTATAAACATTTATATGTATATTATACATATAAATATTCAGTTAAATCACTTATTTTGAACAAAAAGCTAAAATAAAATAATCGCCTAAGTAATTTTTTTGCCAAAATTGACTTTTTCGCCTTAATGCTGTCCTCCCCCTGCTGGCCACCTGTGGTAAAATTGCCAACACCCTCATTTGAGTAGATCATGTGATAATGCACCTTTATGATAATTACCTATGTCGAGAGTGTGATGTAGGCTGATTTATTCTGCCCAAGTCAAAATAAAGTGTGACTTAGGCAATTTTCATACAGTGTCTAGATGAAAGATTCATTCAGTCAATTTATTTCACTGATTCAGGGCTCATCCCAAAGTGTTAAGTTAAATAATGGGATTTTTACTATGATATGAAATTTATTTCTCAATGATAAAGCACAGCCTATAAATACTCCATAGATGTGTAGTAGTAGATGTGTAAAAAACAAAACAAAAACAAAAAAATAGAAAAAGATTGTTTGGTTTGTTAGTGTTTCTACCTATTGTCTATACCAATATTGTTGAGTAAACTTTTATTGTTCATAACTTTTGTTGTCAAGTCTCATTCATTTTTCTTTAAAGTTGACATTTGACATCAGTAGATTCACTACACTATCAGTAGATACACTAGATACACTAATATTCATGCAATGCAAAGTGTTGTCATATTTCCCATGTCAAAAAAGGCATGATCTAAAAAAATACCTTAATCATTTGTTTGTTTTTAGTTACATAAAAAACAAACAGTGCTCTTACTAAGCCAAGTATCATCCTTTGTGAATCCTTTATGAACGAATGCAACCTGAACGCAACCTGATGCAAACCTTAGAAATATTACCATAAACTATGATGCAAACTTTGTAAATCCGTTGTAAACCCGTTCTAACCGCTTATCCTTGAACGCACCACACTTTTTATTTTACATTTTTTTGGTCATGGAGAAAGTTATTATTATTATTATTATTATTATTATTATTATTATTATTATTATTATTATTATTATCATTATTGTAAACATGTAAACTTAAATTGAGGCAGATCATGCTCATGTTTAAAAATAAAAACCTAATTCTTTTGTAATATTGAGTGTTTTGATTTAATACTACAAATATTGCTTAGAGTTTGAAGATAAGTCTTAATGTCTAGGATAATGATTTTGTAAAGCGGTCTGGAATTCGAGTATTTGGATTTATAGATATGAACTTTTCCTGAGAGACTTGAACGCACCACACGCCTCTCCGCTGACTGTTCATGGAACTATTAAAATAACTGACTGTTTTTAAAATAACAGTTAATAAAATAATAATAACAACAATAATAATAATAACAGTTAATAATAATAATAATAACTGTTAATATAATTATCTATTAAAATAACTGACTGTGACTGTTGCGTGCGTGCGTGCGTCACTTGCTTGACCATCCAGGCACGCATGCGCACTGTGTCCGTACGCTGATGCAAGACTCGTCCAGCGGCGCAGCGGAGTGGAGCTGAACCCGGAGAAATAAGGCGGCACATCGCAGACTTTACCCGCAGCAAACATGTCCGGAGACGAGGTGAGATCTCAGGGAGCGCCCGCGGTTGATTTGACTCAGATTCCGCGCGTAAATATCCCTGATCCGTGCTGAAGTGGAGCAGTGTCCTGGGGCCTCTCTCCCGGACCGCGGCTCCTCTCACATGGTTGCAGCAGTTTAAGCTAACAGCGGCCCACCCAGACCTCCCATCTACTTAAATACACTCTATACCACTGATTTAGATCGTGTCAGATTAATATTACGCTAAACCAAAACGCATCTTTTATTTACGAGCACTGACAGAAGTAAAAAAACTGAAAACACATTGACCGCGCTGAGCTAATTATTGCTAACATTATCTTTACTAGCGTTAGCCGCGACTGCAGATTTTCATTTTCACTCACACGAACAGAGCTGTTCTTTGTTTAAAATAATGCTTCCTCTATCCGAACTCTACATCATTCGAGCAATCTTACATTAAACTGTTTCGACATTAGAAAATAGAGCTGTCAATGTGAATTACGCAATTATCTTTGAGCATATGCTGATGTCAATATGAAACTAATGTCTGACTGAAATACTTTTAACATTTCTTGGTGTATTGTTAATTAATAAGTTCTGTGTAAGTATAATTTATTATATTGACCCATTCATTAATTGTTAAAGGTGGATTATGTAACATTCTGCTGCGGGCCGTTCATCTGCTTGTCTCCTGTTTTGCCTGAAATACTCCACAGTTGAGCATTAAATATATCTTGAAATTATTCATTTACAAACAGGCATTTAGGTTACTTTGAAAAACATGCAGGAAGCAGGAAGGTCGCCTCTCCACTAGGGCTGGGTATCATTAAGAAGTTGCTGATACGATACATACCTCGATACAGTGCGGTTTCGATTAAATACGATATATTTCAAATCGATTTGATATTGTGGAGTATCACAGTATATCGAATTACAAGTTACTTTGCTTAAATAAAGAGTTATGGTGCAGTAATAGCTAAAAATAAAAAAAAAAGACAGAGGGAACTACATAGACCATGATCCTTTGCTCCATTTCAGTGTAGACTACAAGAAGAAATAACAGTTCTAACACTTTTAAGTCTTAGTTCTTTGGATTAAGTGTTTGGCGATATGATATCACAATATTTCAGTTATTGTTACATCCCTAGTATATATCCATGGACCACTATGGAAGCTACTTGGACCACAGAGGGATTAAGCCGGGCGTACACTGTGTGATTTTTGGCCTTTTTTGAGCAGATGTTTCACTCGTGCGACTGTTTTTGGGGTCGAGTTTTGGCTTAATCGTGCATAGTGCTTCATGTAGTAAACACGAGGTAACAAGAACCGATTAAAACCTCACAACCAGCTCCCCACAATCGTAGTTCGCAAGAAAATCAAACTTGTTGGAAATCCAGTCACCTCTCGTGAGGTTTTTCTCTGTTGAAGTCATTCGTATAGTGTGAGAACATGAATTCGTGAGCTGTGAACTTTTAAACCCTGTGATTTGGTTGTACAGTGTGAGCTGGGGCTGAGTGAAACGTTCGAAAATATTGCACAGTGTATTCCTGGCATAACACGGATATAAACCACATGGGAATAGAAAAATGAGTGGTGACTACACTAATTTAGGGAATAGATTTAAAGGTTTATATAAAATACAGAGGTCAGTCAGTATTCATGAATTATCAGGGTGGCTTGTGTCTGCTCTTTGGTGTCCTGTTTTCCTATGTACAACAACATTTTAATTAACAAATGCTTTTCTTCTTCAGATGATATTCGATCCCAACATGACCAAGAAGAAAAAGAAGAAGAAGAAGCCGTTCATGTTGGAAGAGGATGGAGGAGAGGGTCCAGGCGCAGCAGAGGAGGCCAAAGAGGTGGAGACCAAGGAGGCGGAGCCCGAGGCCGGCGAGGACAGAGAGGTGGACTTTGACGAAGATGACAGCAGGAAGAAAGGTTCATACTGACATAATTCTGTGTTTTAGTGTTTAGGAACCCTCGCTTCAAATGCAAATGCACAGAGGCTTTTCACGATAACAAATTTTAAATCACAATGTATCACTACAGAGAGATATTGCATTTAACGGTAATACTGAAACTACTTTGCGCCACTGACACTATTAAAATAAAGCAGGATAATCTCAGTAAACCTTTTTTTTTTTAAATACAGTGTCATTAAAGGGCCCACATTGCACTATTTTCTGATCTTTCCTCATCAAAAACATACTTAGAGTTGTGTTTTGTTTCATTCACAGGTTTAACACACGAACCGAATAACGTTAAATAATGTTAAAAGGTAGCTGTTAACTTGAAATTTAGTCATAGAAGTTATTTATTCAACTCTCTACAGCTCAAATTTTATAACATTGCAACAAAAATACTCAAACTGTATACACGCTCCAAAATATATTGGAAGATAACTTGATTCAGTAATTATCGTGACAGGCCTAACTGCACCACGGCCAGTGCATTAAAAAAGCAGAGCGAACTACATAGACCATGATCCTTTGTTCTGATTCATACCAGCCAACATGAGGAAATGTCTGTTATGAAACACTTTTCACATTTTAGTCCTTTGTAATATGACTTTCAGTTTCACATTTTAAATAGTCAGAAGAAATGACAAAAAGTCTGAAATATGAACTGAAAAACGAATACAAGAATCATATTACAGAACATGACCTAAACTACAAGGTTAGCAGTTTTCATGCAGAATAAGACTTTGCAGGTTTTGTTCTTTATGGAGGAAATTCTCATACTTACAGCCTTTGCGATTTGCAATAGACCAGACATATCAGACTCAATTTAGCCTCCCAAATAACTATATTTGACCCGCAAGATCATATCAAATCTGGCCCATCGGCTACAGATAGGCTACAGAGACATTATTTATTTAAAATGTTGTTATTATTTTATATTATGCTTGTTCTGGATTCAATATTTAAGCAAAACTATTATTAAACATTAATTTTAATAAGAAAAGTTTAACATTACATATCTCGAAAGAAGAGAAAACATGCAGATGTTGTTGAAATTTTTCAATAAATATTTAGTTTGGCCCACGAGTTAGTCCCAGTTTTTAATTTTGGCATCTGAATTTGAGGTCCCGTCCACTCTAGTACATTTTCGAGTTGTTTTCCTTGTGGATGCAGTGTTCGTCCACACTAATCTGATGGAAAACGGCTCCAGAGACTAAACGATCTGTTGCCGGATCAGCTCCCACAAATTCATCTGAGTACAGATCTGATCCAGCACCGTGTGGACACCTGAAAACACTGATACTCTGATGTAGGTCTGTGCGCCGAGAAGTAATTCACTGCCAAAACACTTAAGAGGCAAGAATATACAGTATGTCCATTCATATATATGGTCTGTGTGTACGACCTGCAGACGTATAATCTCTGAAAAGTTTAACATGAATCATCTCTAACACGACAGAAACACAGAACAGACTCACCATCAGCAGAACACCCCTCTGTCAAAGAAAGAACACTCATATTCCACTGAGTCATGTCCTTTTCAATCCAACAGAAGCTGAACCGCATCAGCGCACAATCGAGCAGTTTTTTGAGCGCTTAGTTTATGCAAATTAGTCATGTGGTTTTAAGATTGGTTTCTGTAAAACGTAAACAAATATGCTCAAAGCTGTGTGGATAGGGAAAGCTTGCAGACACAGAAACGACGTGTCTGGACGCAGATCGTTTCCGATACGGTGATACAGTGATTCGTTTCAGTGTAGTCTGAGTTTGACACCCCTGACATAGACAATACTGTAGATTGGAACAATTTAGGGTCGAACATAACTGCTACGATTGATAAGAGACACAAAATAATTCAAATTTTTTTCTTACTTTTTTAGAAAATCGTTCTGGTTTATTGTGTTAGTGACAAAAATGTGTTTCGGTATTATCGTTCTTCTGTAATATCTGGCTTCAAAATGTGTTATTGTGATTTGTGACAGGCCTGTGTGTTGTGAGTTTATACAGTGACTGTTTGCCTCAAAGCCTCAGTGGATTTCATTTTGGGAACTGCTGCAGTTACAGAGAGCGGTGACAGGTTTTCAATGTAAAACAAATTGGAGCTTGACAATAGGGACTTGGGAGTGAAAGGGCAAAGACAGCAAATGTGTTTAACCATTATTAACCAAATAATAATTACAACATAACAAATTGATATTGATTCTTAATGAAATTTATTTAATGTTATTTTGTTCTTCTTCAGAAACCTCAGATGATTTGAATGACTTAAATTTCTTGAATCAAAAGAAAAAGAAGAAGAAACCAAAAAAAGTGTTTGATAATGAACTGGAAGAAGGAATGAAGGTAAAGATGGCACGTTTTTGTACAAACTTTCATTGGATTAAACTGTTTCTGCATTTGATCATAATCTTTCTTTCCAAACCAGGAGCTGAAAATAGAAGGGGAGCAGACAGAGCCGCTGGAAGAGGACAATTTAGACCTCGTACTTCCACAAAAGAAAAAGAAGCAGAGGAAAGTGGAGTTTAATGAGGATGAATTGGAGAAAGATGACAGTAAGATGAGCTTATGTTAAAATGTTAGTAATGTAGTTGGCATGATGTGAAATATAAACGGTTTGTGCCATATTTCAGCCCTGGAAGACGATGACGGTAAGAACAATGACGGCATCTCCTTCAGCTCCTCCATAGGACCGGCCTGGGCGGGCTCTGAGCGAGACTATACCTACGATGAGGTACCACAGACACACACAAGCTCTTCATACACAGCTCCAAAAAATTAAAGGAACACTTTGAAAACACATCAGATCTCAATGTGAAAAAAATGCTCAATATCTAATACAAATATGACCAGGGCAATGTCTTGGGGACAAAAGGATGCCGCGTCTTTTAATGGGAAAGAACAATAGCTGCACTAGAGCAGCCACAATGAGAGAAACCATAAATCAGGACTGATTTTACTTGTGGAGGTCATTTCAAGTTTCTCCCTCTTGGTCTTTTTTGACTGCTTTTCCACTAGTGCTGCTTTGGCTACAGTGATTATCACTACTGGGAGTATGAGGCCTTTCCTAAACCGTACAGAAAAACTGCACAAATTGTCCAACTTCTCCAGAATGGCAAATACAGGCGTGCTGTTGCAGAGAGATTTAATGTTTCTCCAACACAATCTCCAGAACATGGAGATTTCAGGAGACAGCCGGTTACTCCAGGAGAGCAGGACAGAGCTGTATAAGGTCCTCAGCCCATCAACAGGACCTCATATCTGCTCCTTTGTGCAAAGAGGGACAAGTTGAGCACTGCCTGCATCCTACAGAATGACCTCCAGCAGGCCACTGGTGTGAATGTCTCTGCGCAGATAATCACAAACGGACTTCATGAGGATGGCTTGAGGGCTTGAAAACATCAGTGTGACTGCCGTTAGGTGTCGGGATAAAATCCTTTGTCAGACCCTACACTGGTGCAATAGGTCCTTGTTTCTCCTCATGTGGCAAGAGTCTGCAGGCAGCACCTGGACGATGAATGGCCTTCATGATGACCTGACTTAAATCTGATGGCACACCTCTGGAACATTAGGTTTAGGTCCGTCAGGTGCCTCCTCAGACTCTACAGGAGCTCAGTGATGCCCTCACACAGATCTGGGAGGACGTCTCACAAGACGCCGTTTGTCGTTGTTAAACATGCAGACAAGCTAGAGATGCGTGGATGGGCTATTTTTTCATCCGCAACACAAAACTCATCATCCGCCCGCTGTCCATTTACACCCAAGGTTTTGACCAATTTTCAAAAGCGCACTCGCCCGCCATCTGCCCATTGATTTTAGATTTTAGAACAATCATATAGCAAACAAACTAAAGAGCCTCAATAAAAATGCAAACTCTATAGCTCATTCATTCCAAAATTCACTCAACGTGCATGTTCGCATTCTTAATTGTCCGTCACAAAACGCCGCTCATTGCTCAGGGTTTAACTCCCTGTTCAGAACCTCACCATGAGTGCGTGGGCTCAATAAACGCACCAGTTCGTTGCTCAAGAATCTTGGCTTTATTTGCCGTGATGCATTAAATAACAGGGCAATTGCTTCCTGACTCGCTTTGGTCGCCTTCTGACCATTCATTTCACATACAGTAAAACAGAGACACCTGTATGCTCCGTGAGCTCATTCAAGAAGCGCGTGCCTTGGGGGCGCACGCAGTCACTCAGTCACATAAGAGACTGAGAAGCATTTTGAGTTGCAGAAATTACATTTTGGCAAAATGGACAAGCCCTGCCACATCATTATTTCGCTTTGATTTTCAGTGTTCTATAAAATTAAGCCCTCTGTGGCTGAAAATCTTGTACAGGTATCCAGCAAATTTTTTCACATTTCTGTTGTGTGTTCCTTTAATTGTTTTGAGCAGTGTATTTATTTCAAACATTTATGGGGAAAATTAATGGGAATTTGACTTCCAGTACCCGAGAACTGAAATATCTTAGTTGAAATTTTGCCCAAAAATACACAAATATTACATTGAAAGATTACACTGCAAGTTTCAATTTTTTTCAATTTTTACTTTTGACAATGGACTGTATACTAATTTCGACTTTAAAGAGTCCATATTAGTATTTTTGAGGAGATAACAGCATTCTAACGTGGCTTCACACTAACAAGAGACGTTTTTTGCGTAATATAGGACCTTTTAACTATTTTATCTTGTACACAAATCTTGTTTTTTCTTTTGTTTCTAACTGTTGACATTACGGTTTTTCAGCTGTTGAATCGAGTGTTCAACATCATGAGAGAGAAGAATCCAGACATGGTGGCCGGAGAGAAGCGGAAGTTTGTGATGAAGCCTCCTCAGGTCGTCCGAGTGGGAACAAAGAAAACCTCCTTCGTCAACTTCACAGACATCTGCAAACTGTACGTACTCTCTGTCACTGCTCCATTAAAACTGCACTGTGTCACTTTTCTGGTGTCAAATGCTTTTCTCCATGGAGATGTTACTGTTTCGTCTGGAGTGTTTCACAGTATGGCATTTTACTTTTCTATCTTCATGGAGACCAAACCACACAAAGTTACAGGTCAGATCTGTAGAGAGGCGATCCCAAACACAGTCAAATAGTCTGTTTTTCTAGGTATTTTTGAGTAATAAAACTACATGTAATTAAATAAATGTAAGGCAGAGCTGTTTAATGTCACACTTGCCATGTTTACATGAGAGCTTTAATTCCGAATAAAAAATAATTGAATTCTGAATAAAAAATAATTCCGCTTTGAAAAGACCACGTAAACACTTAATTCCTAATAAAAATTATTATTCAGAATTAAACTTAATTCCGATTTTAAAACTGAATTTATTCCTCGATCATGTAAACGTTTTTTTTTTTCTTAAAAATAATTCAGTGCATGCTCGTTGGGTCGCCCTTCTGACGCAATCCGGACAATCCAGCTCCACCAGTCCTGGCTTTGGACTTTCATCCACTGCTCTTTGGATTTGCGAGGGGGATGTGGGAGTGGGCTGAGGTCTCGGGTCTCGGACCTCAGACCTCAGACTTGAGCACATTTGGACTCTATTTGCAGCCTGTGCGCTCGTCTGCCGCTCCTCGACACATCACCACACACTCCCCAGGAGCACTGCTTTTCCGCAACATTGTGTCCACTCATGTACCAGCGTGTATCACAGGGCAGGTTAAACTTTTTAAAACATCCTACCTTTCCCACCTGCCTCACGTCAGCGCGCTGCTCCTCACCTTTTCACACTCTCTCCTCTCCCATGTAAAGCACACACAGGCTCGGTTGCGCCGATTCAAAATGAAACGTGAAGCAAGAACTAATCTATATGCTTCAGTGTTGACACAGCAGGCGTTCTGCGATATGTGGGCTGAAGTTTGCCAAATAAAAGTGCCAGTGGAAGTGGGATTAAAGAAGAGGTTCTCAGACTGTGGGTGAGGGTCCAAAAAGGGGCACAGTGTTTGTGACTGGACAAAAGTTAGTTGGCTAACTTTTGTCCAGTCACAAACTGAATTTTCTCCTCGCCATGGATTCTACATGGACAACTGAGGGATTCTTCACACATCAGTGCAGCACAGTTTGCAGGGCTTATTTTAGGGCTAAATTAACATAAATCAGATCAAATAGAGGTAAATTTATAAAAACATTGATTATATATGTGACAAAATAACTGTAAAATAGAAAAAATAAATGAGAAAGATGGTCTTGATTTGGTCTTGAGGGGCCGTGGTTTCGGTCTTGTCTTGGTTTCGACTCTCTTCTCACGGTTTTCATGCCTGTTTATTTCATTTTACAGTACAGTTATCAAAAACATCTCAAATTTGATAGTCTTTATTGAGAAAATCTTTTGTTTCTTCTTCAGGTTGCATCGTCAGCCCAAACATCTCCTCGCTTTCCTTCTGGCTGAGTTGGGTACGAGGTAAGGATTTCACAAATACTTCTTACAAGAATATGTTGGTAATGGTCTAACATTCTGTGCTTTCTTTCTGTTCTTTCACAGTGGTTCCATAGACGGAAACAACCAGCTCGTTATCAAAGGCAGATTCCAGCAGAAACAGATAGAAAATGTGTTGAGAAGATATTAGTAAGTATCTGAGGGCGGTTTGAACCCATCTGAACGAAATGTACTCAACCCGAGGTCAACATTTACATAATATCTGCAAATACTGTACCACCAACAGTTTCCTCTCAAGGTGAAAGTAGTCACATGTTTAAAAAGCAGTAAGAAATGCTGACGTAGCTTTAATTTTTCACCATTTTATTTGTACTATTATTACGTTTAACAGCGAAATATAAAATGTATTTCAAAGATGCATGGAGAAGACACTGAACATATATTTGGGATTTGGAGTAACGTTTCAGATGTGGTTACTTTTAACACACAATACTTTTACTAATAGCATAGTAATACTTGGACTCCATCTTAGGCTTGTAACAATAACAAATTTTGCTGGACGATTAATTGACGAAGAATTTATTGCGATAAACGATAGTATTGATATTTTGAGACCAATCTCAACGAACAGACATTATTTATTTAAAATTTTGTTATTTTATATTTTGCTTGTTGTTGCTGGATTCAGTATTTAAGCAAAACTATTATTGAACATTTATTTTAGTAAGAAAAGGTTTAACATTACATATCTCGAAAGAAGAGAAAACATGCAGATGTCGTTGAAATTTTCCAATATATATTTAATTTGGCCCACGACTTAGTTCCAGTTTTTAATTTTGGCCTCTGTGAATTTGACTTTGACACTCCTGGGATAGAGGATTTTCCAAGGAAAGAGAAATACAGCGACTGTTTGTCCATTTTCAAATGTTGCTCATTCGTGACACCCCTTCTCCACAGCTCCCTAAGTAGAAACACCACCTCCTGCTGTCTCCTTGCGCTAGAAATCATGTTTGTTAACAGCCGCTGTGAGTTCAGAATTGCCAAACAAATTGCTGTTGAAGTTACCGGTCTAGAAGCAATATAGTGAACAATGCATTAGGGGTCTCCAACTTGTAGCTTGGGAGCTGCCAGTGGTTTGACTTACAACCTAATGTTTATCTGGCCCCACTACGACTACAGTTAATGGATTAATGGATTTTTATTTTTTATTTTTTTTGGTCATCATAATTACAAAGCTGAATCTCTGTAATGCTAGTCTGAACTTCCATTAACAATTTGAGGAGATTGTGTAATGGTTTGTGTGAATGCAGATGTGAAAATGTGAAACAGCACCTTTCTTTTCTGTGGAGTGTGTAGCTCAGTCAGTTGAAGGTTTTGACTGTATTTTGTCTAGTTTTGGACTTAGATTTAGTCTTGGATATTATGTATCCACAAAGGGATAAATTTACAAAATTATACATTACAAAGTACTTAAAAAAAAAAAAAAAAAAGGATAGGAGTGTGATGACTGATTGGGAGGAAGGTTAGGAATGGATGGTTTGTTGGGATGTCTATTTTCATTTTGCCCCTGATGCCCAAGACAGATTTCTCCCTTTAAAGCAAATAAAACTAATCTCTCTCTGTCTTTCCCCAAACAGAGGAGTATGTGACATGTCATACCTGCCGTTCACCTGAGACCATCCTACAGAAGGACACGCGCCTGTACTTCCTCCAGTGCGAGACGTGCCACTCCCGCTGCTCCGTCGCCAGCATCAAGACCGGTTTCCAGGCCGTCACTGGCAAAAGGGCGCAGCTCCGGGCCAAAGCCACCTAAAGCCCCGCGCCCCCCGGCCTGGCGAGCTGGCTGCAAGGACTCTGTTTGGGATTGTGGGGGTTGGCTGGTGTCTGTGGGGCCTGAGCGGAGCGAGAGAGGATCTGAAGAGAGATGGTTCAGGCTCAAATGCAGATGATACGTTGGATGCATTTGATTTGGTGAACCCTGCACCACTTAGTTGTTTTTTTTTTTCCATTTTGCTGTGATTCTTGATACCTGCAAAAAATTTACATGAACATGGCTTGAATCTTTTCTCGATCTTTCCTCAAAATGTTGTAATATTTCGTTAACAGAGTTGTACATGCAAACAGACTATAATACTTTCTGACCACTTGCCTTTACTCAGTACTAGGATGTTTTAAATATCAAATTGGATTAAAGCATTTTAAATAAACATCATAGGAATCCTTTTACAGGGCTCTCTGATAATTAAAATACACAATGGACCTAGATCCGTGTTGTTCCACAGGTTTATGCAACAGAAACGCTGGTGTAACGTCGGACATCAGTTTTTCTTTATTTCATTTTACAATACAATTATCTAAAAAAAAGCATTTATCTCCATATTTGAACATCTTTATTCATATAACTGACTTCTGAGCAGGCAAGTCACTCTCTGAGGACACCTCCTAATGAAGCCGATCATAAGACTGAAAACCTGGTTCTTGTGATGGGAGTGTGTAGAACTGGCTGATGTTCTTTTCAAATCAGATTTTTACAAAAATAAAATATTCAACTCTCTCCACTTTTGTCTCTTGTTTGGATTAAAGTTTATATTTAGCATTTGAAAACGGATCAGGATACACTTTTGTGAGTCTGAGCGAACTTTTTATCTTTATCTTTTATAATGTGATTTTATCTTTTATAATGTCATCTAAAATATTTATATTTTTTGCCACTAAACAATGGAACAGACACTGCCTAACCAGTGACCTCCATCATTATTGCAAGTATGCAGAAAATTCTATAAATGGCATGCATGAGTTGGCTCCATGAATCATTTTAGATTCAAGATTTCAGCTGAAACAAACTTTATTGATCCACAAAATAAATTATTTGGACACAGTAGCTCACTCATCACAATATTATAGAAAAGAACATAAATATAAACGGTAATAATACATTCAAAATAAGTAGAGCAGGGGTGTCAAACATACGGCCCTCCAAGACCTTTAATCTGGCCCTCGGCTGATTTTCTACTAAAATATTTACTTATATTTTCTATTAAAATATTGGTAATTTTCTGCGGTGTTTATCATATCAGCGTCTCCAGTGTCTCTGTACGTGGCCCCTCCCACCAGAGCAGCACAAATGAAGACTTGGCTCTTTCCAAATGCTCTTAAAGGACAATTGTTTTGACTGTTGACCATGACACCCTCATCAACAAAATGTCCAAAATGAGAAAAGTAGACGCCGAGTGCAGGATTTTCCAAGAAAAATTTTGGGGGTATATATGACATTATTTTTTTTCCGGCCCCTTTGGGATCGAAGTAGGTTGGATACGGCCCCCGGACCAAAATGAGTTTGACAACCCTGAAATAGACAAATAAAGAATCATTATTGCAGGCCTATATGAACAATAAAAAATACAAAATAAATACCTCTCGACTATAGGACTGCAAACAGTTGAGTGTTGAGTTCAGACAGTACCTACATTACTATAGATTTTAATAGGGAAACATTTTGTCTATTTACCTGGGACAGTCCTAGTTTTGAGCCTTATCCCAGCAGATTTAGACAAAACCAGTGAAATGTTCCAGGTGTCCCTGTTTTTGACCAATTTGCCAACAGTAAAGAGGGGAATATGTTGCCAAATGTTTTTGTTTTGTCAAAATAGAGAAAACTGTACTTGAAAATCGCAAGAAGTCGCGTGTCATACACTGATTCATAAGTGAGAGGAGAATGAGTGCCTAAAAATGTTCTTAATTACGCGCTCACAATTTTTAAATTATTAATTCGTTATTATTTATTCGTTTTTAATTTTGAGAATCTGGTCATCCTGCACAATCCTCTTTATTTTTGTAACATTTCTACACCCCACAAATCATAACTGCACATTTTCTTACTTCAAATTTTACAACTAAATAGATTATTATTTTATTTAGAAGAACCACAAATCTATAATAAAAACATTACTTTTTATTTTACTTTTTTATTGTTGTTTTATTGTTGTTGTTTTTTTACTTTTTATTCTATTTTATTGTATTGTATTGTAGTTTGTTTAATTTTTTATGTTTTTTTTAATATAGTTTTTTAAATTTTATTATTATTATTATTTTTTATTAGTACTTCAAACCTCAGATGCAAACAAAAAGGCACCACACATCCAAACCTAGCAAAAAAATCAAATCACATATGTAAAAAAAAAAACCAAAAAACCAACCAAACAAACAAAAAAAAATACATTAATGAACGAACTATGGGGGCAAATTCTAAAGCATGTAATCAATGGAACAAATTGACATTGTTCAAAAAGAAACTCGACTTCCCTTTTTTCAATCAGGTTCAATGAGTCAACAAAAATTCTTAGATCATTTCTAAAGTGAGTTATATTTGGTTTTATCTTAAAAAAAATTGACATTTGTGAATAAAAAATGTACCTAAGATGAATAAATTATTGAAGCAACGAATGAAAATCAGACCAAAATTGTTGTTCCAAACTACATGAAAAGAAAAGATGTTCCAAGTCTTTTCCCCGTTTGTCACAAAACACACATTTACCTGTGTTAGAATTTTTGTTTAGGAATTCATTGGTTGGATATATTTTATTAAAAAATTTAAATTGTATCTCCTTTACTTTAGGGGGAACTGAAAAGGAAAGATATTTATTTCTAATTATTTTAATATATTTCTTTTCAAAGTTATTTTTAAGAATATAATCTCTTTTAACTGGCTTGGGAAAGGAATCGTTTAGTAAGGAACATCTCAAAAATTTGTTATTGCACTTTGAATCACAAAATTCAACACCTTCAATACAAAGTTGTCTCAGTCCAGGAGAATTACTAGAGAACAATATCTCCTGCCCAGCCATAGTTCTAATCTGTAATGGGATAGCTTTTATAACTTGATTATATTTTCTTTTGGTACACTGAATTAGAAATTTCTGACAGAAATCAGAATGTTGTAAAATAAGTCCTTCATCATCCAAGAAGTGAGCGGCAGCCCATTTTATTTTTTATAGTTCTATGAGAAGAAACGGTCTGTTGTTTTACTTAGAACAACCCGGAAAAAAATAAATAAATAAAAATAAAAAATAATAATAAAAAAAAAAGAAAAAGAAGAAGAAAGAAAAAATATAGAAAAAAAATAATAAAATAAAATAAATAAATAATAATAAAAATAAATAAAAAAGAAAAGAAAAGAAAAAAGAAAAAGAAAAGAAAAAATTGGAAAAAAAAGAAAAAAGAAAAGAAAGAAAAAATTAATTAATAAAAAACAAAAAAATAAAGAATTAAAAAATATTGAAAAAATAAAATAAAATAAATAATAATAATAAAAATAAAGAAAAAAAGAAAAGAAAAAATGGAAAAAAGGAAAAGAAAGAAAAATAAATAAACAAAAAATATTTAAAAAGAAATAGAAAAAAATAGAAAATAATAATAATAATAAAATTAAATTCAAAATAATAATAATAATAATAAAAAGAAAAGAAAAAATAGAAAAAAATTAAAAGAATGAAAAAAAATTTTATAAATAAAAAAAAAAAAAAAAAAAAAGAACAACCCTGAAACAGCGCCACACACTCGCCTCTGATTGGTAGATTGCAATTACGTCAGCGCTCGTTAGACGTGCGTAGCGTGCATCGTCCCTCGGAATCGGAGTCTGCCGCCGCCGCCGCTTCGTTCAGCGTGAGTCCCCGAGAGTCCAGGCCCGAAACACGCCACACGCCGCAACTTTGGACCCGAACCATGCCTCGAGTTTACATCGGCAGACTTAGCTACCATGTCCGCGAGAAAGACATCCAGAGGTTTTTCAGCGGATATGGCAAGCTCATGGAGATCGATCTAAAAAACGGGTAAGTACTGATATTTGAAAAGAGGGAACACGCGTTAACCCAAACTCACTGGCGCGCTTCAACGACGTTTTTTTATTATTTCATGTTATCCTTTTGTCTTTGTGTTTTATAATCTCTCCTGTAGATGCTGTAAATGTAGCAAAATCGGGATATAGCTTGCATCGTGCGTTAGACGTGTTAGATTATTAATTAGCACGACTTTAGTGATCTGTTGTTTGGATCGTGTCGCATGGCCAACATGGCGGCTCCGTATCTGCTTCAGTAGCAAAAGGCTAACGGGCCTGGTTAGCATGGCTTAGCTCACGCCAGTTTTTCTGCAGTCCTGGGGTGACCAGACGTCCCAATTTACCCGGGACAGTCCCAGGTTTGAGCCCTGTGTCCCCTGTCCCAGCAGATTTATCCCAAACCACTGATTTGACACAGTTTTATACAAGAAATGTTCCGATTTTTGCCCAATTTTATCCCAGCCAACAGCAAAGAGGCATGCATTGTAATATGTTTTGGTAAAACACAAAAAAAATCTGCTTTAAAACGATCCAAACGAAAAGAAAATCTGACTACTCATGAATGGTCTCTGCAAAACTATTTTACTTAATTACGCACTCGTTTCTACGGCTGGGTATCGTTAACAAGTTGGGGATACGATACATAGACCACGATACGACGCATATCTCGATATATAGACCACGATACGATCCATATCTCAATACATAGGCCATGATACAATACATATCTCGATACAGTGCACTTTCAATTCAGTGTAAATCAAATCTATTTGATTTCTATTCGGTTCAATAACCACAGTTAAAAGTCTTTATTAAACCACTTCTTGTGTGAAGTAAAAATGAAACGCACCCATTTTAATCATCAAAACAGTGAAAATGTCAAATGTGTTGCGTAAACAAGTTTCCTTTCTCAAGACAAGCAACAAAACTGTAGCACTGTAATCATGTAGTAAAATACACACAAAAAAATGCTTTTGACAATATATTGATACAGCAGCTCTTGATATTGATACTGTATCATCACATTAAACAATACGATATATCGATATTTAGATAATTTTGCACAACAACTTTATTATTATGAACCACCAAAAAAACGAGGGTGTCTCAGTTTTTTTTTATTTTGACATTTAACCGGAGCTTGCATTTGTTCGCAGGTATGGCTTCGTGGAGTTTGAAGACAACCGTGACGCCGACGATGCCGTTTACGAGCTGAATGGGAAGGAGCTATGCGGGGAGCGGGTGATAGTGGAGCATGCCCGCGGACCCCGCAGAGACCGAGACGGCTACGGTGGGGGTTACTGGGGTGGTGGGCGCAGTAAGTGCAGTCTTTTACAAGTCACCCTCTTTTCTTTTTTTTTTTTTTTTTTTTTTTAACCCCCCCTTCCCCCTGGGGTGAGGTGTCGATGTGGACTGCACACGCAAACCAACTTTTTTTGGCAATGATTTGACTAGATGAGCATTTTAGTCTGTAGATTTGGTGGTAGTTCACATCGAGCAGCACCTAAATTTGACTACTGTAAGAATACCTTTTAGAAATTACATGGCTAGATTGTGTACTCTTTCATCCCAGCCAACCAGTTTGAGTGTAATCTGTAGCAATTTTCATTTCTTGTTATTTTTTGCATTGTTTACTTCATTCATTTACTCCACTCCTTTATGAAAATGTCCACCCATCTTCCAAAAATGTAGCTAGAGCAGCTTTAGAGTTAGACTACCTGTTGTTGTGGTGTGTGTTACTTTCACTGGTCTATAATTTCAACATTAACAAAGTCCTTGATGTTTCAATTTGAAAGAGTCCAGTTGCGGGCTGAGGCTGAGTCCATTGAGGCTAAAGATGACTGGCTAAGATGACTGCCTGTCCCGTTTGGCCTTGGCTTTCACCTTACAATGTGTGTGTGACCTTTGCCCCCTTGATCCTTGGCTGACCTAACCGGAAGCCATGATGACAGCAGCCTTTTGCCAATAGTCCAGGGGCGATGGTGAGGATTGCCATTGGTTTCTATATTGACATCAAACATAAGTGGAGCGGCTCTTGTAAAAACAACTTGCAATCCAAATAATAGTTGTAAGTCAAAACTGTAATATGTGCAGTCTAGAATTCTTGATTGGGCAGCGATTTTTTTTCTTTTTTTTTTTTTTTAACTTTCCAAAATGTTCCTGATCTAAAGAGTTGTGGATGCCCCCTTTCTGTTTGTGTTCCAGGGTTCAACTATCTTGAAAGAACATCACTGACCATTTGTTTATGTGGGTTTGTAAAGGCAAGCTTTGAATGGCCAGAAACAGATGCAGTGGTGTTCTTTATAGCAGAAACCTACACCAAATAATATAATTCAAAATGTAAAGCCCGCGGCAATGTTATATTTTACCCAAAAGTTGGTTTTTTTTTTGAAAATGGGACGTAGTTATTTCGGTGTGGTTCCACGCTGGTATTAGTGGGCAGGTGTTGATATGATCCACTGCTGTGCACAACAGTCCCTCTCTTGTTCTCACTTGCGTCTGGTCTTTTGTTAAAGGTAGTGGTGGTGGTGGTGGTGGAGGCGGCGGCGGTGGTGGTGGTGGTGGAGGATACAGCAGCAGCCGGAGTCGCTCTGGCAGAGACAAGTACGGGCCCCCGGTCCGTACTGAGTACCGCCTCATTGTGGAGAACTTGTCCAGCCGCTGCAGCTGGCAAGACCTGAAGGCAAGTTACTTCAGTTGTTGTGTAATGGGCCCAGTCTTCAACTTGAGTTATTGTTGTTTTATTAAAATCCATCATTTTTGTCTAGGACTTCATGCGTCAGGCAGGAGAGGTGACCTATGCAGATGCCCACAAGGAACGCACCAATGAGGGAGTGATTGAGTTCAGGAGTTACTCAGACATGAAGAGGGCCCTGGACAAACTGGATGGAACGGACATCAACGGCAGGAAGATCCGCCTGGTGGAGGACCGGCCCAAGAGGAGGAGGTCATACTCAGGCAGTCGCTCCAGGTGAGTCCTGACCCCTCACAGCCCTGTGTCTGTGGTCTGTTTGTGTTTGACTGTTTTGTTTTTTGTCTCAGGTCTCGTAGTCGGCGCCGCTCTCGCAGCAGGTCCAGGTCGAGGTCCAGGAGCCGCTCCAGGTCTCACTCCAGGTGAGATGATGATGATTTAGTAATAAAAATAATTAAATAAAACACACACTTTATATTTTAACCTGTGGACAGGCTTTGTGATGGATTGGACCAACATGTCTGAATATTACTAAACTCATTTTAAAAATGAAGTAAAATTGGAGGCCATTTAAAAAATACATATTTTAATTTTCAGATCTCGTTCCCGTAGCAACAAGAGACGTCATCACTCTCGCTCTAAATCTGGAAGGAAGTCCCGCTCAAAGTCTGCAGGGAGTAAATCTCGCTCCCGTAGGTCCAGGTCTCTTTCTAACAAGTCCAAGTCCCGGTCCAGGTCTCGTAAGTCCAGGTCTGGTTCAGCCGAGCGCAAGTCCAAGTCTCGCTCCAAGAGCCGCTCCAAGGTGAAGTCTGAGCGAGACTCACGCAGCAGGTCCAAGGAGCCGTCAGGAGACAAGAAGTCCCGCAGCCGCTCTGCGTCTCCCATGGAGAACGGGAAAGGGGACCACGCCAAGTCCATGTCCCGCTCGCCATCGCCGCAGGAGGACGAGCGCAGGTCCAAGTCCAGAGAGAAGCACTCGGCCTCACGCTCAAAGTCCAGATCCAAGTCCCGCTCCAGGTCTAGGTCTAGGTCCAGATCAGCTTCTCAGGAGTAGTGTTGATTTCCCTTTTTGTTTTCTTAAGATGTATATAAGATGCGCTGTTGAACTAGGTGTCACTTCCCAATTCAACAAACTTTGTCTTGAGGGTGCACTCGGCGTGATGTTCAAGTGGTTTGTCATGGCTCAAATCAATTTAATTGATGAAATTATTTTGCTTTCATGGAGCTTTGCACAGATTTGCAGATTTTCGATCTGGGCTCAGGCAGATGTAATGGCATTGAGTGCCCCCCTTGTTAACCACAGAAAGTCAAGGCATCCTTCGCTAAACTGAGTGTTTTGTACTTCACATTTGAACAATGTACAAATGCCCCATGATCCCTTTTTTATTGATGTAGTTTGTGTTTAGTATCTAAATGCTTTTGTTTGCTTTTTCATTTCAGTGAGCCCTCTGGTTTTTCCACATATTGCTCAAATGTAACAGCAGCTTTTGAATTAAATGCTTGACAACGTTGCATATTTTTAATTTGCCATACCAGGGCTTTACATTTAGTGTAGCTTCATTGGGTTTAAAAAGACCGCATTCCCATGGGATTACCCGAAAAACCCCTTCACTTCATCTGTGGAATATAGTTTTTTCATGCTAACAGGTCCAGACTGGATGTTTTTTATTATGTGTATGAATAAAAGGTCTTAAAGAAAATTGTGTGTCTTGCTCTCTTATTGACTGCGGTATGAACGTGACCTATATCCAGCTAATTATATAAAACTCCTGCTGCGTTAAGTTTTCTTAATGAATTTGTACCGATTATTGGGACTTATTTCAGTGCATGCAGAGCTGATTTAATATGTCTATTTTATTTGGTAAAGTAGAAGCTGTCATAAGTCATAAACCTGTATTTGCTCATGTTTTGATATGTTTTGTTTTGTGAGAATACGGCTTTAGTGTACGTCCCGCGCATGCGCAGTGGGACCTCCGGAGCCGCAGGAGATCAGAGATGGTAAGCCCAAATTTCAGTCCAAAACCTTCTCGAAATGCGATTTATTTTTACATTATTCATCTCGGAGAAGGTTTTCCAATTCACGGGCCTTTACGCCAAAACGCCCTCAAAGCCGACAGTTCATTTCCCGTCGTTAAAACCTTTTATCGACGTTGTGAAAATCAAATTGTGGGATTTTCACGTTTAAATACAGAACTGGTAATGGCAGGCGCTTAATTGACTAAACTATTATTAGCTCAGGTCGGGTTTACGGGATATAAAATCTGTGTATAACTAAATAATTCATCCAAAATGGGACCGGTTTTGTAGACGTAAGCCGGGCGGGTGACAGGGTAAATTTATCAGGGGAAAAAAACGAGAATTTCATTGCCTTTTACACATTTTGTTGGCTCAACGTTGTGTTACATCCTCCGCCATTTTAACCCAATTGCTTTTCTGTAGAATAAATGTTGCTTCATCGTGTTTTTTATTAATAGAAGGCGCTGTTAAGTCATTCAGGGTCATGGTTATTCAATTACAATCCCTTTTGCTTGAAATAAATGAGAGAAACTTCAATATTTAATTAGATTTTTTTTACATTGACTTCATATTAGTCCCTATTACAAATCACAAATGGCCACTAACTTTGAGTAACCTTGTTAGTGATCTGCTGCAAGCTTTTCTAAAAGTGCATTTCACCAGATTACAGTATTTGCAGTCAATTTACGATCTGTTTATCTATATTTGCCTGTATTTACGTGAGTTAGAAAAGTCTCTGAATTATTACTATGCTGTACTGCAGAAGTGGGAAGAGTAAAAATGAACAAAAATAAATGTAAGTACTTTAAATTCGAAACAATAATAGAAATAGGATGAACAGACGATCCTATTTACCCAGGACAGACCGAGTTTTGAGCCCTTTACACATTTTTTACACAAAACCATTTATTTGTCCCAGTTTTATACAAGAAATGTCCCAGGTGTGTCTATTTTTGACAAATTTGATCCCTGCCAACAGTAAAGAGAGGCATAAATTGACATTTGTTTAGGTAAAATACCGAAAAGCTGCTTAAAAATGACCAAAACACAAAGAAAATGTGACTATACTGACTCACGTTTTTTTGTTTTTTTTGTTTGTTTGTTTGTTTTTATTTAGATCCCCATTAGCTACTGAAAACGATACGTGAATATGTCATGAATGATCCAAGTGCATAACATTTAATTTAATTTAATTTCGCACTCGTGGTCACCGTATAGAAGCACAAAAAATCTTTGTGGGAAAAGTTACTCAAATTAGAGTAATTCAAAGCGTAACAATTGATTTATCATTTTAAATCAATGAAATTGGAAGTTCAAAACATGAAATAATGCACATAATCTGGTAAACTATATTATTTTTGAAGGAGTGTCACTTGCAGACAGTGACTGAAAGAATACTTTGAACATGTATTTAGTTACAGTCTATATTTAACTACATTTATGTGAGTTATAAAAGTCTGAATTATAACTATGCTGTACTGCAGAAGTGGCAAGAGTAAAAATGAACAAAAATAAATGAGAGCACTGTTACTTAAAAACAAAAATAGAAGTACAAAAAGTATTACTGCTACTCAAATAAGAGTAACAACTGATTTATCATTTTAAGTCAATGAAACGAGTGAATGACTTTGATTGAAAGAATACTTTGAACATGTATTTAATTACAGAATACTAAATACCTGCATTAAAATGTGTTTGTTACACATTCTGATATATGATCCAATCAGAGTACTGTACTCTGAACACTTAGAATACTTTTACATAGATTTGCATTTAAATTATAGTGTAAAAAACGCAACATAAGACTAAAAACAGCTTTATGTTTGTTTCACTGTTTGTTATGCATTTCCTATCACTAATTGGGGATGGAAAAATCACACATGAACTCACCACACGAGCAGCGTTTTATATTTTTCTCTCTAATTATGTGCAGTTTGAAGCCTAAATGGTGTGAAGTCCTGCCATGTTTTTCCTTTGATTTGAGATGAACTGTATTTTTTCTGAGCACCGCCAAATGAAAGAGGAACTGTACCAGACTACAGTTACTCAAAATAAGTATCCTGAAGTGAGTTTATTCTTACGTATATTCAGTTACTTCTTGTTGACTTACTTACAGTGGGAAGAGGAACCAGAACTTTTTCACAAGTCAAATATTACTCAAACAGGAAAGGACTATGTCTAAGAATTACTACTAGAACTTCAATTTAACACAAAGGTGCTCTATGTACGGTATTTTCTGCACTATAGGGCGCTCTGAATTATAAGGCGCACTGTCATTGAATGGTCTATTTTCAAACTTTTTTCACAAATAAACCACACCGGAATATAAGGGGCATTAAATGAAACACAACAGTTAAATAAGTCAGTCAAACTTTATTTAACACGTTCACAATAACTGTCAACTTTGTTCAATTGTAACGCGTAAAAAAAAAAAAATACTGTCTGAGACGCTAAATTGTTAGTTTATTCACAATAACTCATAATAGTTCAAACAGTTGGGCGATTACGGCGTCCAGCACGCCCACATCCCTCTCATCATTATCCGAGTCAGTGTGGTTACTGTTACCTGGAGTTCAGTGATGATTCCGGTCTTGGTGAAAGCTTGGACCACAGTTGATACTGATCCTTAGCCCGGGCATCCACGATTCATTGGCTGATCGTGGCGCAAGTCGCTCGGCGCTGTCTCTCTGTCTTGGTGAATGTGTGTTCTCCTTCTCTCATCCACTGCTCCCACACAGCTCGCACTTTCACTTTATAACAGCCTTGAGTTTAAAGTGGGCGTTGTGAGCGTGTCTCTTGACAGGTGCATTTTGATATTAAAAGGAATCACAATATGTATTACTCCTGATGCTCATGACTACGGGAGCCGTAATGCTGCAAGTGGAGTGGCTTTGTAGTTTACTGAAGTCATACGAAGACACCCCAATAAATTCATATATAAGGCGCTCTGGATTCTAAGGCGCGCAGTCGTTTTTTGATGAAATTAAAGGCTTTCAAGTGCGCCCTATAGTGCAGAAAATACGGTAACTGCTTTAAACATACCTCCCTTTAATTTGTTCAATTATAGCTATTAGAGTTTTATTGCTCAAAAAATACCATAAAAAAAACATGAATCCTTGTCATGTTCAGGCTCGCTTCTCCATAGATCTGGCCATTAACCTGTCTCCATTGTGATTACCATAAACATGGTCATAATATTGATAGATAGAGACATGCACATCCAACAAAAATTGCAACTGCGTGCTGCGTCCAAAAACTAAAACAGAATCTTTGAAGAAGGGCTTGACCCCAAACGTCACGTTGTGGTGTCGGGAACCAGCTTGAGCGTCCCATTCTCTCTGCAGGAACGTCCCCCTCAACATTCTCGCCGACCTTTAGTGTGTGATGTATTGAGTTAGAAAATCAGCATCTATAACATAATAAAATTAAATGGGAATGTAGCGAGACCAAATGTCGGGCCTTGTTTGTGTCATTTTACAGATCTTCCCAAAGTGGCACACATTTTTTCAGTCTGTAATATCAATATAATCCTCTTTTGCTCACAGAAGTTTTCTATGAAATCATATTTTAAATAATTTTTTCCTTGTTCCCCATGTCCTATACCATCTGTAACTGTTGATTATTTCCTTACCTGCTGCCATGAACATAATTTGTAAGCAGCGCAACACAAAAAACTTAAATAGCTCAAAAATTTTTTCAAAAATCATTCAGAAACAACACTTTTAGGAAGGTCTTAACTATGTATTTCATTGAAACATGTCAAACAAAATCCTGAAATAGTTGTGGCATATTTATTGAGAACACTGGAGTTTCTGAGGCAGTTTGTCTCACCTGTGGATTATTCCAGACGAGTAATTTGACACACTGTATTTACTCATCATCAAAACAGTGAAAATGTCAAATGTGTTGCATAAACCAGTTTCCTTCCTCTGAGCAAACACCATAACTGTCGCTCTGTAACAAAATCATTTAGTGAAATATACCAAAAAATTACTCTTCTCTCAGTCCCAGTCTGGTCCCAATCTGGTCCCGGCCTCAGTCCCGGTTTGGTCCCGATCTGGTCCCAGTCTCAGTCCTGGTCTCATTCCTGGTCTCAGTCCTGGTCTCAGTTGTGGTCTGGTCCCGGTCTGGTCCCAGTCTCACTCCCGGTCTCAGTTTTGGTCTGGTCCCGGTCTGGTCCCGATCTCAGTTTCGGCCTCAGTCCTGGTCTGGTCCCGGTCTGGTCCTAGTCTCAGTCCCGGTCTCAGTTTTGGTCTGGTCCTGGTCTGGTCCCGGTCTCGTTCCGGTTTGGTCGGACCTGGTTTAGTCCTGGTTCAGTCCGTATGAGGCACAAAAGTCCGGCATCGCAGTTAAAGTCACGGAGACAGGAAATGGCCGTTATCGTTTTTTTCCGGTATTCATTTATACACAAATTCGAAAACTGAAAAAACAAATCATTATCTGTTTTTTCATTTTGGTTTTGGAGACAAATAATGAAGAAAACTGTTGTTTTTTCGCTTTCTTATTTTTGGTTTTATATTGAAAAACAAATGAACGAATGATACACGGATTAATACGATATATCGATATTTTGATATTTTTGTTGATGTGGGGAATATGGGGAATATACGTCACTGGAAAATCAGTTTAATTATGCGAATAAGCTTCGTACCACAACATACATCTGTGAGAAAGAAAGAAACTAGATATCTGAGAAAGAGCCTAAATATCTGGTTTGTCAAAGTCCACTGTTAATGATTCCCTTTGTTTCCAGCGCTCCGGAGTGAGGGACAGCGAAGTGGTCATGAGCGCCAAAGTGAACTCCGACGCTCCGCCCACAGAGCAGGACCACAACCCCATGGCCCCGCCCCCAGGCCCTCCTCCTCCTCCCGTCGGCCCGTCCTCCTCCGCCGAGACCATCCTCTTCTGTGGCACTGACGCTGTGCCCAAGAGCAAACCCAGAGCCCAGCCCCACACCACCACCACCGCCCTGCTCCTCCCAGGTACCACGCACAGACCATAGGACGAAGATCCAGTCAAATTAAGCCGTTATGATGAAGTAAAAACACCAGGATCATGTAAAGTGAAGTTAATATGAACATTATAAAACCAAAATGACGAGGCTCACTGCAAAACTAACAGAGAGGGGCCACAGTTTTTCAGTGTCAAATCAATAGATCTTTTTCACAATGACCGGAAGTGTCCCGCTTTAAGTTTGCGGAACTTCCGGTTTATGGTTTTCTAAGGCAAAATGTCTGTGGAAATGTCTTTTGTGTTCTCCACCAGCTTCAAAAACCTGCCCCATCTCCAAATCTTCAACCAACAAGGTCCACAAACAAAACTATCAAGGGAAAAAAGATGTAAACTTAAAGGCGAACAACGACGATGCATAAGTGAACTACTGAACAAAACTAACATTATGATCATGAATAAAACTTAAGTAACTTGTTCATTCAGACTGATTCTACAATTAAAATTAAAAATTTATTTCATGATGCAGATATTAGCATAGACAGAGAGATTTGTGCAGTTTGAACGCGAGACATCTCTCAGAAACCATCATGTTAGTTTTGCTGAGTAGTTCACTAATGCTTGTCGTTATTCATCTTTCTTACCTTGATAGTTCTGGATAAATTCTCCATGGAAGAATGTTTATCCTTTGTGGACCTTGTTGGTTGAAGATTTGGTGATGGGGCAGATTTATGAAGCTGGTGGAGAATACGCAAGACATTTCCACACATATTTTTCCACAGAAAACCATTAACCGAAAGTTCCGCAAACCTAAAGTGGGACACTTCCGGCCGTTGTGAAAAAGGTCTATTAGAGACAATGGAGCTGGAAGCACCTCCATTCTCACTTCCTATTTGAAACGTGGTCAATTTATGACAGTTGAATTTAATTTATGATGTGTAGAAAAGCTCTGGGGCCTCCTGCTCTGTGTTTGAGGTCCACTAGAATCCCTCTGCAGGAACTACAGTGCTGCATTGTATCTGTCAGTGCTTATTTTTGTTATTTGTTTATTTATATCATTCATATAGTATAAAAAGACATCAACAGTGTCACAACATCAAACATACAAGAAATTAATGAAAAGGAGCAGAAAGAAGAGTCATCTTATGTTATCTGCCCTCTTTTTCCCTTTTCCAGACAGAACATTAACACTGATAGTTACTAAACATTTCAAATCAGTACATTTCAGTTCAGGCACAATTATTAATCAGTTGCAAACAAAAATCTTCACTGTTATGCACAACAATTTAGTTTCCTTTTTCCTACATACACATTACTTAACCTTTATTTGACTTTTGAGAAGCCCACATTGTATTTTTATTACACAATAATTATCATAAGAATATGTGTTTAAATACTGCAGATCAGTCAACACGTCCGTATGTTGTCATGAGATTTAGTATATGAGCTTAAAAGCACCGACTGCTCAGCAGATGGCACCACAGGCTGGAGCTGCTGCTGAGGGTTGGACAAAAATAGCCCTGTTTCTGAAATATTTTGTAAAATGATCATGTTTTACTCTAAGAATCATTGACATCACTGGGGAGTCACATTAACGCAGCGCCACAGGAGGTGACTGTTATTGAACTTATTACATGATACATCTTTTCATAACGCTCCTCAGCTCCCGTCCCCACTCATCAGAAAGTGGAGGTGACTCAGGCCGTAACCCTGGGAGACGGGACAAAGGCCACGCCCCTCACGGCCCATGTGGGGGGAGCCTGTAGCATCGTCCATGTGCTGGAGTGGAAAGAGGGCATGGCCATCCTGCCCAGCACCAACCTCAAGGTGAGCCCACCCACCTCCGCATTACCAGGGTTACGGGGTTCTGTTTCAGTAGAAGTAAATATAAGACATCGAAATAACCTTTGCTCTGCATGAAAATACTGTGTTATATATTTTGTTGAACTCTTTATTCAATAAATGTCTGAATAGAATAAACTATTTCTGATTTTCAGGAATAATGCAATTTATTCGTAAATATTGTCTATTTAGAAACATTTCGTCATCACATTTCAACCTTTTTTCATTGACTTATTCACAAAATAATCACTGGTCATCTTAAATAATTGTTAGTCGCAGCTCTAGTTGTAAAATTACATTAAATAAAGAGTATTCTCCATAGAGAGTCTGAAATCCCGTGTTTTGTTCTTCTTTTTTGTTCAGTTTTGTGTGAGTGACGTGGGGGCTCTAAGCACACTAATCACTCCAGGGAGCACGGGGAGCACGCCTGAGCCAGCAGCAGCAGCAGCAGCAGCACGGCCTTCTGGGAAATCCACTGACTCAGACAAGGCTCCAGTGGAAAAGAAAGGTACATCACACAGAGCTGGACCTGTCCTCCATTTATAGCACAGATTTTTATCGATAAGCAAAATGTTATAGGCTGGGAGCATTCCTACAGTAACTAAGGCTCCATTCAGACTGCAGCCTGAAGTGACCCAAATCAGATTTTTTCACCTTTATGCAAAACTTCAGCTACATGATTTTTAATGGACAGAAAGTTGGAGATAAAGCCCACAGGAAGTAGAGTCACTATCACTAATCTGCAGCTTCACCTCGATCCATGCGCTGTGTGGATTTAAACAGACACATGTGAGGAACTACTCCCACCTTTTTACTTTTAAAGAACACTTCAAATTGGATTAACAGCAGTGTTCTGTGGACTGGGTGTCATTATTTGCAGAGAATAAATTCTATAGATAATGTAGATGAGATGCTGCAGTTTAAATTTACCACTTTACGAGAGGTGAGTAATAAAGTCGACTCATTACTTTCGCTATACCCCAAGTTTGTATCTTGTAGTTCTGTCTCCATCACTCCTCTGCCCCTGATACTCTGTTTTATCGGCTGTTATCGTAGCGTTGATGATGTTTGATGGTTACGATCTGACAGAGCAGCTCAAAGTCACACTGACACCACACATGAGGAGCGCAGTGGCTTCAAAATTGAACTCGGGGAGAAGCAAATTGCAGCATAAATCGGGCAAATTCTGTGTGTGGCGGCCTTTAGTATAACAGCAATGTTTTTTAAAAGCAAAGTCTGTTTTACTGCTTCCAAAATATTATTCCAAATAATTGTCCAAATGTTCAAATAATTTCCCTTGTAGATCAATAAAGTTTGTCTAAGTCTTAGTCTAATTCCATCCCTTCTTAATACAATCCACTGTACATTATTGTCAACTCTTTTTGTAAATTTTTCAAAATGGAGTCTGTTTTTGACTTTGCCTTTTCTCTCAAAACTCAGTCACCATAAATAAAGTTGTTGTGTCTTTAACAGATGTGTCTCCTCCTATTGTCACTGTGAGGTCCCCAGTCGTGGAGCCAGAGGGACCGGTCCAGAAGAGGCCAATGGTCCAGACCAAAACTGAGGTCCAGACCAAAGTCGAGGTCCAGACCAAAGTCGAGGTCCAGACCAAAACTGAGGTAATGAGCAAAACTGAGGTTCAGAGCAAAACTGACGTCCTGGCCAAACCCGAGCTTCCGACCAAAACTGATGTCCCGACCAAATCCGAGGTCCTGACAAAAGCCGAGGTCCAGCCCAAAACAGAAGTCCCGATCAAAGCTGAGGTCCAGAGCAAAACTGACGTCCAGGCCAAAACTGAGGCCCCAATCAAAACTGAGGTCCAGGTCCAGACCAAAGTCCAGGTCCAGACCAAAGCTGAGGTACCAACTAAAACTGAGGTCCAGGCTAACCCCTCCGTCCAGATCAAAGCCGAGGTCCCAACTGGAGCTGCACTTCACAACCACATCCCCAAGTCCACACAGAGGAGCTTCGGGGACGAGCTGCGCAGGGATCCAATCACAGACAAGTACAGTACAGGCCACGCCCCCACACGCTAAGGGCAGAGTCTGAACAGTCTTATTTATATTATTATTTATTATTATTTACAATCTTATTTTTTATTATTTACAGTCTTATTTACAGTCTTATTTATTATTATTTAGTCTTATTTACAGACTTATTTACATTATTATATACTATTATTTACATTTTCATGTAAGTATTATTTATTATTACTTACAGTCTTATTTACATTATTATTATTACTTACAATCTTATTTACATTTTCATTTACAATCTTATTTACATTATTATTTACTTTCTTATTTTCCTTCTTTGTAACATTTTTATTTACATGAGTATTTACATTTTTTAATACAAATCAGTCGATAAAAGGTGCATTGCACAACTTTTCTGCAGGGGGATCTGTCACCTGCTTGTCTCCATGGAGATGTTATTGTTTTGTCTAGAATGTTCTACGATAGAGAAATGAAATTAAAAAGATAAGCAAGTGGAATGTGGAAATATAAAATAGTAAATATAAGTGTAAAGTAAAAATACAAAAATATTTATGTATACAGTATATATAAAGTGTTTGGCTTTGTTAAAAAATTACCAAATGCTCTCTCTAGCGCCCTTTAGATTCTTAGCTCTTGGTGTTGTATTATATTTGATTGCCATATATTTTTTTTTATATTTTTATACTTGTTACTCGTTTGTGTCAGGAGGACCATCGTTGTGGAGAAGGTGCCTGCAGGAGGGAGGGTCTCACTGAACGCAGATCACCTTAAACCAATGAGGAAAAGGAAAAGGAAAGAATATCTGAGTCCGTCTGATGAGGACTCGGACTTAGAGGGAACGGTGGGACAGGATTTTAATGACATACTCACATACAAACATCATTTCATATGTTGGAATCATAGACTGTATTTATAAATGGACATAGGAACCCGCTATCCGCCGCGATCCAAATAAGAACTGAGCATGGAGACACTTCTGGTTCCATCGACTCAGGCTCCAATTGACTTTACATTGAAAAATTGTTGTCTTTCTCTCTATCTGCTGCAGTGAGCTTCATCATTTTGGTCTTAAAATGTTTGTATTAACCCGCTCTACATGATCCTGGTGTTTTTATTTTTCTACATTTCCTCCTATAACTCCCATAACTTGTGAACTTCATTTGACTGGAGCTCAATGTTATGGGTAAGGGTGTGCAAAAGTATCGTAATATTGATATATCGCGTCATTTAATGTGATGACATAATATTAATATCGTGGGCTGCTGTATCGACATATTGACAAGAGTATTTTTCGATATATTTTTTTTTATTATTTTGTTACAGCGCTACAGTTTTGTTGCT
The DNA here is from genome assembly GCF_026225935.1 of Boleophthalmus pectinirostris. Taxonomy (NCBI): domain Eukaryota; kingdom Metazoa; phylum Chordata; class Actinopteri; order Gobiiformes; family Gobiidae; genus Boleophthalmus; species Boleophthalmus pectinirostris. The sequence goes on along the minus strand of NW_026571515.1, from coordinate 14,418,477 downwards.
TGTTCAGAGGAAGGAAGCTTGTTTATGCAACACATTTGACATTTTCATAGTTTTGAGTATTAAAATGTTTGTGTTTCATATTCTTTTTGCACAAGACGTGGTTTAACAAAGACTTTTAGTGTCACGGCCATGATTTAGTGCAGACATGTCAAATTTGGCCCACGATATAATATTCTTTGGCCCGTGAGATCATATCAAATATGTTTTAGAGCTGCCCGCTGGCTACAGATAGACTATAGAGACATTATTTATTTAAAATTTTGGTATTACTTTATATTTTTCGTGTTCTGGATTCAATGTTTAAACAAAACTATTATTAGACTTTTATTTTAATGAGAAAAGGTTCAACATTACATAGCTCGAAAGAAGAGAAAACATGCAGATGTTGTTGAAATTTTTCAATAAATATTTAGTTTAGCCCACGACTAAATCACAGTTTTTAATTTTGGCCTCTGTGAATTTGAGTTTAACACCTCTGATTTAGTCTTTATTTATAATTGAACTGTATTTAATTGATTTGAAATATATCGTATCAAACTGTATCAAATCAAAAGCTCACTGTATCGAGATACATATAGTATCATGGCATATGTATCGAGGTGTGTATCATATGGGCAACTTCTTAATGATACCCAGCTGATACGTTTCACTCCCTCAGTCCACTTCTTTATACAGTCTATGGTTGGAATTGATATTTTGCATTAACATTATTATTCAGCAGCTTTCATGGTGACACAATGTAAAGATTTGTAAACACGCCTTGTGTGGTCTGTAAACTCGAGAAAATTACTAAATTGATTTAAACAACACATTTTTTTGGAGCCGAGATCATTACAAGTGCTTAGGACCCTGTTTAGGAGTTTGATTTTCAACCAAAAAGGTGAGAGTGAATAACTGAAAAACTGTTGGCTATTAGTTATGTTATTTGAGAATTACTTATTTATTATTTAGTTTATTCATGAGACAGGGACAGTGCACAATATACATTAACCTTAACAGGAGAGATGCTTTCTACCAGGTTGTAGCACTAGAGCTAATTTCGACCTGTTGTCCCTGGTTTAGATGTTAAACAAAGTGCAGATAGTTTAGATCAGCTAACATGAGTAACAGACCTTCAGACAGAGCGGTGCCTCTAGTTAGCTTCACCCAACATGGGAATGTTGATGCCATCAGTTGCGAAGTATCAAGTGATCTTTTTTTTATTTCTTTCATTTATTCCAGGATGAGAAAATGGATGACAATAAATCTGACTGCAGACTTATCCGAGGAGGTAAGACTAAATAATAATAATAATTGTGGGGTTTTTTTTCTGTTTAAAAGCAAAAACTAATGAATCTGATGTTTTGGTGAAGGTGGAGACAATAAAACAGAGCTGTGGACCTGGGCTCAGTATCTGGAGGAAACCAAATCTATCGCTGCACCCACCAAGCTTTTTCGTGAGGTAATCTCTCTGTAGAAATACTTCACAAATGAGCTACTAGAAAGGACAAATCAATAAAATTTTGCATGTTACATTTTTAAAAATGTTCGTACTGTTAGTTTTATAGATTACAGTGGTCCCTCGTTTATCGCGGGGGTTACACTCTAAAAATAACCAGCAATAGGCGAAATCAGCAAAGTAGTCATTATTATATCTGTTTTAAGGCTGTAAAACCCCTCAGCACAGACTTTATACACTTTTCTCACACAGGACAGTTACAAGATTTTTTACATCCTTCTTAAAACTTTTTGCTGCTGTCGTCCTTTTGTTATTTTCCTCCTTCTTTATGTAACGAACCAAAGATGAATTTATTCCGTAATTCCCTACAGCGCCACACAGAGTCCTGCACGGGTCCATTTTTGGAGACCTACACCTGCTTATTAACCTGTGATTATATCAAGGTTAAACCCGTTGCCCGTTTCTGTGATAAATCACACACAAATTAAAAACATTCTAACTGAAGCATCCATCAGAATATGAATTGAAAAGTTATGGCTTCAAGAATTACAGTCACGAAATGAAACTATTACGCTTTCTTCAGTACGAACACAAATTCACAGGCATGACTCGACTGTCATCACTTCACAGGCTTTATTTACTGAGCAGAAGAAATATTGATCGAGATGCCACACTTCTGCATCGCACACGCCACAGACTAAACTGGCACTAAACCAGGACTAACCCAGGACTAACCTAGGACTGATTCCAGGACTGAACCAGGAACCCCGACCCGGTGCAGGACTCTGCTACAGTGTGTAACTTCTACCTTCCTTCAGCGTGTCCAGAAATCCAACTTTTTGTGTGATGGTTAGTGTCTTCCTTGGGTGCAACCGTAGGAGCCTTTGTCGCTGCAAAACCTTTCGTCGACATTGTGGGTTTTGTCAGGGGGAAAACTTGCAAACATACAGCACTTCAGAATCACACTGCTAGAGATCAAACATTTAAGTTAATTTGTCAAGCTGAACACATTCTGTATTGTACAGGAGACACGGCACGGAGGAAACTGATTAGCTGGGTTTCATGTGATGTCACAGGGCTACGTTTGTCAGCATGCAAAATCAGATGGAGGGCAGGAAGTGAACTGATTGGAGGAAAATGCCGATGTGTTGTGTAGTTTACGGCTGTGCCAATTGTTCTAACCGAGAGAAGGAAAAGCGATTTTTTTAGAGTACCGAATATAGTCGTCCACAAAGGTCAGAAATGGGAAAAGCTGACAGAACAACGCCGTAAAAAGTGGATTACAAACCTGTTTGCGGTCGGGAGGAGCAGAATTCGCTAATGCTCGTATCTGCAGTGACCACTTCGTCAAAGGTTTGTTACAAAGCTAAATTGTTTTTTGTGGTTTACCTAAAATTAAACGAATCATTAACGACTAACGGCTAACACCGTTTGTTGACATTAAATACTTCAGATAGAGGTTAGTGCCGATACACTGCAGTTTTTCCCATAACAGTCTATACACATAAAATAAGAGAAACACTCACCCCGGCGAAGACCAAACGATAATCATCATTTAGACGTTTTGCACCAAGGTTGAGGACCCATCCACTGACAAAAAAAGTTATATGCCTCCAAACTTTTGTACGCCTTCATCTGTTGTCTGGTGTAGAACGATGTCTGAAGAGCTAAATAGTTTGTGATATCCTTTGCCTCGATTGTCGGCAAATCTTTTACTTCGGTTGAAAATTCTCTCATTTTCAATAAGATGGGGTCACGCCCAATATATTTGTCGACTAACTGCTCGTACTTTTGCTTTGCTACTGGCTCTAAATCCTTACAATAAGAACTCTTCTCCATATCTATGTTCTCCAGAGCCGTGTTCGTCGAGTTTGTCTTCACTTCCTACCCTCCACCTGAAATTCGCGCATCATCGTGATCACGTGACTGAAACCCTCCTATTGACAAAGGTCTACACTCCCTTAGCCAATCAGGATGCAGGAGGAGGAACTCAATGCACGTTCATACGCTGTAAAAAAAAAAAAAATCATGCAAAATTGCACAAAAAAATCCGCAAAACAGCGAGACCGCGAAAGGTGAACCGCGTTACAGCAAGGGACGACTGTACACATTTTATGCACAATTATTGCAGTTATAGACAAAAAACATAAAACGAAGTGAAATTCAAAATTAGCATTCACTCTCACCTTTAAATTAAAATTTTTGTACCAAAATGAATTCAAACAAGAAAATGGGAAAATGAATTATAGTGCTTCTACAGATAATAACTGGTATCTGTATGCACTATAATGTGACTTCTCCAATCACAAATAATTAGTGCTGCCAAACGATTAAAAGAATGTAAACAGATGAATCACACTTGAAATATGATTAATCACCATAAAAAGGCATTTTAAAGGTTCTACTTTATTGTTTTAAGCATTTGTCTTATTGAATTATTTAGTGTCTTATTTAATCTTATTTTATTGAATTATTTAGTGTCTTATTTTATCTTATTTTATTGAATTATTTAGTGTCTCATTTAATTTTTCTTCAAATCTAATTTTATTATTTTAAAGACCAATTGGCAATAATTTAAGACTATAAATTTAGAATTTCATAATGAATGAATTTGTGTTCCAGGTTAGTGTACATGATCAAACAACGGGCTTAATGGGATTAACCCATTGACGCCGGATGCTGCGCAGCGCAGCACTGAGTCTCCTGTCGGTGTTCCGGATTGTCTGGCGTAACTGGTAAAGGCGGAGCCACTTCTGGAATTATGGGGGGCGTGCCCTCCTCTCGCTTCCATTCACTCCCATAGAGAGACGCAAAACTGCCGGAGCTGTATTGTCGCGTTAAACCTTCTTTATCATGGCATATTATTTCCCCATTGAAAAATAATCCAAATGTATCCCGCACATTTTCCCATCAAGACCTGGCGTTTGAAGTAACAAATGTTGCACTTTACTGCCAGCGCACGAACGCGCTCAACCACTTGATCTAGTCGCTGTTCCAGACGCTCCTATAACAGGTGCCATATCGCTGTGTCGTGTAACAAATAAACATGGTCAAACACAAAAATGTTGTCTGTGTCTTAACTGTCATTGTCACTGTTAGCACAACAGGAGACTCAGCGCTGCGCTGCGCAGCATCCGGCGTCAATGGGTTAAAGGCCCTTCATTGCCGCTTGCGGGCGTAACTGGCTCTATTGGTGACAGATAAAAGCTTTTAAAGTTGGTCTGGCATTTTTTAGTATTCTGTAACAGTTTTGTGAAATATTTGGCCCATTTATTTGGCATCTTATTTGCATGATTGGTCAAAACTGTTATTGATCTTTGTTAATTTGTGTTGTTTCTTCCATTTTTTGTGATTAATCTTGTGTTTTACCGCATTAACGTTGACAGCACGACACGACAAATATAACGATAATAAATATTTACTACAGGTACTATTCCACCAAAATAAGATAATCAATAATTAGAAAAACATGAAAACCTGTTCGATGTGCTTTTAGAAGGACAGAGAGTTGTTAACGAGGCGTGATTGGTGCTATATTGAGCCCAGCCTTTAAAAACACTTTTTAAAATCATTTTCTCTCTTCAGTCTCAGAGGGTCCCCACTGTGAAAAATGGCTTCAAACAGGGCATGAAGCTGGAAGGCATCGATCCACAGCATCCCTCCATGTACTTTGTCCTGACTGTGGCCGAGGTGAGTGGCGCCCTCTGTAGGTGCAGTTCTCAGTACACTGTTGTGTTACTGTCACTGTTTATTGTTTATTGTTTATTTAAGGATCCCCATTAGTCTCTGTAATTGCAGACTCTTTCTGGGGTCTACTCTCATAATAAAATCATGCGAAAACACATTAACAGAAAATCACATCACAACAGCAACTTCTATCATGAGGGGAATAGGCAGAAAACACATACTGTATTTTTCGGACTATAAGTCGCACCGGACTATAAGTTGCACTTTTTGGGGGAAATTAATTTTATAAAATCAGAGACCAGGAACCGACATTTCATCTTCAAAGTCAAGTTCTAGTAATAACAATAGAAGAGAGAACAACAGACTGTTAACGTCACATATGAACAGTTCTTCAGATAACTATAACATAAACAACAGAACAGAACAAGTTTACCAGACTCTCCATCTCACTCCAAATCATTAAATCCATTCAATTCTTCATCCTCGGTGTCACTTCTGAGCAACTCGGCCTCGACCTCCGGAGGTAAACAGAGCACCGCTTTCTCTTCTGTGTAGCTGTCGTCAGACTCAGCATCAGTTCCAGTTAGAATTATTCCAGCCTTTCTGAATCCCGACAGGATGGTTTTGGTTTCACTGAAGTCCAGGCTTTGTCGATTCATCTAGTGACTTCAGGAAAGTTTCATGGTGCACCTTCCCGGTGTCACAAGTTTCTCTCTCACTCCAAACTTTCTTTCTGCTGCTCGATTATTGTTTTCAGCTGCAGATTTCTGTCTATGATTTTCTTTTTGAGGGCATTTGTGTTCAGTCTTCTCTGTTGTCTTTATAAGTTTGTTTAAATATTAAATTTTCAGTGGTACAGAAGTAATGGTGTGATCGACTGACATGATACAGACAGGACAGAGGCTCTTTCTGCAGGAGACATGCGCAGTAGAGCCAAGTGACTGTGGTACAGGTGGAACAGAAGCAGCAGATACTGACACACAAGACTAGAGCCTCTCGCAGCTGTCAGAAAAATTTCAATATGTAAGTTGCACCGGAGTATAAGTCTCAGGAAACACCCAAACCATGAAAAAAAGTGTGACTTATAGTCCGAAAATACAGTACATCACTTCATCACAGTTTGTTTAACATTGATTTTTTTAAGAACGAGATGATTGTGTATCAGCATCATTTCTTGAGGCAGCTTAACTGTTTATTTCAGGTGTGTGGGTATCGGCTCCGGCTCCACTTCGATGGATACTCAGACTGCCACGACTTCTGGGTGAACGCAAACTCCTCAGATATCCACCCCACGGGCTGGTGTGAAGCGACAGGACACAAGTTGCACACTCCGAAAGGTCAGACACAACACTATGCAATGACACAGAATACATGTTTAGATATTACACTGAGAGAATGCAAGCAATGGTGAAATAAACCACAAGTATGTGAAGTTATGCCCCAGCCAGCACCATACAGAGCAGTTAAACCACAGACTGTAGAAAGAAGTGGACTGAGGGAGTCTGACGTTGCCTATAGTGTTCGGCTCCAGTCAAATGAAGCTCACTGAGGCAGCAGGTATAGGAGAAATTGCTAAATAAAAACACCAGGATCATGTAGAGTGGGTTAAGACGTTTGAGGTCATACCGGCTTGCCTGATCTCGTCAGATCTCAGAAGCTAAGCAAGGCCGGGCCTGGTTAGTAGTTGGATGGGAGACCACTGGGAAAATCAGGTGCCACACAAAAACTGCCATTGTGTCCTTAGGCAAAACACTTCAATCTTGCTTCCATTGATCTGCCCCAGGGCAGCTGTGGCTACAATAGTAGTTTACCGCCACTGAGTGTTGAGTGAATGAACAATGAACTGTAAACCGCTTTGGGTATCTTGAAAGGCGCTGTATAAATGCAATGATTAATTAATTAATAAAAAGTTAATATGAACATTTTAAGACGAGGCGACAGTTTTTCAATATAAAGACAACTGGATCCAGAGGCTATAGAGCCAGAAGCACCACCATGCTCACTGGGCCGTTGCGAGCCATTTGGGTGCCCTATGCACAAATGTTTTGTGGTGCTTCACCACACCACCCGCCCTGCCCTGAATTAACAATAATTCAAAATTTATCAGTGCGATTCACTTTATTTCCAAAACAAATACACCAAACATGAAAGTTAAATTAATACATTATTTTTAAAAGTTTAATAAATAAATTATTACAATCCATTATTACAAACAAAGATTTGTGCAATGACTGCAGACTGAAAACTTAACTGAACATTGTAAACAAAGAACAAGTATAAACCCTTGTAATAATGTGCAAATTTCTTTGGTAAATAATGTACATAAGCACAAATAATTGCACAATAGAGTTTACTCCATCAAGGAACTTTAAGTAACAATATGATAGTGAAAATTCATCAAAGATTCTATCTGCTGGCATGTACAAAGGTCTGGAGGGCACTGACACTCGCTTCTCGCCTCTCTTCACGCCCTTTGTATGGAAAGTTGTGTGAGGATCAGTCTATGATCTGAACATTTACACTCCAGATCACAATGAAATGAGTCCTTTTGCAGGCTGTAAAGAAGAAGAGTTTACCTGGGCGAACTACTTGAAGATGACAAAAGCACAAGTCGCTCCAAAAGAACTGTTTGCAAGTCCTGGCAAGGTATTTATTCATAACTGTAGATCACATTTCAAAGTACACCACATCTTCACAGAGGCTCACCTGTTTTTGTTTCCTGTTTCTGTTCAGACCGATGTGAACTGTGGCTTTGAGATGGGCATGAAGCTGGAGGCTGTGGACCGCATGAATCCGTCTCTGATCTGTGTTGCCACGGTGACTGATGTGGTCGACCAGCGTTTCCTCGTGCACTTTGACAACTGGGACGATACATACGACTATTGGTCTGGTTTTAGCAAAGTTTTATTTTTATTTGATCCATTACTTTCACCAGACTGTGCTTAAAGGGCCCATCTCATGCAAAATAACTCTTTTCACATTGTATCTTCTGCACAATACAAGCACAATTTGGGTTTTGGAACATCCATTACACAATAGTTATGAAATCTTACTGATTTCTTGGAGACAGTCACAGACCAGGAACTATGAAAGGCCGACTATTGCTCATCCCCCCGCCCGTCCTGAGAAAGCACAGGCTCCACCCTCCAAACGTGACGTAGGCTCTGAGTGAGCCGCCCTTCCTCCGCCCATCTCAGGGAGGGACGGGGAGACAGGCGTGCGGTAGGAATAAACTTTTATTCATCATGGAGATACAGCGCGTTCAGCCGAATGTGTTGGACCCGGAATCGGACGAGGACTTTGAGGTGCACGAAACTAAAGAACCACATCAGCATCAGCTGAACATGATTGATAAAGTATTAATAAACACTAGTAGATAAACTTATTATATCGTGTACACTACAGTGTGGAACAATGAGCTTATGCTGTCGCTTTTGTTTAGGTGTTCATGTGGGAATTGTCAGCTAATGCGGTGGAGCGGGGGAGGGGGGCGGGTGTGAAGCACTTTCTGTTACGTCAAACACGTCATAGGTGTAGCTGCCGCGTCATCGTTATAGCAGCTTTAGTTCGTTGTCATGTGGGAGGGTGGGAGAAATACACTGCAATTTGTTAAAAAAAACGCAGTGTCAATCTAAAAACCACTTTGGCGACAAACACAAGGCCCACATATCACTCTTAGAAGGTAGAAAGCTCTGAAAGTTGATTTTGCATGAGATGGGCCCTTTAAAGGGTTCACTATTTTCTGATTTGTGTTATAATGTTATTTTCTCATCACAAACAGACCTGGAGTTGTGTTTTGTTTCATTCGCACATGTTTAATACACAAACCCTGCAGATTTAGACTGAATTCTGTTCCACCTTGTGATGTCAGAATAAAGTAAGTGCTTCACTCCAGAGGTGGGACCAAATCGTTGTTTTGTAAGTCTCAAGTAAGTCTCAAGTCTTTGACCTCAAGTCCCAGTCAAGTCTCAAGTCAAAGACAGGAAAGTCCAAGTCGAGTCTCGAGTCACTGGCCCATAAGTCCAAGTCAAGTCCAAGTCATCTGCTTTGAGCTTCAAGTCATTTCAAGTCTTTAAACCAAAGTATCAAATATATATTTGGATTATATTTGGTTTTTGCAGTTTATATGAATTTTAAACTAAATTTTACTTAAAAATTCATGTTATATTTATGTGAGTATTTATATAAGAGTTATTTTAAGTGTCTTGACAAAACCTTAGTGTGAATCATTACCGTCAAAATAGAAAAAATTCAGATTTAACAGTGCTTAGTAACAGTCATTTTATCAGGTAGTCTGCACTGAAAAGGAATGATCATGCAGTAATCTCTGTGGTTTCCTTTGTTTTACTGTTTTGTACTTTATATTACTGTAGTACTTTTGATGACACCATCTCACAGAACTTTAGTTACATCCAAAGTAAAAAATCAGAAGTGGAAGCGACATGTTCCAGTTTGTTCCTGTAAAATTAATCGCCACATTTTTCAACTGTAAAGAGAAAAGTATTTTCAAAAATCTTCTATCTTTTTTTAGAAGCATCAAGTCTTCTCAGGTCACAGGCCTCAAGTTCCAAGTCAATGACCTTTAAAGTCCAAGTCGAGTCCCAAGTCTCAGTCTATTTTATCAAAGCTCTCTCAAGTCTTAAAAATAGTAACTCAAGTCCCCGCCTCTGCTTCACTGTGTTTTATTTCAGCCTTGGAACTGCAAAATCTCCACTAAACAAAAAGCAAAATGAGCTGTTAACTTGAAAACTACCACTTTATGACATCATAAGCTGGAACAGAGCATTCTGAGTTTTGGTGATATAGAAAGAAGATAAAGTGTTAGTCAAACATAATGAAACAAAATACAACTCCAGGTCTGTTTTTGATGAGGTAATAGCAGGATTACATGGCTTAAAGCTTAAATCAGACAGATCGTTTATTTGTTTGTTTATTTTAGAGAGAGTGTATATTAATGAGCCAACTGTAATAGTTAGAGCTTTACATTTTTAATCCCGGGACAGATGATGGACAATTCTCAGTCAAGATAAACACAAACAGGTAGAGGGTAAAAGACCAGCAGGGGGCAGCAAGAGCAAGTACAAACAGTGGTCACAGTGCTGTTTATTTTGAGCTCTATTTTAGATGAATTATATTTTTTGTTTCTAGGGGTGATAATGTTTCTATTCAGAGGTATTGTGGACAAAGCTCTCACTGTATATTGTTACCAGAAACATGTAACTCAGGGGTGTCCAACCTTTTTCTTCCAGGGAGCTCCTTTACAAAAAGAAAATGCCAAAGTACTGCTTATTTTGGCAGTCACAAGAAATTGAGCACTGGAAAGACTTAGATGGGGAACAGTTAGATACCTATAAAATATAAACCTTTATCCATTTATTAGTGCACAAAGTTAGGCATCAAAATGATAAATTTACAATGGTAGTTCATCAAATTTGAGCCACTCAGCACAGTATGTATAATTCAGAAATCCTTTGGCGAGCTACTTGGAAGGGGGTGGAGAGCTCCTGGAAGCTTCTAATCTAACCCAGCCTTTCAAATCAAAAGACAAATGAGTTCATGTTGTGTTTTTACTACAGACACACAATTTTCATGAGTTAAAAAAAGTGAAATCTGAAAAAAACTTTAATTTAAATGCCTGTCTTATGTCATCCAGATTTCTAAATATGTGTGTTTCTTTGTTTCCTCAGGTGTGACTCCAGCAGCCCGTACATCCATCCCATTGGCTGGTGTCAGGAAAGGAACCTCCCCCTGACCCCACCTCAAGGTCATTCAGTTTAACTTTTACCATAGACAGTGTGAGGAAGTAACTGAATATAACTGAAAATACATGTTCTGAATACTAATTTTGAGTAACTGTGTTTTGGTACAGTTTATTACTTAACTTTACTAAATGTTATGTTAGTAGAGTAAAAGTACAGTAACATGGTGATACTTTATTATGTAATTTTGGCTTTGAACTGCCAAGAAAAGGGAACTCTTGCAGTGAGAGCAGATGTAGTGTATGTTTTGTCTCTAATTAGGCATAAATTTATACATAACTACATAAATATTCATAAAATAAAGTTGTTTATAGTTGTACGTCATGTTTTTTACCATAAGCGGAGTTTGACTTTTGCACTGGGGGACAAACATTTTAACTAAATTCAAGATTTAAAGTGCGTAAAGGAAACGCCCTGTACAATGAAATGATCACTTCTGGTTTAGTCCTAGTTCAGTCCTGGTTAAGTACTGGTTTAGTCCTGGTTCAGTCCTGGTTCAGTTTTGATTCAGTCCTGGTTAAGTACTGGTTTAGTCCTGGTTCAGTCCTGATTCAGTCCTGATTCAGTCCTGGTTCAGACCTGGTTCAGTCCTGTTTAAGTACTGGTTTAGTCCTGGTTTAGTTTTGGTTTAGTCCTGGTTCAGTCATGATTCAGTCCTGTTTAAGTCCTAGTTTAGTCCTGATTCAGTCCTGATTCAGTACTGGTTCAGTCCTGGTTCAGTCCTGGTTCAGTCCTGGTTTACTCCTGGTTCAGACTAGGATTCATATTTATTTCATACAATCCTTTTGGTTTTATTGACATATTTAAAATTTTACTACATTGTGACGCCTCTGACCCTTGCAAACTCCGCCTGTGGTTTTTACTCTATAATTTAATGCAGTTCGATGTAAAAGTATTCGAAGTATTCAGTAGTATACAGTACTCTGATTGGACTACTACTCAGTAAATAAGTATAATTTCAAGTATTCTTCCCATCACTGATTATAGACACTATTACATAAACTAATAACAGATTTTATTGATGTTATGACAAAAAGTTGAATGGATGTCTTCATTTTTTATTTATTTGTGCTTTACGTTTTTAGATTACCCAGACCAGAGCCTCTTCTCCTGGTCACGGTATCTGGAGGAAACCGGAGCGAGAGCTGTGGCCCCTGAAGCTTTTAAAATGGTTTGTAACTTCTGCAAAATGTAAAGTGCATTTCTCTTCCTGTATTTTCAGTATAAACAAAAGGGATGTAACAATAACTGAAATATGATATAGTGTCGTCAGAAGTATCGTGGGCCATCACAATATCTCGAATCTCAAGTCTCTTTGTTTAAATTCCATGTTATGGCGCAGTAATATCTAAAAGATACAGAGTGAACTACATAGACCACGATCCTTTGCTCTTTTTCAGTCCAGTTCAGTTCTGGTTTAGTTCTGGTTTAGTTCTGGTTTAGTCCTGGTTCAGTCCTGTTTAAGTCCTGGTTCAGTCCTGGTTCAGTCCTGATTCAGTCCTGGTATAGTCCTGGTTTAGTCCTCCTTCAGTTGTGTTTAAGTCCTGGTTTAGTCTTGGTTCAGTCCTGGTTCAGTCCTGTTTAAGTCCTGATTCATTCCTGGTTTAGTCCTGGTTTAGTCCTGGTTCAGTCCTGGTTCAGTCCTGTTTAAGTCCTGATTCAGTCCTTGTTTAGTCCTGGTTTAGTCTTGGTTCAGTCCTGGTTCAGTCCTGGTTCAGTCCTGGTTCAGACCTGGTTTAGATCTGGTTTAGTCCTGATTCAGTCCTGGTTCAGTCCTGTTTAAGTCCTGGTTTAGTCCTGGTTTAGTCCTAGTTCAGTCCTGGTTCAGTCGTGTTTAAGTCCTGGTTTAGTCTTGGTTCAGTCCTGGTTCAGTCCTGTTTAAGTCCTGGTTCAGTCCTGGTTCAATCCTGGTTTAGACCTGGTTTAGTCCTGATTCAGTCCTGGTTTATTCCTGATTCAGTCCTGTTTAAGTCTTGGTTCAGTCTTGGCTGAGTCCTGGTTCAGTCCAGGTTTAGTCCTGGTTCAGTCCTGGTTCAGACCTGGTTTAGATCTGGTTTAGTCCTGATTCAGTCCTGGTTCAGTCCTGTTTAAGTCCTGGTTTAGTCCTGGTTTAGTCCTAGTTCAGTCCTGGTTCAGTCGTGTTTAAGTCCTGGTTCAGTCCTGGTTCAGTCCTGATTCAGTCCTGGTTTAGTCCTGGTTCAGTCCTGTTTAAGTCTTGGTTTAGTCCTGATTCAGTCCTGGTTCAGTCATGTTTAAGTCCTGGTTCAGTCAGTTTACACAAAGACACAACTTATTAAGCACTTTTAAAGGCTTTTGTAAAGAAAAACGTATTATATTCACATTTTGTTAGCCTCTACAAAATATTGAAATAAATATCGTACCGTGAGACGCAGATCGTGAAAATATCGTACAGAGAAATTTGGATATCGTTACATCCCTAGTAAACAGTAACGCCTTCTTTTCTGTAGCGTCCTCCTCACAGTTTTCAGACTCATATGAAGCTGGAGGCTGTGGACAGGAGGAGTCCGGGTCTGATACGAGTGGCCACAGTGGAAGAAGTCGACACGCACCGCATCAAGGTATGTTTTAGTTTAAAGGGCCCATATTACGATAGATCGATATATATAGCCCGATATTTGGACTTTATAGCGTAATTTTTAGCGATAATTTGTTTTGGTCAATCTGCTGCCTAAAAACACACACAAAGCTTTACTTTAACACTTAAGTACAAAGAGAAGACTGCACAAAGTAGTAGTTCCCTTATGGCAGGGGCTTCAAACTCAAATTCAAAGGCCAAAATTAAAAACTGGAACTAGGTTGTCGGCCAAACTAAATATTTATTGAAAAATTTTAACATCATCTGCATGTTTTCTCTTCTTTCGAGATGTAATGTTAAACCTTTTCTTATATAGTAAATGTTTAATAATAGTTTTGCTTAAACATTGAATCCAGAACGAGCAAAATATAAAATAATAAAAAAATAATGTCTCTATAGCCCATCATATTTGACATGATCTCGCGGGCCAAATATAATTATATCACGGGCCAAATTTGGTCCCCGGGCCTGAGTTTGACATGTCTGCTTAAACACTGAATGCAGAAAAAGCGTAGTATAAAATAATAAACAACATTTTAAATAAATAATATCTCTATAGTCTATCTGTAGCCGGTGGACAGCTCTAATACATATTTGATATGATCTTGCGGGCTAAATATAATCTAATCATGGGCCAAATTTGGACCCTGGGCCTGAGTTTGATATGTCTGCCTTATGGGTTTGTGGTAAAAATTGGCTGTGGGTGAGTTTGTAGTGAATTTACATTGCATCATTGCATTTGAGGAGAATAAGCAAAATAAGACCTACATATTGACTCAAAATTATAGACAGAACTAATCGGCTCCTGGATTCTAAATAATCGGTAATTATTTCTAGTTATAATCAGTGTTGGGCATTTTACTTTTAAAGAAGTAATTAAGTTACAGTTACAAATTACTTCCCCCATAAAGTAACTGAGCTGTTGCTGTAAAAGTAATTACTCAGCAAAGTAATTATCCAGTTATTTTTTATGTTATGTACTATTGTGTCAAAGAAGTTTATCGTAACTGAATGAAGAATAAGAACAGTATATTTCAGCGTGTATTTAACGGTATATCGTTAACAGCAGCGAGAGGTGTGTTAGTGACGATGTGAGACCCTTCATTAGATTCGTGTTACTTGAGGTAGACACAGACAGAATTTTTTTCCCACTTAACATACACATTCTTGCTCTTTATTTTAATGAGAGAGAAATACTGTCTGTATTTCCAGTTTGAAAGCGCTGCCTTTGAATGTCTCTCGTCGTTGCCATTGTCACATTCTCATTGAGTTTGTCTCATTTAGCTGAATTGTGTTAGCCTGATTCATCTGCCGGTTTCACTTCGTTTAAACCGTCTGACCTCGTAGCATTAGGGTTTGTTCACTTGACTGTAGGCGGGTACTTTTTTTATTTAACCAATCGCTGCTATTTGGTTGTGTATGTAATGCACCGCTAACAGGGCTACCTGGTATATTAAGCTTTTCCCAAATCCCGTAGGAAGAAGGGCAATAATGTCTTTCCCCTTGATAAAATTCACCAAACATTCGCTTTCTTTGTTCCGGCTTTAAATCCTCGATCTCTGGAATCGTTGCCAACACAGAATGTCTGGCTCTTCACTGTTTGGCTGGTGCCTGAACTCGCACTTCTGGGGTTTTTGCGAACCGTCTAGTGTATTCTGATTCCTGACCTAGTCGCTGGAAAAAAATTAATTTGAGCGGAGGCACTAGGTGGCACCAGCCTGACTAGAAGTGTGCGGGAAAGCAACAACACGGCAGCGTGAGCAGAGACTCCGCCCACCCAACTTCTTATCCAATCATCTTGACCCTGCTCTGTCCCCCCGCTCTCCTCACTCCTGTCCGCCGCATGAAGCCTGACACCGCGGTGCCTCATTCAACCCAATTTTAACCTGTGACTTTGCTTTCCCGGTCACGATAACAGCATTGTAACGATGGGGAGTGTAATTAATTAGATTACTTCGTTACTGAAAATGTAGAGCCGTTAATATCACCATTATACTTAAACGAGGTTACTCCCAACACTGGTTATAATGTTGTTTCCTCATCAAAAACATGCCTGAGTTGGGTTCACATGTGTTTAACTCACAAACCCTGCATATTTAAGCTGAGCTCTTCTCTCAGACACACGTGATTTCGTATGGTAATGCTCCACTGTGTTTTTAAACTCCATACACCTTCACTTGAATTATTTGGATAATTCAGACGTGGAATTTCCCAGTCGCTACTAAACATAATTAAAGGTTGTATGGAGGATTTTTTTTTTGTTTTTTTTGTTTCAAGTTGTCAATGATAGCATTATAGAGGTGCAGTAGCCTTGTAATTATGATGACCAAAAAAAAGAGAATAAAAATTCATCAACTCTGGACGTGGTGGGGCCAGCTAAACATTTGCCAATAGATAACGACACGGCCTCGTTATCTGTTAGCTGACAGGCTGTCAATCAAACTCCCTACGTTTCTAGCGTAACTGACCTGCCTGCGCGCCGCCGGTACGTGGTTTACGTACGCCTGTCACGCAGTCCACAGACGCAAGACGCACAGACGCTGTTTACTCCACCAATGCAACAGTTCTTAGCGGCTTTTTTTGACCTATATCTTCCTCGCAGTTAGCACAAAGTTTGTTGCAATGGCAGACAAGAATCCAGGAGCAGTTAGCCGCAAAAGAAAGTCCGTTTTTGAGGTCGCTGAAAGAAGAAGACAAGGGGAAAAGCAGCGAAGCCAAACTAAGGTGATTCTTGTAGATTCATTCCAGCGATGGCGCGACTGAAGCAGACGCAGGGTCTAAAGACTGACGCATTGGTCGCCAAATTACTCCTGGACAGGTAACTTCTGCTTATTATGAAAACGTACTTTATTTCCAAGAGCTAGTCAAACGTTTTTCAGGACACGAAAGCGATATCCTATGTCTGAAAACGTAATTTTCAAGGCAAAGAAAGAGTCCGCTTGCTGCTGCGTGTTGTAGCTAGTTCATTCGCACTGAATCTCCGCGCAACCTTCTCTGCTCCCCTTTCCTACTCCTGTCCCCGCTGCCCGTTCCGCTCTTCCCCCTTCTCCTCACTTCTACGGGCACGGAATCTCCGCGCACCGCTCCCCTCTCCTCTCTCCTCTCTCCCTGCTCCGCTCTTCTCCCTGCTCCTCACTTCTCGTCCGCGAACGAAATGTCCGCACACCCGCTCCCCCCGCTCCTCACTTCTCCGCCTTGCCTAACCAACACTGTAGTTAGTTGTTTACAAGTCATGTGCAGCTCACCGGCTGTAAACAAACCTGTTTCTGGCGTAGTGAGGAGGCGGGAGAAGGCGTTTCTACGTAGGGAGCTGTAGGGGAGGGGGGTGGTTTCACGCATGCGCAACATTTGAAAAAGGACAAACAGTCGCTGGATTTCTCGTTCCTTGGAAAATCCTCTATACAACCTTTAATGTAAAATGGAGCTGCTAACATGAAAACTCCCGCTTCATGACATCACAAGGTGGCACAGAGCATTTTGAGCTTTGGAGATGTAGACAGACTGATAATGTAGGGTTACTCAAACATGTGTGAAAGAAACAAAACACAACTCCAAGTCTGTTTTTGCAGCAACAACATTCTAGCATGGCTTAAATATCACACCATCATGTAATTTAGGCCTAGAGCTTATGAGAAATTGATAATAGAATGCCTTGAGTAATTTTCTGTGCAGTGTTCTTAGAGAGTGTGTGTGTGTTGGCAGATCCATTACGACGGCTGGAGTCACGTGTACGATGAGTGGATGGACTCAGATAACCCGGACATCCACCCGGCCGGCTGGTGCGAGGCCACTGGGCACCCGCTCAAAGTGCCCCCTCGAGACGCCAAAGCTCCACAAGCACATGGTAACTATAGCAACCACACTAGACTTTACTCGCCCGGTGAAGTTTATCTGCAGTGTGTGTGTGTGTGCTGTTCTGAGGAGTGAGAGAGCCTCCAGTGACGGGCCAGTCCACGTATCCCTCCTCTGTCCCCTGTAAACCCATGGGCCACACGAGAACCAGCAAATACAGCTTCCACAACAGGTCAGACTCATCAGCACTGATCAACTCACACATATGACAAATCCGCTTGTAACAATACCTGCTATTCCATATATGGCAACAGGAAATGTCCCACTCCTGGCTGCGATGGCTCAGGGCACGTGACTGGTCGATTCACAGCACATCACTGTATTTCTGGCTGCCCATTGGCTGAGCGTAACCAGGGGCGACTGAAGGCAGACCTGTCAGACTCAGAAGGCAAAAGAAACCTCTTCTTTGGCCAAAGGACCAAGAAAACACACTACCGCGGAAGGTAAACCAATGACAGATTTCAGCTGTGTTACAAGAGGAAAGATGTGTGAAGAAAGACTTTGTCTTTTGCAGGATTGGACGTCCTCCAAAATACAGGAAAAACCAGCAAAGAGACTATCAAGGTAATAAATAGTCTTTGAGGTGACAGACTCCCAAAGTGTCCTAAAACAGAAGCACAGCTCTTACTGTGTTCTCTTAAATGTGGTGAAATGTGACAGATCTTAAGTCTTTTCCTTCTGTTCTGTCCAGGCCTCTCAGCTGAAGACGTGTACCCCTCTCTCTTCATGTCGGCACTGAGTGGCCAGTCTGACCGCTCACTGTCTCTGTGCTGGGAGCAGCACTGTAAACTGCTGCCTGGGGTGCAGGGCATCGATGCCAGCCAGGTGGCATCGTGGAGCGTGGACGAGGTCAGCTCATACCGTACTCATACTGTACTTTGACTAGTGTATTTATACTACACTTATACTGTATTTACCCTATACTTATACTGCTCTTATACTATACTTATACTGTGTTTATACTGTACTTACCACTGTGTGTCATTAGCACTGATCACTCTGCTGTGCTGCAGGTTTTCATGTTTGTCCAGAACCTCATTGGCTGTGAGGAGCAGGCCCGTCTCTTCAAAGAAGAGGTGAGCACATCAGTGAGTAGAACAGAGTGTAACACTGAGCAGTGCTGTGTCCCTTAGAACAGGACAACAGAACAACCAGTAGCTCTTCGCCCTTTCGAAGCAGTTTGCCAAGGGAGTTCTGAATTATACCTGTGCTGAATAAATAAAAATAGATTAATTAAATGCCTTTTACCTTTGTAAATATACAATTTTCATGCATAACAAAATGGACTAATAATTGGATGTTTCATAGGCCTCTGTAGGCTAAGTGTAACTCTACCTCATCTGAGGCAGGAGCTCTCTGGAGTTTTTGTTTTGTAAAAGTTGTAGGACCTGTCTTAGAATATCTTTGTTTATTCTCAAAAAAGTACCTGTTTATTTTGACTACTTTAATGTAAACATACTGTAGCTATGTTTAGCTGAGCCGTTAAACGTCACGTATAAACAGTGTGGGCTTCCTGAGTCTCATGCCTGACCTCTGACCCTTGTCCTCAGATGATTGACGGCGAGGCCTTCCTGCTGCTGACTCAGACGGACATCGTGAAGATCATGAGCATCAAACTGGGCCCCGCTCTGAAGATCTCCAACGCCATCCTCATGTTAAAGAGCACAGACGACGGCCTCAAGTGAAGGCCTCTCCATCACCCTCATCGTGTGCCAAGTCATTCTGTGGCAGGGATGCCCGCTGTGCTTCATGTGTTTGGTGTCCTGTGCCCATCAGAGAGGAGAGAGAGACAGAGAGAGAGAGGATCAGAGGAGCAGAGCACGGAGGAGGAGCAGATGATAGACGAGTTCAGGTAGAGGACAGAAGCGTGGGCTGGGAAAAAGATGCTTTTACCTTCAACCCTAGAGACAATTCTGTTCAATCTAGTGCCAAAACTCTGCTAGCACCCTAAAGGGCTCCACAAGAAGTTGATTTGACAATGATTTTTCAAATAAATATCAGGTTAAAAAATGATCTACCTGTTAAAATGGTGCAACAAGCTAGCCTACCATGAATCTAAGGTGCTTTTAAATGTGTACAGACCATAGACTGTATAAAAGGACACAGCTCCATCCACTCCAACTGGCTCCAATACGTACTAGCTTCGGTGAGCTTCATTTGACTGGAGCCGAACGCTTTGTCACACTCCTTTAGTCCACTTCTTTATACAGTCTATGGTACAGACAAATAAAAGTTGTTAAAAATATTGAGAAACTGCTTTAGTGTCAAGTAAAACTGACAATATTTTCCTTTGCAGAACATAGATACTTCTCTTAGGATCAGAGTTTGGAGTAAGTGACAGCTGAACCGGTCCAGGCGTTTGGTAGGATCAGAACAGGTTAGTGTTTTAGAAGTCATCGGTGTTACAGATGTAGATGAAGTCAACGCAAAGTCAACGCAAATGAATTTAAAGAGGAGATATTATGCATTTTCATAAACTTTCACAGAGGAATTGAATCATGTAAT
This sequence comes from Boleophthalmus pectinirostris, assembly GCF_026225935.1. Classification (NCBI taxonomy): domain Eukaryota; kingdom Metazoa; phylum Chordata; class Actinopteri; order Gobiiformes; family Gobiidae; genus Boleophthalmus; species Boleophthalmus pectinirostris. The sequence goes on along the minus strand of NW_026571515.1, from coordinate 14,398,640 downwards.
GAACTATAATACACATACCAGTCAAAGGTTTGGACTCACTCTCTGATTCAATGTTTTGTTTCTTTTTTTCCTACTACTTTCTACATTTTATATAAATACAAAAGCCATCAAATGTATGAAGCAAGATTTTTGAGACTCGAGATAGGGGTAATTTTCTGAGCACAAGCCTCAAATACACAGCAAAATGTGGAGTGTTAAAATTGACTCTCACAGAATTAATTTTAACATTTTCTCAGGGGTTATATGAGTCCAGTCTGTTCTAGAGTTAATTTAACATTTTTGGAAATGTTAATTAAGTAACGCTGGACCAAAATTCCTGTTTATCCCCGAAATCAAGAGTTATATTAATGTTTTGAGAGTAAACGGATAACACTTTTTAGGGTTATCCTGATTTAGCTGAACAACACACAGAGGTGTTTTATTTTTACACTTTATTTTAGTTACCGCATTTTCCAGGCTATTAGATGCGCTCTTAAGCCTCTAACCCCATCAAAAAACGACCGCGCGCCCCACAATCCAGAGCGCCCTATACACGAATCCACTCGGGTGTCCCAGCACGACTTCAGTAAACTACAAAGCTGCACCACCCGCAGAACACACAAACACACACGGAGCAGACAGCGACCGCGCAGCGAAACACACTCATAGCCACACTCATCACTCTATGCCGACGAGGAACGGAACGGAGGAACGAACCGAAAAAACTAGTGCAATGTGCCACTTCACCGCGAACACGCCGACAATCCAGCGGTCCCAGACAGCACCCTCCCTACACGCCACAACTGAACAAAGCCCAGAGTCACCATGAACGCACCAAACAAAGTCCCACTTACCCATCCAACTGTTGTGTTTCATTTAAAGTCCGGTGCGGTTTATTTGTGAAAAAAGTTCAAAAATAGACCATTCAATGACAGTGCGTCTTATAATCCAGAGCGCTTAATAGCCCGGAATATACGGTAATTTTACATTTTGGTGAGTAGTAACTAAAACATTGTAAAAGGTGAAATTATCTACAAAACTGGTTAAAACAGGTCTTCTCTCAGGGGAGTTTGAAGTGGTGGTGGGAGGAGCCAAAATAACATTAAGGGAAGTTGAATTAACTTCAACCATATCAACTGTGGCAAATAACCCCAACTCAAACCCCCATTTAACTTTCAGATAGTTAAAATAACACTTTTTGTGTTAAAACAACTCAGAAATATTTTACCCTGATATTTTAACCCTCCAGTTTTTGCTGTGTACAGGGTAATACAGGTTGACTCAAATATGTATGAATCACTCAAATACAAAACTGTGTAAGATTATGATGAGAGTTCACTGTTATTCCATTAGACTGCATAATATGTCTCCTTTAAATGTAATCTACGGTAGAATCTGTGCTGTCAAATGAGTGGTACGGTTTTGTAAAAGAAAAACTGAAAATTTGAAATATTGAGTTTTTGTTTGGAGCAGCTCACAGGAGCGATGACCCATAGTGTTTTATGTGACCTTTCAAACGCCCCTAGTTTGTCAATTGACATTTTTGAGTAATTTGCTTCATTCGCTCGTCCAGGATGGTCGAGTTTGGGAATGTGGTTGCACATACCAGAACTGAGACCGGGACCAGACCAGGACTGATACTGGGACCAGAATAAAGGAGAGGGGGACAGAGACGGGTGTAGGTCCTGCTCTGTGGAGTTTATTCCGGTCTCTGGCTCGTGCTGGTATCGTATAATATCGTCTCATTTCCCACGGCAACGGTGAGTGCCTCCTCCGTGTTGAATGAAAGTTCATGTCTGTATCAGTTTTATACGTCACTATCAGAACACGGCCCCTCATTGGTTGATGTGACGCAAATATTTGCAGAAAGTTCAAAATGTTCAACTTTTGCGAATTTCGCGAGCCCCTCCCTTTAATGAATTCGAGCATCAACGCCAGTTTTGCAAATTTGTGCTGCTCAAAACAATCAAATCGTGCCGCCCAATTTGCGTCATTCGTGCCGCAGAACTTTTTTCACGCGTCAAGGCGACTTTACATATGGTTGCGGTAGCGTGCTCCTGTCTGCTTCTCCAAATTGTTCAGCTTTCTACAAAAAGATGTATTATATATTATACAAACTACTGGGCATTACTGCATTTAGAATAGACCGATCCTGGCTGGTTGGGTAAGCTTTGAGTCGCTTCTGGAAATGTGCAATAAAAAGTTGAAACTGAAGTACTGTACAGATAAAGCAAGTTCTGAATGAGCCCGTGTCAAATAAGCTACTTTGACTTTTAACCCAAACCTGCTGTGTGTCTGAAAAGGAAGTGTAACGAGAAAAACGCATGGGACGTGTTTTTTTTGTTTGTTTTTTTTACGTTTGTTGAATACTTACAGAAATGTTGCACTGGTATCTTAGCACAAGTGTGAGCCAGACACAGATAACTGACTGCTTTTCTATATGAACAGTTTAAAAAGAGCTCTTAGCAGTTTACATGTAAAGAAAAGAGATGTTATTTATTCCAGATTGTTAAAGGGCTTTTATGGTGTCTCTCTGGTGGGACTCGTGTGTGCGTGAGCGTTATGTGATGTGTGTCTAAAATCATCAATTCCATCTCAAGTAATAAAACACAAACTGTCGTGTCCAAAGACGGACTCTTGTTTCTTTACAATAAAAAGCAAAGTGAGAATTTTGCAGACATTTAGTTTTGACCGACCTGCTGCCTAAAAATACCAATAGAGCTTTTCTTGAACACTTATGAAATGTGACTACGCTGCTCTCTTATGGGTTTCTGGTAACAAATATCTATAAAATAATCCAGTGTGATGATATAATTTGCATGCTCACAGATAGCACAGCAACTGCTTTGGGGTGGAAGAAGATTTTTTTTACTTATACCAATTATTTTAAAAGCTTGTAAGTTAACACGAATATGGTAAATGCCACAGTTAGGAACCATTTGTCTCGTGTTCGTTATAGATTAGCTCACAGCTCCTGACAGGTTGCCGTTGGTGCACTGGTTGAATCAAATGTAGAGAGTAAATTTTCCACACAAGTGTTCAATAAAGTATAGGCGAGTTTCAGCTGACGTCATTGTTATTTAAAGCCTGCGTTGCATGCTGGAAAATATTTCGCATCGAGACTCTTGGAGGCTTTCATCTTTTCTGTGGGAATTGCTCAGGAGTTTCCACCAAGTCACTGTGGATGTCGCCGAAGTGAATATTTGGCCAGGTAGTTGGCGATTTCGAACAGAAATTTGGTTTGGTCCAGGCTTTGTAGGGGTTGAAAAGGGTGATTTGGCGTCCATCGATGCTTATGACCAATTTCTGGTCAAATCGTCTTCGGTCCTCTACCGTTAGAGTGGATAAATAACCGGGATCAATACCCTTTTTTACCCTTTTCTCACTCCATCCGTCATGTTGAATTAGTGTTTATTGCCGCCGACCAAAATAATTTCCAGTATGCAACACGCGCTTTTGTCAACAATGAAACTCGCCTATACCTTAACTTGTGTGTAAAATCCCTCAGTCGTCCAGGCAGAATCTAGCCAGCCTAGTGTCTCGGCTCGATTTCATTTCTCTCCAGCGACTACCTTATAATAGATTGCTATTGTCTTCATATTGTGTTATAAACAGTGTTGGGGAGTAACAGATTACATGTACCAGAGTTACGTAATCAGAGTACAAATTATGAGTAACTGTATTCAGTTACAGTTACTGTTTCAATGAATGTTAATTGGATTACAGTTACTTTGTTGAAATGAATGGATTACACAGCGGTATTTTCCTGTTTTCACATTTATATCTATATAAATCTATATCCCCCTTTTGTTATTTTATTTTTTTCGGTAATTCAACTCATTGCTGGAAACTAAACCAGGTCTGAACTAGATCTTAATTAGATCTAAACCAAGACAAAACCCGGACTAAAACCAGGTCTAAACTAGATGTAAACTAGAGCTAAACTAGGCCTAAACCAGGACTAAACCAGGACTAAACCAGGACTAAAACCAGGTCTAAACCAGGACTAAACCAGGTCTAAACCAGGACTAAAACTGGACTAAAACAGGATTTAACAGGACTAAACCATTCCAGGCGGACTCATTACAAACTACATTTTGGGGTATGTAATCTGTAATCTGTAGGGGAATACATTTTAAAAGTAACCTTCCCAACACTGGTTATAAATGTTGGTTACACTACTGGCTGGAGCTGGAGCTGCCAACTTTCCTGCTGTTTCCTCTTCCAGCCGTGCCCATGGTGAAACAGCAGGGTTAGCGAGGGTGACCAGACGTCTCCTATTTACCCGTAACAATCACAGTTTTGAGTCTTGCGTCCCCTGTCCTAGCAGATTTATACAAAACCAGTGATTTGTCCCAGTTTAATACAAGAAATATCCCAGGTGTCCCTATTTTTGACCAAATTGACACCTGCCAGCAGTAAAGAGATAACCTGATTCAGTCAGTTTCACTTCGTAGAAACCGTCTGACCTCGCAGTGTTGGTAGGTAGGTACTTTTTTTATTTAACCAATCCCTGCTATTTGGTCGTGATGTATGTAATGCACCGCTAATGGGACTAACTGGTATATTAAGCTTTTCCCAAATCCCGTAGGAAGAAGGGCAATAATGTCTTTCACCTTGCTAAAATTCAACAAACATTCTCTTTGTTCCGGCTTTAAATCTTTGATCTCGGGAATTGTTGACAACACAGAATATATGTCTCTTCACTGATTGGCTGGTGCCCAAACTTTAACTTCCAGGGTTTTTGTGAACAATCTAGTGTATTCTGATTTCTGACCTAATGGCTGGAGAGAAATTAAATTGAGCGGAGGCACTAGGTCAGGCATGTCCAAACTATGGCCAGTTTTAGTGGGCCAAATGCGGCCCTCAGACAAATTTTTCTTGGCTTCCAGGTGAATTGGCCCAAATTACCTTGCATCACTTAAAAATGAACTTTTTACTGCAAGTTTTTTTGAAAATCTACCTTGATAAAGCTCATATTTAATATTTAGTATGTGGTTTTAAGACTCTTAGCGTGAATAAAGACTGATGGCTCATTCTAACATGTTTAAACATGCACATATTTAAATATTCACTGTACTGAGCACCAGTCCATGTCCCTCGATCGGCCCTCTGCTTCTTCTGTGTTTAGATATGTGGCCCTTGATGAAAAAAGTTTGGACACCTCTGCACTAGGTGGCACAAGCCTGGCTAGTAAAGAAGAGGCATAAATTGTAATTTGTTTAGGTAAATTACAAAAAATCTGCTTAAAAATGACCAAAACACAAAGACAATGTGACTATACTGGCTCACATGTTCGTCGTGAATGGTCTCTGCATAACAATTTTCCTTCATTACAAGCTTGTTTCACAATTTTATTATTACCAACCACCAAAAACCAGGGATGTCCCAGTTTTTATTTAAACATTCTGGTCCCTCTCGCATTAGCATTACCAGTAGTATCCGCATTAACCCGTCCTGTCCTTAGCTCTGTCTAAATGGGTTGTGTGATGGCGTATTGACTATAAACTCTGTGTGCTTGTATCACATTGCCACAGTCACAGTATTGTTACAACAGCTCAGTGATGCTGGTGACAGACTTCCCTTTGAGCCCCCGTCACCGCAGGAACTCGACGACACACAAGATCCTCCCTCCGGCGTTTTACTTAATGCTGTAATGATACCGACAATTACTTAATGTTGGGTTTCAGACCACATCACGGCATTCTGTTGGGCAATATTAATTAATACAGCTGTGGGGCAGGAAAAAATTTATACTGTTAATTTATTTATATTAATATAGATGAACTTTACACTTTTTTTTTACAATTGATAATATTAGGGGAAAAAAACTCTGCCCTACAAAAGCAAAAGAACTTAACTTGCCAGAGTGTGAAACTGAGAAAAATGAAAGTTTCTGTTTTGTCCAGACAAAAGTAAGGTCCCAAAATTTGACAACTAGTTTCTATAATGAAGAAATATTTGTATGTGAAAAATATTGAGCACAAAATTGAGCTTTGACGTTTATTTGTCAGTTGTTGTTCTCTGCTTTTGTATCATGAAAAAATAAGGAGTCGTGCAAAGACAAAAGGCAGAAACTGAAGAAAATGATCATTATTTGTTTGATTTTCCTAAGAACACCTCACCAAGTTCGAGTCATCATGGTGTTTGTTTGAAATGATATAGATCCAGTGTTTCCCAAACTTTTTTATCTGGGGAATCATATTTTAAAAGTCACAAATCTTCGCAACCCAAGTCAATCGACATTATTTGTGAGTCACAAAATAAATTTGTGACAATTATTGAACATTAATGAGGATATTTTATTATTGACTGAGTGATTGTCTCTCTGAACAATTAGTATAACTCAAGTTTAAACAATGAAAATGAAAAACAGTAATCAGGGTTTTCATGGCTTCAAGGCAATGCTGAGGAAAAAATAAGGAGCGGGGGCCAGTATATTCAGTTCATGACAAGGTGACCCAAAAAAATCTCTTGCGACCCATCTGAGGGTCTTTGGGAAACAATGATGTAGAACAGACATGTCAAACTCAGGCCCAGGGTCAAGTATTAGAGCTGCAGGCTATAGACACATTATTTATTCAGGGCAGCCGCGGGGTCTTAAAAGTCTTAAATTTCATGTTCCAAAATTAAGGCCTTAAAAAGTCTTAAATTATGTTGTGCAAGTCTTATTTTTTTTCACAAAGGTCTTAAATTTCATTCACTTATTTTTTTGTAAACTCAACCGGGCTGCAGTGCGATGTTAAACAGATGGATGAAAAAAAACAACAACGTGAAGCTGAAGTTTGCCTAATAAAAGTGCAAAAATGCATCTGTATTTGTCACGATGTGTATTTGGTAAATGTGCACAGGCTAAATCCCACTGCAAAACCAGTAAGAGAATGTAACTCCAGTTTGGAATCTGAAAAAAAAAAACTGCTTTAAAAATCCTATACGCTTTCTTCACTTTTTTCTTTCACGTTTTTTTGGACCCTCACCCACAGTTTTAGTACAACACAGTTTGCAGCGAACATTTTGTATGTGGAGCCATCAAAGCAAAATCCCGATCCCTCACTCAACCTCGGTTACGAATTTAAAAAGTCAACGTCAAAGTGAAAGGCACCAACTTTTCACTAAGAAACACCTTCCACTGCAAAGAGACCAAGACTTAATGTTGCTGTAAAACCACAAGAACAAGAAAGTGCGAGCTCAGCCTGTTTGTCTTCTGCACCTCTCGCTTAACAAACGGGATTTTGCTTTGATGGTGCTCCATATACAAAATGTTTGCTGCAAACTCGGGATGATTTCTTAGGCAGCCAAAGGTTTCTTTTTTGTCCTTCCTCTGGATCAATCCTGCCCATCGCCTTCGCCTTTCACTATTTTTCAATTCCGTTGGGAAGGGAAACGGTTTGAACAGAGGTTTGCAGTCACACAGATCTGATTCCCTTTTGCATTTATGGAGTTTGCAGCCGTTTTCCGGTGTTAGGACATCCAACAACCACATAATTACGATGTCCGAATCCCAAAACTAAAATATGACAATATCAGAATCAAAAAAACCCAAAGTGATATGGTTCAAAAGACTTGAAAAGAATGACTTTGACAACAGACACATCCCACTGGGAAAACAAACATGGCGGTTTGATGCTCACTTTTTCGGAAAATCCTTCCCAGTATGCATTGCGCAATGACCGGAAGTCCAAAATTCATGATGCATCTGTTAATCACATTTTACTTATTCAGCACAATACATAAAATTCAGAAATCCCTTGGCGAGCTACTTGGAAGTGGGTGGAGAGCTGCTGGTATCTCCTGAGCTACAGATTGGAGACCCCTGACATAGAAAAATAGGCATTTTGACTGTGAATGGGGTCGCCTCTCCACAGATCTGACCTGTAACTTAGTCTGGTTTGGTCTCCATGAGGATAGAAACGTTTAATGTCATACTGTGAAACATTCCAGACAAAGGAATTGACAGACCCTCCACCAGAAAAGTTATGCAATGCACCTAAAAAGAAATGTATATTAAAAAAAAATCAGTAATTATCCATTCTTAATCAATAACCATTTCTCCAAAGTGATTATTCCTGTTTTTCTTGTGAACCTGTTTTCCGTGGTGACCTGCCGTAGCTCCCTCCCCTCTCTTCCTGTGCAAGTCTCACCTCCCTCTGTCCTTGGATCCACCGGTGTGTGATACCTGCACCAGACCTGAGCCAACCTGAGCCGACTCCACTTTCACTGCTGCTCTGGGCCCTTCACAATAAGAGCGCCGCTTCAACCTAATCTCCTGCCGACACCGCTGGCTCTCCAATCCAAATAAACAGTTTCTAAAGTGATGCACAAATACATAATAATAACAACAATAAGAAAATGATAAAATAAACGCTCAGATTTAATCATGCTAGTTCTAAAACAATAAAAGCAGTAAAATAAAATATAAGCAAAACTACAGAATAGCAATACATAAATAAATAAAACCAATAAAATACATAAAAAATAAATAAATAATACATAAAAAAATACAAATAAAAATAATAAATAAATAAATAAAAATAAATAAATACATAAATAATAAATTAAAAAATAAAATAAATAAAAAAATAAAAAATAAATAAATAAAATAAATTTAAAAAGACAGAGAAAGCCCAGTCCCAGTGATTTTAAGTCCTCATTTTAGGCGGGGGTGTAAATTTGAAGGAACCTGAGATGTACTGTGGGGCCAGTCCATTCAAAGCTTCAGAAACAAACAATAAAATCTTCAAATTAATTCTAAAATTAACGTGCCACAAAGACAAACTGCATTCTGTAAAGTGCGTTTTGTTAGACACCAAAATAAAGTGCGTTACAGTCGTGAAATAAAAGCGTGCACGACTTGTTCAAGAAGTTTAAAAGATAAAAAAAGGTTTAACTTTGGACAAAAGCCTCCAAAATGTTGTTGAAAGAAGTAAATATTTATTTTGGCCCACGACTTAATTTTGGCCTTCTGTGAATTTGAGTAATAAATAAATAAATAAAAGACACAGAGGAGCACACAACTCTCACAGTCCATTCAAAGCTTTAAAAACAAAAAATAAAATCTTAAAATAAATTCTAAAATTAACATGTCACAGAGTTTTTAGTCGGCAAAGTGCATTTTGTGGACGCTGCTCAGCCTAAATATGCACGATTTGTGTGTTAAACAAACAACAAAACACGACTTCAGGTCTGTTTGTGATGAGGAAACTACATTATAACATAAACATAAAATGACCTTTCAAAATATTGTTTATTTAAAGCCACAATATGTAACCTTTTAGCCAAAAAATGACTAAAATATAAAGCAAGTTGTTTCATTTTGGTTGCCTTTATTGCACTGAATAATGTTTCTATAGGTTTACTACTTTTGACATTTTATTTTATACATGAAGACATTAAATATATGTAGTAAGATGGATGGAATTATATAGCTACACATGATATTTTTGAATATTTTATAACCAAATTCTCAAATTAGCACTATAAAATGTAAAAACTGGTAAAACTGAATGAGACTTGTTAGAATTGTTATGATAAATTCTAAATAAGTAGCAAAAATACCAAGTGTCTGATGTCAAATAAGATATAATTATATTAATGTATAAATACAAGTAAAAATTTAAATATAGAAATGAAGTAATCCAGAAATATATCTCTCTGTATATACAAGAAGTCGTAAGGAAAACAAAGATAAAGCGAAGAAGATATGATGATTGACAGGACATAAGGTTATCTGTTACATAAGAGTGAGTTGTTGTAAAGTTGAGTTGAAAGAGGGTGTGTTTAAACTTTTAGACCTGTGTGATAGCAAGGGCGTAGCTTTGGTCTCAGCTGGTAGTTTACTTGATTAACAGATTAATTATATAATATTGTTTACTTTTTGTATGATGCACACTGCAAAAACCAAACAGCACATCTTAATAAGAAAGGGTAAAATGGGATCAGAAGTTGCGTTTATGTTTTATGAATTCTTTCCAAAAACACACAGAGTCTGGGCAGGTCCAAAATAAGTGAGAGGTGGTTTCATTTTTCAGTTCAAAAAATTTATTTATAAGGGAAGCCCCTTGAGATGTAGAATCTCGTTTGTGAGAGGGTCCTAAATAGATGCATCACGAATCTCGGACTTCCGGTCATCGCGCAATGCATACTGGGAAGGATTTTCTGAAAAAGTGAGCATCAAACCGTCATGTTTGTTTTCACAGTGGGATGCGTCTATTGTCAAAGCCGATTTCTTTTGAACCATATTACTTTTGTTTCTGGTTCTGATATTGTCATATTTTACTTGTGGGATTTGGACATCGTAATTGTGTGGTTGCTGGATGTCCTAACAGTGGAAAACGTCTCGAGAAACGGGCTTCGGAAGTTTGCGAACTCCATAAATGCAAAAGGGAATCAGATGTGTGTGACTGCAATCCTCTGTTCCTTCCCAACGGAATTGAAAAATAGTGAAAGGTGAAGGCGATGGGCAGGATTGATCCCTGGAAGGACCAAAAAGAAAACTGAACGTTTTGTATGTGGAGCGCCATCAAAGCGGGATCCCGTTTGTTAAGTGAGAGGTACAGAAGACAAACAGACTGAGCTGCACTTTCTTGTTCTTGTGGTTTTACAGCAACATCACGTCTTGGTCTCTTTGCAATGGAAGGTGTTTCTTGATGAACAGCTGGTGCCTTTCGCTTTGGCATTGACTTTTTAAATTTGTAACTGAGGTGGAGCAATCAGGATTCATCGGATTGAGCAGGGTAAGTTGTTCCATTCATTTGGAGCTCAAGACACCATCTTCAGGTGCGGCCCTGTCCTGCCGCTTCCCCAATTTATGCTCCTGGCTCCACTAATGACATCACTCTGTTGTAACCATGTCATCATATCACTGAACACATCTCAGAATGTCTAATAAACAAAATCTGAACTGAAATGTGTTAAATTAATAGTACTGAGTTTCGAAAAATATCGGAATAAATTTATCTGTTTGTTTATTAAAATAAAATGTCAAATATTGATAGAGACTATTTTGTCTTCCCCGCATATTGGTTGTGACTTCCGGTTTAGATCCAGTTTAGACCTGGTTCATTTCTGGTTTAGTCCTGATTTAGTTCTGGTTTAGTCCTGTTTTAGTTCTCGTTTAGTTCTGATTTAGACCTGGTTCAGTTCTGGTTTAGACCTGGTTTAGTTCTGGTTTAGTTCTGGTTTAGACCTGATTTAGACCTGGTTTAGACCTGGTTTAGACCTGGTTCGTTCAGGTTTAGTTCTGGTTTAGACCTGGTTCAGTTCTGGTTTTGTTCTGGTTTTGTCCTGGTTTAGTCCTGGTTTAGTTCTGATTTAGTTCTGGTTTAGATCTGTTTCAGTTCTGGTTTAGTCCTGATTTAGACCTGGTTTAGTCCTGGTTCAGTCCTGGTTTAGTCCTGGTTCAGTCCCGGTTTAGTCCTGGTTTAGTCCTGATTTAGACCTGGTTTAGTCCTGGTTTTGTCCTGATTTAGTCCTGATGTAGACTTGGTTTAGACCTGGTTTAGTCCTGGTTTAGTTCTGGTTTAGTGTACACAGTAGCTCACACATCACAATATATTCTAACAAATAAAATAGAAAAATAAATAATAAAATATAAAATCCCAGCTTCATAAATATTCCTTTTACTGTATTATTATTATTATTATTTTTTCTCAGTTTAATTTTCTACAGTATATCTGAGCTGCACTTGTGTTTGTGTTGGCTCTTTTCTCTCTTTTATTTTGTAGGAGCTGGCTCCGCCCCCTCTCGCGTGGCCCCTCCCCTCTCCGAGCTTCACCGCTCCTCATCAATGATTCACTTTGTTGTGGACGACCTTCGTTTGGCTCTGGGGACTTTAAAGACACGCTGATCCCGGAGAAGGCTGCAGTCTGCTGGGTCTGACAGAGCCGCTCTGCCCACACAAACACAGGTGAGTCTGGAAAACACAAAAATACTACTACTACTACTACTACTACTACTACTACTACTACTACTACTACTATCTGCTTAGCTTTATCCGTGTTACTCCATACATATTTCACATTGCTTCATACATGTTTTTATATATATATATTATGTATTATATATATTTTGTTGACATCAAAGTTGATGATTTTTTTAAGTTTTAAGGTCTAAACCAGGACTAAACCAGGACTAAAACAGGTCTAAACCAGGACTAAATCAGGACTAAAACCAGGACTAAACCAGGACTAAATCAGGATTAAAACCAGGTCTAAGCCAGGACTAAATCAGGACTAAAACCAGGTCTAAACCAGGACTAAATCAGAACTAAAACCAGAACTAAACCAGGACTAAATCAGGATTAAAACCAGGTCTAAACCAGGTCCAAACCAGGTCTAAACCAGGACTAAATCAGGATTAAAATCAGGACTAAATCAGGACTAAAACCAGGTCTAAACTAGGACTAAACCAGGACTAAACCAGGACTAAATCAGGACTAAAACCAGGTCTAAACCAGGTCCAAACCAGGTGTAAACCAGGTCTAAACCAAGACTAAACCAGGACTAAACCAGGACTAAACCAGGTCTAAACCAGGACTAAATCAGGACTAAAACCAGGTCTAAACCAGGTCCAAACCAGGTGTAAACCAGGTCTAAACCAAGACTAAACCATGTCTAAACCAGAACTAAACCAGGACTAAACCAGGTCTAAACCAGGACTAAATCAGGACTAAAACCAGGCTGAAAACACAAAAATACTACAATACTACTACTACTACTTCTTCTTGCACAGCTTTATCCATATTACTCCATACATATTTCACATTGCTTCAAACATGTTTTAATATTTTGTTGACTTTAAACTTGAATGATTTTTAAAAGTTTTCTAATGCCACTTTCAGTACACTTTTCATTTAGAACATTTGTCATATTTCAGAGATTACTTACGACTATAACTTGTAGCGCTGTCATGATACTAACATTGATACTAACTTATATAAAATATCTTTATTGTAATTGTAAAAGATACAACAAAATGAAGTAACTTGATTTTGATACTAAGGAATAGACTTGATACTCAATAGTAATCCGGATGATCATAAAACACTTTATTTAGATAATAGAATGTGATTTTCAGCGTTAAATCATAGTATTTTCTTTTCTATTCCCATGTGGGCAGTGTTGGGGAGTAACAGATTACATTTACCAGAGTTACGTAATCAGAGTACAAATTATTATTAAATTATTAACTGTATTCAGTTACAGTTACTGTTTCAGTGAGTGGTAATTAGATTATTTTGTTGAAATAAATGGATTACACAGCAGTATTTTCCTGTTTTCACATTTTGGGCTATATCCCCCTTTTTTTTTTTTTTGGTAATTCCACTCATTGTGGGACACTTAACCAGGTCTAAACCAGGTCTAAAACCAGGTCTAAACCAGGTCTAAAACCAGGTCTAAACCAGGTCTAAACCCTGGTCTTAACCAGGTCTAAACCACGTCTAAACCCAGGTCTAAACCAGGTCTAAACCCAGGTGCAAACCAGGTCTAAACCAGGTCTAAACCCAGGTGCAAACCAGGTCTAAACCAGGTCTAAACCAGGTCTAAACCAGGTCTAAACCAGGTCTAAAACCAGGTCTAAATCCAGGTCTAAAACCAGGTCTAAACCAGGTCTAAACCAGTTCTAAACCAGGACTAAACCAGGGCTAAACCAGGACTGAACAGGTCTAAAACAGGACTAAAACAGGACTGAACCAGGTCTAAACCAGGATTAAACCAGGACTAAACCAGGACCAAAACCAGGTCTAATCCAGGTCTAAACTATGTCTAAACCAAGACTAAACCAGGACTAAACCAGGACTGAACAGGTCTAAACCAGGACTAAATCAGGACTAAAACCAGGTCTAAAACCAGGTTTAAACCAGGTCTAAAACCAGGTCTAAACTAGGTCTAAACCAAGACTAAACCAAGGTCTAAACCATGTCTAAAACCATGTCTAAACAGACCGTGTTTCCTCCTTTTCTATCCAGACTGGACTTTTCATTGTCTTTTAGCAGACAAAACAGAAGATATCCTAGTCTTTGAAAAAATGAAAAAACTAATCATTATCTGTTTTTTCATTTTGGTTTTGGAGACAAATAATGAAGAAAACTGTTTTCGTTTTCTTATTTTTGGTTTTATATTGAAAAATGAATGAACGACTGATACACGGATTAGGAAAGGTTAAATTCTGTCCTGTGAATGTGACTTTTCAGCGTTGACATTGTTTTGACAAGCTGGTAAAACTGGTAAGATTACGTGTTATGACTAAGCAATGAGAAAATGAGGTCGTTTTACAAAAAATCTCAGCTTTAATCCATGTTTGGTGAAGAAAAGAGGTAGAGCTCACTTTTACATTTTTCAGTAAAGCCAACAGTCTGTTAAAATCTGTGTATTATTCGTTCATTTGTTTTTCAATATAAAATCAAAAATAAGAAAACGAAAAAACAACTTTCTCCAAAAGCAAAATGAGAAAACGGATAATGATTTTTTTTTTTTTTTTTCGATTTTGTGTTTAAATGAATAATGGAGAAAGCGGATAACAGCCGTTTCCTGGTTTCGTGACTTAAACTGTGATGCCGGACTGAACTAAACCAGGACTTAACCAGGACTGAAACAGGACTAAACCAGGACTAAAACAGGACTAAAACAGGACTGAAACAGGACTGAACCAGGACTGAAACAGGATTAAAACAGGACTAAGACATGACTGAACCAAGACTAAAACAGGACTAAAACAGGACTAAACCAGGACTGAACCAAGACTAAAACAGGACTAAAACAGGACTAAACCAGGACTGAACCAGGATTAAAAACAAAACAGGACTAAAACAGGACTAAAACAGGACTAAAACAGGACTAAAACAGGACTAAACCAGGACTGAACCAGGACTAAAACAGGACTGAACCAGGACTGAAACAGGATTAAAACAGGACTGAACCAGGATTAAAACAGGACTAAACAGGACTAAAACAGGACTAAACAGGACTAAAACAGGACTAAACCAGGACTGACTAAAACAGGACTAAACAGGACTAAAACAGGACTGAACCAGGACTGAAACAGATTAAAAAGACTGAACCAGGACTAAAACAGGACTAAAACAGGACTAAACCAGGACTAAAACAGGACTAAAACAGGACTAAACAGGACTAAAACAGGACTAAACCAGGACTGAACCAGGACTAAACTAAACAGGACTAAACCAGGACTGAAACCAGGACTAAAACAGGACTAAACAGGACTGAACCAGGACTGAAACAGGATTAAACAGGACTAACAGGATTAAAACAGGACTAAACCAGGACTAAAACAGGACTAAAACAGGACTAAAACAGGACTAAACCAGGACTGAACCAGGACTAAAACAGGACTAAAACAGGACTGAACCAGGACTAAAACAGGACTGAACCAGGACTAACACAGGACTAAAACAGGACTAAAACAGGACTAAAACAGGACTAAACCAGGACTGAACCAGGACTAAAACAGGACTAAAACAGGACTGAACCAGGACTGAAACAGGATTAAAATAGGACTGAACCAGGACTAAAACAGGACTAAAACAGGACTAAACCAGGACTAAAACAGGACTAAAACAGGACTAAACCAGGACTAAAACAGGACTAAACCAGGACTGAACCAGGACTAAAACAGGAATAAAACAGGACTGAACCAGGACTGAAACAGGATTAAAACAGGACTGAACCAGGATTAAAACAGGACTGAACCAGAACTAAAACAGGACTGAACCAGGACTGAAACAGGATTAAAACAGGACTGAACCAGGATTAAAACAGGACTGAACCAGAACTAAAACAGGACTAAAACAGGACTAAACCAGGACTGAACCAGGACTAAAACAGGAATGAACCAGGACTAAAACAGGAGATTTCAGAAGTGATTAGATTTGTGATTTATGTTTTAGTAACAAGATTCTGTTCCAAGTTCACGTTTTAAGCACGTCCAGAAGAACTGACAGGAAAAAAAGATGAAAATACTGAAATATGACTGGACAAGCCAATACAAGAATCACATTTCAGAACATGTTGCCGCAAATCTGAACTACAGAGTGAGCAGCTTTTACACAGATAAGACCCCATGGAGACACTGGGAGGGCATCTGACCCACGGGGACACTTCAGAATGTGTTTGTAGACGTCGAAACTACAGGGTTGGTAGTTTTTGCGGTGAATAAGATGAGGTTTGCAAATTTTTGCCCATTCAAATTGTGATTTCGATTCAATAGTGATTAATCTTGCAGACCTACTATAAGACTCAGGTTTTATCTGTTACATAAGGCTGAGTTATTGCACAGTTGTAGGGAGTATTATCTGTTACATAAGAGCAAATTGTTGTACAGTTGTAAGGAGTATTATCTGTTACATAAGGGTGAGTTGTTGTACGGTTGTAGGGAGTATTACCCTTTACATAAGGGTGAGTTGCATTGTTATAGGGAGTATAGGGGTGTGCAAAAATATTGAAATATCGATATATCATATTGTTTAATTTGATGATATAGTATTGATATCATGGGCTGCTGTCTCAATATATTGATTTTTCTAAATTATTTTGTGTAAGAGCTACAATTGTGTTGACATTTTCACTGTTTTGTTGAGTAAAATGGGTGATTTTCATATTAACTCTGCACAAACTTAGTAGACTTAGTAAACTTTTAGTATCAGCCATGATTTAGTCTTTGTTCTTAACACAGGAACTGCAAGACAACCAAAAACAACAGGCCTAAATAAAACAGACTTGCTAACATAAGAACAGCCTAATGTAGTCTGGTTTACAGCAAGGACTAACAAAAATGCACATGAATAAACGATTGTTGAACCAAATACAATCAAAGCAATAACTAAATGGATTATTAAATCTCTGTTACCAAATTGCCCTTAAAAGTTATTTTAGTCGTTGACTTACATTGGAACATTATGTCTCCTCTCTCTGTGGCTGCTGCTGTGAGCCTCGGCATTTTGGTCTTGAAGTGTTTGTAACCAGCTATACAGGATTCTATTTTGCTATGAGGGAGCCACTATCCTGTCTGGTGTCATGTCGGTTTCTTGTGGGATTGCAGTGGATTTCAGTCTTTCTCGGGGGCTAGTTTAGTTGTGTCGCTCGGGTTTGGGTTTATCGTAGGGTGACCAAACGGCTGTTTTTCCCTGGGCATGTCCATTTTTTGTGTCCTGTCCTGAGCGTCCAGGGTTTTTGTTTTAAAGTGATGGAAATTTCATTACCATTCATTGGGTCCATTAAACTGAGCGTCTCTCGTAGCTCTCTCTGCAGAAAGCAGACACAAACAGTCAGTTGGACAAGAAATTCCCCGGTTTTCAGCCCGGTTGGGACAAGTGGGAGGCCATGTGTGTAGGTTGCGAAGTGAGAGTAGCTCAATGTTGAGGCTCCGCCCCCTCCACCCCTGGTAAGGTGTCCGGAAATATGGTCACCCTAGTTTATCAGCTGTTGGGGTTTGAGACATTTCTTCTCGTCGTTTGTGTTTCGCTCGCTGCATTTGACGCATGTGGCCATTGGGATGTTTCTCACTCACTCTTGTTGATTTGGCATCGTGACGTGTTTTGTCACTTGGCGATGAACTGTTTTGGTTCTGACGGTGGCTTCATGTTCACCACACAGACAGTGACGCTTTCTTCACTCAGGCTGTGCGCGCATCTGCTGTGTTGATAAACAAATAATTCGTCTAGTCTAGTCAAGCCTCATTACGCTAATTAAACGAGAGGTGTCAGAGAGCGATAGAAGCCTTTTTGACATTCAGTCTCTTTGGTAGAAAGCGAGAGAGACGAGGAAAACAAACAAGCATACAAAAAGAATTCATCGTGGCCAGAAAAGTTATAAAGCTCGTTAAAAGTTATCGTACTATTAATTGATTTATTGATTATCATTACAGGCCTAGTCACTCTTAACTTATTGTTACCTAACCAGGAACATAAGTGCTTCTATTCATCTTAGGCTCCTGAAAATGTGCTGTTTAAATCCATTTTGCATTTTTTCTTGAGGTTTCAGACAATTTTAAAACTTCTAAAAACTGCCAGTGTGTGTTTTGTGTCACGATGGTAACCGCCGAACATTCCACCAATAGAAATGCATGCGAGAAGCCCACGCTGTTTCTATTTTCGTATTAGTTTTCTCATCTCCTGCCAGTGTACGTTTGCTCTACAGTCATCACACCTTATCTTTGTTGACACCGCGCAGTTATCATTGGCCAGATTAGATGTCCATTTGAAAGTCTATGTTACAAAATAAGCGGCCCGTTGTTTTGTTTTCCCTCTTCTAGGATTATCTAGACCGGACTAACTACAAACAATTTCTTGGTAAATTGTTTCGTAGAATTTGTTTATAGGTAATTTGATTGTTCATTTGCCTTTGTGTGGATTTTTATGATGTTCTTTGAAGCTTTTATTGCTTTTGATGGCACTGATAAGAACTCTGACCTTCCTGCCTATATTTATTTAAAAAAAAAACAAAAACAAAAAAAACCTAACCCTTGTGTTGTGGTTAAAGGGCCCATATTATCTCTCATCATAAATCCACCTGGAGTTGTGTTTTGTTTCACTCAGACATGTTTTCATTGCGTGCTCCACCATGTTTTTAAACTCCATACACCTTCACTAGACGCATTTGGTTAATTTCAGCCCTGGAATTTCCCAGTTAGTTCTTAGTTCTGTCACTGTAGATCAGTGTGTTGTGTATCACTAGAAAAAGAAGAAATGGAAATTATTTTCGTTCCAATTAGAATTTTAACAGCATACACTGAAAGAGAGAGGAACTGTTATAATTAGTGATTATGTCGAAAACTATTAATATTTTACTACACAAATGCATAGAATTATAAATAGATAATAATTTTCTCTCCATTCTTCGCAGAGTTATGACCAGCAACGCATAGTTGACCTTGGTTACCTTGACCTTCAAGTGACCTTGACCAGTTTCAACCTGTAACATGTGCCAACTTGTGTGATGATTGGGTGGATATTTTCGACCACAAATGGTTCAGAAATTGCTGAAATTGCCTTTATCCTTTATAATGGCGTGACCTTTCAATTGACCCGTGTGACCTCAAATGACCTCGGATCATCACCAAACTTTTTTTTTTTGTGGCATCGTGCACGGGGGCTTGACCTACGTACCAAATTTGGTGACAATCAGTCCATAAATGGTGGAATTATTGCAGGTGGACACACACACTGACACAGGGTGAATACAAAACCTGGTCAACCCTTGGGGGACCAGATAAAAAGGTAGCTAAAGGTAGTTAACTTAAAACTACAGCGTCTTGACATCACAAGGTGGAACAGAACGTTTTCAGCTTTGGAGATGTAGACAAACAGAATTAGGGCTGAATGATCTATCGTTTTGGACCGAAAATTGCGATCTCGGTCAAAGCCTAGTTTTTTTGCAGTGCTCCTAAAGCCCAGTTTTAAGAGCGAACTATAGTTCTGCGTCGACTTAACTCACACTGCTGCTGTCTCCTTGTCGTTGTCATTTTTGATTCATGGATCTGCGTCGAAGTAATTCACCACCACAGCGCTTGGAGGCGAGGATTTAAACCTGGCATTCATGTAAAGTTTAACATAAACCATCTCCAGGGCGATAAAAGCACAGAACAGACTCACCGTCATTAGCACATCCCCTGTTACAGCAAGAGCACTCATATTCCACTGAATCATGTCCTTTAGTTCGACAGAAGCTGAACCACATCAGCAGTAGAAGGAGTGAGCTGTTTTTTCAGAGCTTATAGTTTATGCAAGTTAGTCTTGTGGTTTTACGTTTCGTTTTTGTAAAATATAAACAAACGTGCACAAACAGTCCAGTGTCAAATCATCAGTGCAGGACTCTGGTATGATGCAAGTTTCTGTGATGTTTGCAAATGTTCTTGTGCACTAAAACTTGATTTGAAAAAAATCGTGGATAAAATCGAATCGCAATATCTGCCAGAAAAATCGTTCAGCCCTAGACAGAATAAAGGGTTAAAGGATATCAAGGTATCCATGTCTGTTTTTGAGGAAGTAACAACATTACAACATGGGTTAAAGCCCAGAAGAATCCATTTTGCGTAATATAGGACCTTTAATGCTTCTGTGTATTAATAAGTGAGAGTTTAAATCCTCTGTGTTGACCTCCTCCAGGAAGTAGAGCTTTGTAGTTTGTCATTGAGTTAAATATTCAAATGTGAGTTTGTGGTGCACTGGGAGGGGGGAGGAGTTTCCTTATTCGGGCAGCAGTAGCTCAGTCTGTAGAGCGTTTGTTCGCTGATCTGAAAGCTGCTGGTTTGAATCTGGATCTCGACATAAACATCATTGGTGGTGCGGTCAGATCCACCAGAGATGAATGCTGTTGTTGAGTTTTTCCTTGTAAAGCGCTTTGAGTGCCTTGAAGGTGGAAAAGTGCTGTATAAAAATGTGACCATTTACCATTTATCATTCAGTCTACTTCAGGGGTCACCAAACTTTTTTTTTCTGGGGGCCACATTATCGTATAACAGAACTGTATGACCCTGACGATGCAGATTATCTTTTCTGAAAACCACCACACTTTATTTACATATCAGACAAACTGCACGGTCTGAACAAAAAACAAAAAAATAATCGGTCGTCCACTGTTCTTTGAAAACTGGGCACTCTGTCAACTTTTTGTATTTTAACACAAGACATTACTGTTGTAGCAGCTATACAATACCTGTTTCCTAGTAGCCGCGGAGAGGTAAAATTGGGTTCGGTAAAAGTTATGACCCGCTGAATGCGATGTAAAACAGATGAGACTGGATCCAGTGTGCGTTTACGGTGGTTTAATACAGAGCTGGGTTCACAGCGACAAGCGTACGTATATGGACCGAGAGCAGGAATATTGTAAAAATGAATACTGTTTGAAAACGTAAAACCAGAAACAAAAGCAATAGCGGTCAACAAAAATTACGGCTACCCAACCAACCTCTCTCCTCCTCCCTGGCCCAGATGAGTGTGCGCCATTTATACTTTTCCACACCCACACACACGCACCCCACGCTCACGTGACCCCATCTCCTCTCAGGGAACAGACACACACGCGCAAGCACACTGTGCCCAAGTGTTTCCTATAACTGTCCTTAACTGCACAACAGAACTCTGCTCATGCGTCGACTGTCACTGTTTGATTTCGAGTTTGTCAGCTGACAAAAATTCAGCCGCAAATTTGACGGCAAATGTAAATACGTCTTATAATTATTTAAATATAAATACTTCATATAAACATAATTTTTTAATTGAAAAAAATTACAAAATACAAGATGCAGATGTGTTATTATTTGCCAAAAAATAATTTTAAAAAAAGTAGGCCATAGCAACTTTTAAGGATTGCCTCATTGGGCCAGTTCAAGTGTTTGGGGCTGGGGGGCCAGTCAAAGGGGCGTGGAGGGCGGGAGTCAGCCCACGGGCCTTAGTTTGACGACCCCTGGTCTAGTTATTATTATACCCTTGTTTTCCTGATTTAGTAATTAGATAAAGCAATATATTTGAAATCTGGCTCTTAATTTAAGCTTAAAAGTGCACTGTGTAATTTTCTGTGTAACTTCTCAGTTGTTTCTGTGGATATGTCATTGCTCTGCTTGGAATGTCCCACAGTATGGCATTAAACAGCTCTACCTTACATTTATTCCATTACAGGTGGATTTATAGCTCAAAAACACGGAGTCGTCTCTCCACAGATCTGACCAGTAACTTGGTTTGGTCTGGTCTCTATATAGATAGACAGCTAGTTTTAATGCCATACTGTGAAACATTCCAGACAAAACAATAACATGTCCATGGAGAAAATCATTTGATGGACCCTCCACCAGAAAAGTTACACAATGCTCATTTAAAGCTGGGGTCCCTGATTTTCAAACCATCAAAGGAGGAACTACTTTTGTGAATTTCCTGCGATTGTGATTTGTCTGATCAGAGTGCACAGTGTAAAAAACTCCAGAAGCATTAAAGGTGCACTGCGTAACTTTTATCGAGATGTTTCAGAGTATGTATTAAACACGACTCCACCACCAGACCAAGTTACAGGTCAGATTTAGAGCAGTGTTTCCCAAACTTTTTTTCTGGGGACCCATATTTTAAATGTCACAAACCTTCGCAACCTATGTCAATAGACATTATTTGTAAATCACAAAATAAATGTGGATTTGACCATTATTGAACATTAATGAGGATATTTTATTGTTGACTGAGTGATCGTGTCTCTGAACAATCAGCATTACTCAGGTTTAAACAATGAAAAAGTGAAGCAGAAATAAAAGGATCCATAAGTTGCCTATTTGGACATTAAATGTAGCCAGTTTCTTTTTCTTTTCAACATTCAACTCAACCAGCAATATTGGAACAAAATTAAACTTATTTTGCAGATTGTGACAAGGCGACCCCAAAAAAATGTCTCGAACCAGTCTTTGGGAAACAGTGATTTAGATTAGGGGTACGCTAAAATGTTGAAATACTGATATATCATGATTTGGTGATACAGTTTTGATATTGTGTGTTTATCTGTGTAAAATCAGTCATTCCAGTAGAATCCATGGCAAAGGAGGAATTCAGTTCGTCAACTGGACAAATGTTTTTTTTAGATTTATTTATTGTCATTGTATGAAATGCAATGAAACTAAGACAGAGCAAATCTGTAGCAGTAAAAATGAACAAATATAGACACATCCTCACATCTATACCAATAAAAAAAAACATTTAATACATAAAATAAATAGAGTCCCTTCAGGCCTGGAGCATGTCCACTGCTCGTGGGTAGAAGCTGTTGCACAGCCTGTTTCTGCGTGTGAGGGGAGTTTGTTTAATATATTTCTCAGCTCATCCAAGTTGCTTCTTCAGTTCTGGTCAGACGCTGGTGGACGCTGCTATGGAAGATAATTTGTTACATTAGATTTTGAATTTTAAATCCCATAGAATTTTTCCCTCTGAATTTTTTAACTCTGAAAAAGCCTGTTTGAATATTTTTTTATTCTGAATGGCAGTTGATAAGTTGTTTAAGATTCAATACATTAAAAAAAAAAAAATCACACAGAACTAATGCATGTTGTTATGGTAGTTTTGAGAAATAAAAACACCTTTGCCGTTGAATAAATCCAAGATTTATTTGTTTAAAGTCATATTGTGGAACATCCCGGGCAAAACAAGTTACACAGTGGAACTTTAATAAATAAATACGGTTGTTAAAATGTATTTGATTCTTAAAAATAGTGATGTATGGCTTTGCAATTCTCAATCCTTATTTACAAATTGATATGAAGTGATTATTTGCAAATTGATAACAATGCTAACTCAAATTCTTATTCTGGTTTGATTGTAATATGTTATGCAACTTCTGAGCTACTGAGATATTTACAAGAGAAAGTTGGCTAACACACCTTTAATACACAGAACACTGGAATATGGACTCTGTGACTTAGCAATCTGATACACTGCACTTACCTGTTCAATATTCAGCCGTGTAAATCTCATTATTCACTTGGAAATTAGCTGCGTTTTTTTTTTACAGAGTACTTTTTCTGTCTGTATCGTACTGCAATCTGAAGTACTTACACAAGTTACATCTCGCAATCATCAGTGCCAGCTTTTAAATTACTTCTTTCATTTAATATTTTTATCAATTAGTCTTTCTTTTAAGGTTCTTGTTTCCATGGAGATGTTCCACAGTATGACATTAAAGGGTCACTAAACACCAGAATCACTTTTATTCTACTGATTATCTGTGTAAATGGGTCTACATATCCCTGGCCTTATTTTGGCGTTTTAGTGCGTATTTGTTAAAAATCTGACTTTTGGGTCAAAGCCATGTTTGTAACGGCCTCTTAAGGATCAACTCATGGATCTATTAAAATAACTGGAGGGTACTGCTGCTTGTAGATGCCTCCAGTTGACGTAGTGACACTCACTGGTACTTCAGTGGAAAAAAATCCCCTGGGCTGAGACAAGATTTTTCTTATAGAGCGCAATGTAATGCTGACAACTTTCAACTTTCAAAAATGTCGGATTTTGTGGCGATTTTTACTTATTTTTAAATCATAAACTTAAAGCTCACAATCCTTCTGTTGCCTTAAAAAACACTTTATAATTGTTAGTAAAGCCCTGCAAACCCACGGGATCCTACGCAAAACAGTGCGGCGCAGGACACATTTTGAAAACTCATGGGTGGGATGATAAACTGCAGTCCCGCAAACTAAATATGAGAGTAAAGTAAAATATACAAATGATGAATGTAAGCATGTCATGCATCATTTGAGCTGGATTTTTTATTTGGCATTAATAAAAGCATTTTAAGCAATAGACCGTCCCCCCTCCTCTACACCGCACTCACCGTCTCCATCCCGTACGCTGCGTGGACAGTCTCTCCTACAGTCTCGCCGTGCGGGCTGTGCCACTAAACCAGGTCTGCAAAACAGGTCTAAAACTAGGACCCGTAATGGTGAGCAATAGTCGGTTTTTCATAGTTCCTGGTCTGTGACTGCCTCCAAGAAATCAGTAAGATTTCATGACTATTGTGTAATGGATGTTCCAAATCCCAAATTGTGCTTGTTTATGTGCAGAAGACACAATGTGAAAAGAGTTATTTTGAATGAGATGGGCCTTTTAAAAATGCTTAGAACCGTTATTTCTTCATGTAGCCTGCACTGAAATGGAGCAAAGGATCATGGTCTATGTAGTTCCTTCTGTCTTTTTTATCTATTGCTGCACCATAACTCTTAATTTAAGCAAAGAGACTTGTAATTTGATTTATTGTGATGGTCCACGACCACTGTTGGGGAGTAACAGATTACATGTACTGGAGTTATGTAATCAGAGTAGAAATTATGAGTAACTGTATTCAGTTACAGTTACTGTTTCAGTGAGTGGTAATTGGATTACAGTTACTTTGTTGAAATAAATTGATTACACGGCGGTATTTTCCTGTTTTCACATTTTGGGCTTAAACCCCCCCCAATTTTTGGTAATTCCACTCATTGCCAGATACTAACCAGGTCTAAAACCAGGTCTAAACCAGATATAAACCAGATCTAAACCCAGGTCTAAACCAGGACTAAACCAGGACTAAACCAGGACTAAAACCAGGTCTAAACCAGCTCCAAACCAGATCTAAACCAGGACTAAACCAAGACTAAACCAGGACTAAACCATCCTGCGTGGACCGTGTCTCCTCCTCTTCCGTCAATAATATTTTTAATACAGTTAAGTAAGACTGGGCTTTTTTATTGTCTTTTAGCAGATTTATGTGAAGATAGCCTAGTCTTTGCTACTCTACAGCAAAGCAAGTAATCCAAAGTATTCATATTACGTTACTCACTTTAAGTAATTTAATGGATTACGTTACAAACTACATTTTGGGGTATGTAATCTGTAATCTGTAAGGGAATAAATTTTAAAAGTGACCGTCCCAACAGTGTACATCCCTATAAAGCTTAATTTTCTTCGTATTAGAGTGACCTGCAGTTGTGAGATGTCAAATATGTACAGGATTTTATTGTTACATAGCACAAATCGAATTAAAAAATGCATTTAAAAGTTGGATTAATGTAATATCCAATGGAAAACTTATTGCGTATTGTACTGAGCTGATACTTGATGAACAAAAGCCTTCTGTATCTGCGATCATGTGGAGGGTCTATTATTAGCAGGGGTTTCATGTCTTCTTTCATTATCTCGTTATCAGTTTGTTATGGTGAATAACACGGTCACATGGTCAAGCCCCTATATCGAATTTCAAATACATCTTACACGGATCATATGGAGGCTGTACCAGCAACTTCACACAGTTTGTAGTTATAACAAATGTATAATATAAATGTTAAAGGTGCATTGTGTAACTTTTCTGCTGGAGGATCTGTCAAATGTTTCTCTCCTTGCTTTTTCTGGAATGTTTCACAGTTTTTCCATTTTTTTTGAGCTATAAACCACCTGTAATTGAATAAAAATGTACATTACCAGTCAAAAGTTTTAGAACAACCACACTTTTTCTTGTTATTTATTGCAGTTCAAGTCCAATGAAGAGCTTGAAATGGTACATAGGTAAGAACTGAACAGACAGAGATTTAAAAACAAAAAACAAAACAAAAAACATAAAAGAGACAAAACACAAGTCCAAGCTCTGCCAAAACTACCTCAGGGAAAAAGAACAAGCCCCAATGAACTGGACAGAAGAGTGAAGCAACCTACAAGTGCCACACATTTATGGAAACTTCTGCAACAGACTTGGGAAGAACTTTCTGAGCAATATTTGATTTCTGTTGTAAATAGAATGAGCCACGAGTGTGTTCAGCTGTTATATCTGCCAAAGGTGGACACACACATCAATCAAAAGTTTACAATACGTTTTGGTCAACAGTAAACAGTAAAAAAAAAATGGAAAAAGTGTCAGATGGCGACTAAGTAAAATAGTAATGATAATTAAATTTCAAAACAATAATAATAATAATAATAATTTGAGTTAAAACAAGTGAAAGTTTCAATTTAAAGCTAAATTAAAAAGATAAGTTTTGAGTTTACTTCTAAAAATATGAACACTCGCAGCGGACCTCAGATCCTCAGGTCGACTGTTCCACAAACGGGGGCCGTAAAAGCTGAATGACGCCTCACCGTGAGTTTTAGTTTGGACTCTTGGGACAGTTAGAAGATGAGATCTGAGGACCTGAGAGTCTGAGAGGCTCATATGATAAAAGTAGATCAGATAAATAAAAAGGACTAAGACCATTAAGAGCTTTATAAACTAATAAAAGAATTTTAAAATCTATCATGAAGCTCACAGGAAGCCAGTGCAGAGACTTCAGTATTGGGGTGACGTGCTCTTTCTTCCTGGTCCTCATCAGCAGCATGTTGGAGGAAACCTAGAACTACACTATCGGTCAAAGGTTTTAGAACCACACACTTTTTCAATTTACTGTTTTATTTACTGTTTACTGTTGACCAAAACGTATTCTAACCTTTTGATTCATGAAAGTGTTTTGCAGATATAACAGCTGAACACACTCATGGCTCATTCTTTTTACAATAGAAATCAAATATTCTTCAGAAAGTTCTTCCCAAGTCTGTTGCAGAAGTTTCCATAAATGTGTGGCACTTGTAGGTTGCTTCACTCTTCTGTCCAGTTCATCCCAAACCAGCTCGATGGGGCTTGTTCTTTTTTCCTGAGGTAGTTTTGGCAGAGCTTGGACTTGTGTTTTGTATCTTTTATCTTTTTTTTTTTAACTCTGTCTGTTCAGTTTTTACCTTTGTACCATTTCAAGCTCTTCATTGGACTTGCACGACTTAAATTGCAATAAATAACTGGAAAAATTATGGTGTTTTAAAACTTTTGACTGGTAGTGTACACAAAGAACTCATATGTTTGGGTCAGGTTAGAAAATAAAATATTATGTTTTTTAATGCAATCATTCATCCAGTCAATCAGTAAATAAAACTATAATCCCATTCAGTCTCAGTCGTTACATTCATTCACTATTTACATATTTACACTTCATGTTGCTGCACTGATACAGTTCAGATTAATGTGCACAAGTTTGTTTGGTTAAAAGCCATTGTTTGTTCAGGTGTGCAAACATTTCATAATTTGTACATGATTGTTTTATTTCTGTCACAGGTATATTCTGACATTATTTCACAGACAGTCATATTTAACATACATAGACCGAAAAAGTGTAGACTTAAACTTGATCTTATTCTGTCTTTACCGTTTGTTTCTTTATCAGAACATCATTTTGAAACCAATTCATCTTTTTAAATACAGTGAGAGGAAACAAACATAATAATAAACAGTACAGCAAAGTACTACAGCACAAACTAAGCAATAATAATAATGATGATTATAATGATAATTCATGTATCTGCCCAGAGTTAAACATTTAAACTTCTTTATAAACTGGAAGAGAGCGGTGCACAGTTTTAGGTTTTCTTTACAGTTGTTCCAGAGCTTCAACAGATTTACAAAATTTCATAATGTTTGTCCTGATTTAATTTTTGATAAACATGGCCGTACCTCTGAGCTCATATTGGCTCTTTCGGATTTTGAACATATTCAATCAATCAATCAAACTTTATTTATAAAGCACTTTTCATACAAAAATGTAACACAAAGTGCTTTACACAGATTAAAAACAATCCCTGTGGGCCAGAGACTATGCCATCTGTCTTGTCTGAATTGAACTGCCGGCCTCGGTGAGCTTTATTTGACTGGAGCTTAACTCTACCGGTGACACTCCCTTAGTCCTCACCACTGAACACCAGCTGCCACAGATACAGATACATTTACATAGGGCTCTTATCTTTGCACTTCTCACCCTCATATTTCCGCGCAGGTGACAGAGACACGACAATATTTGCAATGTAAACGCTCTGCTCTGATACAGTCACCTTCACTGACAGTCCAGCTCGTCCGGCCGGCCCCCATCGTTATGGCGTCAGGCTGAGGTCAGAGCCTTTGTACTTCCACATGTTTGGAACTAAAAAAGAGTCCGCCCAGAGAATATGTAAAACACTAACATGGAACGGCACAAAACTGGACACACGTTCACAGAGAATCAGAACCCATTTACACTTTAAAAACTTGGCAAAAATTTAAGCTATAAACACTTAAATCTATCAGAAAATGACTTAAAAGTAGTGAAATTATCTGTCCATGCAGCAAGATCATTTTACTTGACAAGTTATCTTAAAATTAACTACCTCTAGAGTTGAATTAAGCATCTCAGAACGAGTAAGTAAATAATAAATCTGAAAACAAGCGCAATCAGAGAGAGCAACCTGGTCCCCATGAGGCATCGATGGGGTCAGTTCATCAGCACACAAGCAGCTTATGAGGAGCCCAGCCCACATTACATGATCGTTATATCCACAATACAATGTGTGTATCTGTACAGGCCCATGAACATTTGTGTGATACTGGTCACACAGGAGAATCTCTGTGTTTACTAGTGTGTAACCAAAATGTATTTTTTCATGAGTTGTGTATATGTTAGTTGTGTGACTGTAGATCAGTGTGGTGTGTATCACCAGAAAAAGAAGAAATGGAAATTATTTTCATTCCAATTATCATTTTTATGGCATACACTGAAAGAGAAAGGAACTGTTATAATTAGTGATTATCTGGAAAACTATTAATATTTTACTATACAGATGCATAGAATTATAAATAGATAATAATTTTTCTGAGATTTTGAGACCACTCCCGTTGCTCGAGCTCAATCCTTTGCGAAGTTATGACCAAAAACACATGTTTGACCTTAGTTACTTTGACCTTCAAGTGACCTTGACTGGTTTCAACCTGTAACATCCAGTGTACCCCGGTTATGTGTGTGCCAACTTGTGTGATGATTGGGTGAATATTTTAGCCCGCAGATGGTTCAGAAATGCCCAAAATTGCCGATCCTTTATAATGGCGTGAACTTTCAATTGACCTGTGTGACCTCAGATGACCTCGGATCATCACCAAACTTTTTTGCGGCATTGGCCACGGGGGCTTGACCTATGTACCAAATTTGGTGACAATCGGTCCATAAATGGTGGAATTATCGCGGGTGAACAGACCACAGACAAACACAAACACACAGGGTGAATAAAAACCTGATCAACCCTTCAAGGACCAGATAACAAGATGAATAACCTGATATAAGTTTCAAAATCTTGTGTCAGACTCTCAAGAGGCAAGAGTTTTTCCTTTTGAAAACTTTGTACTTTCCTATGAAAAATTCACAAATGTTGAAACTGATCATTTGTATTAATGAATAGACCCAAGAACTCACTATACTGCAACAGGAATCTGGACTTTAACAATAGTTTTTTCCTCCTACGATCTGTATTAAATATTATTGACCTATAGAATCTTGTGTTGTTGTGTCTCTAATCATGTAATAATTGTAATAATTGCAGCTTTTGCCATCTTATTAATTTATTGATGATTTTATTAAATTTTTACAGCATTTACAATACTAGGGGTGTGCAAAAATATTGAAATATCAATATATCGTATCGTTTAAAGTGATGATACAGTATTGATATTGTGGGCTGCTGTACCGATATATTACCAAGAGTATTTTTTGGTGTACTTTACTAAATTATTTTGTTGCAGCGCTACAGTTTTGTTGCTTGTTTAGTAGAAAGAAACTCGTTTATGCAACACATTTGACATTTTCATTGTTTTGGGGATTAAAATGTTTGTGTTTCATATGAACTTTGTACAAGAACTGTTTTAACAAACACTTTTAGCATCGCTGGCATGATTTAGCCTTTATTTTTATTGAACCGTATCAAATCAATTTGAAATATATCGTATTGAATTGAAAGTGCACTGTATTGAGATGTGTATCATATCATGGCCTATGTATCGAAGTATGTATTGTATCAGAAATGTATTTGAATGATATTGTTATGTACTAGCGCCCCTTTGCACATCCCTTTGCGTATATTCTTAACAACTAACAGATACCCAGCCCTATACAATGCAGTATTTTTTTGTATTAATGTTACCGTATTTTCCGCACTATAGGGGCTCTGGATTATAAGGCGCACTGTCATTGAATGGTCTATTTTTGAACTTTTTTCACATATAAACTGCACCAGACTATAAGGCGCTTTAAACGAAACACAAGAGTTAAATAAGTCAGTCAAACATTATTTAACACGTTCACAATAACTCTCAACTTTGTTCAATTGTAACGCGTAAAAAAAAATACTGTCTGAGACGCTAAATTGTTCTCGTATTCACAATAACTCAAACAAGTTCAAACAATTGGGTGATTACGGCGTCCAGCACGCCCACATCCCTCTCGTCATTATCTGAGTCAGTGTGGTTAAGTCGCTCGGCGCTGTCTCTCTGTCTTGGTGAATGTGTCCTTCTCTCATCCACTGCTCCCACGCAGCTTGCACTTTATTTTTATAATAGCCTTGAATTTAAAGTGGGCATTGTAAGCGTGTCTCTTGACAGGTGCATTTTGAAATTAAAAGGAATCACACTATGTATTACTCGTGATGCTCCTGACTACAGGAGCCGTAATGCTGCAAGTAGAGCGGCTTTGTAGTTTACTAAAGTTGTACTAAGACACTCCATTAAATTCATATATAAGGCGCTCTGGATTATAAGGCACACAGTCGCTTTTTGATGAAATTAAAGACTTTTAAGACTTTTTATAGTGCGGAAAATACAGTACACTTTCTGTTTTATGTGTTTTACTTGGAAATCAGGCTTTCATCTGTCACAAATTGTTTAAAAATGTCCAATCCAGAACAATGTGTGAGCCAACTAATAATGATCTAGTAGATAAACTTTACTGCTTAGTCGTACGTAGGGCTGGGTATCATTAAGAAGTTGCCAATACGATACATACCTCGATACAGTGAGTTTACGATTCGATATATTTCAGATTGATCCGATACGGTTCAATGAAAAATAACAGCTAAATCATCACTTTTGTATAACTTTAATATGAAACACAAACATTTTAATCATCAAAACTGTGAAAATATCAAATGTGTCACATAAACAAGTTTCTTTCCACTAAACAAGCAACAAAACTGTAGCTCTGTAACAAATTAAGTAAAATATACCAAAATACTCTTGGCAATGTATTGATACAGCAGCCCACAATATCGATACTGTATCATCACATTAAACGATACGATATACAGATATTTCAATATTTTTGCACACCGCTAGTACACAAAAATCATGGTCCAGTACGTACCTCGGTTTTAAAGTCATGGTTCGGTTTATTTTCGGTACAGTTTGGGAACAAGATGCAAAACCAAATGCAAAGTGCTGCTTGGTAATTTTGATAAGTTACATAAAATATTCTCCAATAAGCAACAAATGTATGAAATTTAAAAAATAAATTCCTTGTAAACAGTAAACAAACCTTTTCAAAAAGTAAAGCGCAGCACTGACAGTTTCAGCATGAAGTTTTGCACACAAACACACACAACTTGCTCAAACTCACTCGTGCACAGCCCCGCACCGAACCAAACGTCCTGTACCGAAACGTTTGGCACCAACACATGCACCGGTACACTCCTGCTGATGAGTGATGAGCTTAAAGGTCCTACATTACACAATACTGACTCCTGTGAGCATTAAGCCATGGTAGACGCTTTTACCTCCTCAAAAACAGACTCTGAGTTTTGTTTTTGTTTCATTTGCACATTGAAGCAACCGTTTGTTATTGGTCAAAAATGAACAGCTCCTTTTACCTTCAGTTCAGTAGAGACGGTCAGTTCCAGGACAGAAATTATCCCAGTGATTCTAGTGAAGGTGTATGGAGTTTAAAAACACAGTGGAGCACTTCCTGTATTACCACATAACTTCACAAGAGCACAGTGTTTTCTGTTTGAACAAATATGCAGGGTTTGTGTGTTAACCCTTCCAGACTGACGGATTGTTTGACATAACCATGCATAACTTTCCAACTATAAAAGATAGAAACTTACTTTTTTCACTTGAATTGCTGACAGTTTTTAAGGTTTTGCGCCTACGTCACAAAACCACGTGACCTGGTGTTGATGCCGCCATATTGGAGGTCAAACTATCCATCTGGACCAAGTGTAGTATTTGTGTGCGATAAAATTTGAATTGAATAACAGTGGTTTTGACCTGCGTTGCTATTGGATGTTTTGGCCGGAGTCAATCTGCTAAAGAAGGAGGCCAAAGTATCTTTCTGTCAGATCCTGGCTGATAAAGATCACAGACAGAGGTGGAGAGCGACATAAAAACAAAGGACTGAGTCATCTGTGCAATCAACATTCATTTCTGGTGAGGGACAAGCTCCACACAAATTAAGAAGGGATTTACAGCAAATTAAATGATATTGACCAAAACAAATTTTTTCTCTCCGTTGTACCAGCACGGAATCCCCCCCCACCTCGGCCTCTATTTCCACTGTCGCGGGTCGCTCCGGCTCTGATTTTGACCCCCATTCTACTTCCCCTGGCTATTATCAGGAACAGATGTGATGTTTGGTGATCAACAAAGATTTCACACATCCTGCTACAAAATATTTATAATCCTCTAACCCCGTGTAGCTTTTCAGTTCTTGATTGGTGAGGATGATGTCAAATGAACGAAGTAGTTATAAATATCTGGATACTAAAGGTTGTGCACAGAGCGAGCGTTGATTAGACTGACAAAGCTCCATCGGAATTAGATCGGCGTCTATTCCACAACCCAGGAGGACGACTTTAGCTTTATATCATTCTAATGACAGCTGATCTAACGAGCTGGTGATTATATTGAAATAAAGTGAATAATCCCAGTCTTGACCTCCAGTATGACCACCAAAACATTCAATCACGCGACTCCCATGTCAGACACAAATCCTTAATTTCTTTCCTTGGGAAAATGAGTGTCCAATAGGAATTTTGTTTTCCGCCAAACTCATGCGCACCATCCATTTTGATCCGATCAAACTTTGCCAAAGAGTGTAGTGAGTCAAGATGTACCATTGCTCTGAGCGTCTGTATTTGTAACAATTGAAAAAGCCGCTCTAAGTGCAGTTATTTCTCAAATAAATGGCAATTTACGGATCTTGGTCTGTATAATTGTGCATCCCTTGCTGTTTTAATTTGAAAGGTTTATTTCAGTCCAAATGTCCAAATCCAAATGTAATAAACCCCATGGAAATGCAAGAAGTGATGTGACGAGCTGTTTCCACGACTGGTACCAGGAAAGTCATGGGGCCACTGCACTTTTTTGTTTTGTTTTGAGGCAATAAGGATATTTTTAGTTTATTTAGAGACTTGATATTTTGCACTTTTGTAGCTAAGGCCCTAAATTAAGCATTTTTTTATGTCTGAAAAAGTTGTTAATACATGTTTGCTGTATGTTTTGTATGAAAGAGTGTGAATTTTAATTTCCGTTTTTTTCATTTTTTTCCTTTTGTATTTCTGGTCCTGTAGCTTTTATTTCAGTGGTATGACACAACTATAGCTGCAGATTGTGAAACAACAGGTTGTACTCAAAAAAAGAATGTATAACACTTCATTAGGGGTAAAAGAAGAAAAAGGACAAATGTACTAAAATTGCTTTTACGTCTGGAAGGGTTAAACACGATTTTAAGTGGAAATAACATAAATCAGTGTAATATGGACTCTTGAATGGAAAGACTGAGGGGTCTGACGTGAATGAAGAGGAGCGGTTCGGGTGCTGGTTCGGGCTGTGACCTGATGAGAGTTCACCAGAGCCGTGGACAGTGCAGTGGAGCAGAGCAGAGGACCCTTGGAATTTAATCTGAGCTTTATTTTAACACATCCTGACAATGTGCTGTTTAAATCCATTTTGTATTTTTTATGTGTGCATTGTGTCACTGTGGTAACATCATAGAGATATATGTAGGACACCCCCAGCAAAGTCTGAATTTGAATAACTTGACTTGATTGGCTGCCAAGAGACACAATGAGGTAATTCGCTCTACTTATTTGAAATCATTGATTAACTTTTGTTGTCCTTTTCCGCTCTGTCCTCTCTTAGGTCTGTGAAATGCTGATGTCTGAACTCCACTTGACGTAGCTATGGCTCACTCTAATGTAAGTCAAGCCTTTTTTTTTCATTGGCTAAGTTATTGATTATTTACAATAAAAATCATAGAGTTTTTTTATTTATGCTGTTGTTGTTGTTCAGATGCGGTCCTCCCCTTCCTCCGAACACGATGAGGTCAACCTGGGCCCTTCAGCCAACCCACAGTCAGTACCCAGCTCCGCTCTGCGTGTTTTCACTGTAATATTTGACCAGCTGCCTGATGTGTTCACTGTACAAGCCCCCGTCTTATCACTGCTTGAGTCACTCACTGTAAATAGGTCAAATATACATAGAAGTACTTGATAAGTCAGGAATTATTAGTTAATTACTGTAATTTCCGGACTATTGAGCGCACCTAAATATAAGCCACATCAACAAATTTTTAAAATTGTACATATATAGGACACACCTGAATATAAGCCGCAGGTGTCCACATCTTGAAGAACGTTTTCAAGTTCAGGCCGTCTGCTTTTATTGCCTCTGAAAGCTTCTTCCATTTGCCTTGAACTTAAAAGCTGCATCATCTGCATTTCTTTGTGTATTTTCCATAATACCCAGGGGGGAATTCATGAAAATTGTGCACTTCTGGAAAAATTTTAGATTTTTGGCAGGGTGTTAGGTATGGACCTTAGGTTTTTAAAAATCCATGGATACAAGTTGGGGTGCGCCCCCTAGTGGCCGGTATGTCCCCGGCGAAAAGAGAAAAGCGTCTTCCCTTCCTTTAGTCTAAAATTACGTCTTCCCTTCCTTTAGTCTAAAATTGTTGTATAATGTAATTTTTGTACTTTGTTTGATACAAGGAATTCAATTCTGATATATTCTTCTTATTTTTAGTCATTTTGTATGTTAAATCTATTATCAATGTCATATTTAACTAAAACAAGGACGGTGTGTGTATGAAGAGCAAAATAACTTAAACATCATCTTAAACAATAAACAATATCAAACATCTTCCTCTGCGCATCACTACTGTATCTCCCTGCGCTCTACTGAGCATGTCTCTTGCAGAAAGAGTCTCTGTCCTGTTTGTATCATGTCAGTGTCTTGGAGGATTTCAGACTTTCTCGGGAGCAGGGGTTAGTTCTATCAATCAAGTATGAGTGGAAGTACGGCTACTGAAGTTTGAGACGTTTCTTTTCGTCATTTATGCACTCACCTGTATTTAACACATACAGGTCATTAAGACATATCCCACTAACTAATGTTTATTTAGCATCATAACTTTGTTTATTACATGGCGATAAACTATTTTAGTGCGCTGATAACATCACTAGCAAACGCTGCAACTTCATGTGAATCCTAGATCCATGTGTAACCACACAGACACTGGCGTTTTCTGCACTCAGGCTGCACGTATCCGCTGTGTCGCCAAATCATAGACGGACAATGTAACAAACAAATAATCCATCCATATATTTGCTGCATCGTTGTATAAGATGCAGGGTTCAAAGTGTGAGAAAAAAGTAGCGGCTTATAGTCCTGAAATTTAAACAAAACAATTATAACTTTCATTCAGATTCAGATCTTTCAGTGAGTTGTTCCAGACTGATAAAGTGTAAAACACAATCCAGAGTGACACAGATCAGTTTGGCAGGATAAAACTAAAACTCTTTCTATTGATTTTATATTTTCAAAGTACATTTTTGACGAGATAGAAGTGAAATACGCTGACTGATGACTTGTACATGAAGAATATTTACATGGTCTTGGTCCTCATTTCTGTGTTGAGAACTTTGGCTGAACTTGTTGCTCTAAAAATAAAGTTAGACAGTTTCTTAAGCCAAAGACGTTCATTTTGTCTTCTTATGTAGTTTAACTTCTTGGGTTCTTTTTTTACTGTATTGTCTTTAAAAAGAACCCAAGAAGTTATAGGTAGATATAGTGAACATTTAGTGCACAGATCTCTTAACTTGTCTTAACTTTCATTTTGGATAAACATATTTGTTAAAAGTGTCTCTTACTGTTTCAGTGCACGACCCACTGACTTTGACTTCCTGACCGTCATCGGAAAAGGGACCTTTGGAAAGGTAACTCACACTTATCTCATCATTATTGGTTATCTAATATTTCCCTCTCCTCAGTTACCAATGAACTATAAATAGGTCAAGTCCCGGTACATACTGTATCAAGAACATACTGTGTCTGGTCAAAGTCTTAAAATCATTCAGTAACTTTAATTGGCTCATATTACGCTGTTTTCTGATCCATTTCCTCGTCACAAACAGACATGGAGTTGTGTTTTGTTTCATTCACATGTTTAATACACAAACCCTGCACTCTGAGTTCTTCTTCTCTCAAACAGAAAACACTTTGTTCCACCTTGTGATGTGGTAATACGCAAAGTGCTCCACTGTTTTTAAACTCCACGCACCTTCACTAGAGCAGTGTTTCCTAAACTTTTATTCTGGGGACCTGTATTTTTAAAAGTGACAAAGCTTCACGACCCAGGAGTCAATAGACATTATTTGTGAATCACGAAATAAGTTTGTGAGCCTTATTGAACATTAATGAGGTTATTTTATTGTTGTTTATTGATGAGTGATTGTGTCTCTCTGAACAATTAGTATTACTCAAGTTGTAAACAATGAAAAACAGAAATCAGTTTGGTTAGGCAAGACTGTGCTGCCGAAAAAGTGAGGAGCAGGGGGGGAGCGCAGAGATTCTGTGTACGGAGAAGAAGCGAGGAGCGGGCAGGGTGCGTGGAAAAAAAGTGAGGAGCAGGCAGAGAAGAGGTGAGGAACGGGCAAGGTATGCAGAAAAAAGTGAGGAGCGGGCAAGGTGCGCAGAGAAGAAGTGACGAGTGTGGGGGGGGGCGCAGAGCTTCCGTGTACGGAGAAGAAGTGAGGAGTGTGGGGGTGGGTGAGCAGAGATGTTTGCTCACAGATCGTGACAAGTCAATCCCCAAAAAAATCTCTTACGACCTACCTGAAGGTCACAATCCAGTCTTTAGGAAACACTGCACTAGAATCATTTGGATTTTTTTTTTTTTTTTATTGATTTACTTGAAAAAGCAGATTATACCTTGCAGTGGGTACATTTACATTTTTTTAAGCATATATAAACTCAGAAGAGGTTGGGGAGCCAGGGAACCTCTTTCACAAATTAACAGAACATTGCAAATATGAAGTAGTTTTATATCAAGTCTGATCTCACCGGCTTTACATACTCTGTCCATTTAGACCACATCTTGTAAAATAAGTCCAGCTGCACTTTCAATAAAAATGAAACCTTCTCCATCGTGTAGCTCATTTGGATAATTTCAGCTCTGTAATTCCAAATCTGTACTGAACAAAAAGTGAAAGGCATCTGTTCACTTAAAACTACCATTTCATGACATCACAAGGTGGAACAGAGGAAGTAAATTTTTATTTCTATGGCGCTTTTCACAAGCATATAGTATGTCACAAAGACCACAAGCATCACTCAAACACACACCATTTTCATACTTGGCAATGTGGATGAAGTAGAGCTGCTCGATTATGGAAAAAATCATTATCACGATTATTTTGGTGAATATTGAAATCACGATTATTCAAACAATATTTTTTTAGTTACATGATGCATTTATTCAGCATTTCTCTCTCTCAAAAAAAAACAAAAACACTTTATTATCGATAATTTATGCAAAACTTTCAACTTTCATGAACCTTAGAGCAGTTTTGCGAAGTATAAAACATAAAATGAATAAAAAATATATACTCTGAAAATGAAATAAAGCATAGAAAAACATAAATGCATCCAAAATAAACTCTATATCCAGCTGTTCTACCATTTCTAAAATAAACATACTTATTTATATAAAAAATACACTTTGTTAAGCTTTAAACTCAACTCGATCACATGAGTTTGGAGATCGTTTGACACACAAAATCTAAATCGAAGTCCAGTCCATCCAAGTCCAGACCAGGCCCGGCCCTGTTTAACTTCTGAGATTTTACAGAATCAGGCTTTGAAGGTACGACCATAAAGCAACAGAGAATTTTGAGCTTTGGAGATGTAGACAGACAAATAAAACAACTCTCAAACATGTGTGAATGAAACAAAACACAACTCCAGGTCTGTTTTTAAGGAAGTAACAGTATTATAACATGGAATAAAGCTCACAAGAGTCAATTTTGCATAATATAGGACCTTTAAATCCAGTGGGGCGTTGAAAGGTAAAGGTTCCATTTGCATGAGAAGAGCTTTACAGACACAAAGACTTCTATACAGTCCAGTCTGTCTACAGGTCATGAATCATTAACTCCACCACCGCTCAGGCTATTTCACTTATTTTGGCATCACAGTCACTATTTAACCAGAAAACACCACGCACATACAGACCTACATGAGCTTCCGTGCCTCCCGATTCTGTTTGTCTCATCAATCATCAATTAGAAGAGACGAGGCGCCAAATTCAAGATGATTCCAAACAGCACGTACGTCTTCATTTTTCATTTTACCGCTGATCACATTTACTTCAGCGGTTTTTATCACAGTCAGTTGTCATCGCATGTTTCCAAACGTCTTCCTAGTTTGTGACGTAAGCCTGAATAGAGCCAATTGGAACCAGAGTTGATGGAGCCAGAAGCACCCCCCATGCTCTTTTCCTGAAACACGGCGGCTGGCGGTTTAAAGTCAATGCTCTTGATTTAGACAAACAATTTTAACTCACAATGGAAAAAAGGTATCGTATTTTTTGGACTATAAAGCACAATATCAATAATGTTGAATTCTCTCGTCTATTTTCATACATAAGGTCCACCGGATTATAAGGAGCATTAAATGAAACAATTGAACGACACTTGAGACTAGGGATGTGACAATATCCAAAATATCGTGATATTGTATCGTCAAAGTTCTCACAATAATATCGTGGACCATCACAATATATCGAATTACAAGTCTCTTTGCTTAAATTAAGAGTTATGATGCAGCAACATCTAAAAAAAAGACAGAGAGAACTACATAGACCATGATCCTTTGCTCCATTTCAGTGCAGACTACAAGAAGAAATAACAGTTCTAACACTTTTAAGTCTTAGTTGTTTGGATTAAGTCTTGTCAAGGCATTTTTAAATGGAAAAAGTATCATATTAACAGTTTTGTACACAAAATATCACAATAAATATCGTACCGTGAGGTTCATACCGTGATGATATCGTATTGTGAGACTTGGATATCGTTACACCCACACTTGAGACTGATCCTTAGTCCAGGCGTCCACAGTCCATCAGCAGATTGTGGTGTAATTCGCCCAACGTTGCCTCCCTGTTTTGGTGAATGTGGATTATAAATGTGGGTGGATAATTTAAGTTAACTTTTTTAATTTCCTACGATCTGGACTCAGATATACGTTGTAGAAAAAAATATAGATCCCTTAAAGCTAAATAATGAATCCATTTGCGAAGCCTGGTGAATTTTTGGAATATAGACAAAGGTTTACTCTCTTAACCAGCAGTATGTCCCTAGCACATCTTGCCCCATTTCCCCAAGTATCTCCCCAAGAGCATCTGAGCTCTCAGTATTTATACAGAAATACAAGTTACATACATACCAAAGCAGAGTGGCTTTTGTTTCAGAGGCTGGTGCTAAATTAACATACAGTTGAGGACAGGCAAGTCAACAAAGGACTTCCTGAAAGAGGAGACAGTTTGTCTGCTGAGCCTTTACACATGTTAATGACATGTGATCACATTCATTTACACAAAGACAGTTTGAGAGAAGTCTTTCCACAATATAAATTTCCATCACACATACATTGAGTAATAATGTGTTTAATGCAGCTTTGTGCACATTTGATTATGTTTTACAGAAATTAAACTTAAAACCACATAACTCATTTGCATAAATTGTAAGTTCTGAAAAAAACAGCTCGCTCCTTGTGTGCTGATGCGGTTCAGCTTCTAACGGATTAAAGGACACAACTCAGTGGAATATGTGTGTTCTTTCTGTGACAAAAGCGACAAGGCGATGGCAACAGTGTACACTGAGTCGATGTAGAACTATACTTCGCCCTTTACTCCGTGAGGCTCCTGACTATTAGCCTGATTCATCAGCCGGTTTCACTTCATAGAAACCGTCTGACCTCGCCGTGTTAGAATTCGTTCGCTTGACGGTAGGCGGGTACTTTTTATCATTTAACCAAACGCTGCTATTTGGTCGTGACGTATGTAATGCGCCCCTATCGGGGATAACTGGTATATTCAACTTTTCCCAAATCCCGTAGGAAGAAGGGCAGTAACATCTTTCCCTTGATGAAATTTACCAAACTTTTTCTTTGTTCCGGCTTTAAATCCTCGATCTCAGGAATCGTTGACAACACAGAATATATGGCTCTTCACTGATTGGCTGGTGCCAACTTCCAGGGTTTTTACAAACTGTCTGTTGTATTTTGATTCCTGACCTAGTTGCTGGAGAGAAATGAAATTGAGTAGAGGCACTAGGTGGCACCAGCCTGACTACCTGACTACAGTAGCCGTAATGCTCCGACAATCCATCATTCGGTGCGGTTTTATAGTTTACCAAAGTCATACTAAAATATTTTGACAGAATTTTGAGCGCCGTGTACCACAGAAAATCGGTTCAACATCAGTAAGCACAACCAGATTTATTACATAAGGCGCACTGGATTATAAAGCACACTGTCAATTTTTGAGAAAATTAAAGGATTTTAAGTGTGTCTTATAGTCTGACAAATACGGTAGCTCATGATGTTCAATATACAGGCAAATTTAAACATAATAGGAAAAAAAACTAATACAGGAAAAATCTACATAAAGATAATTTTTATTGTTCTATCATCTAAAACCATCTGTGTATTTCTGCTCTTTGTGTATGTCAAATGCTTGTGTCTTGAAATCTCTTATCGCTGTAGATGTTAAAGTCTGTATCAGCGCTGTGTTGACGTGGTGCCACTGTCTCTCTGTTTACACAATATGACCTGAGTAAACACACAGGGCTCTCATGCAGGTGCTGCTCGCCAAACACAAGGATGACAGCAAGTTTTACGCCGTCAAAGTTCTGCAGAAGAAAGTCATCCTCAAGAAGAAAGAGGTGAGAAAGACCAGCGTGTATTATCTGTTCAAAAGCAGTGATATAAACAGTTAAAGGCACACTGTGTAACTTGTACTGAAATATCGATATATCGTATTGTTTAATGTGATGATACAGTATCGATATTGTGGGCTGCTTGCCAAGAGTATTTTTTGGTATATTTTACTAAATTATTTTGTTACAGAGCTACAGTTTTGTTGCTTGTTTAGTGTTTTGATGATTAAAATGCTTGCATTTCATATGAACTTTGCACAAGAAGTGGTTTAACAAAGACTTTTAGTATCACAGCCATGATTTAGACTGCATTTTTAATTAACTGTATCGAATCGATTTAAAATATATCGTATCGAATTGAAAGTGCACTGTATATAGGTATGTGTCATATCGGCAACTTCTTAATGATACCCAGCCCTAATCACAGCTATTATTTAGACTTTATTTTTTATTGAACCGTATCAAATCAATTTGAAATATATCGTACTGAATCGTATCAAATAGAAAGCTCACTGTATCAACATATGTATTGCGGGGTCCTGCACGGGTCCATTTTTGGAAACCCAAACCTCCACCTGTGCTGTTCAGCACCACACCTGCCTATTAACCTGTGATTTTATCAAAGTTATACCTGCACTCGCCCGGACCCGTTAACATTCCACCTGTTACCCGTCTGTGCTCCTGATAAATCACACACAAACTAAAAGCATCTATCAGAATACGAATTGAAAAGTTAAGATTTCAAGAATTATATTCACGAAATGAAGTGGTTACGCTTTCTTCAGTGCAAATACGAATTCACAGACACGACTCGACTGTAAAAATACATCATTGATCAAGATGCCAGACTTTTGTGCCGCACACGCCACGGACTGAAGCAGGACTAACCCAGGACTAAACCAGAACTAAACTAGGACTAAAACAGGATTAAACTAGACCTGACTGTTGGAATGAGCCCAGAGGTGCGCCGGTGTAGACCGCTGGGTGACCATGCGCAAAAGGACCGGCGCAGAGTCTGAGATTAGTCCTCTTTTAGACCTGGTTTAGACCTGGTTTAGTCCTGGTTTACTCCTGGTTTAGTCCTGGGTTAGAACTGGTTTAGTCCTGGTTTAGTCCTGGGTTAGAACTGGTTTAGTCCTGGGTTA
Source organism: Boleophthalmus pectinirostris (assembly GCF_026225935.1). NCBI lineage: Eukaryota > Metazoa > Chordata > Actinopteri > Gobiiformes > Gobiidae > Boleophthalmus > Boleophthalmus pectinirostris. The sequence continues at coordinate 14,355,983 of NW_026571515.1, read as the reverse complement.
GAAATGGTTTAGTCCTGGGTTAGAACTGGTTTAGTCCTGGTTTAGACCTGGTTTATATCTGGTTTAGACCTGGTTTAGACCTGGTTTAGTCCTGGTTTAGTCCTGGTTTAGTCCTGGTTTATACCTGGTTTAGACCTGGTTTATATCTGGTTTAGTCCTGGTTTAGACCTGGTTTAGACGTGGTTTAGTTCTGGTTTAGCCCTGGTTTATACCTGGTTTATATCTGATTTAGACCTGGTTTAGATCTAGTTTATTCCTGAGTTAGACCTGGTTTAGACCTGTTTTTGGCCTGGTTTAGTCGTGGTTTAGCCTTGGTTTAGACCTGGTTTAGAACTGGTTTAGTCCTGTTTTAGTTGTGGTTTAGACATGGTTTAGTCCTGGTTAGTCCTGACCCGCCCATGTGTAATCACTACCCGCCCGTAAAATTCCAGAACGTTAAAATCAGCTTGTTTCAGCAACTATTTGGGCCCGCGGATACCCGATATCCGATACCTGGTGCAGGACTCTGCCGGATTTATGGGCCAGTGACTCGGGACTCAACTTGAACTTGCCTGTCTTTGACTTGGGACCAGTGTTGGGAAGGTTACTTTTAAAATGTATTCCCCTACAAATTACAGATTACATACCCCAAAATGTAGTTTGTAACGTAATCCATTAAATTACTTAAAGTGAGTAATGTAATCTGAATACTTTGGATTACTTGATATTGTCATGGTTTTTAAAACTACATGAATGTACCAACCATATCCTGAAAATTCTTGTTTGTTCTTTTCAAATTGTCTGTTGAGCCCAAGTCTCAATGAACAGGTAATTTTTTGCTGTAGAGAAGCAAAGACTAGGATATCTGAACATAAGTTGTTTTATCTGCTAAAAGAAAATAAAATGTCCAGTCTTTCCTTAACCATATTAAAAATATTGATAGAGAAGTGCTTTTTATATGAAATCACTGCTGCCTTCAATTATGTCCACCCTAATGTTAGGTGTCATAATGTTTATTAAAAAAAATAATAAAATCACTTTCAGTACAAACAGAAAGGCGCCAGCCCAGTAAAAATCTGTAATATTTGATGTTTTTTATTCAAAATGATGCAGAATCAGATTCTTAACAATAACAATTACTAACGACCTCGTCCATTGTGTGACTGACGCCACCAACGTTAACAAGATGTTTATGTGGCTCTTACTGCCACATTCTGTTTCTGACAATGAGCGGAATTATCGAAATAAAACAAAAAAAATTAGATATAGCCCAAAATGTGAAAACAGGAAAATACCACCATGTAATCCATTTATTTTAACAAAGTAACTGTAATCCAGTTACCACTCACTGAAACAGTAACTGTAACTGAATACAGTTACTCATAAATTGTACTCTGATTACATAACTCCAGTACATGTAATCTGTTACTCCCCAACACTGCCTGGGACTTGACTCGGACTTGAGGTCAAAAACTTGAGACTTACTTGGGACTTGCAAAACAATGAATTGGTCCCACCTCTGGTAAGAATTACACACAGTACTGAATGTGGTCCCCATAAAATGCATAATTGGTTTATATTTTACACAGTGGACTCACTTTAAAAGCACAAATCTGTACAGGGGAATTTTTAATAAGAAGAATAAATGTTGACTGATTTTAAAGGGCCCATATTATGCTGTGGACTTGCTGTTATATAACCTTGATCTAATTATATTAATGGTAATAAGTCTCCAGGTTTATGGTTTGTTTGTGTAGGAGCCAGCTCACGACCGGCACGTAGCTCCTGGATCAAATGAGTTTTATGTTCCTGGTCGCAGTTAGATCAGTTATTTCGAAGAACGCATGGACTTTGAAACTTTTGTCCATCACCTGCTTGTTACTGTGGAGATGTCATTGCTCTGCTTAAAATGTTCCACAATGTTTTATTCACACATTTATTCTCACATTTATATACACAATTATTTATTCAGTTACAGATGGTTTTATAACTCCAAAATATTTAGAAAAAGAGGCATTCTGACTGTGAGCGGGGTCGAAACTTTAGCTTGGTTTGGCTTGGTCTCCATGATGATAGAAAGGTTTAATGTCATACTGTGAAACATTCTGACCGGTCATGAGCTTTGGGTAATCACCAAAAGAACAAGACAGTGGATACAAGCGGTCGAGATGAGTTTCCTCCGCAGGGTGGCTGGGTGCTCCCTTAGGCTATGTTCACACTGCAGCCTGAAGTGACTCAAATCTGATTTTTTGGCTTCTATGTGACCTGTATCTGATCTTTTAATGACAGTCTGAACGACACAGATCTGATTTTTTCAAATGTGACCCAGGCCACTTGGATATGTAGTCCTGAAACCGATACATATCCGATCTTTTGACATGCGACTTCAGTCTGAACGGCCAAAGCACATTCATCCGACCTACACGTTATCAACAAGCCACAAACGTCACTATTCTGCGCTGAAGTAGCCAAAAATTGTAAATTAACTCCGTGTCACTGAAGCGAAGCACATCACCACTCACCACTCTTGGCTACGTCTGCGCATCCACACGTTCCTTTCAATGGACTGTCCCACAAAACGCCACAGCCAAAAACCTCGTCCTTCTCCTTCTCAATCTCCTCCTTAAAACAAGTAAATTGTTCATGTTCTGGCTCCTGTACGAGAGGAACTTTAAAATCTCCAGGTGCTCAATGCTCGCATCCATGTTTGGACAACTTCCGTAAACACTGAGCACGCTCACTGCAGTTGACGTCGTCGTGTCTCCAGTGCACATGCGGGACACCTTTGTGCCGTTTACTGTTCACACTGGAGATCACATACAAGTCGCATTTAATTGGAAATGTGAACAACCTCGCAAAACATCGGATTTCACAAAAAATGTAGCCTATATCTCTGGGCTGGCCTGGATGAGCTGGAAGAAGTGTCCGGGGTGAGGGAAGTTTGGGAGTCCCTGCTTCAGTCAATCAAACTGTATTTGTATAGCACTTTTCATACATTTGAAATGTGGCACAAAGTGTTTCACATGCAAGAAAAATTACAATACAATAATTAAAAACAACAGCAACCCCCCCACCCTACTGTTTCATCCTTATATACAACAATTTAAACAGAAACATAAAACATAAACATAAAGCTCCTAAAGGTTATAATAAAAATAAAAATGGAGAGCTAAAATGAGATACACACTAAGTAAAATAGTAATGGTAATTCAAATTTAAAAATAAATATAATAATAACATAATAATAATAATTTAAGTTAAAATAGGTAAAAGTTTCAGTTAAAAGCTAAATTAAAAAGATAAGTTTTGAGTTTACTTTTAAAAATATGAACACTCGCAGTGAACCTCAGATCCTCAGGTCGACTATTCCACAGACGGGGGCCGTAAAAGCTGAATGACGCCTCACCGTGAGTTTTAGTTTGGACTCTTGGGACAGTTAGAAGACGACCACCTGAGGACCTGAGAGTCCGAGAGGCTCATATGATAAAAGCAGATCAGATAAATAAATAGACTAAGACCATTAAGAGCTTTATAAACCAACAAAAGAATTTTAAAATGCTTAGACTGCTGCCACCGTGACCCAGCCCCGAATAAGCAGAAGAAAATGGATGGATGTTAAACAATCCAGACAAAGCAATAACATCTCCATGACAGAAAGCATTTGACAGACCCTCCACCAGAAAAGTTCCACAATGCCCCATATCTCCACGGAGGCACGCAAGACAAATTACAGGTTAGATTTGTGGAGAGGCGACGCCACTCACTGTAAGAATGTTTTTAAAGATATTTTGAGCAATAAATAATACCAATAGTTGAATAAACGCAAGACAGACTGTGGACCTTTAAACCAAAACGTGAACATCTCCATGGAGACAAAAAAGCTGCAGACCCTCCCCAGAAAAGTTACACAATGTTTTTTAACAATGAGTAACCAATATCTACTTGACAAATGTATTATGTACTAACTAAAATGTCCACAGAGCAAGTTAAAACAGGTCTGCATTTTGACGTGTTTTTATCTTTCAGTTGCGAATTTTGTCACTGATTCATTATTTTACTTTTTTTGGTCCAGTTTATTTTCTTTAGTGTGTCTTTAAAGAGGAGGTATTACGTCAAATTTGCTTTTTGGAGCTTTCTCCCATGTCATTATGTTGCTCCGTCATCAAAAACATGCTCCAAGAGGTTTTAGATGTCCATCCACGCACGTTTGAGTAATCTACTGATCTCTCAAACTTGGCAAACCTGACCGGTAGTTTCATTAGCAGGACGTGTGCTGATTGTGTTGTGATATCGCTCCGAAGGGGGAGTGACTCAGCATGAATAGCAAAGGGAGAGGGGATGAAACTGAACCCAATCTAAAGTTCTTATGAGTTAAAAGTTAATACCACAAAGAGGTAAATCTCTTTAGTTTAGTTCTGGCTTAGTTGTGTGAGTAAATGTAACCAAATCTTTTACCAAGCCATTTTCTGACAACATTTTTTTGAGCAGCTGACAACTTTCTACTGCAAACTTCATAAATCTTCATGTTTATAACCTTGCTCTTGTTGCGTCGTCACTGTTTCACTTTAGTTCTTTATTTAATGTAAATAAAATAACACTGCTGGGCACAATCAGCTCGCAATAGTAAGCAGTTCTTTCTTTTATTTTTTTATTACAGACAACAGAATATAACATTTAACAAAATACAATAAAAATTACAATAATCAACATGAAACAAATCACAGAAACATAAAGCAACACCCACAACAAATACAAAAAAACAAAACAAAACACAGACACGAATTTAGTTAAATTAAACAAAAGTAATGTGGTAGAGCAACTTAAGCACACATAAATAAAATAAAAAAATTCCCTATACTTAAACTAATATTATTTTCACCATCATCATTTTTTAGTATTTATTACAATCTCAAAGCATAATTTTAAAGGCACTATTCCTATTATATATATATATATATATATATATATATATATATATATATATATATATATATATATATATATATATATATATATATATACATACACTATAAATAGTGGATTTATGAATACCTATATTTCCCTTATTAATTGTATTTTAAGTTGCTACTTTAAATCCTTATGACCGAACATTTAAAAATTTCTGACTTATTTTATTTTTAATATGTTTATATTTGTGGCCCTCTGTTTCCATAGTGATTAACTTAGACTTAGATTTAGACAAACTTTATTGATCCACAAGGGAAATTATTTGGATGCAGCAGTTCACACATCACAAAATAATATAATAACAAAGAGTTTTTATAAATAGTAATAATAAATTCTAAATAAGTAGCAAAAAAGACTTACTGTGCCAGTAAATGTACAAGTCAAAATAAAATTGAAAAATAAGTAATAAAATATAAAATATTTACAAGCGGTCATAGGACATAGAGTTATCTGTTACAGTTGTAGGGAGTATTATCTGTTACATAAGGGCGGGTTGTTGCACAGTTGTAGGGAGTATTATCTGTTACATAAGGGCAGATTGTTGCACAGTTGTAGGGAGTATTATCTGTTACATAAGGGCAGGTTGTTGCACAGTTGTAGGGAGTATTATTTGTTACATAAGGATGAGTTGTACAGTTGTAGGGAGTATTATTTGTTACATAAGGATGAGTTGTACAGTTGTAGGGCGTATTATTTGTTACATAAGGATGAGTTGTACAGTTGTAGGGAGTATTATCTGTTACATAAGGGTGAGTTGTTGCACAGTTGTAGGGAGTATTATCTGTTGCATAAGGGTGAGTTGTTTTACAGTTGTAGGGAGTATTATCTGTTACATAAACAATTAAAAACAAAATATTTAAACTGAACGATAAGGGGGAAAATATTTACTTCAAAATTTTCTGGCAAGAATCGCAATTTAGATTTACAATTTATGTTTTAATAATCGGACTTGACAAAAGACACTTCAAAAATTGCAGCCTTTGAGATTTGTTAATTGCATAAATAAAAATCACAATTTGATTCCGATTAATCTTGCAGCCCTACTAAATATTAAAAGTTCTAAAAAGGCTGCATATAACAGGAAGTTGAGCCCATATATGGTGATGATGTATAGGTTTAACTTGAAATGACATGAGGAGGCTTAATTGTCCATGAAATGACGGCGGATTCTTTTGAGTGTGTTTTTAGTAAACAAGGAGTGTGGCTCTTATCTAATCTGCAGCCTGTTCTGTTCAAAGGACAAGTTTTATAACTCCACCTCTCTGTAATCACACCACATTATCCGACACCGCCGTTTGGGCTGGAAAAATAAACACCTCGCCCACTTTTCACATTTTGGATTTACGTCAGGTGTCAGTTTTGAAATCGCAATTTGAAGCTTTTCTTCTTCGCAGATAATTAGAGTAATCTTGATGTGCTGACATCTGATAATCCTGTAGTTTAGATCTGTACAAACATGTTCTGAAGTGTCCCAGTGTGTCAGATGCCCTCACTGTGTCTCCGTGGGGTTTTATTCTGAGTAAATCCTGATAACCCTGTAGTTTAGACCAGAGCACTTAATTTTTTTCGATGTGCCTCTCAATGAACAACGTGACACTAAATCAGGATTGAACAGGTGGTTTGAATAGGCAATTTGTACGGAGTAAGAAAACTTTCAGAAATATATTTGTGTACGTAGGATAGAAATCCGTACATATTTTCTGTAGTTGAGCATAAAATAAATATTCGTAAACTCTTGAATGAGTCCAGTTATACATAAAATGTGTTGTGTGTATTTTATCCATCAGAATACGAATTGAAAAGGTACAACATCAAGAATTATAGTCACAAAATGCAATGAAAAGGTTAAGTTTTCTTCAGTACAAATACAAATTCACAGACATGACTTTACTGTCAGAAATACGTCATCACTTCACAGGACTTATGGACTAAACCAGGACTAACCTAGGACTGAGCCCAGAACTGAATCAGGAGGACTAAACCAGGATTGAACCAGGACTAAACCCGGACAAAATCAGAGCTGAACCAGGACTGAGTGTTGGGACAACGTCGACCATTGGGTGACCACGGAGCCAAACGTAGCCGTCGCCCGATCGTGCTTTGTGGACACCCTGCTCCACAGACTCGGGGTTCTCCCTCTCTCTCTCTCTCTCACAAGTCCAAGATCAGTCCTGGTTTAGACCTGGTTTAGACCTACCCGCAGGTACCCGACCTGGTGCTGATCTCTGGTTTAGATCGCTATAAACCTGATCTGAAATGTCCCAGTGTGTCAGATGCCCTCCCTGTGTGTCCCTGTGTGTTAGAGTCCACTATTTTCTCAAAATAATCTAAGGCTTCGTTTACACTGCAGCTTGAAGTGACCCAAATCAGATTTTTTGGCCCCTATGCTCCTGTCTCTGATCTTTTAATAACAGTCTGAACAACACAGATAAGATTTTTTTCAAATGCGACCCAGGCCACTTGGATACGTGCTCCTAAAACCGATACATATCCAATCTTTTGACATGCAACTTCACTCTGAACAGCCAAAGCGCATTTATCCCACCTACACGTTATCAACAAGCCACAAGCGTCAGTATTCTGTGCTCAAGTATTCTAACACTGAAGTAGGCGGAAACTGGAAGAAATCTCCTCCTTAAAACAAATAAACTGTACACATTCTGGCTCCGATACGACAGAAACTTTAAAATCTCCGGGTGCTCAGTGCTTGCATCCATGTTTAGGCAACTTCCGTGATCTCATGCCAGACACTTTTGAGGTGTTTAAAGTTCACACTGGAAATCACACACAAGTCACATTTAACTGGAAATGTGAACACGTAAAAAAAAATCTGAATTGAGCATTGTATATATTGTAATATATATTATAATAATAATATCATAATATATTTTACAAAATTATTTTGTTACAGTTACAGTTTTGTTCTTTGTTTAGTGGAAGGAAACTTGTTTATGTGACACTTTCGATATTTTCACTGTTTTGATGATTAAAATGTTTGTGTTTCATATGAACTTTGCACAAGAAGTGGTTTAACAAAGACTTTTAGTATCACAGCCATGATTTAGCCTTTATTTTTATTGAACCGTATTGAATCGATTTGAAATATATATCGTATTGAATTGAAAGTGCGCTATATCGAGGTGTGTATTGTATTGTACCTTGTGTATCGAGGTGTGTATCGTATCCGCAACTTCTGAATGATACCCAGCCCTAGAGGTATCGGTTCATATCAGTTATTGGCCAATACTTAAAGGTGCACTGTGTAACTTTTCTGATATAGGGTCCGTCACCTGCTTGTTTCTATGGACATGTCATTGTTCTGCCTGAAATGTTCCACAGTCTGACATTAAACCACTCTACTTTACATTTATTCAGTTACAAGTGGTTTTATTGCTCAAAAATACGTAGAAAAATGCAATCTGACTATGAGCGGGGTCGCCTCTCCACAGATCTGACTTGTAACTTGGTGTGGTTTGGTCTCTATGGAGATAGAAAGGTTTAACGCCATACTGTGAAACATTCCAGACAAATCAATAACATTAGAAGACAGATATCGTCAGTGAATTACAGTTAAATTCAATCTGAGTTAGGGAGAGAATTTAATTAATATCAATACTGAGCTGAAAACCAAACCTCCTCATCTGTTTGTCCTGAGTTAACTCTTCTCTTACTAAATCAGAATCACGGGAATAATACTCGGAGTCACCTGCTCAAACAATGCGACTTTAGTTACTCTTTAATACAACGTCAAGGGTCATCATGATTTTCACATTTATTGCTTTACACGTTATGCAATATCTGTACTCATGATTAGTCCATTATCAGAAATAATTGTCTTCTTGTTGAACATTAATTTCCGTTATCTATTAAAAGTAATACACGTCATTAGTAAAATGTCATCGTGTTTTGTCTTCGTATGTTTCAGCAAAAGAACATCATGGCGGAGAGGAATGTCCTGCTGAAGAGCCTCAAACACCCGTTCCTCGTTCGGCTTCATTACTCGTTTCAAACTCCAGAAAAACTCTACTTTGTCCTGGATTATGTGAACGGAGGAGAGGTAACACAAAAGTCTTTTATCACACACACACACACACACACAAAAATCAGATGTGTGAAAAGTTATACACACCACAGTATTAATGTAAAAGTGTTGGCAGTGAGATTATTTGCTTTCAAAACAAAATAACATTTCTAGTATTGTTATGTAAAAATAAACCTGGTCTCTGTGTAGTTTAGACCAGGAAAACTGTTCTGAAAAGACAGAAGAGAGAGGAAGAGACAAGGAGAGAGAGAAAGACAGTAAGAGAGACAGGGACAGAGAATAGGAGAGAGAGAGACAGCGAGGGACAGAGAGAAAGAGCGAGAGACACAGAGAGTGAAAGACAGAGACAGGGAGAGAAAGAGACAGAGAGAGAGGAAGAGAGAGCGATAGAAAGAGACAGACAAAGAGAGAGAGAGACAGGGAGAGAAAGAGACAGAGAGAAAGACACTGAGAGAGAAAGAGAGAGACAGGGACAGAGAGCGAATAAGAGAGAGACAGAGAGTGTAAGAGAGAGAGAGACAGGGAGAGAAAGAGACAGAGAGAGAGAGGAAGAGACAGAGAAAGAAAGACAGGAAGAGAGACAGGGAGAGTGAGAGAGAAAGAGAGAGAGAGAGACAGTGAGAGAGAGAAAGAGAGAGACAGGGACAGAGAGAGAATAAGAGAGAGAGAGAGAGAGAGACAGACAGAGAGAGAGAGAGGAAGAGACAGAGAGATATATATGAATAAAATAGGTTATAGGAAAAAAGTTGAAAATAAAAGGAATTATTGCTGAGTTGAACAAAGGAATAGAGCTAAACCGATACATCAATAGGCCGATATTTACACTTTTTAGCGTTTCGGCAAAGATCAATATTTTGTTTTGGCCAACCTGTTACATAAAGACTCTGCATAAAACTTTGTGCACTTAATATCGTATCGTATCAAATAGAAAGCTCACTGTATCGAGGTATGTATCGTCTCATGGCTTATGTATCGTATCGGCATCTTCTTAATAATACCCAGCCTTGTTCATTACGTTCCTACTGTTGTGACTTTTCCAAAAGTTTGATTTGATTTCTGTCTTTGTTTTTTAGTTGTTCTTCCACCTGCAGAGGGAGAGGTGCTTCTCTGAGTCTAGGGCCAGATTCTACGCGGCGGAGGTGGCCAGTGCGATAGGCTACCTGCACTCTCTCAACATTGTTTACAGGTCCGTATAAAAACTCTCTGAACATTCACTTAAGCCAGGGGTGTCAAACTCATTTTGGTCGTTTGGTCGTTTGGGGGCCGTATCCAACCGACTTTGATCCCCAAGGGGCCGGATCAGAAAACTCATGTCATATAAACCCCAAAAATAACAATAAGTTCAAATATTTGTGCAGAGAAATACAAATCTATTACAGAAATCTTTTTTAATTGATGAACTCTTTCTTTTACAAAATATTATAATATTATGAACAACCTGAAACTTTAAGAAAAATGCTGTTTCAACACAATGTTTTAACATGAACTTGTTTAAAATTAACTTGTAGAAATAGGAATAAGTAAATTTTTGTTGTAAAATTCTGCACTCGGCTCCACTTTTCTCATTTTGGACATTTTTCTGATGAGGGTGTCACAGTCAACAGTTAAAACGATCGTCCTTTAAGAGCGTTTGGAAAGAGACAATTCTTCATTTGTGCTGCTCTGGTGGGAGGGGCCACGTACAGAGACGCTGCTGTGATAAACACCACAGAAAAGTAACAAGATTTTAATAAAAAATAGAATTAAAATATTTTAGTAGAAAATCAGCCGAAGGCCAGATTAAAGGTCTTGGAGGACTGGATCTGGCCCCCGGGCCGCATGCTTGACACCTGTGACTTAAGCGTTACCACGTCTGTAAATCTGAAATAACTGAGCTGTGGTTTTTACTGTAGAGACCTGAAGCCAGAAAACATCCTTCTGGACTCACAGGTGAGAGACGTGACACTATCTGCGTAAAATAATACAACAAATATGACAATTCTGATCATATTTATTTGTAACAAGGTCCTTTACTTCACTCAGTTTGGCAGTTTTGTTTTATTCAGTGTTTTTTTTTTTTTTTTCCAAAACTAGGGCTGAAACAAACTGAGGCAACTAAGTGGGACTTTTATAAACGCCACTGTCGATGAGTGTGCAGAGAGAGAAAGACACACAGAGAGAAAGAGAGAGGAAGAGAGAGAGACAGGGAGAGAGGGAGAGACAAAGGGAGAAACAGATGGAGAAAAAGACAGAAAGAGAGAAATAGACAGAGAGAGAGAGAAACTGATGAAAAAAAGAGGCAGAGAGAGAGAAAAAGACAGAGAGAGAGAGAAGGTGAAAGAGACAGAGAGAGAAATAGACAGCCAAAGAGAGAGACAGAAAGAGAGAGAAAGAGGCAGAGAGAGAGACACAGGGAGAGGGGTAGAGAGAGAGGGAGAAATAGATGGAAAAAGAGAGAGAGGGGGTGAGAGAGAGATAGGGAGAGGGGGAGAGAAAGATTGAGAAACAGATGGAGAAAGAGAGAGAGAGTGAAAGAAAAACAGATGAGAAAGAGAGAAAAAGACAAAGAGAGAGATGGTGAAAGAGACATACAGAGAAAGACACAGAAAGAGAGAGAAACAGGCAGAGAGAAAGAAACAGAGACAGACAGAGAGACAGGAAGAGTGAGAGAAAGCGAGAGAGAGACGGGGGGAGAGAGAAATAGAGAGAGAGACAGAGAGAGAGAAACAGATGGAGAAAGAGACAGAGACATAAAGAGAGAGAAACAAAGAGAGAGGAACAGATGGAAAAAGAGAGAGAGAGATATATGAATAGAGAGGCAGAGAGAGAGAAAAAGAGATAGAGAGACAGAGAGAAGGAGACAGAAAGAGAGAGAGAAACAAAGAGAGAGAAACAGACAGAGAGAGAGAGAGATATGAATAGAGAGGCAGAGAGAGAGAAAAAGAGATAGAGAGACAGAAAGAAAGAGACAGAAAGAGAGAGATATATAGAGAGAAACAAAGAGAGAGAAACAGACAGAGGAGAGAGAGAGAGATGAATAGAGAGGCAGAGAGAGAGAAAAGGAGATAGAGAGACAGGGACAAAGAGACAGAAAGAGAGAGAGAAACAAAGAGAGAAACAGACAGAGAAAGAGAGAGAGAGAGATATGAATAGTGAGGCAGAGAGAGAGAAAAAGAGATAGAGAGACAGAGAGAAAGAGACAGAAAGAGAGAGAGATATAGAGAGAGAAACAGACAGAGAAAGAGAGAGAGAGAGAGATGAATAGAGAGGCAGAGACGGCGCTGGGTGTAACTTCAGATGTAAAAGGCTCTTTGTTTGCTCAGGGTCATGTGGTGCTCACAGACTTCGGTTTGTGCAAAGAGGGAGTGGAACCTGAAGGAACCACCTCCACCTTCTGCGGCACCCCCGAAGTGAGTCCACCACCACCACCGTCTCTCCACACACCTCACTATCTTTCACTTTAACTTTTGTCGTCCCTTTTTGAACAGTGTATAATTTATATGTATTATTAAGCTATTCTTCATTTATTGTTGCAGTATTTGGCTCCTGAGGTGTTGAGGAAAGAGCCGTATGACCGCACGGTGGACTGGTGGTGCCTCGGGGCTGTGCTCTATGAGATGATCTACAGCCTGGTTAGTGATTTTCAGTTTGCCGATGTCCACTCTGCTGTGAAATTCTTTTAAAACAGGACTAAACCTACTACTGTAACTACTCGAGTCTGGAACAAAAGAAAGTCCATGTGAGGTCAAATTAGGTCTGTGCTTCAAAAAGTAGGTTTGAGTCAGGTTTCGCTGATTTAGACTTAGATTTAGACATTTAAAGAGAGAGAGAAAGGGAGAAAAAGAGACAGAGAGAGAGAGAAAGCCAGTGAGAGAGAGACAGAGAAAGAGAAAGAGAGAGAGAGACAGAGAGAAAAAGAAAGAGAAGAGAGAGAGTGAGAGAGAAGAGAGAGAGTGAGAGAGAGAGAGAAAGGAAGAAAAAGAGACACAGAGAGAGAAATGGAGAAAAAGAGACATAGTGGGAAAGAGACAGAGAGAGAGAGAGACAAAGAGACAGAGAGAGACAAAGAGACAGAGAGAGAGAGAGACGGTGGTCTGGTTTGGAATGGTTTTCTCCGATCATTATCTTACTCTGAAGTTGTATTAAACATGTTTGAACTGGAAGTCAGTGGACCTGTTTCTATTATTCATTTATCTGTATTTATACAGGGAGAGCCCGGCCACTGTCAATCACTGTTACAATGAACTAAATGTAATTATGTAATGATGATCTACGTGTGGTTTAATACTAAATATTTATATAATATATAACATAATATGTCATGTTAAGGCTGTGCAATTAATCGAATTTTGATCACGATTTCGATTTGTGTGTCAAACGATTTCCAAACTCATATAATCGAGTTGAAACAATTTATACAAACAAACAAAGTTTATTTTGGGATATTTTTTATATAAATAAATAATATATTTATTTTATTTTTTAAATCCATAGATTGTAGAACAGCTGGGTGTAAAGTTTATTTTGGAATCAAAATCAAAATCTGTTCTTGAAACGAGTGACTGTGACTCAGAGAACCTCAGTTTACCCCTGTGTGTGTCGTTTGCCCCCAGCCGCCCTTCTACAATCGGGACGTGGCAGAGATGTACGACGGCATCCTCCACAAGCCTCTGCCTCTGCCCGCGGGAAAGTCTGACGCCGTGTGCTCCCTGCTCACCGGGCTCCTGCAAAAGGACCAGCACCGCAGACTCGGCGCCATCGCAGACTTTGTGAGTCACACTCAAAAATGTATAATCTCTGAAAAGTTTAACATGAACCATCTCCAACATGATAGAAACACAGAACAGACTCACCATCAGCAGAACACCCCTCTGTCACAGAAAGAATACTCATACTTTTTAATCTGACAGAAGCTGAACCACATCAGTGCACAATAGTGAGCTGTTTTTTGAGCACTTTTTGAGTTTATGCAAATGAGCCATGTGGTTTCAAGTTTCGTTTCTGTAAAATGTAAACAAATGTGCTCGAAGCTGTGTGGATAGGGAAGACTTGCGGACATAGAAACGACGTGTCTGGATGCAGATTGTTTCCGATATGATGATATGGTGATACAGTGGCCATACTAGCTTGTCAAAGCCTGATCCCATCAGATCTCAGAAGCTAAACAGGCTGGGCCTGGGTAGTACTTGGATGGGAAACCGCTAGGAATTCCAGGTGCCACAGTGGGGTGCCAGTGGCAACAAAAAAAACTGTCGTTGTGTCCTTAGGCAAGACACTTCACCCACATTGCCTAGTATGAAGTATGAATGGTGTGAGCATGAGTGATGGTGGTGGTCGGAGGGGCCGATGGCGCAGATTGGCAGCCTCGCTTCCGTCAGTCTGCCCCAGGGCAGCTGTGGCTACACTTGTATCTTACCACCACTGAGTGTGTAGTGACTGAATAATGAACTGTAAAGTGCTTTGGGTATCTTGAAAGGCACTATATAAATGCAATCAATCTATCAGTGATACGGTGATTTCTTTCAGTGTAAACATAGTCTAAAACCTGCTCCGTGTGTGAATCAGGCAGCCACAAAAGAAGAATACATTTAGTTGTAGTAATAGTTGTAGTAATAGTAGCAGTAGTAGTTGTTGTTGTAGTAGTTGTTATGGTTGGAATAGTGATGTTTCATAACAAAAATAGAAAAGAACAGAATGCCTTTTATTATCACTATACACATGTACAATTTACACTACACCTGTTGGAGAGATTTAGGACTGAGAATGTGATGCAATGTACTGGGACACTTAATCCCAAACAACACTCCGATCAGAGAGTGAAGACGGACACCAGCATGAATCTAAGCAGCTTTAATGCCCTTTCTTGTGCCTTTGTATTTGTCTGTTTATCTATCTATCCTTTCATCTGATTTCTGTCCATTCATCTGTCCATCCTTCCATCTGAACTATCCACTCCACTCACCTGACCCACCATGTGACCCAATAAAAGAAAAGAAAAAGTTTTTTGATTAAAATTGTTGAATGAAATCTTTTGAACAGAGCAGATGTTCACTCTGTTTTCAAGTGGTGTATTGATTTACCACAGCTAGAAATATTTATACTATTTACAATTTATATACAAAAAATAAAAAACAGAAGACAATAATTTTAGCATCAGCAGTGCAGAAACTGAAGTATCATTGTAGGCACACATACAGCCACAGCCTGCACTGATGAACTTACAACAATACCCATGTACACTGAGACTGAAAGCAACTCACTCTTCACTACAGATATGTACATGGGATATTTACAGCTTGGATTGTTCAGTTCTGGTCGGAACGCTGGTGGACACTTCCTTATATCTGCCTGCAAGGAGGAGCTAACTATAATGAAACTACTTGTAACACACCCACTTGTTTACAGTTTCTCTGAGTTAGTTAAGCCTATTCATCTTGCACTGAGTGTGGGGTCATACTAGCTTAACTATTCAGGGCCATAATGGAGCTTTCACACCTCTGAACATGACATGGCCATCCCTTTTGTTATCTTTGTTTGTTTGGATTTAGGTTTGAGGATGGAGTTGTAAATAGGAGATAGATGGAGTCCCCCATTTCTCTTCAAAGATGGATTGTCTTTCCTAACAATAGCTTCTTTAACTCTCAAACAACTCTGTTCTCTGGCTAAGATCTGTACCTCACTGTCCTCAAATGAGTGGCCCATGGCTTTTTAGGTAGAGATGACAGAAGACTGAGGTCCTGTGTTGCTCTCTCGTCTGTGTTGGTACATCCTCTTATGAAGCGGCTGTTTCGTTTCTTCAGTGTAGCGTTCACTGCAGTCTTCACTGCACAGAATGGACTAGACCACATTGCTTTGTTTGTGGCTCGGTGTTTTGTCTTTTTTTTGGGGTGGACCAGTTTCTGTCTTAAAGTGTTTGTAGGTTTGAAATATACATGTTGTCTGAAAATCCTCAGTTGTTTTTCAGAAACACCGGTCCTGTAAGGAATAGTTACCTGCTTTCTCCTGGGTTCTGATTCTCTGTTGTCCAGTTTTTTAGCTCTCTTTGTTTTATTGAAAGCCCATTTTGGATATCCACAAACATAGAGGACTTTCTGCACATGTTTTTCTTCTTTCTCCTTTCCCTCTGTCCTTGAAGGAATCTTGCTTAGCTCTATTGCCCACTGAAGCGACAGAAGTAACTCCTACTAATATCACGAAAATTTTGCATTTTGTTACAGTTGGAAATCAAGAACCACACATTCTTCTCTCCAATCAACTGGGACGACCTTTACCACAAGAGAATCACTCCTCCCTACAACCCCAACGTGGTGAGTTTAGAACCTGTCATTTGGGGGGTTTGGTCCGTAAATGCTACAAAAATTTTAGTATCACCCTCGACACTGAGTACTAGTATCGTATCGGTGCATCCCTAATGATAATACTAGTGAAAAAAAGCTCTGTTTCTCTGTATTTCCCGGGGACAGTCACAGTTTTGAGCCCAGTGTCTCCTGTCCCCTGCAGATTTATACAAAACCAGTGATTTGACCTAGTTTTATACAAGAAAAGTCCCAGGTGTCCCTATTTTTGACCATATTGATCTCTGCCAACACTAAAGAGAGGCATAAACTGTAATTTGTTGAGGTAAAATACATAAAAGCTGCTTAAAAATTACCAAAACACAAAGAAAATGGGACTATACAGGTACTAGACCGGGACTAAACCAGCCTGTCCTTTCATGCTGTGGCCCCCAAATTATGGAAAGCCCTTCCCCTCGCCCTCGATGAGCCAGACTCTATTGACTGTTTTGAAAAGCAACTCAAGACACGACGATTTAGACAAGGTTTATGTTGACTGTGTCTGTATTTCCTTTGTTCTTGTACAAGTTGTTTATTGCACTTTGTAAAGAACTTTCAGATTTTTTTAATCTGTGAAAGGTGCTCTATAAATAAAGTCTTTCTTACTTACTTAATTACTTACATTTACATTAAATTACATCAAATACTAGGGGTGTAACGGTACATTCGTGCCAAACTGTTTCAGTACAGGACGTTCAGTTCAGTGCAGGGCTGTGCACGAGTGAGTTCACGGAATTTGTGTGTGTTTACATTCCACCACGACATGTGCAGTTACACAGAGGCTCGACTGTTTAATATTCACAAGGAAACTTTGGATTTGGATTGGGGCAGTGTTTCCTGCAGTGCTTTATAGTTAGTGCAACTGCCTTGACAACAATTGCCCAACCCCCGACTACATCCCTTCAAACCACAATCATTGCACCCCGGTCCTCACTTTTGCCTTTTGCCGACACAGAATCCCCCCCAAGTTGTGTTTTATGTCCAAAAATATGAATATTGAGTAAAACTTCATCCTGGAACTGTTAGTGTTGCACTTTACTTTTTGAAAAGTTTTGTTTACTGTTTACAAGGAATTTATTTTTCATAATTTTTTTCAAACATTTGTTGCTTATTTGAGAATATTTTATTTAACTTATTAGTATTACCAAGCAGCAGTTTGCACTTATTTTATTTTCCCATTTGTATAATGTTATTGTTATGTTATAATTGTTGGTTTAATAAAAACACAAATAAACATCAAGCAAACGGTTTTGAATTTTGTTCCCAAACTGAACCGAAAATAAACCGAAGCGTGACCTCAAAACTGATGTACGTATTGAAACATGATTTTTGTACCGTTCCACCCTTGTTAAATAGATTATAAACATGCCATCTGTAACACGTTGAATCAGTCCAGGTCTGATTTGTGCTGTTATGTTCCAGCGGGGCCCTGCAGACACGCAGCACATCGACCCAGAGTTCACCAGAGAAATGGTCCCAAACTCCGTGAGTCGGACCCCGGAACTGAGCGCCGGAACCAGCGCCAACAACGCCTTCAACGGCTTCTCCTTCGTCGCTACAGAGGACAGCTTCCTCTGAGCCCCTCCATCTCCTCCTCCTCTTCATCTTCACAAACACAAGGGGGAGAATTATTTTGTGTTTTGACGAAGACCAACTGAGCCGTAGGTTTAGCGGACTCCATTTTCTAAAGCTGAATGGACATTTCACTTTTCACTGTTATGAAGCATATTAGGATTTCATTTTTTAAGACTTTTATAACACATTTATTCACACTGATTTGTAAATTACACCTTGTATATGGATTAAGGGTTTGGGAATGAAGTATTTTTAATTTAACATGGCTAAAAATACAAATAAATACAGCACAATTGTATATATTTTTGAATGTTAAAAGGGTAGTTTGAGATTTTGTGGTAAAACTTATGGCTTCACATTTACGTCGAGTTCAGTTTTTTCATGTAGCAGTGACACGTGTCAATCATAGAGGCTCATGTCATCCTAATGTTGTCCTAAAAGACGGAAGTTAGACGTTTAGACTTTAAAGGAATGCAGCGAGAACAGAATAAAACTTAAAGGAGCCGTATTTTTACCGATTTGTTTTTATGATTTAACATTTAACATTAACATCCAACACGGCGGCCGTTTGGAGCTGCTCCTCCGACATGTTTTTATGGAGAATCTTTTGGACATTCTGAGCTTTGTACGGCGGCAGCGTTCTGTGTCTTTGTGATAAAACAAGTGCGAGTGTGCCCTGAACTGAAGCTGAAGCCCGTGATGGTGCTGAGACGATGACATCTGATGACCTCCCGTCACACATGTACTGTTGTTTGTATACAAATATTAAAAATGGATGAAATGGGACAGGTAAAAAAACATATAACTTCATGTTGTCTGCGCTGAAATGAATCATGGGATATGTAGTTCCCGATGTTTATTAGCTACGAGGAAAAATGCATTTAAGCAAAAGAACTTGTGGTTCGATATATTGTGACAGGCCAAGGTTTTATTGTGAGACTTTTGACAGAGACTTTTGGAGAGAGAAGAGAGAGAGAAGAAAGAAGAGAGAGAGAAGAGAAAGAAGACAGAGAAGAGAGAGAATAGAGGAGAAAGAAAGAGGAGAGACAGGAAAAAGAATGAGAGAGAGGAGACAGAGGAGAGAAGAGAGAGAAAAGAGAGGACAGATGAGAGAGAAAGGAAAGACAGGAATCTGAGAGAGAGAAAGAGAGAGAGGAGACAGAGGAGGGAGAAGAGAGGGGGGAGACAGAGGAGGGAGAGAAGAGAGAGGAAAAACAGGTGAGAGAGAGACAGAAGACAGAGAAGAGAGAGAGGAAAGACAGGAGAGAGAGAGACAGCAGAGAGAGAGAGGAAAGACAGGAGAGAGAGAGAGAAGACAGAGGGGAGAGAGGAGAGAGAAAGGGAAGACAGTAGAGAGAGAGAGTGGAGACAGGAAAGAGAAGACAGAGGAAAGAGAGAAGACAGAGGAGAGAGAGAAAAGACAGGAGAAAGAGAGAGAGAGAGGAAAGAGAGAAGACAAAGGAAAGAGAGTAAAGACAGGAGATAGAGAGGAGAGAGAGGAGACAAAGGAAAGAGAGAGAAGACAGAGGAGAGAGAGGAAAGACAGCAGAGACAGGAGAGAGGAAAGAGAGAGACAGAAAGAGAGGAAACAGAGGAAAATGAGTGGAAAGACAGAGGAGAGGAGACAGGACTCATGCCTGTCACAGCAAGTGTCAAAACAGCCATGTTCTTTATATGAACCATTACATCTGTGTCCACAACACACGTCTGTGGGCATCATCACTTCTTCATATATTCTGCTCTGAAATGAAGCAAAGGATCATGGTTTATGTAGTTCTTTTTTCATTTTTTTCTATATTGTGATGATCCATGATATTATTCTGAGGCTTCTGACTGCACAATATCACTTCTATCAAAGCAAATTGTTGATTTTAGGTCTCAGAAAAGTACCCGGGTTATGTTTAGAACAGATGATTTTTATGAAGCATCCGAGTGATTATGTAAAGCTGCCGTTTTGAGGCCAAGACCGGGCGGGCGGTGTGTTTGTGTACAGTGTTCATTCATTTGGATCCACCTGTGAAGAGACCAGAGTGTTCTGAAACCCAAACATATCATGAACATGCATGTACGCGCACGGACACAAATGTTACACTGGGAAAAGGCTTGGCCAGAATTTAAGATAGAAACACTTAAATCTATCAGAAAATGACTTAAAAGTAGTGAAATTATCTGTTCATGCAGCAAGATCATTTTAATTGACAAGTTATCTTAAAATAAACGACCTCTAGACTAGAATTAAGCATCTCAGAATTAGTGAGTAGTGTTGTAGTCAAGACCGCACTAATCGAGACCAAGACCAGTCCGAGACCACAGGGTCCCGAGACCAGGACAAGACCAAGACCTCTGAGAGCCGAGGCCGAGACAAGATGAAGACTTTTAAAGGTCAAGACCGAGACCACGGCCCATGGAGACCAAACTGAGACCATCTTTGTCATTTCTTACCTTTATTTGTATTGTACAGTTATTTTGGCACATATACAGTATATCAATCTTTTTTGGACCTTGACCCACAGTTTGAGAAAAAGTTTAGGATAACTTTCACTGGCACTTTACAGAAAACAACTTCAGAGTGAGTCAAGTGTATTTTTTCACATTCATAACATTTACAGTTACATTATCTTACAGGTTTTGACAAGACAAGTTTAGTTGTACAGCACAATTCATAAACAAAGTGATTCAAAGTGCTTTATAGAATAAGAAATACATTAAAATCATGACAAAAACAAATCAAAACATAAATAAACATCATAAAATTAAAGATTAAACCAGTGTTTCCAAAGACTGGATTGCGACCCTCAGGTGGGTCACAAGACGTTTTTTTGGGTTGCCTTGTCACGATCTGCATGTAGGTCTGACACATACAGTTCTGACACATGAGAGCGAGTGAGTCCTCTGCAAAGACGCTATGGATGTGTGACATTATCATCATTCTGAATAAGTATTCCGTCGGAATATCCTGTCCTCAGTTAGCCTGATTCATCAGCTGGTTTCACTTCGTAGAAGCCATCTTACCTGTGTGTTAGAATTCGTTCGCTCGACGGTAGGCGGGTACTTTTTTAATTTAACCAATCGCTGCTATTTGGCTGTGACATATGTAATCCAAATCCTGTAGGAAGAAGGGCAATAACGTCTTTCCCCTTGATCAAATTCACCACACATTCTCTTTGTTCCAGCTTTAAATCCTCGATCTCGGGAATCATTGCCAACACAGAATGTCTGACTCTTCACTGTTTGGCTGGTGCCCGAACTCGCACTTCCGGGTTCTTGCAAACCATCTAGTGCAGGGGAGGGCAAACTTTCTGGCTCGCGGGCCACATAGGGTCCTAAAGTTTGACTGAAGGGCCGGACAGAAGATAGGACATAACGTGTTAAGAGCTCAGATTCATTAAGTTCTTATTCACATTTATCTAGGACTTCAGACGCGCTACACGTTTCATCACTGCTGTGAAAAATACAACACATAAAACTGTTAGAGACCTGTTTCATAACATTGTACACATTAACAATTACAACTCAGAAATCATAGGTTTCTTTGATTGATTTTTACCAAGTCAAAATAGAAGCAGTGCAGTCTTATATCTTAAGCACCAACTACTTCACTCATGGTCCGAATAACTCCTGTAAGAACACTTTCCCATAAAGCATTGCGGCCAACATAATACGCCGCAACTCAATGTATATATAGTGCGCCATCGACTGGGAAACGCTGGAAATGCATGACAAATAAAACAACAAGGTTTATTATTGTAATTTATTCCAGTTCGGCGGGCCGGATTAAAAGGTTTAAAGGGCCGCATACGGCCCACGGGCCGTAGTTTGCCCACCCCTGGTCTAGTGTATTCTGATTCCTGACCTAGTCGCTGGAGAGAATTGAAATTGAGCAGAGGCACTAGGTGGTGCCAGCCTGATATATAGGTCTGACATATACAGTTCTGACACATGAGAGCGAGTGAGATCTCTGCAAAGACGCTATGGATTTGTGACATTATCGTCATTCTGAATAAGTATTTCGTCAGAATCTCCTGTCCTCAGTGGGGCCAGTGTCTCTATGAATACTTCTTTCCCTACTACATATACAGTTGTGTGAATTGAGATTTCCTGTGCTCACAAAAATGACAAAAGAAAGACAAAAAAGACAAAGCACAGAAACAGACTGAACGTTGCACCTGCTCTGCTGCTGCGTCTCCTCCTGCACTAGGACTAAACACAATACAAAAACACAAACAGGTACACCTATCTCACTAGAAAAATTGAAATGTTAAGACATGTTTTGTGTAATTTCTATGGGTGTAACAATATCCAAGTCTCACGATACAATATCATCACGGTATGAACCTCACGGGACGATATTTATTGCGATATTGTGTTAAAGTTCACAGTATGTTGGGGAGGCTCACGATTAGGGATGTAACAATATCCAACTCTGTACAATATTTTCACGATATACATCTCACGGTACGATATTTATTGCGATATTTAGTGAAAAAAACTGTTAATATGCTTCTTTTTCCTCTTAAAATGCCTTGACAAGACTTAATCCAAACAATTAAGACTTAAAAGTGCTTAGAACTGTTATTTCTTCTTGTAGTCTGCGCTGAAATGAAGCAAAGGATCATGGTCTATGTAGTTCCCTCTGTCTTTTTTTTTTAGCTATTTCTGCACCATAACTCTTCATTTAAGCTAAGAGACTTGTAATTCGATATATTGTGATGTTCCACGATATTATTGTGAGAACTTTGAAGATACGATATCACGATATTTCGGTTTTGTTACATCCCTAATAATTTCTAATCTTTTTGTAATGATTTTATTGATTTATTGTTTAAAACTTGAGTGAAACTAATTGTTCAGAGAGACGATCACTCAGTCAGAAAAAAAAGGTTTGGTAAACTCTGGTCGAAACTCTTCCCTGAGTCTGGTCGAGGTCCAGGTGTGTGACTCGAGCCACGCCCCGTCACACCTGCACAGAAACGCAAACACAAGAGGAACAAACAGAAACACCAAATCCTCACAGGTTCGTCAAATCCTTTTCTCCACAGAAACGACTTTGGTTTGTCTGGAACGGTGTTTAGAAGCAGAGAAGTGGGACGGGACCTGGACCTGGACCTGGACTCCCTATGTTTAGTACTGACTTTGGGCACCAGAGGACTAAACCAGGACTAAACCAGGACTAAACCAGGACTAAACCAGGACTAAACCAGGAATAAACCAGGAATAAACCAGGACTAAAACAAGATTAAACCAGGACTAAACCAGAATTAAACCAGGACTAAACCAGGCAGGACTAAACCAGGCAGGACTAAACCAGGCAGGACTAAACCAGGCAGGACTAAACTAGGCAGGACTAAACTAGGACTAAACCAGGCAGGACTAAACCAGGACTAAACCAGGCAGGACTAAACCAGGCAGGACTAAACCAGGCAGGACTAAAACAGGCAGGACTAAAACAGGCAGGACTAAAACAGGATTAAACCAGGACTAAAACAAGATTAAACCAGAATTAAACCAGGACTAAACCAGGCAGGACTAAACCAGGACTAAACCAGAATTAAACCAGAACTAGTACAAGATTAAACGAGGACTAAACGAGGACTAAACAAAGGCTAAACCAAGCAGGACTAAAGCAGGACTAAAGCAGGACTAAAGCAGGACTAAAGCAGGACTAAAGCAGGACTAAAGCAGGACAGTGCGATGGTTCGTTTGGCACTGACATGTCTGAGATGTACTTGGGCACTGGGTCGTGGAGAGACTCTTGATCCTGGGCACATCCTGCTCTGAAACACGTGGATTTTCCTGCTCCGCTCAAGACTGTGAGTTTGGAAACACTTCTGAACACTTTTATTAATAATCTGCCTCTCTGATATTTATGGTTAAGAAAACATTGTGATCATTTACAGGAGTTAGAGTTTTGTTGATTATAATGAGCATAATAAATTAGGCTCAATCCAAATGTGCAAATACAAGCTGCTGTGTGTTAACAGCTCCACCTTCTGGCCAATCTGAAAAGTACAGCTATTGAAACTTAATTGGTGCTTTTTTTTTAATGTGGTTTCAAAGGAAATTTTAACTGTAACTTTTATAGGGGACAGACTGTCACCTAGGCTACTCGTCTTTATTTATTGTTTTATTTTATTCATTTTATTTAAAACAAGGACAGTGCACAGAAATATTAAGATGTGCCAAATTTGTGCCAGATTTAGCCTCAAGATCCTTTTTATCTGCAATCCAAAATACATTAAATAAACTATTTACATTAGACAACTCTAACAATGACATTTCAGCAGTGACAATGTCTCCTTAAAATAGGCTGACCAGATTTTCAGTTTCAAAAACTTACTCATAACGAACACGAGTCAGTATAATCACATTTTCTTTGTGTTTTGGTCATTTTTAAGCAGCTTTTCTCTATTTTACCCAAACAAATAATAATTTATGCCACTCTTTACTGTTGTCAGGTTTCAAACTGGTCAAAAATAGGGAGACCTGGGACATTTCTCGTATAGACCCGGGACAAATCACTGGTTTTGGATAAATCTGTTGGGACAGCTGCATGTCTGTGCACTCTCAAATGGTTGTTCCCTTTTTGCTTCAGTGTCCAGACATCAACATTTACTCAGACAGACCCAGTTTTGAGCCCTGTGTCCCCTGTCGCAGCAGATTTATCCAAAACCAGTGATTTGTCATGGTTTTATACAAGAAATGTCCCTGGTGTCCCTCTTTTTGACCAGTTTGACGCCTGCCAACAGTAAAGAGAGGCATAAATTGTCATTTGTTTTGGTAAAATACATAAAAGCTGCTTCAAAATTACCAAAACACAAAGAAAATGTGACTATACTGTCTCGTGTTAGTCATAAATGCTTAACTCGAGCTTGTCGGGTGATGAAAACTGGGCGGTAAATTGGGCAGCAATTGTAAATATTTATATTATTATTTAAATATAAATACTTAATTTCTTAAGTGGAAAAAAAACGAGATGCAGATTATTTGCCAGAAAGTAATAATAATAAAAAATAAAAAAAAACAGGCCATGACCACTTTTGAGGATTGCGTCATAGGGCCAGTTCAAGTGGTGGGGGGTAGAGGGGCGGGGGGCCGGTCAAAGCTGCGTGGCGGGCAGGAGTTGGCCTGCGGGCCTTAGTTTGATGTCTCTTATAATGGATGGGTGTTTATAATAATGTTTTGGCTCAAGATACAAAGGCAGAGTACAAGAACTGACAAAATAAGCTTTTGAACTCAATATTTTTCACAAACAAATATTTCTTCATTATATCAACTAGCTATAGAGTTTTGGGAGCCGAAACTTTGAAGTAATTTTTCTCAGTTTCACTCTGGAGTTGAGATCTTTTGTCTTTGTAGGGTAAAACACACAGACCGTACACGTCTTTTTTTTTTTTTTTTTTTTTACGGTTAAACGACAACAGCGCTGAATCTGATTGCCATGGCAACGGTCGTTAGCAACCGTTGAGCTTCCGGAGACTCACAAACGAACAGTTCCTTTCCACACTCACTGTATTTTAATATCGCGGCTACATTTAGCCTGTTTTTGTGTTTTTGTGGTGTTGTTTTTAGTTTCTTTTCCCCTAAACTTGCAAACGGCGCTTCACCTGAAAATCCACTGACGACGACCATGCACGCGATGGAGCTGCGGGGGGCACGAGGACGCAGGAAAACAGCGCGCGGGTACGTGAGCACGAGCGAGTTTAAAACACACATAACCTGACAGGAAATGAGAGAAATGAGTGTGAGGATGTGTGTAATCTCCAACCAAAACCCACTTTAAAATCACTATTATGAAAGTAGTGATTGAAAAAAATGCACATAACGTGACTGAAGTGTGCACGGATCAGTGTCCCTGTCCGTGCGCGTGTCCCAGTCCCTAGTGCACAGGTGTCAAACATAAGGCCCGGGGGCCAGATCCGGCCCTCCAAGACCTTTAATGTGGCCCTTGGGTGATTTTCTACAAAAATATTTTAATTATATTTTCTATTAAAATCTTGTTAATTTTCTGTGGTGTTTATCACAGCAGCGTCTCCAGTGTCTATGTACGTGGCCCCTCCCACCAGAGCAGCACAAATGAAGACTTGTCTCTTTCCAAACGCTCTTAAAGGACGATCGTTTTGACTGCTGACCGTGATACTCTCATCAACAAAATGTCAAAAATGAGAAAAGTGGAGCCGAGTGCAGGAAGAAAAATTTACTTATTCCTGTTTGCATACAAGTTCATGTTAAAACATTGTGTTGAAATTGCATTTTTCTTAAAGTTTCAAGTTGTTCATAAGATGATAATATTTTGTAAAAGAAAGAGTTCATCAATTAAAAAAAGATTTCTGTAATAGATTTGTGTTTCTCTGCACAAATATTTGAACTTATTGTTATTTTTGGGGTTTATATGCCATGAGTTTTCTGATCCGGCCCCTTTGGGATCAAAGTAGGTTGGATACGGCCCCCGGACCAAAATGAGTTTGACACCCCTGCCCTAGTGCATAATGGGTCATGATGGGCACACTCGAGCATACAGCTCATACGGTTGAGTCTAACCGGCCCATTTAAGATCATTTGGAATTATAAAATAAACATATTTTGTAATATTACCTCATGCATGGACTAAGGCTGCTTTGCTTTTATTTTATTTTTATAATTATATTTGATTATATATATTTTTTATTTTATATATATATATATATATATATATATATATAGTTTTTATTTATATTTTTTATTTTTAAGTTATTTTTATTTTCTTTTATATTTTTTTTTTTTTCTTTTATATTTTGTTTAATTTATTTTGTTGGAAATGTGAAAAGGAAGAACTGATTTCATTTTGGGGGTGATCCGGAAGAAATCCTGGATTCTGGATCACTTTGAATTTTTAGTCAACATTGTGGTAAATGGGGCCAAAAATTTTGTTTCTCAATATCTCGGTTAATTATTGACCAAACCCCATGAAATTTGACTCAGGGATGGACAATGGGATCCTCTTTCATATTCCAAAGGCTGATCCAGATCTGATCCAGAAGACTGATTTTATCGCAATTTATATAAAAAATGGGGGTAGTCCTTGGCGGAGGTCTGCGCTTTCTGAGTGTTTTCTAGTTTTATAATTTTATAGTTTTATTTTATTATTTTTTACATTTATTTTATTTTTAATTACATTTTTTGTAAGGCAATGTTGATTTCTGTTATATCTTGCAAAAATGAAAAAACAAGCGCATAGGGACGGGATCGTTCTTACAGTATCATTAAAGGTGTTACAGCAGAATTCACAGCATCGGGGTGACAAACAGGAGTCAGAGAGTCTATAATCATCTCGCCGAGGTTTCAGAGAAGTCTAAGGGGTCTCAGTCTACAAAACCTTTGTACAGTCCAGTTATAAATGTTATATTTTTTTTTTAGCTCATACATAATTCTGGGAAAATCACGGAGCACCTGCAGGTTCAGTCACTCAAGGCCACTGAGCAAAACATTTTCCACTTTAAATGTAACAAGTATTTAGTGTGAAATGAGCACAACCTCACGTTTTCATGGCTTACTCATAACAAAAACTCTTCCCAATCTGACCACATCAGAACAATGATATTTACTGCTTTTTATAAAGAAATGCAATTACTATTATGTAGAATTGAGTTAAGCATTTTGGCCAGACCCGCCACAATATTTTCTGTTTCTTATGTGGCCCCATTGAAAAAATAAAAATTAAAAATTGCCCATCCCTGGACTAATGTGTCTGTGTTTTTGATCTGGCTGCAGGGATCTTCACAGGCTGGACCCCGAAGTCTTCCAGAACCAGATCCACAGAATTTATTCAAGGTATATGCATGCTTTTTTTTTTTTTTTTTTAAACTCTACTTTCTGATCTACTCGTATGTTATAATGTTGTTTCCTCTTTGTGTTTCATTCACACACGTTTAACTCACAAACCCTGCATATTTAGGCCAAGTTCTTCTCTCAAACAGGGAACAGAGGGTTAGGGTTGAGCTTTGGACATGTAGACAGACCTATAAAAATAAAGAGTTACTCAAACACGTGTGAATGAAACAAAACACAAGTCCAGTATAATAACAAAGCGCAATAATATGAATGCTAATAATACATTCAAAGCAAGAGACTAGTGTCAAATAAGGCATAATTGTATAAATGTGTAAGTACAAGTAAAAATAAAACATTGTGCATTCTTGTGTGAGTCGTAATCAGAGGGACTTCTTTTTGCTTTATGGTCATTCACAAACATGATTTTCTGTATTTTGGCTAAACAAATGACAGTTTATGCTCCTCTTTACTGTTGGAGGATCATATTAGTCAAAAACTGTGATAGTCCCGTTTTATTCCCAGTCTAGACCTCCTGGTTTAGTCTTAGTTTAGTCCTGGTTTAGACCTTGCTTAGATCAAATTGGTGAAAAATAGGGACATTTCTTGTATAAAACTGGGACAAATAGCTGGTTTTGGATAAATCTGCTGGGACAGGGGACACAGGACTCAAAACTGGGACTGACCTGGAGAAATGGGGACATCTGGTTACTCAAGGTAAAACTATATCCAATCCACCTTATTTATATAGCACATTTTATAAGCATGAGAGTTTCCGAAGTGCTGCACAGACAAATTAATACAATAAAAGACAGTAAATCATAAATAAAAACAATAAATAAAAAGTGTTAAAATGAATAAAGCTAAAAGAAAAAAAAGTCTTAAAGCTCACAATTCGTGTAATATAGGACTTTTAAGATTAAATACAGCTGCACACATGTCCTCAGAGGAGTCCACACTGAGAGAAACTATTAAAACTCACCATTATTTAATGAATAACCTTATGTCCTGTCAATCATCATCTCATTGTTACACTGTCTTCCTATGACCTCTTGTATATAGCTGTGATTTTTATATTTTATTACTTATCTTTCTATTTTATTTTGATGTGTACATTTACATTGTTTTATTTCACACGTGTCTCTTGCTCTTTTTTTTTCTACTTATTTAGAATTTATTAGTACCATTTATATTTTTACTCTTTGTTATTATATTATATTGTGATGCGTGAGCTGCTGTATCAAGATAATTTCCCTTGTGGATCAATACAGTTTGTCTAAAACTGTAAAGCTATGTCCAATCCAATCCACTTTATTTAAATAGCACATTTTATAAACATGATTTTCCAAAGCGCTGCACAGACAAATTAATACAATAAAAGAGTAAATCATAAATAAAAACAAAAAGTGTTAAAATGCAAAAATGAATAAACTAAAAAAATAATAATAAATAATAATAATAATAATAATAATAATAATAATATATAATATAAATAAATATATATATATAGTAATGGTTGTAGTAATAATAGTAATAAATACATATATACATAAAT
This sequence comes from Boleophthalmus pectinirostris, assembly GCF_026225935.1. NCBI lineage: Eukaryota > Metazoa > Chordata > Actinopteri > Gobiiformes > Gobiidae > Boleophthalmus > Boleophthalmus pectinirostris. Next base: position 14,326,747 of record NW_026571515.1, on the reverse strand, counting down.
ACATACATAAATAAAATTAAATAAAACACAAGACCACATAACTCATGTGGTGAATATACAGCTGCATACATGTCTTCAGAGGAGTCCATGCGGGGATAAACTGTTAAAACTCACCCTTATGTAACGAATAACTTTATGTCCTATCAATCATCATCTCATTGTTGCATCTCTCATTGTTTCCCTTGTGGATCAATAAAGTCTAAGTAAAGCTATATCCTATTCAATCCAATCCAATTCACTTTATTTAGCACATTTTATAAACATGAGTTTAAAAAGTGCTGCACAGACAAATTAATACCCCCCCAAAAAAAAAAACTTGTTAAAATGCAAAATATAATAAAAATTTAAATAATTAAAAAATAATAATTAATAAAAATATATATAAATAATAATAAAAAAGTAATAATAACTAGAAAAGCACTCACAGAGCACAGACCTCCGCCAAGGACTATCCCCATTTTTTACATCCATCCATCCATTTTCGTCCGCTTATCCGGGGCCGGGTCGCGGGGGCAGCAGCCTAAGCAGGGACTCCCAGACTTCCTTCACCCCAGACACGTCCTCCAGCTCCTCCGGGGGGACCGCGAGGCGTTCCCAGGCCAGCCGAGAGACATAGTCCCTCCAGCGTGTCCTGGGTCTTCCCCGTGGCCTCCTCCCGGTGGGACATGCCCAGAACACCTCCCGAGGGAGGCGCCCAGGAGGCATCCGGAACAGATGCCCGAGCCACCTCAACTGGCTCCTCTCGACGTGGAGGAGCAGCGGCTCTACTCCGAGCTCCTCCCGTGTGACTGAGCTCCTCACCCTATCTCTAAGGGAGCGCTGCGGAGGAAACTCATTTCGAGCGCTTGTATCCGCGATCTCGTCCTTTCGGTCACTACCCAGAGCTCATGACCATAGGTGAGAGTAGGAACGAAGACTGACCGGTAAATCGAGAGCTTCGCCTTTCGACTCAGCTCCCTCTTCACCACAACGGTCCGATACAGCGACCGCATCACTGCCGAAACTGCACCGATCCGCCTGTCAATCTCACGTTCCGTCCTTCCCTCACTCGTGAACAAGACCCCGAGATACTTGAACTCCTCCACTTGAGGCAAAGACTCTCCACCCACCCGGAGAGGGCAAGCCACCTTTTTCCGGTCGAGAACCATGGCCTCGGACTTGGAAGAGCTGATCTTCATCCCAGCCGCTTCACACTCGGCTGCAAACCGCCCCAGTGCACACTGCAGGTCCTGGCTCGATGAAGCCAACAGAACAACATCGTCCGCAAACAGCAGAGATGAAATCCTGTGGTCCCCAAACCGGACCCCCTCCGGCCCCTGACTGCACCTAGAAATTCTGTCCATAAACACAATGAACAGAACCGGTGACAAAGGGCAGCCCTGGCGGAGTCCAATATGCACAACATCCAGAGACTTCAGGTACTCAATGCGGATCTCATCCAACCCCGGAGCCCTGCCACCAAGGAGCTTGCCAACCACCTCAGTGACTTCGGCCAGGGTGATGGATGAGTCCGCCTCCGAGTCCCCAGCCTCGGCCTCCTCGGAGGAGGACGTGATGGTGGGATTGAGGAGATCCTCAAAGTATTCCTTCCACCGCCGGACAACGTCCCCAGTCGAGGTCAGCAGCTCTCCCCCCGCACTGTAAACAGTGTTGGTGAAGAACTACTTTCCCCTCCTGAGGCGCCGGACGGTTTGCCAGAATCTTTTTGAGGCCGTCCGATAGTCCTTCTCCATGGCCTCCCCGAACTCCTCCCAGCTCCGAGTTTTTGCCTCCGCAACCACACGGGCTGCAGCACGCTTGGCCCACCGGTACCCGTCAGCTGCCTCAGGAGTCCCCCGAGCCAGCAAGGCCCGATGGGACTCCTTCTTCAGCTTGACAGCATCCCTTACTTCCGGTGTCCACCACCGGGTTCGGGGATTGCCGCCGCGACAGGCACCACAGACCTTACGCCCACAGCTCCGAGCAGCTGCATTGACAATAGAGGCCGAGAATGAAGCCCACTCGGACTCCATATCTCCGGCCTCCCCCGGAATCCAGGAGAAGTCCTCCCGGAGGTGCGAGTTGAAAGTCCCTCTGACAGAGGGCTCCGCCAGACGTTCCCAACAAACCCTCACTACATGCTTGGGCCTGCCAGGTCTTTCCGGCTTCCCCTCCGCCAGCGAACCCAACTCACAACCAGGTGGTGATCAGTTGACAGCTCAGCCCCTCTCTTCACCCGAGTGTCCAAGACACGCCGCCGGAGATCAGATGACACGACTACAAAGTCGATCATCGACCTCCGGCCTAGGGTGTCCTGGTGCCACGTGCACTTATGGGCACCCTTGTGCTCGAACATGGTGTTCGTTATGGACAAACTGTGACTAGCACAGAAGTCCAATAACAAAACACCGCTCGGGTTCAGATCAGGGAGGCCGTTCCTCCCAATCACCCCTCTCCAAGTGTCACTGTCGTTGCCCACGTGGGCGTTGAAGTCCCCCAGGAGAACAACGGAGTCCCCGGTCGGTGCACTGTCTAGTACCCCTCCCAAGGACTCCAAGAAGGCCGGGTACTCAGCACTGCTGTTCGGCCCGTAGGCCGACACCACAGTGAGAGACCTGTCCCCGACCCGAAGGCGCAGGGACGCGACCCTCTCGTTCACCGGGGTGAACTCCAACACACAGCGACTGAGCTGTGGGTTAATGAGCAGGCCCACACCAGCCCGCCGCCGCTCCCCGCGGCCAACGCCAGAGAAATGGAGAGTCCAGCCCCTCTCAAGGAGTTGGGTTCCAGAGCCCGAACTGTGTGTGGAGGTGAGGCCGACTATATCTAGTCGGTAACGCTCAACCTCCCGCACAAGCTCAAGCTCCTTCCCCCCCAGAGAGGTGACATTCCATGTCCCCAGAGCTAGTCTCCATGTCCGGAGATCTGGTCGCCGAGGCCCCCGCCGTCGACTGCTGCCCAGATCTCTCTGCACCGGCCCCATATGGATCCTCCCGCGGGTGGTGGGCCCACGTGAGGACGGCCCCACGTCGCTCCTTCGGGCTGAGCCCGGCCGAGCCCCGTGGGGGGAGGCTCGGCCACCAGGCGCTCGCTGGCGAGCACCCACCCCAGGCCTGGCTCCAGGGTGAGGCCCCGGTGACGCCAATCCGGGCGACGTAACTGGCCTTGCTGGTACACTCATCATAGGGGCTTCTGAACCGTTCTTCGTCTGACCCGTCCCCCCGGACCTGTTTGCCTTGGGTGACCCTACCAGGGGCATGAAGCCCCCGACAACATAGCTCCCGGGGATCATTCGGGCACTCAAACCCCTCCACCACGATAAGGTGACGGTTCAAGGAGGGCCATTTTTTATATAAATTGCGATAAAATCTGTCTTCTGGATCAGATCCGGATCAGCCTTTGGAATATGAAAGAAGATCCCATTGTCCATCCCTGAGTCAAATTTCATGGGGTTTGGTCAATAATTATCCGAGATATTGAGAAACACAATTTTTGGCCCCATTTACCACAATGTTAACTAAAATTTCAAAGTGATCCAGAATCCAGGATTTCTTCCGGATCACCCCCAAAATGAAATCAGTTCTTCCTTTTCACATTTCTAACAAATCCTGAAAATTTCATCAAAATCGGTCCATAACTTTTTGAGTTATGTTGCTAACAGACAAACAAACAAACAGACAAACGCCGGCAAAAACATAACCTCCTTGGCGGAGGTAATAAATAAAACAATAACAAAAAATAAAATAAAATAAAACACACAGAGGACCACTCAACTCACTTGGTGTATATGCAGCTGCATACATGTCCTCAGAGGAGTCCATGCTGAGATAAACTGAACACACTCGTGGCTCGTTCTTTTCACAATAGAAATCAAATATTTTTGAGAAAGTTCTTCCCAAGTCTGTTGCAGAAGTTCCCATAAATGTGTGGCACTTGTTGGTTGCTTCACTCTTCTGTCCAGTTCATCCCAAACCAGCTTGATGGAGTTTAAGTCTGGACACTATGCTGGATACTCCATGTTTTCAAGCTTTACCATCTTGTTCTTTTTTCCTGAGATAGTTTTGACAGAGCTTGGACTCGTTTTGTATCTTTTGTCTGTTCAGTTTTTACATTTGTACCATTTCAAGCTCTTCCTTTATCTTGCAATAAATAATTGGAAAAATCAGGATGTTCTTAAACTTTTGGCTGGTATTGTACATTTTTACTTATTATATTATTTTGTGATGTGTGGGCTACTGTGCCCAAATAATTTCCCAAGTTGTGGACAGTGTTGGGAATGTTACTTTTAAAATGTATTCCCCTACAGATTAGATTACGTACCCCAAAATGTAGTTTGTAACATAATCCATTAAATTACTTGGTGAGTAATGTAATCTGAATACTTTGGATTACTTGATTTACTGTAGAGAAGCAAAGATGAGGAAATCTTCACATAAGAAGTTTTGTCTAATAAAAGAAAATAAAAAAGCCCAGACTTTATTAAAAATATTATTGATAGAAGAGGACGAGACACGGTCCACGCAGCATGGTTTAGTTAAATCCTGTTTTAGTCTTGGTTTAGACCTGGTTTTAGTCCTGGTTTAGACCTGGTTTTAGTCCTGGTTTAGACCTAGTTTAGACCTGGTTTTAGTCGTGGTTTTAGTCGTGGTTTTAGTCGTGGTTTTAGTCGTGGTTTTAGTCGTGGTTTAGTCCAGGTTTAGTCCAGGTTTAGTCCAGGTTTAGACCTGGTTTAGTCCTGGTTTAGTCCTGGTTTAGATCTGATTTAGTGACGGGTGCAGTACCGGTGAGGCGCGGTAGGGGCGCTGTTCTTGGCGCACACATGGATGAGACGCGCGACCGTTGTTTCCTTGGAGGAGAGGAGTGAGACTAGCCACGTTAGCTTAGCCTGTTGTCTGCAAAGTTTTACACCCAGACAGATCCAAAACCCGGCGCTTATTTGGGAGTTTTGAGCGGCGTTTCGTCCTCTCCGTGGCGCGAAGGTGAGCGCGCGTTGGCACAGCTCGTCCGGACAGAGCTAAGTTCATGTTTGTAACTCAGAGTAGCCGGTTTGCTAACTGCTGCAGCTCTTTGTGGGGAGTTCACAAAAGCTGTTTTTATGGAAATAACTTGAATACTTTAACATGCAAGCAGTATTTTCCTTTGTAAACACAGGATCGGGAATTGTTACGTGCTTTATTTTAATTTCACGCTGTTTTTTCTTGTTGTTAGAGCTCATTTATTGACTGTACATCCATGTTAACTACACAGAAACAAGTTCGAAGTTCGATGTTTTTCTAATAATTCTCACTTGGTTTGATGGGATACAACCTGTGGTCAGTGTTTGTCAGAGTTTTACATCGGTGAAGTGGCAGTTTGTAGGAAAAAGATTGGAAGAAAACGCAGAAACGTGCAGTAAAAAAAACAGTAGTTCTAAAAACCGAAATTCTGTCCAAAATCTCGTCATAATTTGCGTGCAAAATTGACAATATTTCTCTTGCATAATAATAAATAATATAATATATAGCAATCATTTAACAAAATAAAGGTGTTGAAAGTGTATATTTTTAATCGTCAAATAATAAATGTGTAAGTTAATGAGACAAGCTTTAGCCTTTGTTTACACTCTGATTTCTAGGTAACACTTACGACATTATTTACGCCGAGAATATTTTATTATTTTATTTTTTTTTATTTTTGACTTTGTTTAATGGGGTAGTACCAGTGGTCAGTATTTATTATTTATATGCCAATATTTGTTGTTTTAAATCAGCCAAGGTTTAGTTTGTGTGGAGGAAAAGTTAAAAGAAACGTTGAACCTCGCAGTTATAAAAACGAACAGTTGTAAAAACCAAAGTTCCATCCAAAATCTCGGCATAATTGAGCACAAAGAACACATTTTTGGCAAAATAAAGGTGCTGTCATGTATGTCACATTTTTATTTCTCATATAATAACTATTGTTTAAATTAGACTTTAGCCTTTGTTTACACTCTGGTTTCTAGGTAACAGTTACGGCATTATCTACGTCGAGAATATTTAATAAAAAAAATAATAAATCCATTCAATTTTGATTAATTTTGACTTGGTTTGATTGGATAGCACCAGTGGTCAAGATTTATTATTTATGTCAATATTTGTAGTTTTACATCAGCCAAGGTTCAGTTTGTGGAAAGGAAAAGTTAAAAGAAACGTTGAACCTCGCGGTTATAAAAACGAATAGCTGTAAAAACCAAAGTTCCATCCAAAATCTCGGCATAATTTAGCACAAAGAACACATTTTTAGCAAAATAAAAGTGCTGTCATGTATGTCATATTTTTATTTCTCATATAACTATTGTTTAAATTAGACTTAAGCCTTTGTTTACATTATATACCTCTAGCCTAGTCACTTTTTTCATTAGATTTACAAACATGCAGTAAAACAAAGATGACATGAAAATAGGGCTAGTTAAATGATGCAGATTGATAAATTAAGTTCTTTATACATTGATAACATGTAATGAGCTTGTTTATTTGGAATAATGTTTTAGATGGCATTTTAATTGAAAGGTATTGGGATTGGTATTAGACCCCGACCGATATATCGGCTGGCCGATATTATCGGCCAATATGGGCACCTGGAGACATATCGGCTATCGGCCGATATGCTTGCTGATATTGGCCGATATTTCACGTGGCCATGTTATATCTCGTTATAAAGCTTAAACTCTCTACATTATGTTCATTTAATCCAATTTACAAATGTCCGAATATGTGGCTCCGCATCAGTATTTATCTACGGTGTAATTTGTCTGTGTCTGTGTCCGTACTGTCCCTGAACACACCACCAGAGTGACGTCACTTCACTCGCATGTGTTTGTTTACACCCGCAGTGGTGCGCAACACTGAGATTTCTTTTTCGGACAATCGGTTTGAGTCTGGATTAAAAGGACATTTATTAGTGCAGACTTGTGATGTGAGGAGGAGCCTGTGTGAGCGGTGAGTGTTGGAAATACATCGACTTTGAAGCTAGTTTTCGCTATTTGTTATTAGCGATTAGCTGCTGTAGCTCCCACACATAAACAGGCTGTTTTCTATTGGTCTATTGTAAAGTGACTATATTGGCCGTATATTTGTTACTGGACCAGTATTGATATGTAAATGAGCTGTGAATAGACGTGTGAATGATCCACATTTATGCATATAATTAACTACCGCGGTGCGCACGTTTTTACGGCTAAAGGCTAATAGCAATAGTTTACTAGCTAGGAGTTGTGGGTCGGTCGCGATCGAAGCGGCTCTTAGAGCCGGCTCTTTGAAGCGAACAACGGGAGCATGTTTCTTATTGGGAGCTGTTTTTTCTCTTTTTCTCACTTTTTCTCTTCATGCCGCATGTAGACCCGTAGTTTGACCGCAGCAGCGGCTGAAAACGAAACTTTCAGAAATCTGCATGTGCATAGGATAAAAAAGTGCATATTTGGCTGCAGTTCAGCATAAAATGAATAAACCAGGACTAATCTTGGGCTCGAGTGCAGGAGAGAGATAGAAACCGAGTCCCGACACTCAGTCCTGGTTCAGTTCTGGTTTAGTCCTGCTTGCAACAAAACAATCTCAAGAGTCGCTTGGGAGCCGAAAGAGCCAGCTGCTTTAATGAGCCGAGCCGGTTCTCCAAAAAAAAAAACAAAAAAAAAACTGGAATACCCATCACTAGCAGTGACAGTAACAGTAGCTAGAATGTGATGCAAAAATGCCATCAGGCCAATCTACTGTATGTAAATATGATGTAAAGAGTCAAAATAACAATAAATGTTGCCTAAATAAACCCAATTTAGAATCCACTAGAGCCAAACCTAAGTTTTTTAATCAATTCAAGATTTACAGTGAATTTTTACATCACTAAATATATCGGCGATTATATCGGCTATCGGCAGCCCCAACTCCCATTATATCGGTTTCATATCGGCCACAACAAAATCCATATCGGTCGGGCTCTAATTGATATTATTACACTTACAACAATGAATAACATTTTCCATATAAAATGTAAATTTTTTTAAAAATTTTTTTCCCAAGATCGAAAATAATAAAACAAACCTGTAGCGTAGTCACATCCGCTGCCCATTTCCAACCATAACGCTGACAGGTTTTCATGTTTTTGTCATTTTGACGTTTGATTAAATTATAGGATAGAACCTTAATCTGTCTACAATCTATGGGTAGAACCTGTGCTAAATATTTATCAAAATGTTACATGAGTTATTTCAGAGGGTGGAAAAAAAGTTTTTTAAAAAAGAAAGTAAAAAGGGTTCTGAAACAAAAATACCTTTTCCATTAAAATGCAGAGACAATTTACTCATGGAAGACATTTTTCTGAAACAAATAAAACTTAGACAAGCATAAATAATAAATGCTCAAATGTTAAATAAAAAAGGGTGTGCCGTGCATGCACCATAATTAAGCATTTGAGCCAAAAACAAACTATAGTAACTGAAAAAGGACAAAATGCATTGGGTCAAAATAAAATGGGAGAGTAATCATACATTTTAACATACATGGGTACAAAGGGGGGAAAAGGACAGAATATAAAACATGTACATGCGTTATTTGCTGCGTATTGTAAAGTATGGAGATAATTCTTTATTCCTGTTGTAAGTGTGAATAGGTTATTATTATTATTGAAATGCTCCTGTCTCTTGTAGTTTGAATTGACGTAGACTGTGTTTGTGCTCACAGCATGGACCAAGACGGAGATTTCGACGTTTTCTATGAAAATGACTCCGACTCGGACAAGAAAGTGAAATGGACCCCAGACGAGGTTTGTTTAAGCAGCATTTTTCCACTCATGAAAACCTTCAAATGGCATACTGTATTTTGCCCATTATAGGGGCTCTGGATTATAAGGCGCACTGTCATTGAATGGTGTATTTTCAAAGTTTTTTCACATATAAACCACACCAGACTATAAGACGTAACACAACAGTTAGATAAGTCAGTCAAACTTTATTTAATGCGTTCACAATAACTCTCAACTTTGTTCACTTGTAATGTGTAAAAACAGTTGGGCGATTCCGGCGTCCAGCTCGCCCACATCCCTCTCGTCATTATCCGAGTCAGTGTGGTTACTGTTCCCTGGCAGTTCAGTGATGATTCGGGTCTTGGTGAAAGCTTGAACCACAGTTGATACTGATCCTTAGCCCGGGCGTTCACGATCCGTTGGCAGGTCGTGGCGTAAGTCGCTCGGCGCTGTCTCCCTGTCTTGGTGAATGTGTGTTCTCCTTCTCTCATCCACTGCTCCCATGCAGCTCGCACTTTCACTTTATAATAGCCTTGAATTTAAAGTGGGCGTTGTGAGCGTGTCTCTTGACGGGTGCATTTTGATATTAAAAGGAATCACAGTATGTATTACTCCACAATGCTCCTGACTACGGGAGCTGTAATGCTGCAAGTGGTGATGTAAAATGAAATTAAAAATCTAAATAAAACAACTGCAGCTTTAAGGTCCTCTATTGCCTCTTCTGAGCTTTTAGCCACATTTTAAAGCAGCTGCATCATCAAAAAACGTACCTGGAGTTGTGTTTTGCTTAATTCACCCATGTTTGAGTAATCCTTTATTATTAGTCTGTATCTCGGCTCTGTTCCACCTTGTGATGTCATAAAGTGGGAATAAAATAAACTTATACTATCCTCCATAAAAGTTAGAGTACACCTGCTTTCGTGCCTTTTGATGTGATTATTTAAACTGTGCAAATTGTGATGACTTTATTTTTGCTTAGAATAGACTCATTCACTGT